>NC_080031.1:105580613-106236391 GCF_030020395.1 Manis pentadactyla
TGAGTTATTATCTTCTGATTATCAAGTTTCAGAATTCTGTACATATGCCAGATGCATGTCCCTTCTCAGCTATGACTTGCAAGAATTTTGTCCCATTCTGAAGTTACCTTTTCACATGCTTGGTGGTGTCTTTAGAAGCCCAAAAGGTGTTAACTGTGGTGTCCAATTTACTCTTTCCTTTGTTGCTTGTGCTTTTGGTATCATATCTAAGAAACCGTGGCCTAATCCAAGTTCACAAAGATTTATCCCTATGTGCTCATTTAAGAGTTTTATAGTTCTAACTCTCACAGTTAAGTCTATGATACATTTGGAGTTAATTTTTGTATGTATTGTGAGGTAGGGATCCAAATTCATTCTTTTACAGGTGAAAAGAATGTTTCCTGTTTTGCCTTAAAATTGATTCACATTCAGGTGTTTTAGCCTTCTCCATCCATTATGAGATTCCCCATCAGCATTTCACCTACTGGTTTGAGGTGTCATTCATGAGCATTCATTTGGAGTTGCAAAATGGTGACATTCCAAGTCTATCATTCCTCTTATATTTTTTTAAGCTGCAGTTGTTTTGTAAGATTGACTAAGAGCTTTCTACAAGCTGATCATGTGTGAGATGTTATACTGCAAGTTTTACCCAACTTACTGCACAGTGATCTCTAAACCTGCCTATCATAGGCCCTCAGCAAATATTGAAGAATCCGAAATTCATGCCTCTATCACTCTGTCCTCTCTCTCCCTGCTGTTCGTTGTTCTCTGTCTCCCTCATTTTTTCCTAGGCATTCCCCTAGCTCAAAGACAGGACTCATTTCTCACCACCTTCTCGCCTGGCATGCTTGCCATCACTGAATCACTATCCCTTTTTCCACTGGCTACTGCCAGCTGGCCCCACGCCCTCCTGCCTGCCTGTGTCAGTCTCCTTATCACTGCCCTCAGCTGACCTCAGCATCCTGCCCTCTGCGGCTATGTGTTCCCCCTTCTGGCCCTCCTGAGGTCTGGTTCCCACACCTGGGCTAAAACCAGGAGAAAAAGGCCTAGGTTTGGCCGGCTTGGAGAAGAAAGGGCTTCAGGTATGATATGGGAAGGACCAGTAAGTTTATTTTTTCCAAACAGGTTTATGCACAGTTTTGTATCTCTGTATCCAAAAGAGGGAAAGAACACACATCAGAACATGAAGGATTTCATGACAAGAAACCACTCCCATCACATAGATTGTCAGAAACTAAACACTGAAAGGGCAGAAGGGGCCCAGGGAACCTGCTGTTGCTGGATTTGGCTTTGGCTTTTATTTTTCCCTGTGGAGGAAGATGGATTAGTACAAATAAAAAGGCTTTGAATCAGGCAAAGCTCCATGCCATGGCTTTGCCATCTAATAACTAAGTGACATTGAACTAAGTACTTTACCACATTGAGCTTTGATGTCATCATCTGCAAAAAGGCACGTCCTTGCAGGCAAGGCCTTTGCAAGGATTAGCCATGACTCGGTAAGATGCAGCCATCACTATCACCTTCTTTCCTCCAAGCAGAGCCTTCAGAATATATCACCATCTGTGTGATTGAAGAGAGCCCCTGACTTAAGGCAGGCAACGAGCCAAACATCTAAAATCTAGATGACCCTTCCAGTCTGAATTCCATAAGATGTATTTCTTTATAACTAGTAGCAGATATGGGGGTGAGCTTGTCTCATTTTACATGTAAGAAAACTGGCAGGAAAAGGTACTCCCATAAAAGACTCAAGGTCTTCCAAAAAAATTTAAATAAGTAAACTAAGTGCAATTTAGGACAGAACTAAAAGCCCTCATATCATGCAATGCCTCAGCCCTTACACCGTAGTCCCAGCTTGCAGCAGCCATCAGCAGCACAGGACAGGCGACATCACACCTGATGGGCCGTCCTGTGCCCAGGGGGGCCTGAGAACCTGATCTGACTGCCGCCAGCATTAAGTGCACGTTGCCACTCCCGGTCCCAGTTTCCTCAGGGGAATGATGGGCCTGGCCTGCAGGGTGCAGCCTTGCCTGAGGAGTTAAGAGCGCCCCCTGACGGCAGGTAGCCCAGGAAGAGCCTCTCGGTAACGCCGGTCACCGCCGCATCTCCGCCTTCTGCTCAAGCACACGTTCACACGAGGGCCCTGTTTTCATTCTGGCCATAGACCTTTCTTGGCCCCGGCGGGACTGAGGAAGAATTCTCTGAGATAAAGAGCTTTTTAACAAAGTTTCTCGGCACAGGTGGTATAGCGAGAAGTCATGGGTTCTGGGGTCAGCCGACTCTGGGACGACACTCACTCTGCCTCTTACTGAGCTGTGTGACATTGGCCAAGTTACATAAGCTCTCTGGGCCTCAGTTTTTCCATCTGTAAAATGGGACGGGTGATGATCTTTTTTTTTTTTGACCTTGTAAGATTGCTGTTGAGTATAAAACAAGGCAGAGCATGTGCATGAGATAATGGCCAGGGCTTGGCAGTGGTAAATGGCTCAATAAATGCTCTCTCTGTTATTACTGCTGGGTCAAGTCAGGAGGCTGTAACCATCCCCCAACCCCGCCACCCCAGGGCTGGCTTGTGCAAACAGGCCTTGCTGAGAATGACATTCACCAGCCACAACCCTTCAGAAGGGTGATCTGCCAGGGCCTGCCTTGGGGTGCAAAGGCTTCCAAAATCCCCTCTGCTTCCTTGATAAGCATGGACAATTCTGAAAGTAGGGAAGGAATGTGACTTTCGGCCTTTATCTAGGGGGCCCCTGGGGTAAGTACTTGCTCAGCTCAGACCTTCAGCTGCAAAACCAAGGGACCCCCAGGGAGGGAAGCCAAGAGCGACTGTAGAGAGACTTCAGACGGAGACCAGGAGGGAGACTGAGAAGACAGGGCCGCCTGCCCACTGTTGTCTGTCTGCACCTTTCAGCTGTTTCCGAAGCCCTTCCTCACCCAGTACAGTTACCCAGGCCCTTCACAGCCCATCCTGAGGCAGCTGACAGAACTGCTGGGTGCCCGGGGCACAGGGAGACAGCGGGCAGGGCAGACACGCATGCGGCTAGCAGGGAAGACAGACACTAAACCAAGCATTAGGAATTCTGGATTATAAGGCCGCCAGTGTGCAAAGTGCTGTGAGGGTAGGGGAGGGGGAGCGACAGGAGTTTGTGAGGGAGGCCAGCCTCATCTGAGAGGTCCGGGAGGCCTGCCTGGAGGATAACAGATGTCAGCCCGGCGACAGATGGAGGCGAAGCAAGGCCCTGCGTACGCCTGGCCTCAGCAGTCCGGATCCCTTTACACCGAAGTCACGCCCAGAAGCTCCAGTGCTGCTGGTGCATGGCGAAATCTGCAGCACGCGGATCCCCACCCCACCCCAGCTCCCCAAGGTCCTGTGGTGAAAAATCCTTTCTGGTTTCTGGTGACCAAAGCATGTTCGGTGACTAACCCTGCTGCTCAGCTCGCATCCCTGATTCAGCATTTCTCCAGTCAGAGGTTAGACTTTACATCATCACTTTGCCCCATTAATCCTGGCAGGTGAGCTGCTCAGGAGCCCTGGCCCTTCCCCGGGTGAGAGAGGCACCTGCCCCGCTTGCCCCTCAGACATTTCAGCGCTGCCTCCTTAGCTCCGGGAGCCAGGTGCAGGGGTAGCGATGGCTGAGGCCACCGGGGCCTGCAGCACACACATGCACACACACCCCTCTGTCCCTCTTGTGGACGTCAGCCAGAGAAACAAGAGAAGCAAGGAAAAATAGAAGGACAAGAGAAAGAGAAAGGAAGGAGGTGTCCAGGGCTGCAGTCAGGACCGAGGAGGTTAGAATTCCTTAATGGCACAGTGACCTTGGCATGTGGCTCAACCTTGCAAGGCCTGTTTCCTCATCTTGCAGTTGAAAAGCTAATAGCATCTTCCATGTAGACCTGTCTGGGAACTGAATGAGGCTGTCGCATGCAAAGAATCCCTTGGTCTCAGCATTGTTGATGATTCTTTGTCGTGGGGACTGTCCTGTGCATTGTCACGTGTTTGCAGGTGTCCCTGGCCTCTAACAAATAGATGCCAGTAGCACCCACCACTCACCTGTGGCAACAAAATGTCTCCAGACGTTGTCCAATGTCCCCCAGGGTCAAACTCAGCCCTAGCTGGGAGCCCCTGATCATCAGCACGAGGTAGCCCAGGGCCTGGCAGAGTAAATGCACAGTGAATGGCAGGTGACGGCGGGCCTGTGTGAGGCACATGCCCTTTCAGCACAGCCACAGCAGCCCTTCTTTCTGAACATGTGCCAAGCATTGGAGGGCTTTGGAGCAACCTAGCACTTCCCGAAGCTGGGATAGGTGGCTTGCCAGTGCTGTCACCAGAGATGTACAGAAACTCGTGGCCCCTCCCTGGCTGGGAAACTTGAAGAGACCTGTATACGGAGTAGATTGTCAGACCAGCTTCACTTCCCGCCCTGCTCAGCTCCAAGGGAAAGGAGCTGTCTTTATGGCTTGGGTAGCAGGTGCTGGGGTTTTATATGCATCCTGGCCTCTGTGAACGTTGTCAATAGATGTATTTCCACTTTAGATGGAGGAACTGAGACTCAGAGAGGCTAAGTAACTAGCTCAGAGTTAGTCAGTAGGTACATTTCAGGGGTTGGGCCGGAACCCGGGTCTGACTCTTCTAAGCCCCTGCTCTTTCCCTGCCCAAGCAGTGGGGATGGGGCTTTTCGTGCACTCACGTAGATTTAGAAGTGATCTGAGGCAGCAACCAGTGGGGAGAACAATGGGATAGATCAGTAACGTCTGTCATGAGCCTTGGAAGTCAACTAGGGACACGCGTGCATGTGGTTGCTGTGTACCGGCTCATAATCCAAGACTCAGTGATTATGTATCATCCTCTCTGACAGTATCTAGGGGGCAATGCTGGGCCAGGGTACATGTGGGTCTGCTCAGCACATAGGCTACTGTGCTGTGTGCTTTCCCAGGGCATTGGCTGAAAATCAGGTCTTCGTAGGTGAGACTTTTTTCTACAAAGGGCATGAAAGGGGCATGTTCTTAACAAACCATTCTCATGGAAAAGCAGAATATGGGCCCCTATCGCAATCTTTTGTTAATGCTGCAGGTATTTTATGTTTGGTGAGTAACAATGCTCTCAAAAAAGAAAAGAGAAACGCCCAAGGACATGGACCATTTTTTTTCATAGGGAAAAAAAAAAATGTTTATTATATTTCAAAGCACAAGGTTTGGGAGATACAATATCCATCCTTCTCCGTCCCTTCCCACTCCCAAACAATCAAGCCCTGGCGGAAAATTGCACAACTGGATGCATAAAAAACCTGCTGACATATGCAAAGAATACTGCAAACTCCGGTCTGTTTGCAGACACTTTGGCCAGGTAAGGCATACTTGCTCACAGCTGAGTCTAGGGCGACTCCAAGGACACAGAAGGCAGAGCCAGAGATGCGAACACATAGTTCCCACCGGCTGGGCTGGGCCCAAGCTGTAACCGAGCTCTTGCGCCTTGGCCGCCTCCTTTGTGTCGACCTGAGCTGCCTCCGGTTAGAGAGCGCTCGCTGCCTTCATGGTCCTGTTATAAACGTGCTGTGCCCACCATACGTCAGTCATCTACTCACTCGGTGAAGATTTCCCGAGTCCCTGTCATGTGCCAAGTCCTAGCGCTGTGGAGACAGACTCTAAGGCATGCGCACCAGCAGACACGGTCACGGACGAGTTCGTTATTTTACTCACTCTTCTGCGTCAGTTTCAAGTGGCCAGGACATTAATGAGGTCAGAGAATGTCTACCCTTTATTTTCAAAGTTACATTCCCTCTGCCTGTGACCGGGCACTTGCTCGGCCCTGGACTCTCTACATAAGCAGAGAAAGCAGTCACCAGGGGAAGGACGGTCACCCCGAACTCCTAGCATGGCACCTGGAAATTATCCAGTGTTCATTCATTTCTTTGAGCTAAACTATAGCCCAAAGGCCAATGTGGCCTACAGCCTGGATTTGTATGGCCCCCAAGCTAAGGATGGTTTATACAGTTTGTAATGTTTGGTGGGGGAAGATTCAAAAGAAGAGCAATACTCCGTAACATGCAAAAATGACATGAAATTCAGTTGTCAGTGTCCAGAGCAAAAGCTTTGTCGGCGCACAGCGAAGCTCACCCTGTGCTGTTGTCGGCGGCCACGTCACTGTAATAGCAGAGCTGGGTGCTGTGACAGAGACCCACAAAGCCTGAAGTATTTGCTACCTGACCCTTTATTTTAAAAGTCTGCCAACCCCTGGGCTAGAGCATTGCCCTCTCTCTCTTCCTTTAAAATGCAAAGACCTGCTGGCTCAGCAACTCCCGAGGCCCCCAGGGCCTTTGTGAGAATGTGTATATCTGGCCACTTTCAGCCCTGCCAGGAGGAGTGCCAGTGCCCGCCAGGGCACCGTCTCAGCCCCATGACAGTTGATGTCTGCCCCCGGCACACACCTGTCCCTTCACAGCTTGTTTGGGAATTCCCCTTAACTCCTTAGCCCCCGGCCCCTCCAGGGTTCAGCCCCGTCGACCTGGACACAGACTTTCAGTCCGTGCTCGCTGTGTACGAGTGCGGAGGCGAGTGAAACCTAGTGAGCATATGTGCACCCGTGTGTATGAGTCAATAACATAAACAAGAGACTGAATGAATATGAATTAATGAACAATTAAGTGATTGAGGCATTCAATGAAAGAAAGAAAGCATGAATGAGTGTATCAGTGAGGGAATGCTTATAAAAATGAGGGACTGAATAAGAGGGAAGGTTGGAAGTAGAAGGAGGGGCAAGTAAGTGCAGGCAAGGCAGTCTCTGCAGGTGCCCTACAAGGGGGTGAAGGGTGTCACCGGCAGGCTCTGCTGATCTCCTCGGTTTGCCTCGCTTGTTCCTGCCCTGCCAGCCCGGGGATGTTGAGCCTCACCCATGTCCTCCCTTGCTGAGGGTGTGCCCATGCTTAGGGCCTTAGGGTCTGGGGCTCTGTCAGGACTTACACACCTGCAGCCTGGGCTTGTGCCAGGCCCCATGCCTCGGGGACGGAGGCCTCCCACATACGGAAATCTGTGCCTTCAGCTGATTCGGCCTCAGCCCCATCCCTGCCGTGCGAGCAAGACCTACCCCACAAGCTGAGGGCCCCACAAAGGCACACTTCCCAGGTGCAAGGGACGGGCAGTATGCTGGGCCAAGGGCATCCCAGCCAGGGAGGGAAATGTGGACCCAAAAGCACCGCCTGAGAGGCGTCCCTCCGGGTTTTCTGTTTCACTTGGAGCATATATTTGATGAGTGGGTCTCCTGGCTTCTTGTTTGTGTGTGTTTGTTGTCTTACCTGCCCTCTCGTGGGAATATAAGCTCCACGAGGGAAGAGCCGGCACACGGAAATCTCAATAAATATTTGATGAAAGTGAGTAAAACGTAGTCTGGAAAACAAGTGAAGTAAACCAAATGGTTGAACCAGCCACCAAGACACAGTCCCCAGTCCCAGTGGTTGACCTGACCTCACTTGACCCCCAAGCCCCACATGTGACCTTCAGCACAAATTTAGACCATTTCCCCTTTCCGAGGCTCAAGGCGTTAAGATTATCTTCAGGATCCCTTCCAGCTCTCTGGGGTTCTAAAGCCAGTGGGAGCGGGCTTCAGATTTGTCAAGATTCATATAGTTAACATGAGCCTGAGTTCCCTGGCCACAACTCTTAAAAAAAAAAAAACTTGGCTGTTACATAAGGGACAGTCATTTTCTCTGGCCTATAATGGGAAAAGTGACACCAGGCATGGTGACATCTCTGTTTTGGCCAATGGCAAAAAAAATCTGGGCACCATGTGCGACTCTCCAGACGCAGCTGATGCTCACCCTCAGGTTTTGCTGAGCCTCTGTGCAGAGCCAAAGCACAGCCTGACACCCCACGGCCTGCGCCCTAGGGAAGCCGTAGAAGTGTGCTGTGACACCCCGAGAGGTAAAGCGCTGGGAAGTCTCTTCTCACGCATATTTGCAGGGCTCCCAGAAACAGGGCAGACTCTTCCTGGCTCAGCCCAGCAAATGAGGTCCAGAGAGGTAAAGAGGCCTTGTCCCAGGGTTCCAGCTCACTGCCTCCTGTGCTCTGGGAACCCTCCCCCCTTCAGCCAGGGCCGCCTGATCCACCCTCCAAAATGCTCACGCTGCTTTGTGTACTGTAGGGAGCTCTGGAGTCAGACTGTGTAGGTTTGAATTGCGGCTCTGCTTCCTTGCTGGCTCTGTGACCTTAGACAAATTACGATTATACGTCTTTGCCTTGACTTTCTCATCTGTAAAATGGGAATGGTGATAATAATAATCTTTAGCCCTTTGGTTTGCTGTAAAGATTATATGAGATAATAGAGATCTTAGGAATGGGTGGCCTCTAGCGAGCATTCTGTAAACACGAGCTCTTGCGGTGGTTGTGATTTCCAAAGGCAGCGTAGGTGTTAGTGAGACCACGCCTTCCTCAAGGGAAGGGACTAGGCTTCTCCCCAGTCCCGTCCCCACACTGCTTCACCTGCTGCTCCAAACACTCACAACACTTGTCGATCGGAGGGCATCGGACATTCCCAAATTGTTGTTCTCCAAATGTTACAGGAGTTCTGCTAGTCAAAGTCCATGGGCACTGGCATAGAGCCTTCTTTCGGGAAAAATGACACCCACATCTTCTGGGAAACCACAGGTTGGGAGAAGAGGCTGAGTTAGGGAACATCAAGGAAAAGTGAAGAACAAAAAGCAAAACTCCCCCCCAAATATACTTTGACTGCTTGGTGTTAACAAATTCTTAACACCAACAGAAGAGAGAATTGGGAGACAGTTTCTTCACATTTGCCCCAGATGGGGCAGACAGGGGCCTTTTGAAAGAAGGCTCAACAAACATTTACTGAGTGCCAAGGTGTTGCTCTAGAGGCTGGCGACGCAAGTAATGAATTTACAGTTGTTCTGAGGACAGGCCATAGTTAAGGATCCCCTTCTTCTTAATGGCAAGTCCATTTCTCAATCCTTTTTAGCACAATGAGATGAAAATATCATGACATCTGGAAACAGATTGTCTTAAAGGTTTACTCTCCCTTTATTTCCTTCCAAATGCAGTGTCCCAAAGGAGAGATGCATCAAATGTGCATTTTACTTAAAAAAATTTTTTTTGAGTGTCTTTTATTTACAAAAGCTCATTTTATTAATCTGTAGCTCTGATTTTTCAGGGTCCTTCTGGTTATCCAAAGTTGGGTTTGAATGTTATTAGAGGGGTCCTGAAATCTCTCCAATCCAAGACATTTCACAATTAGCTGGTCAAAGGCCCCGAAACCAGTCTTTTTTTTTTTAATTAAGAAAAACACTTCCTATGAAAATCCAGTTCAATGCAAACTGGCTATATTAGGGTTAGGATAGAGATAGGCAAGTGACCTGTTACTTCAACTCTCAGTCTTCAATTATTAGAAAACTCACCTCTTATTGTTTCACACGTTTGTTTGTAGGCGCAAGGTTCTTAGTGGTTCTGTTGAAAAGCCAGTTTACCTTCTCTAACTTTATTCTTTCCATTAATAAAATAAAGGGGTTGGATTTAAGGTTCTCTAGAATCCTTTCAGCTTAAAAACCTATTGATCCTAGAGTTTAAAATTTTTTATTTAATGTGTCTTGCTGAATTTTCTTTTATTCCTTATCTTGATCTCATAGGCAATTATTTGATAGCTGAAATCTAACAAATTAAATTTAAAGTAGGAAAATTTAATGGTAAATCTACAATGTAAAAGGAACAATCAGTAAGTATTCCTACAGATCAGCTCAACATTCTGTAAAGTTTTTACATCAATTATCATCATTCTTCTTGGACTTTCAGGGAAAATCCTTATTTTTAGTGTTATGACCATTGCTCATGTAAACTGTTGGCCCCATGTGGCTCTTCTGTGTGTTATTTTTCCATAAGGTATTTAAATATAATACTTTTAATGAAAATTTAATACTTTTCATCCCCATAATTTACTTATTTTATAATTGGAAGTGTGTACCTCTTTACCTTCTTCACCTATTTCACCATCCCCCTACCCCCACCCCTATGGCAACCAGCAGTTGTTCTCTGTATTTATGAGTCTGTTTCTGTT
Organism: Manis pentadactyla; assembly: GCF_030020395.1. Classification (NCBI taxonomy): domain Eukaryota; kingdom Metazoa; phylum Chordata; class Mammalia; order Pholidota; family Manidae; genus Manis; species Manis pentadactyla. Next base: position 105,590,644 of record NC_080031.1, read on the forward strand.
TTATTTGTTCATTTGTTTTCTTTTTTCTAGATTCCACATATAAGTGAAACTATATGGTATTTGTCTCTTCTGACTTATTTCACTTAGTGTCACGACCTATAGGTCCATCCATATTGTCACAAACAGCAGGATTTCATTCTTTTTGTGGCTGAGTAATATTTCATTGTGTATATGTCCCACATCTTCTTTATCCATCCATCTATCAATGGACACTTAGGTTGCTTCCATATCTTGGCTATTGTAAATAATACTACAACAAACATAGGGTGCATATGTCTTTTCAAATTAGTGATTTTGTTTTCTCCAGATAAATACCCAGAAGTGGAATTACTGGGTCATATGGTTGTTCTATTTTCTGTACTGTTTTTCATAGTGGCTAGATGGGCTCTCTTTTCTCTACATCCTCTTCAACACTTGTTATTTCTTGTCTTTTTCTTGACAACCCTTTAGAATATTTATTATTATACCATTAAAAAAATGTAAAATCTTCCCACAAAGAAAATTCCAGACCCAGACAGGTTTACAGGTGAGTTCTTTCACACTTTCAAGGAGAAGTGAAGTTAACTTCACTTTTTACAAATTCTTGCAAAGAATGAAAGAAAACATTCCCAATTCATTTCATGAGACTAAGATATTTTTAATATCAAAATCAGAGAACAACAACATAAGAAAAGAAAATTTGAATTCTTCCTCACTCATAAACTTATAGAGACAGAAACCCTGGTGTATAGTAGCCATCCAAATCCAGGAATGTATGAAAATAGAATGCATCACGAATAATTTGGGTTTTTGCCAAAATTAAAAGGTTGTTTTAACCTTACAAAATAAATTAGTGTAACTTATCACATAAATATATATATATATGATATATATATGACCTATATATATATATCATATATATGACCTTTTCAGTAGATATAGGAAAAAATATTTGATAAAATCCTATTTGCGTTCATTATGTTTTTAAAATCTTGGCAAACTAGGAATAAAAGGGAACTTCTTCAACATGATAAATGGAATTGAAGCAAAATCTACAGCAAACATCATACCTAATGGTGAAATGTTAAAGGCATTACCTTTAAGGAAAAAGAACCAAATGCCTGTTGTGTTTCTGCTCAGCACTGTCCCTCCTCGAGCACCTGACCTGGAAGGGAAAGCAGGAGAAAGAATGAAAGGTCACACATTTGAAAGGAAGAAAATAGCTGTCATTATTTGCAGATGATATTGTTGCCTATCTAGAGAACTCAAAAGAATCTAGAAAAATGCATTATGAATAAATATGAGCTTAGCAAGGTTACTAGATCCAAATGAATACAAGAATGTTAATCGCATATCTATACTCTAAAAATAAAACAAATAGTCATAAAATAATTTTTTTTAAAGATACCGTTTACAACAGCAACTGGGTTTTTCTATCCCTAGGAAAAAAATCCAACAAAAGGCATCCAAGTCCATTATGGCAGGGATTTATAAAACTTCATTGAAAGACTAATATTAAAGAAGACCCAAAATAAACAAACAAAAATGCCGTGCTCTAGTGTAGGAAGATTTAATATCTTAACGATGTTGATTCTCCCCAAATTTATCTATAAATTCAAATCCCAATGGGTTGTTTGTTTGGGACTCAAAAAGTGATTCTAATATTCAAATGGAAGAACAAAAAGCCAATGGGCAATATCGTCTAAAGAAGAAGGTGGAAGTTGGTTGGGGTAAAGGGTGGGACCAACCCTCGCTGACATCAGACTTTATTTGAAACCTGTAATAGTTAAGATGGCATGGATTTAGCATAGGGATTCTATTAAACCAATGGAACATGACATAGTGGAGAACCAGGAATAGACATGGCATGGAGACTTGGTTTATGACAGAGCAGGCTGTGCAGACCAGAGGGGGAGGTGGACTGTGGTGCTAGGCTCACTGGGCGTCCCTGTGGGAGAAAAGGAAATTGGATTCCTCCCTTGTCCAAAATCAATTGCAGACGGATTAAAGACTAATGTGAAAGGCAAAACTATAAAGCTTTTAGAGGACAATGTAGAAGCCTATCTTTATGACCTTGGGTTTTAAAAAGAAAAAAAATGTATTCAAGACTTTTTAAAAGTGTAAAACCATAAGGGAATATATTGTAAATTTGACTATAGTAAAAACAAGAACTTCAGTTCATCAGAAGACACCACAGAGTAAAAATACAAGCTACAAAGAATTCATATTCAAAATTTAGACCTCTGTAACTTAATAAGAAAATAATAGCCCAGTGGAGGGGAGAAAATAGACATTGGACATGAACAGGCATGGAGAAGCAAGAATGGCCTATAAACACTGAACAGAAACTCAAGCTCATTAGTCCTCAAAGAAATCAGGTTAAAACCCCAGTGAGATACCACTTCACACCCACCTTAGACAGGTATTAAAAAGCCAGGCATTGCTGTGTGCTGGTGAGATGGTAGGGTGACAGGAACCCCCTCTTGCTGCTGGCGGAAGTGTAAACTGTTACTGCCACACTGGGCAACAGTGTTTTACCTAATAGAGCTGAGCAGGCTCACACGCTAGGGCCCATCGACTGGACTTGCAGGGGAATATCCTGAGGAACCCCTGTACTGGTGCACAGGGGACATACCCAAGAATGTTCATTGCAATGTTGTTCCTAACAGCCCAAACTGAGAACCCCCAAAGTGGCACATAAATAATGGAATGGGTAAATGCTGGTATATGCATAAAATGAAATATGAGATAGCAGTGAAAATCAACCACAAAAAGTTGGTGTTAAGAGATAAAATTCACTGAAGAATATACACAATGTGAATCCATCCTTACTGTGTTCAAAAAGAGGCAAACCCACACAACGTACTGCTTAGGGGTGTATGCCAAAGGGGTAAAGATTACATAGAAAAGCACGAGAATGATTAATAAAACTTCAGGTTCGTAGTTACCTCTGGGGGGAGGGAGGCGGTCCCATTACAGACACATATGCAGCATTCGGTTTCCATTTTTATTCTATTTCTTAAGTTGGGTGGCATGAATACAGGCAGGTGGTAGTTTTATTCTTCTTCTTTAAGTGACACATAAAATTATATATGCCTACTTGGATGCATAATATACTTAGAGTTTAAAATTTTAATGACAAAGGGAAATAACAGAGCAGAGATGGGAGAGGGATGGTTGTGTACCAGGTCAGGGAGACCAAAACAGTCAGTGTGGCCTGCTCAGAGAGCTGGGAAAGGCCCCCACGCGGAGGGAGGGGAAGGAGGGGGGCGTCTGGAGGGAGTGGGGCTGCGGGGGGAGCAGGGGCCGAGCCCAGGGAGCAGGCTGAGCTGCAGTGACCACCTGGGAGACGTAGGGGCATCATCTCTGCAGCAGGATATGGCACCATTCGCCCCTCCCCTGCAGCCGACCTGTCTGTGTACTTCAGAAGGTGTTTTTGATGAGTTCCCTTTCTCAGAGGACGTTTTTACTCTAAGGTAAATAAAGAGCAGGGCGGCTGCTCCCAGTTCCTCCAGAACGGGAGGGTCTGCAGGCTGGGCGGCTCTGAGGCAGGCTTAGTGGGGAGAAGGAAGTAGAGCCGCTGGGCTGGGCGGAAGGAGCTATGGCTCTGTGGGGACTCAGTCCTGCCAGGGAAGGAGGAAGAAAAACAAACAAAAGCAGCTTAATATTCCAACTGCTGTCAGATGTCTTGCATATTTACAAGGACACTCACTGCACAGGGATGGTGGTCATTGGGCACATAACACATCCATGTGCATAAAAACACAACACTGAAATTTGGCTGGAGAGGTTTTTCTGAGGTGCAGACACCTGCCTCGTATATATATCCATGCCCCCTTTTGCCACCCTGAGATCTGGAAATGGCACGTGCTAACTATGGTGCTCTGCAGAAAGGGCTCCGGGCCTTGGGGCCTTGCTGGTGGCATCAAAGGGACCACCCAGTTGCTGAGCACCTCCAGAAAACCAGGTGATCTTTCTCAGGGTCCTCATCTGTAAAAACTGGGGATGATGACAGCGAGGCTTGTGTGCGATCAGACAGCGTCGCAATCCTAGGGTGTGAGAGTGAAATGGCTCTTGGAGACCAGGGCCCACCCCTCCTGGCAGCACCTTGAACTTCCTCCACCCAGCACACTCCGTGCTTATGTAATCATGGATGTCACCGCCTTCCCTGGCACACATGGTGAGGTGCACGTGAGGAAAGAGCCCTGCGTGTGTTGCTCACAGCAGTAGCCCGGCGCCCAGGACCAAGTCAAGCCCTCACATCACAGCCGCTGGGTGTGGCTCTTGACTTGCTGTTAGTTTATAGAGGGGACTGAGTTTTTAACTTTGTACAGTCTGATAGCAAACTTCAGACTCTCCTCAAGGTGGGTACGGAAACTGCCAAAGAATGCCTGATTTCCGGTCTCTGGTATGGCATGTAGCCCCTCTCTCAGCCCTGAGTGCCCTCTGTGTGGGCTCCAGGCGCTCGTTAGCTCCTGGGGACACCGAGGTGCGGGCCTCGGCTCCGGAGTAGTCCACACTGGGTGGAGGGAGGCGGTCGCCCTGTGCCCACTGAGTTGTGGAAAGGCATGAGCCCTGGGGAGGTAGTCCAGCACCACCGCAGGGGCGGGGAGGGGGCAGGAAACTTACGCAGGTGTTTGTCTCTAGAAGAGAGGGGTAGGGCTGCTTGTTCCCATCCCCCCACACCCACGCACACACATCCTTGGGTCCTGCCCTTAGTGCAGACCTTGCAGGGCAGCTGCACTAAAGGACGTGCACAACGATGGCACATTCCTCAGCCCTGGCCCGTGCAGCCGCTGGCCTCCTTGCCAAGAAAGATCAGTAATATCTCCAGAGCCCTGACAATGAGCTCAGTAATATTGCTGGATCGTTTTCGTTAATCCTCCTGACAACTCGATGACAGAAATGCCATTGCCACACCCATCGTACATGTGAGGAAGTGGAGGATGCACAGAATTCAGTCACTTGCCCAAGACCACAAATTGTGGTTAATGCCAGAGCCGCAGTCCTGAGTACGAAGCTAGACCTCCGCTCCAGGCCCCAGCAGCTGGTGGTAAAGGCACAGGGGCCCCTGCAAACGGCAGCAACTCTGTGCAGGACTGCATGCTCCCTTCCTTCTCATTCAACACCTCAGGACCTGAAAATGCCCAGAGGTGACACAGCTCTGGTTTCTTCTTTACTGGTAAAGAAGTCATTTCCTTCAAAATAGAGGAAAAACATGTTTTTTAGGTCATAGCAGAAATAGCCACCCTTACCCTCCAATACACACCTTCTCTCAGGCCCTGCTCAGCCCCCAGGCCCTATGCCAGCACCAGTGCCGGAGGGCCTGACATCCCGCCCTGCAAACCGCTGTGGCCAGGGGACCTGAGGTCATGACTGACCCCAGGGAACCCCGGCCAGCAGCCTGTTGCTGGATCTGGGGACAGGAACAGACCTGCCTCCTCAGAAGTTGACCATCTCCCTAGTAGTCTTCATTTGTCATCCTGTCTGTCACCCTTCCCTGAAGATTCGTTCTTCTCTGCCTTCATCTTCCTTGCTCTCTCTTCCTACCACTCCAGTCATTCATTTTTGTTTCCACCTTATTTACTGAGCCCCTGTTTGATCCATAGGTTCCCACTCTTGGTTTCCCTCGTGTTCAGGTAGGCCCTGAATGGCCGCTTGCTGTGAGGGCCCCTCGTCAGCTGCCCACTAGTGAACCGAGCCATCCCGACCCACTTCCCCACCGACTCCAGAGCTCGGGCTGGGTCGGGCTAAAGCCACTTGCATTTTCCTGTTAACCAGACACTGTTTGGTCCCCCTTTCCTCTTTCCCCCCTCCCCCCTCTGGCTCTCTCGGCCTCCCACTGTGTCCTGTCCCAGCGTCAGACTCTGTACCCCTCTCTCCCTGGTCCACCCCCTCCCTCCTTTCCCACTGACGCTCTCCAGGGCACTTCAAAACCTGAGAATCGGGCCCCGTTCCCATTCTGTTTCAGGAAGAACCTCATCACAAACCCACTGATTTCAGTCCTGGCCAATGCAGCTTTCCAAACAGGGCCCCCTCCACAGGTGCAGACTAGACAAGTAAAAAGAGCCAGCCGGGTGTGATGGAGGGGTGCTGCGCATGCTGGCATCCTCCGCCTCCCTGCATGATTGATACCGTTTATGGAGGGAAGGGCTTTGTACTCAAACATACCATTGGAAAACCATGGATTTTTAAGTGAAGTTCACCCTGCTTAATCAGTGGCCCAACATTCTCCACAAACATAAGCTTAGCTGTTCATATAACAAGGCTCTCCCTTGACACAGCTCCCAGGCCAGCAGGGATGTGTCCTGCCCTATCACAGGGAAGGAGCAGGCTAGCCCAAAGCCTGCAACTTTTCATCTTGGCGTAAAGGAACCGGTGTGGCAATGTTTGATTGCAAAGCTCAGAACACTGTGTGCAGTGTTAGCAAGCCTGGGATGGGTGACTATGGATGTTGCTGTTATTTTTTGAGAGCTTATTGAGATATAATTCACATGCCATAGAATTCACCTGTGTAAGGTTTACAACTCAGTGGTTTTTTAAAATATTCACAGATACGTGCAGCCATTACCACCACGATTTTACAGTTCATCACCTCGGAAGAAACCCTGTACTCTTTACCCACCATCCCCACATCCCTTTATGACCCCAGCCCCTGGAAACCACTCGTCTATTTTCTGTCTCTGTAGATTTCCTTATTCTAGATATTTCATATAAATGGAATTATGTAAGGTAGTCTTTGCATCTGCTTCTTTCATTTAGCGTAATGTTGTCAGGGTTTATGCTGTTCTAGTATGGATCAATACTGTATTCCTTTTATGACTGAATGATATTCCATCGTGTGGATATAGCACATTTTGTTTATCCATTCATCAGCCGGTGGACATTCCCACCTTTTGGCTATTATGGATAATGCTGCTGTAACACTCAGGGGCAAGTTGTGGTGTGGCTCTATGTTTTCGTTTCCCCTGAGCATGTACTAGGCGTGGACTTACTGGGTCGCATGGTAAGCCTGTGTCTCATCATTTGAGGAACTGCCTATTTTCCAAAGCAGTTGCACCATTTTTCATTCTCACCAACACTTGTTATTATCTGACTGGAATGGTTTTCTGATCCTATAACTGGATCCTCAGAGTGATACACATACTACACCTCAAGGACACCTCAAAATCTGAGAACCTATGTACACACATTTAGACAATCACCAACCCAGACACACTACAAGAACTACATAATTGTGCCTACCTGGCACACACTTCTAGAGTTCACATACATGCACACAGAACTACAGAGACATGTACATCACAACCTCATATACAGTCCCACACAGCTTACATGCATATCAATCCACAGACCCATATGTGTGAGCATAATCAGACATGCAAAAGACCAATGCCATCACACATGGACATATAACTGTCATAGGCCCTGAACAAACACACATGCTTACACACAGAACCAGAGACACATGCACTCAGTAATGCATTTACACCTGCCCGTGCATTGCACAACAGTATTTATACTCACAAAAGCATAGTCCTAAAGAGGCACACATACATGGTTACCATCACATATGGGTGGAGAACTGAAGCCAGGCTGATGTGTGTACCCGGGATGACATGGACATGGTTGAGGTCTCACTGGTCCTTGGTGTATTGGGGGGGAAGACCTTTCCATTCATTCATTCGTTCTTTAAGCTGCTGGTACACACCGAGCACAGAAGAAATGTTCTGATGGACCGACCACACGTGGCCCCTGCCGTCATGGAATATACAGCCTAGTTGGGGTGGGGGTGGGGGCTGGGAGTCTGTGATATATATCAAGGAGGAAATGGCAGAGTAATATGTTAGATAATAGGCAAGATCCTGGGAGAGTAGACAAGTTCCCAGGATCTTTTAGCATTATTTCTCCCTCTTTCATCCTGGAAAAGTGAACAGGATTCAGATTCCCCTTCCAGAAGTCACTGGGTAAAACATTAGTCAGCACCAGTGAGTGTGGGCTCGGCATCTACACTGCCCGGCTTAAAATCGTGTTTCATACTAGTTGGGTGACCTTTCTTCTCCTCGTTTCTCACCCCGAAATGGAGATGATAACAGTACCTTAATAAGGATTAAATCAGCTGACACTGGTAAAACACTCCAAACCTCCTGGCCAGTGTTAAGTTCATAGTAATAGCCAAACCACCTTCTGAGAGTTGGTTTCCATAGGGACTTGCATACCCTGGGGACGGGCAGGAGGTGCTGGGACAGCTCCAGGAGCCTGGCAGTGCCTGGTGGCTCTAAACTGGATGGGGCTTTGTCCTCTGCCATATCTGAGCAGTCTTCTAGCATGTGCCCCTGGCGTGCCACCCCAGTGGCATAAAACAGCCCATCCCCAGCCGCCCTGCCCACAGCCACAAACCCCGAGAAGACGAGGATGGGCGGTGGGGGCCGGGCTCTCGCTTTCAGCTGTGTCAGGCCTTTCTGCGCTCTGCTGAGGGCCTGGCTTGGGTGCTCACTGGTTCTGCCTGGCTGTCTTTCCTGTCTGTGTAGGTCGGCACGTACCACCCCACACCTGCGTCCCCAGGACATTCCCTGGCCGGCGCCATCGCCAGCCTGCCCGGCTCCCAGCAACACCTCTCAGCTAACATGTGAGTAAGAAGCTCAGCCATCCACCCCCAGTCCTGGCGCTCAGAAATCAGCTTTGCCAACCCTCTGCCGTCAGGACTCACCACGCCCGAATCATCCCATCCACAGAGAAAAGAGCTCCCCTTGCAGCCTGCAAAGGAAATGATGGTGAAAAACACAAATAGCACCAAACCGCATCCTCCTAGCTCACTGTCCTGCAAAAGTGGAAAGAGGCTGGAACATTATATACAAAAACATCACTAGGAGATTGGGTGTTCAGCAATCCCTGTTGTCCTCTTTTCCACTCAGAATATTGCTGAATAGATGTTGCTTTAGTAATTGGCGAAATGTAAATACAGCATTTTAGAGGGGAAAGGAACTTGCAGGTGAGACGCTCCCCTAGCCTCTTTGGAAAACCTGCTAGAGTCTCACAGCCCTGAGAGCCTGGAAGGGCCCTAGTGTCCAGCCTGAGCCCCTACACTGGTGGCTTGAATCTGGCAAGCCGAGTGGGTTCGTTTGTGACGCCCTCACTCGGGCATTCTCACTCCCACAGCCTCATGTTCCCTGGTGCCTTCACCCCGTACTCAGACCTGGAGGTTACCTGCCTGATTCCTGGGTGGACTTCGGACGGGCAAGTCCCTGCTCTAACCGAGGGCATTTCTGCCTTGTTACAAGCCCACCCCCTCCATCCCCTCCTGCAGCAAGTGCCCCACTGTGCACCAAAACCTAAATCGACACCTGCCTCCCATTTTCCAATGTCCACTTCCCTGCCTACATGAAGCCAGCTCCTCAGGCCATTCCTGAGGGTCAAACGCATCCCTGCTCTCAGGAGAGGTCACGGATCAGAGGGGCTTCTGTGCTGACCTCTCATTTCCCTGAACCTACGGGCTGTGACCATCTTCCTGGGTGACACTCTCAGCAGTCCCAGGTAGAGCCATCTAGGTCTGAGACTCAGCTCTGCCACTGACTCCTGGTCACCAACTCCTTTCTGGATTCTAGACCAGGTTCCCCCCGTCAAAATGCCGAGGAGGCCGAACAGTGACTTGCGGCCGTGCGTCACTCTGCGGAGGAGGGGAGAGATGGCAGGACTCGGGTCTGGGGGCCCCACTACCTCTGCCGGGTTCTGCCACTCCCGTGCGCCTTACATACTGAGGTTGCAATTCTGAAAAGGTTGTCATTGCTGATCCCCTGGGCGCACGGGCGCTGAGTTCCGTCCCCTCTACCCTCCCCGATTCCACGCATCCCCTGGGCACGCTCACCTTCCGCCTTCACTCGTGCCCCATGTCTCCCCAGGTTTGTCGCCCTGCACTCCTACTCGGCCCAAGGACCCGACGAGCTGGTGCTGCAGAAGGGAGAAGGCGTCAGGGTCCTGGGGAAGTGCCAGGACGGCTGGCTCAGGGGCGTGTCCCTGCTCACTGGGCGCGTCGGTGTCTTCCCCAAACACTGTGTCATCCCCATTTTCAGGTACGTGCCCTCCATTCCCTGATATCGAAGTCGGGCTATTCCAGCGGGGGCCGCCTGTGGGCTGAATTAGGGAGGACTTGGTGCTCTTTCAGAGTTTGGGCCAAGAAACAGCTTTCGCCCTAGTGCCCCGTAACACTCGATTTCTTTTTTTAATAGCAAAAAAGTTTCTTATAGCTCTTCACATTTTACAAACACTTCCACTTCTTTCAACTCATTGGTTATGCCCAAGAATCCTGTAAGGCAGATACTATTTTGCAGATGAGGAAAAAATGTTACACATACTTAAAAAGTCTGCTTAAGAACTAGATTCCAGGTTTTCTACTGTACAACCCCCAAAAATCCCGCTTCACATCCTGTACCCCAACACTCCATCTGGTGGCATTCTGGGGAAATGACCTGAGCCCATCGGGAAACTCCCCGGGATGCTAGACACGAGGCGGAGTTCCCGCGTGGAGGCCCTCCCCCTGGACACCCAGGCCCGGGCCACTGCTGTCTTCACCCCCAACAGCTCTTCCCAGCCTTTCCCCCCTCTGGCACACCCGTTAACTTCACTGGCGCACAGCCTGTCTGGCCGCCTCATACCATTGCCACAAATGCACACCGCCCCCAAAACTATCCATGACCCCTTCCTCCACCCGCCATCAGCACAGGCAAAGCCCGCGCAAGGCAGTGAGGCCGCCCCGCACATCACTGTCTCTGTGACCTACGAGAGAGTGACAACTGCAGGGAAACCCCACCCCCGTTGTCTTCCATGGGGTATGTCTGGAGGACCTTCGTGAAGGTGGGGCCTGTGCCTGGAGGAGGGCGGTCAGGACGGTGAGGAGACAGAAAACTACATCGCGGGAGGAACCGATAAGAAATTACGGTTGTTTATGCTACAGAAAACGAAGGGTCAGAGGGACCTAACAGTCTGTTTAGACCAGGAAATAGGTTTATTCAGTGGAAGAGGTGGGGGCTACAGTGAACCAGTGGATAAAACTTAGAAGGTTTTGGTTCAATTAAAAGCTGTGCTTTGTAACCTATAGATTTTTCCAGTCAGGCTAGCTGCTGAGGTGGTGGGCCTCATTTCTAGGAAGAGCTCCCACAGATCCAGGCGTACATAAAAAGATTTTTTCACATGGTGGAAAGGTGGAGTAGAAGATCATAGTTATTCCCTTCAATAGAAGGTTCTTGGAAATTGTTAGAAAGTTGCAAAATCTCCAAAGGCAAACTAAGGGTATCTATAACTGATGCTTTAATGATTTATTCGACCCTCGATATTTACGAAGCACTATGTGCAGGCACCTTTCTAGACCCTGGAGAAACATCAGTGATCAAAATACACAAAATCCCTGCCCACTGGAGCGTACATTCTGTGAGACAAGGTAGATAAACAATATATATGGTATGTTAACAATAAGAGCTAAGAAGAAAAATCAGGAAGGGGGAGAGAATTTGTGTGGCAGCAATTAAAATTTTAATAGGTTGGTGAAGGATGGCCTTACTGAGAAATGAAAAGGAGGAATGAAGGAAATGAGGTGTATTCCAGGCCAATGGAGCAGCAAGTACAAAGGCCCTGAGGTAGGAGTGTGCCTGGCGTGAAGGCACGGAGAGCTGCATCAGCACAAGGGAGAGGGTGTTAGTAGGAAGTGAGGTCAGAATGGTGATGGGGGCCAGATCATTCGGAATTCCTACATCATAATGAGGAATTTGGCTTGAACCCTACTGCAGGGGTTTTGAGAAGAATGACATGATCTAACTTACATTTTAACCAAATCCTTCTAATTACTGGGTTGAGAATAAACTGTAGACAGGAAACAGTGGAAATGGAGAGACTAAGAAGATACTGCAATCATCGCAGGGGAGAAGTGATGGTGAATCGAGCTAAGGCGTTAGACGTGGAGGTAGGGAGAAGTGTCAGATGCAGGATACACTCTAACGGTAGAGACAACAGAATTTTCTGACAAATCAAAGAGGTGCGAAAGAATAGAGGATTCACAGTGAGTCCTAGTTTTTTGTCCTGAATCACTGAGAGATGGAGTTGCCCTTCACTGAGAGAGAGGTAAAATGCAAAGATGAATGGGTTTTGAGATGTGCAGTGAAAGCAAAAGCTTAGTTGGCAGCAGATTAAGTCTCCGATGCCTACAAGAACCCTGGTAAGAATGTCGGTCAACAGTTGAGTATACAAGTCTAGCACTTAAGAAAGAGGTCCAGGCCTGAGGTGGTATTTAAAGCCCTAAACGAGGTGACATCATCAGAGTAGGATCAGTTGTGCTGGAGAGAATGACAGTGAGGCAGGAGCTAAAATCGTCAAGGAATGAGGGGAGACCTGGAGGGGAAATGACGGTGTCACCAAGGGCGATGTGGGTAGGGGAGGCTGAAGTTGGGAAGTGCTGAGGAGGGTGGGAGAACGGCCAGAAGAGACAACGAGGAGCGACACGGACACCTGCTCTAAATCACCAAGTTTGTTCCATGGGATCTAACGTGAATTTCCCGGTGCCCATGCCTACTGTGAGGGCATTTGTCTCTGCCTCAGGCCTTAGTCCAAAGACCTGGTTAGTCTGTGAAAGAACCCTTGGAATGGGAGCGGCTGTAGAATGCATCATCCAAACTAAGACACCTTTGAGATCAAAGGGCACTCTTCATACCCCAGGAGGGCAGGTGTAACCTGAGACACTGCTGGGAAATTGGACACAGGGTCCCCTTAAGGAGCATGTGCCTAGGATTCCCTGCCAGCAGGTTTCAGGGCTCTGCCTTTTCCCTCCCTCCTTGGCTCTTCTCCTGGGTGGATGTATCCTGTCCTCCTGCAGGTCGTGAGCACCCAGACTTAGCCACTCCGAGGTGGCTGCAGGTCAGACAACGGGTGGAGTTTTAGGGTGCCACCGAGCCTGCCCCCAGCTCACAGAAACCTGGATTCATGCATATATTGAGGTGCTACTTATGCTGATGGGTGTTTTTACTTCTAGAAATGGGTTCTAGAATTCTAATGAGCCCCTGGGTATATTCTCGCGAGGGCTGTTAGGTGACAGAGCATCAGTGCTTTCTGCGTGTGTGTGTTTTCCTTGACGGCTCCCCACACGCAGAGAAAGTCTCTATCCCCACTGACATGGGACACGGGTGGCATATGGCCAGTGGGGCAGCAGCTCATTCTTGCTCATAACCAGGCTTTCCACGGGCGCTTTGGCTCCTCCTGCATCTCGGGGTGGAACGACGGTGTCCTTGTCAGCTGAATTCCTACTGCTTCTGCAGGTCCTCTTGGGACTGAGCTGCAGGGCCCTCTGTGCCCCTGAGCTGTGTGTGCACGAGGTTCTCCCCGTCTTAGTGCTCTGTTTGCACTGCACTGCCCCCAGCCCCCAGAGCATGGTCTTTAATAAAACAGCCGGGGTGCCAAGGCGTGAGGTGCCCCTGCACATTTGAACGTTTGCTCTTACAGCACCATCCCCTGATGAGCCGCGCCAGCCAGTGTCAGGATTAACTACAGATAGACCAGAGTTGACCAAAAGCGCTTTGGTTTAAGATTCAGCAAGTGAGCCTCTTAGTTACTGAGAGAGGAAGAGGCTGCTGTGGTCACCCAGGGCTCCAGCCTTCGGTGCCGCACGGAGAGGCCGAACTGTCCAGCTGTGTTGACCGCAACCAGATGTCCATCACCACGACATGTTTCCCCAGCCCCAGGGGCTCCCGATGGCTCAGGATGCCCAGAACACAGGTCACGTCTTCGTCCAAACCCCTTTTCAGTAGCGCCTGCATCCCTTGGGGTCTCCGCCTCCACGCACAGTCTTGAGGGGCCGTTTCCTCCATCTTCAGAGCCTGAAGAAAACAGCTCTTCCTCCTGCTCCTCCTCAACCCATCACTGCAGCCAAGGAGCAGGCGCCAGCCTGACACTCCCCTGGGACTCAGCAGCCTGCACGTGAGAGGGAGGAATGCGGGCACAGCCGAAGGCCACCCGCGGCGACAACACAGCGCTGACCCACCTCGCCCACCTCATGTTCCTGCTGCCAGGCCCCTGCAGGCTCCCTTGGATACTGCTTCCAAGCCCTTTCTATGCCCTCCTGGCCTCCCTATGAATTCCCTTCCGCCCGGTTGGCCGGGATATTTCTCTTTCTCACAGCCTTCACGGGACACACGTGCCCCCCCAGTGCCTTACGGAGGAGAAAAGTGACACACGGGCCACCACTCGTTTTCCTTTAACTTTCTACAAGGAACTGGGTCCGCCAGGGTCCAGCTTCCCTCCCCGGGAGGCTATGTGGGGATCACAACCGGCCCCCCCCAAGTGGGGGATACAGTCTGAGCTCCTTCTGGTGGACGGCCCACTCCCCTTCACTGACCACACCACCAGGCACAAGGGGCAAGCTGACAGCTATGGATTCAAGCCCTCTTGCTGCAAACATCACTTCTGAGGGCATCTGGCTACGTATGCTTCTCGGGCAGAGCTGGCCATGCTAAATGATGCCTTGCCCATCTTTGTACAACTGTAGCTGGCTCGCTATTAAGCTACATATCACCTTTTCTAAGCAAAAGAAGGAAGGAAAGGAGAAACAGGGGAAATAAGAGGAAATGACCTACAGAGAGTCCTGAAGGGGCTGACAGGAAGGCGAGCACGGGGGAGGCCTCGCCGCGCCAGGGCCTTGGGGGGGGCGGTTGTTCCCAGGGAGTCAGCAGAGGCTATTTCCTCAGCGGAGTGGACAAGCTGAGTGGTGGACTACTCGGCAGCAGCGGTGACCTTGGGGCAGGATCGGCAAAAGGGCAGGAAGGGTGTGTGAAATGACGGCCATTCCCCGCGGGGCTCGCAGGCAGGACACAATGGACAAGAGAGCGCGTTTCACCAAACTCCATCCTCTCCTCAAAGCCAGAGGCCCAGGCTGATGAGCAGGGGTCTCACGGAGGCATGTGCAGGGCCCACCTGCCGCTTAAGTCCATTTCCTTCGAGCAGGAGGCAGGGGTTACCCTGCTACCAAGTGCGAGTGCCCCGGCGAGCCAGGGGTGGCGCACTCAGTGGTCAGGCGGTGGTGCGGCAGAGGGCCAACGCCGACCTGGGTTCACATCTCAGGTCCAGGAGCTGCCTGGGCAGGTAGCTGGATGTCCACTTTTCATCTACAGAATGGTGGCAGTGATAGAACCTCCCTCTGTAGGCTGCTGTGAAGAACCCGTGAGATGATGCGGGCAAAGCACTTGGCCAGTGCCAGCCTGCAAGAAGTGCTCAACGTCAGCCAAAATGACTGGCAGCAGGGCAGAAGGCATTACGGCAGTCATTCAACAAGCACTCACTGATGAACAATATACGCAGAACACGGAGGATGTAAAATAAGTCATATAAAATCTCTGCCTTCGGGGAGTTTAGAATCTAGTGGAAAAGTCACTGAGTGGACACTGCAAAGCGAGATGAACACGTACAAGACCTTGTGCTCTGACCTCAAGGGCTGAAGGGATGTGGGGTGAAAGAGGATGGGATTCAAGTCTTCTGGTCCCACCAGGGCCTCAGCAGGAGGCCCTCCCCGCCCACAGTGCACCCACGCAGCCACCACATGCAGGAGGTGAGGTCCCCGGGGCTGAGCCGTGCGGCTGGTGAAGGGCGTGCGCGCAGGGAGGAGGAGGGTGAGGAGCACGTGTGGTGTGCGGTGGGGAGCTGACAGGTTTCTTAAATAGGAGCCTTGACTGAACATTTTATTTCTCTATTTTTTCTCGTTGAAAAACATTTCCCACAACCAGAAAGACATCCAGTTTTCCAGATCCCCGGAGCCCCGGTCCCGACGCCACATGGATGGTGTCCACCTCCTCTGTGTCCTCCCAAGGCAGCGCTTCGGAAGGTGACCCCCGGCAAAGCCGTCCCTTCAGGTCGGTCCTTGTGCCCACGGCTGCCGGCACGACGCCCGGACAGGGCTCTCTCCGCAAAGGGCGGAGCAGCACGAGAAAGAGTAAGTGGCAGCAGACAGGTGGGTGCCTCCAGCTGAGTGGCGGGGCGTGTGACTCTGGGGCAGACAGAGGACTTTTTGCAAAGACAGGATCTTGGCTTTAGCACAAGCATCTCTGAAGGGCACCTTCAATTCCAAATACTGAGTAGTTTTATTGGCTGAAACCAGGTCAACTTGAGGTCACTGCCCTTGGTCACATCCCGCATATACATTGCATGGTGGGGATGACAGCAGCCCTGAGCGCCAACATGTAATGTGAACACAGCCAAGGTGGATGCTGGCTCATATCAAGACAGAACAGCCAAAACACTTGCTGGGTCAGTGCTTCTCAAACTAGCTCCAGGGAACCCCAAGGGTGCCAAACAGGAAGCAAGAAAAGTCTGGGGGGAGGAGGGAAAGAGGGTTAAGGGGTCAATGCTAAGAAACCCTGAATCCTGGTCCTACTTTATTATTTAACTAATACATGCACAAGGTAAAAAAAAATTATATTCTATGAAAGGCAAAAGTAGTTCTCCTTCATATACTTGATCCCCAGTCCCAGGTTCTCTTCCGTGTATACCTCTGGCACCTTGTAACCAGACTCACTACATTGTTCTGCACCTTGCTTTTATCTGTATAACATCCACATTGCACACGTGGCAACAATGTAGATCCTTTATCTTAAAAGCAAGCTTTCAAGCTTTTATCTCCTAACATATTGAACTGCTATATAAGACTTCATTTTCAGAGGTTTTAAAAAAGTGTTTGAAATCCATTGTTCTTCCAAACTTTCAAGGCTCTCTGTCTGTGCACCACTCTACAAGAAGACAGTGCACCAAGCAAAGGAAATGTGATTTCCTCCACATCCCTGATTTAAACTGGGCTCTGCAATCTCTCTTAGTATCTTAAAAAATGATTAAACGTGAAAACACAGTATGACTTGTCTGAGCAAAAGTGACATGTGGGACAATATGCAACCCAGGAAAATGTCTCAAGAAAACTACAGCGAGTATCTTCGCCCCACCCTCCCCCGGGGCTCTCACCCGATCGCCTGCTTGGCCTCCGGTCCCACTACTCCTGCCTCTTATTTCCGTCTGACCGCGCCTCCCTCTGTGGCCCTCTGGACGGTCCCCCACCTGCCCCCTCCACACGCACACACGCTAAGCAAGCCCACCACACAGCCTTGGGTCAGACGCTGCCCTCTTCAGTCTTCAGTTTCCTCATTGTAAAATGGAGATAAAAACAGTACCTAGTTCCTCAGGGTTATTGTGTGGATTTAATAAAATAATCCATGTAAAACTGATGGCACAGTGCCTGACACCTAATAAGCTCTTGAGAAATATTAGCTATTTTATAGTGTTATTATTTTATCAATATTATCATTGCTGCTACAGATAAGCAGATCGTCTTTGGTCCACCCAGAGGGTGAACTCCCTGAGGGTTGAGATGTTCACACCCAGTTGGGACCACATCCGAATGCAGAGAAGTGCACCCACTGGCAATTGCTCACACTTCCTTTCTCACACCCCCTCTTTCCTTTGCATAGGTCCTAATTGGCTGGGAGTTTTGACTGCTTGCAGTGTATGCACATGTAATAAGAAGGCATTAAATCTTTTGGAAAATAGGAACTGACAAGATAAATAGATAAGGCATAAACTGATTTTTCACACATTTCTGGAGCCTAAGGACATGTCTGCCCAGTGATGCTTTGACTTTCTCGGGTCCCAGAGGCTTTCTCTTTCTCTCTTAAGCCAAGGAGAGGCTGGCCAAGCTATCAATCTCCCTAAAGGAAAGAGAAATGACAGGAAAGTGGACTGTATGCACCTCACAGGGCTGTCAGTGGAAAAATAAATGTCTGCGTTGAAAGGTCAGGCTTGTGTAAATGGCGACAGGCTCGCTCACAGCAGCCGAGAACACCAGCTGGGTTTGGTGAGCGTCCTGCTTCCCGTGTCCACAGCAGGCTTAACACGGAACAAGGCCTTGGCTCAGGCCTCCGTGTGGCACGGAAATGACCTCAGTTCACACACGTGTCCAGGGAGCCACGAAGGGTGGACATTTCTGACGGGGCGTCACCTGGGGCTCCCTAAGTGCTGGGAGCCCCTTACCAAGAAGAAGCCCCCCGTGCTCCTCAAGGCCTCTCTCCCGTCTCCCCCCAGAGTGCAGTGAACTCCCGATCATTCCCTTGGTCTCCTCCAGGAGCTGTGCCCCAGGGATGGGGAGCTCCTACCTTCTGGAGAATTGAGGAGACGGAGTGGCTCCCTTTTGCTGAGGGACGACCAGCTCAGTTAGCAACACCAAGGAATGAGCCCAGGGAAGGGGCAAAGCCAGGCCCCTGGACCGGCAGCGTTAGCGTTTACTCTCCTTTACCCAGAATCATGACGGCGGACAAATAAAGATGGGCACTTACTATCTTCCAGGCACTGTTCTCACACTTTGCACACATCATGGAATGTGAGCCCCACAGCAGCCCCACAAGGTGCTGCGATTAGCTCCATTTGACTCATGAGGGGCCGAGGTGCAGGGAAGGGATGTGACTGACTTGTCCCAGGCGCCCTGTCAGTCTCATTCCCGAACTCGGGCCATGAGACTTGGAAAAACTCCTCCACGCTCAGCCCTAGCTCTGGAATGACCCCCCCAAGCTGGCTTCCGCCTGGTGTGCTGTTTGCACACACGCTCTCCCTTTATTGCACTTACCCTCCCTCCCAGCAGCCCCTGACACAAAGCCAGCCCCCACCACATGCCGAAAGCTTGTGTTAGAATCTGCAAGAAGCCAGTCAGCGTCATCTCCCCGCCTCTGTCCTTCCTCTGTCCCTTCCTCTCAGGTGACTCTCTCTTGTGTTTCTCAGGTCCTGCTGTCTCTTTCCACCTGTCTCTGTCTTTCGCTTCCTCTTTGGTCTGCATGTCTCTATGCATCTTGCTGCGAAGCTGTCTCTTCAGGCCTGTCTGCTTCACTTTCCCCATCAAAGGCCTGGAAGGAAAGAGTGGGAGCACGTGTGTGCACGTGTGAGAGAAAGAGAGCAAGGAGGCAAATGGAAGCAATACACCTTCCGACACCACCTTGGCAAACACACAGCCAGCCAGTTAATTTGCCGCCAGCATCAGCAAGCACCACTAAGAGTGTGTTTGAAAGCCCCTGAGAGAGTGTGAGCACAGCCAAATGGGGAAAGCCCTTGGCGATTCTGAGATATCAGGACGCACGGCTTACCCAGGCCCCGCTACCCCGCTGTCCGCTGCCCCCCGGTGCTGATGCCTCTGTCATGTGATTTCCCAGATGGATCCCTGCAGAGAGCCGTCCAGTCGGGGGCCCCCACCCTTGCGGGCTCCCTCAGACGTAGCCCCATCGTGGTCGTCCGGCCTCAGCAGTTCCAATCGTACCAGCCACAGAGCATCCCCTCCGCACCCTCAGCGGCGGTGGCCGAGAGGGGCCCCAAGCCCGCGCCCACCGGGGAGCCCACCCTCCCGCGTGCCAGCAGGGGCGGCGATGCCAGGACCCACTCAGCAGCCAACTCCCTCATCATGGAAGGCAAGGAAAACCCCCCCAAGAGTGAGCCTCTACCAAAACCACCTGCATCTGCCCCACCTTCGATCCTGGTGAAACCAGAAAACTCGAGAAATGGCACCGAAAAGGTAGGAGTGAGTTGACGTTAGGGGGCTGCCCCTTCAGGCCCCTGACCCTGCAGTGGCCCAGCCCCTGAGATGGCAGCGTCAGTGGCCAAGGAATCAAAACGAGGCCCCAAAGGAATCCTCACACAGAGCCCCCCGCAGACCCCTCCGCACACACATACCACATCCCCCGGATGTCTTTCGAATGTTTCTCACGTGCTCCTTCCGAGGCCCAGAGTGGCTTGGCAGGATCACGGCTTTGCCATCAGACAGACCCCGATTTGAATTCCAGCTCTGCTGCTCACTGTCTGGTGACTTCGGTCTGAGACTCTCATTTGTCTGACCTGTAAAACAGCGGTAAGAAGAGTAACAGTCTCAGGATTGGAGTGGAAATTAAATAAGATCAAATATATAAAGTGCCTACATAGGGCTTGATACTAAATTGTTTGTAGTATAGAAAAGGGCAGCTGAGACAGGAGAATTTAAGTGACTTATCAAGGTCACCCTGAGTTATAACGACTCCAACAAGTGCTACTGTGGCCCATTAATTTCTAGTTCAAGGCCCTTCCCACTAAAAGACAGGAAATTTTATGAGCCTTATATTCTCAATAATGTCCATGAGGAAGGAGGAACGGTGGAACAGAAGAGGTGACATTAAGAGAATTAGGTGACTGTCATCTTTTAGTTTATTAAACGTCACTCACCACAATCACTACCATTACCATCACCACCACCACCATCACCATCACCAGTGTTACCACCACCATCATCCCCACAGTTACCACCACCACCACCATTTCCACTGTTACCATCACCACCATCATCACAACCATTACCACCACCACCAATACCACCATTACCATCACCTCCACCATCACAACTACCACCATCATCACCACCACCACCACTGCCACCATCACCACCACAAATCATCCATCCCCTCCAAATGGCAAGATGATAGGTTTCCTCCCTTGTTAAGCATTCAGTGAAAGCTAACCACCTGCTGACTGCATCTAGAGAGTTCCTAACTTACATAACTTGTAAGTCCTAAGAGCAGAGTTTACAAACTGGACATCTGTTAGTTGAATGTAGTCTACAGAAACTTTGAGAGTTTAAGTTAGCTGGCAACACATAGAAAATGGAAAGTTGCATATAAAAATCAGCATTTCATATATCTTTTTTAAAAAATCCCAGATCTGACACACTGAGGCCTGTACCCTATTCGGGCAACAGTTGGCTGGGTCTGATGAACAGCCCCCTTTCTATGGGAGACGCGGTCTCCTCTTTGCCCAACATCCTCCTCTCCCTCTTGTAAGTTATATAAGTTAGGAACTCTAGATGGAGTCAGCAGGGGAGGCCTCGACGAAGAGAGAGGCCTTGAGATCAGCCTTAATGGTAGGCAGAGAGGATTGTGGGATGGTGAACTTTTGGTACTTCCTGGAAGGGATCACACCCTCTTTTCCCAGTAGCTGCCTCTCCCATTTCTTCTAGTGAATTCCTACTAATTCTTCAGTTGTCAATTTAAACAGCTTTGCCTCTAAGAAGCCTTCCTAAACAGGCCCATTCCAGCTATAAGTCAGATATTCCTCTGTGTTCCCTTAGCATCCTACACTTCCCCCACCACAGTGCTTGTTATACTTGTCTGTCTGTCAGGACAGTCTTGTTCACTCTTGGATTTGCAGCACCTAACATAGGACATGATGCATAGTAGACATACATGGCAGACACAGGTATTTGCTGAATGAACATAAAACTGAGGCCTCTCAAGTAGGAACAAGGGTTGAGAAGCAGCAAGACCTAAGTCCCAGGGGAAATGGTCTGTCTCCCAACCTCACCTGTGTCTGTCTACTCTCCTTTCTCTTGCAGCAAGTCAAAACTGTGAGATTTCAGAATTACAGCCCTCCTCCTGCCAAGCATTACACCTCCCATCCCACCTCCGGAAAGCCTGAACAGCCAGCTACCCCTAAGGGGTCCCTGCCTGAAGCGTCCCCCTTGGAGCCAGAGATGACTGTCCTATTCGCCCACCGAAGTGGCTGCCACTCCGGACAGCAGACAGACCTCTGGAGAAAGTCAGCTTCTGGCAAGACCCTGACCCCAGTGTCCACTGCCTCAGCCACACAGACCATGTTTCCCAGCAAATGAATCTGTGGGTGGCTTTTCCTCGACCCCAAAAAGATGAATTGCATTTAAATACAGTCTCCTCCACAGAGGGTGTCCTGCCGTTCTCTGGGGACTTGAGCCTCCATGGAGGGCATGCTGCCATTCTTTGGGGACTTGAGCATGGGTCCTTGTGACCTCCTGTTTATCTCCAGGAAAGGAGAGGTGGGAGAAGAGGTCCCTCCCCTGGGTGAGAGGATGGATTGGGTGTCTCCCAACATGAGGATTCAGGGCAGCAAGGCTACTGCTCAGACCAGAGAGCAGGAGACCACCCTGCCCGCCCTGCTCCCCAGCACAGTCTGAGGCCTGTCACCCTGTGTTCTGTGTAGAATTTCTACGGTGTCCTAACAGGGCTTCCGCCAGGGGTGTCACAATAGTGGGAATGTGGGCATCACTTCTTTGATCTCATCACCATGTTTTTAAGCATCAGAACCACTTCTGCCATCTTCTGGGGCTTAGTGGGCACCGTGTCTTTTCCCCTCCACTGAGTCATAATCCTGACTGCAAAGGGAGAATTCCTGGAACAGGCATATGATGGGTATCTTGAACATTTCGAGAACCCTCTAAAACCAAAGGGAGTAAGCTCTCTGGGTTTGTTCCAAACAAGAATGTCAGAGAGAATGCTACCTATTATCATACTTTCAGCTTCTCAATCTGTTTCCCCACATGTAATTCTATACATGGGATAAACAGGAAGCAGGTAGCTGTGAACAGGGTCCTATATAGTGTTACAGGCCATGCATTCATTCTGGCTTTGGTCTGACTTCCCCAAGAAAACACGAGATGCTTGAAAACAACTTTGTAAGGGGTTTGAGTTTAGATATATATTCTGTTTGCATTGCAACATTCTTTACTTGCTCTGGTTTCTTCTCATTTGCGGCAGACAAGCTGTTTCCCCAGGATAAGGCAGCAATGTCCGTGGGAAATGCTAGTCGAGGCTGGGGTGGGCACTTTGTAGAGGAAAGCTGCTGGAGAGGCACTGGGCGGACAAGGCTGGAATGGAAAAGGGGGAAGGGAGGTGAAGAAAATATGTAGCAGAGAAAAAGGGGAGGTTATAAGAGGAAGGAAAAGAAAGAGAGGAGTGCAGAAAGCGGCTGGGAAGCAGAGGAAAGGGGCAGAGAGGCACTCACATTCCAGACGAGTGGGACCAGAAGGGCAGAGTCTGCAGACTAGATGAGCCCACGGAGGTGGGGCTGGGGTGGCAGCGACCAGTCAGCAGGGCTCGCGAAGAGGGTGAGAAGCGTCCCCAGGAGCGAGGCAGTGCTCAGGGAGAGCCCGTTAATTCTCATTAAACTCAACTGCTGCAAGTTAACATTTATCGTATGCCCATCAGGGTGGGCACTTTAGTCCATAAATACTGTTTACTACTGAGGCCGATTGTCATTAAAAAAAAAAAAAAGAGAGAGGGGGCAGGTCTAATTAGACCTTTTCCCTGGACAGTTTTCAAATCCTGGGATTAAAGCCATGCATTGTTTACATACCCCGCCAGACACTTGGCAAACTGAATTGTCCAGATTTTTCCAGACCTTGAAGCAAAAGCAAAACCATAATCCTGCCAAGCAACAGGGCACATGTGTCAGACCGAGGCATTGGCGGGGCCCACCTGGCAGCGTGGTCTGATGTTTCTGGGAGTCACTGGTCTGCTCCACAATGTCGACATGCCAACTCCATGCCTTATGGGTTGCATATAATCATCCTGACGGAGAAATGGGAAAAAGTCACAAGGCTAGGGAGGCACTGTATGATTCGTCGAAATGTGAGCACCCACACCCTTCTTTACCCAAAAAAGCACTCAGTGAGTTCAGCAATGTTAGCAATCTATTCACACCCAGAGTGGCAGACAAAAGACATGACCAGCCAATCAAATATTTAATCTGTGCCTCAGCAGCAACGGATACAGTTAATTTTTAACTGGCGGCTGACAAGCAGCTTGTTCAGGTATAATGGAGATGCAATCCATGCCTTCCAGATGGAATGGAATCTTCTCCCCACTATGTCTACAGGGTGATGTGCTGAGACCCTCCGGCTTGCCACCCCGTCCCATCCAGCTTCTTTGCCCATGCCCGGGATCACACTCCCGCCCTCCCAAGCCAGATCCCATCTCTGCGGAGTCATATGAGGACTTGAAAGGGGCAGGAGGCTGTTATTGCCAAGTAAAAGCTGAACTCACAGGTGCCGCCAATTGTTTCCTCCACCAAGGTTCCAGGTGTTTCCTGTGCTGGGCACTGCGGTGAGGACGACAGGCACCTCATCCTCCCCTACTCTGTCCACCATAGCTTTATAAGGCAACTATAATTGCCCCTATTATAGAGCCGAAGAAACTGCGGCTTGAAGGGTAACCACAGATAGTGGCAGTGTGGATCTGGCAGCTGCCCACACCCTAAGTTCAAGCCATCCTCCTAGGAAGCCCGACGTGGGGCTCCACTGTGTGAGCCGGGAGACCCCCCTCGGCTTCAGGCCACTGCCTTCAGGCTGCAGGGAGGCAGCCTAGTGCAGACTCTGCAGCCCACAGACTGGGTTCAAATCCTCCTCTCCCACTTGCTGGCTGTGCGACACGAGGCAAGCTCCTGAACCTCTCTGAGCCTTGTTAAACAGGCATGATAACAGTGCCAACCTCATCAGGCTATTGCAAGGATTAAATGAGGTATACAAACATTATAAAGAAGAAGCGCTTCAATATTGGGTTTAAATGTAGTGATCAGGCCACAGTCTCTAGTACCTAGAGGAACCCACCCCTCTGTGGGACATTCCAGGGGTACCAGGCAGAGCCCAGGTGCCTCGTGTCTGAAGCCATACTCCGTCCTGTGAGAACTCTACACCTCAGCTAGGACTGGGTCCCCAGGAAGGGCATCCCTTCCCCCAGATCAGACCCTGGCACCTCAGTGCTGGGGAGGCTGCTGAGGGCAGGCTCTGACTGGGGAGCAGGGGCTGGGGGACACACCTGAGGGGTGACAGAGGGGCACAACCAGCCAAGGACAGACTCTGGGCCATGCTGAGGAAACGGTCTCCTTCATCAAGATCCTCACCGAGAGCTTATCTCCTCCCCTTCCAGGGTGGGGCCAGCTGCACCCTCTCAACCCTTCACCACCCCCCAAACAGGGCTTTTGAAACAGGAAGAGTTTAAAGCGATGTCCCACCTGTGACTTGGTGACATGCAGGACTGACTCAATACGTGGATCACTGACTTCCAACTTCTCTTGAAAACTCAGAAGGTCTGTCCATGCCGGACCTGCATTCCTGAGCAGCAGCAATCCGGGGAGCTGGGTCAGGGGTCAAGGCTCCCGTTAAATGGACACGCACACTCACTGTGCCAGGGCCCCACCAGCCTGCTTCGCTCGCATGACCTGCTGTCGAGCTGCACATGATCCTTAGAGAGTGCGAGCAGGACCTCATCAGAGTTACCGCGAAGCCCTTGCAAGTTAGAGCTGACCTTTACGAATCGGCTGACCCAGGCACTCGGGTCTCACGAGCGTGGTGACCTAGCCTGGGCCCTACCGAGTGTCATTCAGCAGATTGAGGAGGGAACTGGCATCCCTGTTTTCAACAAGCTCCCCAAGTGACTCTGAGGCACTTCAAGTATCAGAATCAAATCCTCCTCGTATCACCGCGAAGCTGACATTCGGCTGTGACATTTGGCAGGAGCAAGGCCATGTTGGTTGTTAGTATATTGAAGAAGGCCTGTACTGACAGATGGATAGTGGGTGCTCTGGGCTCCCCATGGCCTCTGCCCCACTCCTGTGCCCTGGCCCTTTCTCCAGGTCCTTCCCATTGCTCTGCCCTCTAACAGCTAACAGGCTAAGGCCGGGGCAGCTGAGACCTACAGCAATAAAGCCCTCCTTCATTCTGATTGGCTAGTGCCTATGCTATATTGGTGGTTACAGAGCATGACTATTACCCTGTTATACAGAATCAGGCCCAGCAAGGTCACTCAGAGGTTGAGGGCACTGTTCTGAAGCCCAGCAGTCTTCCCACCACATCCTGGCCACTATCCAGCCCTCGACGGCCACCTTCACCAGGCCCTTGGCTTAGGCAAGGAGCTGACTCGAGGGTGGGCATTTCCCTTCTCTCTGCTCTGGCTCTTTCAGCTAATACTTTCCCAGGCGTAAGCGGTGCCCTCTAGCTTCCCACCTCCTCTGGCAGGTTCGGCAGGTGTGGAAGTCATTTGTTTCAGTAACATGAGCAGGCATGCACCCTCACTCTCTCACCTGCCTCTGTCCCCACAGTGCAGCCCCACAGCCCCAAGACTCCCGTCTCAGGAAGTGAACAGCTGTGGCAGGTAGAATAGCAAAGTGCTAGCAAGTGTCTTCCGCCTGGGAGCAGGTGCTTAGCAGGCTGGGCTGTACCGGGGCCAGCAGCTGGCACCCCTGAGGCTCTCCTTGTTCTCTTGAGGGTCAGGACCCCAGTCCTCGCTTTGGCTAAGAGAAGGGAATACTAGCACTTGCAGCAACCCCTCAGGTGGCTAAGAAACACAGTGACTCAGGGAATGGGTTTGGCAGGCAAGACAAACCAGAGGCCTCAACTCCGGGGAGCCTCACAGTGAGCTGGTGTCATTGAGAGGAAGTCTTGCAAGGACACTGTGCTTGAAATGGAGCAACGTTAAATGATGGAGCCATCTGTGTGCCAGGCCTTAGGATTGTGTCCTAGACCAGAGCAGAAACAAAATGTTCCCAGGACACCCTTCTGCCTCCTGACCTACGCTCTGACAGACAGAATGCAGGGGAGATGGGGTCAAAGATGACGGCGGTGGGGGCAGGCACGGGAATTACAGGTTGACCTTCCATCCATTTACTCATTCGACCACAGCTGCCCATCACCCGCTCTGGACCAGACTCCGTGACAGGCCGTGGGAGACTGTGGTTAACAGGATAGACAAAATACACGTGGGCCTCACAGAGTGCTGTTTCTCACTTGTTTCTTCTGGATTTGGGGCTCCTTGCTGCTTTTTTCCTTTTGATTAATTAAAATGTTATGTATATAATTGTATATGATCATAAACAACCAGGTACCTACCACCTAGCTCTTTAAAAATCAGTAGTTATCAATACCTGAAGCCTGCCGTGTGCCTCCCCACTTCCCTCAGAACCGCTGTGCTGAATTCCATGCTTGCCATTCCCTTGTAAGCATCCCACACGCGAACCCTAAGGAATTTCCAGGGCAGCTCATAGAGGCGCTCAGCAAACACTAGTCCAAGCAGCCTGCAGCCTGAGGCCAGAGGTGCCCGCCTGAATATTTGGACTCCCATCTGGCTGCTGTCACTGGGATTCTGAGACTTTGATTCACTGCTGGGAATTGACATTGTGATGCACGGAGCATGTCTGGTTTCAAGAAGTTCTAGTTTAGAGGGATTTTTACAAGAATTCTTCCCAAAACTGCTGTTTGGGGAGAACTTGCTGCTCCTAAATCAGGAAAATATGGGTTGTGCCTGTGCCCGAATTGTTGGAGTATACACAGGGCTTTCTGGGCAACTGTCCTCTAGGCCTTGCCTGGAACCTGTGGGCAGCTGACTGCAGAAACCAGTTTCTGAAACCGGAATCTGGAACGAAAACGGATCTTGCTGCTGCTGAAAAATTCTCATGAGAACCTTGTTGACTATTCGGGGCAAAGCTGTTTTTGTCCCAGACTACAGATCAAAACACTGAAAGCCAGAATGTTTCAGGGCATTGCTCAAGGTGACAGAATTAGTTTGAGATGGCAGGAAGACTCAAAACAAAACTTTCTCTGACTTTTATTATCCAGCAATAACAGTCCCCATTCACTGAGCCCCGACTATATGTCAAGCACTTTACATGCATTATGCTACCTACTCCTACCCAACCCTGTGAGGGGAGATGCTGCTTTCATCCTATTTTAGAGATTAGAACTAAGGCTCAGCCACCAAGTGACCCGTTCAAGGCAACAAGGTCCAGAGCCCAAATTATCTTACATCCCCACGTCACTCTTCTTCAGGAGCAGCTATAAGCACATGACGTGGTCGAGGCTGGAGAGGATGGAGAAATGGATACGTGTTGCTGGGACCCCGGGATAAAGGTGGAGATGGGGTGGGGGACTGTCTGACTCAGAGTCAAGCCGTCCCAGCGAAAACTACCCCTGCTGCAAGGCTGGCCGGGCACAGTCAAGCAACTTGAAAAAGAACCGAAGTTTGCAACTTGGTTGTGGACCATTGGCGTCAGCACACGACGGTCACTTTGCATTCCCTACATTTCTCCCTGGTCATGAGTTTATTTCTGATTTTGCCTGTCCTCACTCTAAGTGATACAGAGCAGTCCCAGAAGAAGGGGGATATGATCTGCAAAATAACCTCCCACTTTTATCTTCTCTGTGGATCAAGAGGTCTCACAAGCTGATGTCTTCCAGTGTTCCATGCTGGTATTTATCCGAAGGTCAAAGGCAATTGCTTTTGGGGGTAAGTGCACATCCACACATGCAAGCTAATTATGCAGATAGGGTCGTTGCTAGATGGACAAGAGCTGCAGCCTGGGAGGGACTAAAAGGATGCCAGCCAAGAGCCAGAGAAAAAAGCAAAAGGCATTTGCAAAGGCCATTTTGTACATCCTTAGTTAAGGCTATTAGAATCAGTGCTTGCATGACTCACTGACTTGATGAAGGCCATTTGCAATGTCAGAGTTTGAATGCTGTAGAGCACGTGTCCCAGAGGCCAGAGCCATCCATGAAACAACACTGAACCATGCAAACAGATCAGAAAGCTATTTGCACACAGGAGACCCTCCCAAATAAGCAGAAGCAAGTCTGAATCAAAACGTAGAGCGGTGCCAAAAACATCTGGAGAACCAGAGTAATTCAAATAAAGATTGCCTTCCAAGGGTTGCACGCAGATTCCTACCCGGCCTCCCCCGGTTCCTTGGGGACTTGGAGGGAGCTGGAGAACCGCACCGCATGAAGAGGACGTGTCAGCCACAGCCCGAGCGCGCACGAGCTTCACGACGGGCAGAGCAGGCACACAGTCAAGGGGCAACACTGCCCGGAAGGGAAGGCCAGTTTTAGATATCAGAACATTTCCAAATAGCCCATTCTGCCTATTTTATGTGTAAGCTGAATTCTTTTTCAGTTGAAGTTGTTCTTAGATGTTGGCAAATCTGAGAGCTGAGGCCATCTTCATCTTGTAGGCCTACCACAAAAAAATTAGATTTTTAAGTAAGAGTCAACAAAGATTGGGAGACAGCTGTAACAGCTCTAGCTCCTGTTCACTAGAATGTTACAAGATACGGAGAAGCAGTATCATATAGCTAGGGTGATGGGTTTTAGAGCCAAATTATCAGGGTTTTCTTCCACCTTTATCACTTACTAGTTGTGTTTCCTTTGGCAAACGACTGAGGAACTTTGGGAAAGTTACATCACCTCCCTAAACCTGTTCTCTCGTCTGTAAAATAGGGTTAGATCCTTCACTTCATAGGATTCTCCCAGGGTTAAACAAGATCATGCATGTACAGCTCTAAGCATGGTACTGGGGACATTGAAATGTTCAATAAATGGTGGCTATTCAATAAATGAATATGGAAGCACAACTCAAAAACAGAGTGTAATGAAGAGCTAGGCTCTGTCACACAGAAGGGAGAGATGGGAGTAATGGGGGAGGGTTTCAGTTGTCGGGGAGCTTCAGTGAGGAGAAATCGGCTCTGAAACCATGTAGTGTGGAGAGACGTCATTAATGTGGAGAGGAAAACACTGGGCTCTGGAATCACATGTCCCAGGGTTCAAACCCTGGTCCCACCACTTCTTGGCTGCCTGACCCAGGCCAAGTTAACTCACTTCTGTGAGACTTTCTTCACTCGTCTGAATTGTAGAAACAAGAGGCAGTGCTTCTTAGGGTCGCTGGCAAGATGAAGTAAGACAGGTCGGCCAGATGCTGGTGTGCAGGAGGGACTCTAGAAGCGGCAGTTGTTGGAGGAGTTTGCAGGGAGAACAAAGCCTTGAAGCAGGCAAGGAGGACAAATGCTTCATGTCAGAACAGAGTCTTCCCAGCAGCTGTTCCTTAAACATCAGGTCCGAGTGTCAGTGGCAGGATGGCTAAGAGCACAGGCAGTCAGGTGACCAGGATTCAGACCCAGGCTCTGTGCTTCCCTGTGTCACCACGTGCAAGTCACTTGATCTCCCCAATCCCTAGTTCCCTTCCTGTGAAGCGCAGGCATTAAGTGTGCTTTCCTCGAGTGGGTTGGGGGAGGTTAAATGAGATTAAGTCATTAACACAGTGCCAGCAACTAGAAAATGCTGTGTGATGGTAGCTGTGGTTATTACGTACCTGCATTTTTGCATTCAGCCCTCCCAACAATCCCGTGAGTTAACTGTTCTTGTCCGCAGTGCACAGATCAGTGAAGGCTCGGAGGGTAAACCATTTGCCTGAGGTCACAGTAAGGAAGCACTGGGGCTGGCTCTGTAAGACTACAAGCCTCCGCTTCTTGCTCTCTTTACCTCTCAGATGAGCTGGCCAATGGTGCTAAGGTTGAGACGATAGGACCATTATTTTTAAATGCATCTTATGCCGTAATCCTCACCACTCTTTTCTCTTCTGGTTTTCCCCACCACCTTCTCTGGTGAAGGTTTCAGGCTGAAGGTTTTCTGTGGCCCTGGATGTAGCCCTTGGGCATGCACTGGTGCTGCCCCTCTGCCACTTGGAGCTTCACCAGGCTGACCCGGTTTATGAAACATCCATTCTGATTTGCAGACAGGTCCAACACAGACATGCTTCCAGCTGGCTGGTGATTTCCATAAAAGCCCCTCCTCCTTGGTGCTAATAAACAGACATTAAATGTTCCTGGCACACTTTGTGATTCAGAAAATACCTGTGTTAAACTCCTGCTGGACACACCATTATGGCCGAGGGGCCCCAGGCCACCAACCTAGCTCGCACTCCTGCTCCATTCAAGGTCACAGAATGATTTCTTCCCAGGAAGAAATCAATGTCACCTCATTTGTTTACTCGTTTTCCTTCAACAAATATTGCTTGAGTATCTACTTTGTGCCAAGGCTCTTCCATACAGTTGGGAAACAGCAGTGAGCAATGAAGTCATGTCCTGCCTCATGGAGGGGAGTAAACACCAAACAGTTAAGCACACAGGACTATTTCTATGTGACAGACCGTATGAAGGGAACCAAGTGCTGGGTCAGAGAATGGCTGAAGGCTAAGAGCCACATTATGCAGGGTGTCTCTCCAAGGCGCTGACGTTTGGACTGAGACTTGAAGACTGAGGAGGAACCAGACATGCAGTGGGACACGGTGAACAGGAACCAGCTCAACATGTCCGGGAAATTCATCCACTTATCAAACATTTTTGGTCATACAATAAATGCGCGTCAAATGAATGACTGGAGAACAGATGAATCCTTTTTTCCTGCCAAGAAGGGCCTTTTCAGGAAGGATGCTCTTATGGGAGATGCCACAGGCGGAGAGGCGGCTCCCTCCCTGTTCTCCAGCCCAGGCCCCATCCCTGCAGCACGGGGCTGGCGTGGGCACTCGTGCTCTGGGGTACGGGATCTTGGCACACATCCCAAAGGGACTGGCCCGCACAGCTTTTTTTAAGCAATGGCTGGGCAGCAAGCAAAAGAAAGCTGCCATTTTTTTAAGCAGTCAAAATGGTTGTTTGAAATTGGGCAGACAGGCCATGAAATGTCATCTGCTTTATTATCATTAGGATGTTATTTACTGAATTCCCATGCTCACTCACTCATTCTGAAAATACTTACCTCCTCTTTCTCTCTGACTCCCCCCCTCTCATTCTCTCCTGCTCACCGCCCCTCCACCCTTTCTGTGGCACAGCACTCAAGAGCCCAGGCTGTGGAACTGCAACCCTCGAGTTGCATCCTAAGTATGACTCACTGTGAGACTCTGGGCAAGTCACTTCACCTCCTGGAGTCTCAATTTTCTCATCTTTATAATGGGAATATTAATAGAGGCCATCTCACAACAACCATATAAAGTAAATACTGAGCTATTATTATCCTCATTTTATAGGTTAGGATATAAAATTTTAAGAACGCAACCTAGGAAACTGAGACTTAGGTTTTTAAAGCAAAAGGGACTCTAGCAATGAATGTGACAAGGAGCTGGTTTCATGATCTGCACCTACCTCTAAGGTTTTCAGTTGAGATAATCAAAAAGCAGGATCACAATAAATAGCCTTCAGGAGGTCTCTTAATTTATAATACTTTTGAGCTAATAATTATAGAACCCCTGCTACATGCCAAACACTGTTTTATGTTCTTTACTTATATTGACTGATGTAAAAATCTCACCACAAACCTTACAAAGTAAATATGACTACCACTCCCATTTTACAGATAAAGAAACTAAGACCTAGAGAGAGGAAAATAATTTCCTCAGGGTTACACAGCTAAGAATTAACAGATCCTGGGAATAAACCCAAGCCACCCGACTCCAGTCTATGCTGCTAACCTCATTCAAGACAAGACACAAAAGCTTTTCTGCAGACATCAGGGTTTTCCATTTCAAATAGACTTGTCCTCTGAATGCTCAGTAAACAAAGAATCATTACCTCCCTGACCCCAAAGTCCCTGGACTGCAGACACAGCCCTGATAAGGGCTGCTGCCTGGAAGCGCGTGACGCGGCCATGGGTAAAGGCCCACCTCCTGCCGCTGCTGGGATTTTCGGGTACCTATTACGTGTCAGTCGACCTTAGAGCTGAAGTTCTTTCTGTACCGTTTAACACAGCCTGGACTGTCAAGGGTAACATGGCAGCCGGCCTTCCTTTGGCAGTTGTTTCATGACTTCCCTACCCATGCAATTTCTCCCAGAAATGCTGCATCACACTACATGCAGTGAAAAGAGCGAGCAAATCAGCAGACCCCCTTGGGGTCCCGGTGCAGTGCTCTGAAATGGCCTTGCCTCCAGCATCGGAGGGAAGCACAGGCGCCGGGCCTGATCGACAGATCAAAATGGCCATTTCTGGGGGCGCCGCGACGCGTGTCCGGAGGCACATGGCCAGTGTCAGCGCCGCACCACTTCAGGTGCAGGGAAGAGACGCAGATTCTGTCTACACCGATAATTTCACTGATAGGTCATGAATTAGGATGAAAACTCCTGCCCACGCGTGGTACTATGTAGGGAAGACTCTAACTCCAAATCCGGTGTGACTTCCTGACGGGGCAGGATGCAGAACGCGTCCTTGGGATCACAGACCCTGGCTTGGTGCCTGCTGCCCATGCTCGGAGCTGCGGTGCTGGGCGAAGCGCGGCCGCCGGGGGGTAAGCGCGGCCGCGCCTTTGCAGGCCCGAGAGCTCAGCGCAGCTCCGGCTGGGGCCCACGCGCGGCCGCCTGCTGGAGCGCCGGGCCCCCCCAGCACACTCGCCCCGACACGCACAGATCACGGTCTGCCTTTGGGGGGTGGGGGCCGGGGGAATTCTCCCCGATCGGTGTCCCCACAAGCTTCGCCCGCGAGATCTCTCCCACTCCATCCCGCAAAGAACGGGGCTGCAATCATTACCGTTTCCGCAGACAGACAACTGGGCTGTTACATCAGCGTGAGGCCTCGGGTAGAAAAGACATCAGGCTCCGGATCAAAGAAGCTGGCGGAAACGGACAACTCCCCCTGCCTCTCGTTTCCTGTTTCCCTGGCATTCCACGGGGTCTCGCTTGCGGACAGACCCTAGGGCTGGGTCTCAGCAGGCAAGCCCTTCTGCCGTTACGGGACCAGCTTCCCATGGTCCTCTCAGCTTTCTCCTGTCGCCCATCAGGCGGTCAGTTAGAGCCTCCTGGGCACCCAGGAGGGCGGGCAGCGGGGAGAGCGGCCAGCGTCTGTGGCACGGTCCAAAGGGCCCGGCCTGGCAGGGAAGGGGGGACACTGGCTTCATTACACGTTTGGGGATTACAGGGAGGCAGGCTGAGTTTGCCAATCAAATATTCGAGGCCCCAGAGAAATTCTGGGGCTTGTGAATTCTAACTCTTTATTTTTGAAGAGATTTCAGACTTCCAGAAATGTTGCCAAGAGAAATGCCCTTTAGAGCTGGGTTCCTTAGATATTAATTAGATCTCAACATTTACTATGTCTTGATTCTCTTTCCCTTTCACATATATATATTTTTTATCTATCTATCTATATATATATATAGATAGATAGATAGATAGATAGATAATATTAAATAAAAATGTAATATAAATTATACATATAATTTTTCTGCACCATCTGAGAGTAAGCTGATCAAGTGCCCATTTATCCCTATGCATTTCATTGTGCATTTCCTAAAAACAAAGATGTGCTCTTACATAACCACAGTACAATTACCCAAACTAGGAAATTAACATTGATACAGTACATTAACTAGCCTATGCATCTTATTCATCTGCCCTAATTTGTCAATTGTTCTACTCTTTTCTTTTATAGAAAACAATTTTAATGTCATATCTAGGGTCCTATCTAGGGCCAAATACTGCATTTAATTGTCCTATCACTTCAGTTTCTTTTAATCTGGAACAATTCCTCAAGATCCATTGTCTTCCATGATCTTGGCATTTTGAAAAATATAGGCCATTTATTTTACTGAATGTCTCCCAGTCGGAGTTTGTCTATTTCTCTTCATCATTAGACTCAGATTACTCATTTGGGGCAGTCATGGGTGATCGTCTTTACCGTCAAGTGTGAATCCCTGAGTCCATACTATATAAATAAATAAATTAGGGAGAAGGAGAAGCTCTTCCTTACAGAAGAATGCCAACTACTGAGTGTAAAAGGAATGATGGCATGTTTTTAAGCCACCACTTGGCAGCCACTACGGTAATAACTGGTTTGGGCAAGAATCATCAATGGATATTCAGACTAGTGGGCGACAGCCTGAAGAACTCAGAGTATCCTCACAACATACTTATTAATCACAAAGGGGAAAAATAGCAACTTTTGAGCACAGAAACCAGGTAGACAACCACCTTCACCAAAAGACCAAAGTTTGCATCACCAGTAATGGGGAAATTGAGGACATGAACCTCCCGATACAATGAACTAAGGATATGACATCTGCGCAATGAAAAGACAAAATCCTCCCCAAAGGGCTTAAGAACTTTAAAAAGCTACAGTTCTTCCCCACCTGCATTCACACGACTCTAAAACCCTTCTCACCTTCACAGACCCTGCCTTGGTAAGCATCCCCGGGGGAGCTAGAAAGGGCTGGGGCACTGACGAGAACGACTGACCTGCTCGATGGAAACTGCTCGATGTGAAGAGAGCATGTGCACCCTGTGACAGGCCTTGGACATCAGGGGTGGGACAGGAACCCCAGCGGGCTGGCCTCCAAGATGAAAGGGTCATAGGAGAACAAATAAATCTGTCTTCACCCACAGTATCAATGGGTGGCGGGCCAGGATGGAGAAAAGCATGAGTTATGTGCTGTTCCAGGTCACACCAGACTCCCGTCCCTCCTGCTCTTCCATTCTGCTGTTGAATCAAACTTAATCTTGCTGATTCCTCACATCTTGGCTCCTGACAAATGAGAAAACTAGATGTATGTCAAATGCCTTCCAGCTCTGTGACCGCCCCATCTCTCCAGCTCAGATTTAGAGCAGTGCAGGATACAGCATCATATTCTTCTCTCAGATGTTGAAGCCAGATAGGCCAGTGCCTCTTCACAGTGTCCCTAGCCTGCGAGCCCTCCCTGATTCCCACCAAGCATCCTGCATCCCTCCACCACATCCTGGTTCTTTTCCATTCTAATTCCAACTGTCTTTCCCCGCTGACAACTTCGGATCCAGAGGGTTTCTACTAGAACATACTGATCAAGGAGATAAGGACTCGGATGACAAAGAATCTCAGAAGAAAAATCCACGGTGTTACAGAGATGCTATTTCAAGTCTAAAGATATAAAAAATCGGAACTGTGCATTCGTTTTTGTTCAGAGGTAAATCATCTTAAAGGACAAGCCATTAGAAGATATTCTACCCCTGGTTTTAAAAAACTCTAATTTAAAATACAAATTTTAAATTATCTGTGCTAACCAGAGAGAGACATGGCACAGAATGTTAATTAGTTCAACTGTTGTGGAAAGCAGTATGGTTCCTCAAAAAACTAAAAATAGAAATACCATTTGACCCAGGAATTCTACTCCTAGGAATTTACCCAAAGAAAACAGGATCCCTGATTCAAAAAGACACATGCACCCCTATGTTTATCACAGCACTATGTACAATAGCCAAGACATGGAAGCAACCTAAGTGTCCATCAGTAGATGAATGGATAAAGAAGATGTGGTACAAATGATTTCACTCATCTGTGGAGTAAAAGAATAAAGGAAAAACTGAAGGAACAAAACAGCAGCAGAATCACAGAACTCAAGAATGGACTAACAGGTACCAAAGGGAAAGGGACTGGGAAGGATGGGTGGGTAGGGAGGGATAAGGGGGGGAGAAAATGGGGGGTATTAAGACTAGCATCCATAGGGGGGTGGGAGAAAGGGGAGGGCTGTACAACACAGAGAAGACAAGTAGTGATTCTACAACATTTTGCTACACTGATGGACAGTGACTGTAAAGGAGTATATAGGGGGGACCTGGTATAGGGGAGAGCCTAGTAAACAAAGTATTCGTCATGTAAGTGTAGATTAATGATAAAAAAAAAAAAAAGCATTTCCTGTGTGGTGACCTCCAATGAGTTCTACACAATGATATAAAGGGCATATAAAAGTGTAGGCAAAGGGTCTGTTTGTGTTTATACAGAGGATCAAAGCCTAATTTGGCTACCCCGAAAATGAACTAAGATACGATATGAAAAAGAACTTCCAACATCAGCACTCTCGGGAAGACTCATGACAGAAGATGATCAGCAAAAAAAAACCCCAACAAAGATCCACGTACTGCTACAGCTGTAGATGCACTCATCCCACCAGCTCCTGGACTTGCCATGGGAAGGAGGAAGGAGATATCTAAGCTGGCCTGTGCATACAGTAAAACAACAAATTGGACTGGATCTATACTGTTGGAACTCAACCAAGAATTAGGAGAAGTGCAAATTGTAGCTCTCCAAAATCTTACAACCACAGACTATTTACTGTTAAAAGAACATATGGGATGTGAACAGTTCCCAGGAATGTGTTGTTTTAATTTGTCTGATTTTTCTCAAACTATTCAAATTCAGTTAGACAATATCCATCATATCATAGATAAGTTTTCACAAATGCCTATGGAGCCTAACTGGTTTTCTTGGTTTCACTGGAGATGGCTGGTAATTACAGGTAAGCTTTGGTTATGTAACTATACTCCTATTATGTTAATGTGTGTGCGCAATTTAAGTAGTAGCTTAAAACCTATCCATGCTGGTTACTCTACAAGAAGATATGTCAAAGAAATAATCAATCTTCCCATGTTTTCTTCCGCCTGCTACTTCTATAGCTTTTCTTCTTCCTTCCTAATTACAACCCTTAAATAGAATTCGTGCCACATGTCGAATTTACCGAGTATAATAATTCTTCCAAGTGGTAAAGATACCTCAAGACAAATGCTGGGCATAGAAGCCACAGGGCATAAATATGCAAAGAAGTAAAAAGCTAACCATTTCAAACAATAAGGCTTCTCTCTCACTTACCAACTTTACATTTCCCTGTATGGCCCCGGAAGATGACTGGTTAGCCAGAGATGGGTAAGATTCCTCAAGGGAGGAACAACCTAAGACAGGCACAGTCACAGGGGGGTCATCAGGTGAGAAATTGGGGATCAACAGAGGTGAGGCTTAGAACCTCACCCCCCTTTCTGAGAGAAATCTTCTGCATACGTGGATGTTTTATTGCCCTTGTCTAGCTTGGATTAACACATAGTCTACAGGCACACACCTGATGATCTACATTTGCTCTCTTACAACACTAAACTATGTTTTCTACCTTTATCTCATATCTACCTACCACTTCAGCATTTTATTAAAAATAATAATAATAGAGAAATGTGGTATCCACATATAAATCAAGTATAAAAATCAAATGAATATTCATATTTGAACTGTTTATAGTTCATAATGCATGAACAAAACCGAAAGTTTCTGTGATGACTGCCCTTGTAATGTTCACCATGTAACTTATTCACTATGTAAGAATTTGTTCTCCATGTAAGAACTTGTTCGTTATGCATCAGAAGATTGGAGAGTGACGAAAATTAGGCTTGGGGTGGATTAATGATTGTGCATTGAGCATTGACCCCCCTATACAGAATTTTATTGTTGTTAACAACCATTTGATCAATAAATATGAGAGATGCCCTCACAAAAAAAAAAAAATTTATATATATATATATATATATATAAACACACTTCCAATTGTAAAATAAATAAGTAACCGGGATGTAATGTATAGCATAAGGAATATAGTCAAAATATTGTAACAACTTGGTATGGTGATAGCTGGTACCTAGAATTATCATGTATATAAATGCTGAATCACTGTGTTGTACACCTGAAACTAATGTAATACTGTGTGTCAACTACCCTTCAATAAAAAATAATTATCAAGGAAAAAAAAAAAGAAGATGTGGTACATATACATGATGGAATATTATTCTGCCAAAGAAGAAAACAAATCCTACCATTTGCAACAACATGGATGGAGCTAGAGGGTATTATGCTCAGTGAAATAAGCCAGGCAGAGAAAGACAAACACCAAATGATTTCACTCATTTGTGGAGTATAAGAACAAAGCAAAACTGAAGGAATAAAACAGCAGCAGACTCACAAAGACAAAAATAGACTAGCGGTTACTAAAGGAGAGGGGTGGGGGAGGGTGGGTGGGGAAGGAGGGAGAAGGGATTGAGGGGTATTATGATTGGCACACATAATGTAGGGGGGTCACAGGGAAGGCAGTATAGCACAGAGAAGACAAGTAGTGACTCTGTAGCATCTGACTACGCTGATGGACAGTGACTGTAACGGGGTATGTGGTGGGGACTTGATAGTAGCGGGGAATGTAGTAACCACAATGTTGCTCATGTGAAACCTTCATAAAATTG
This sequence comes from Manis pentadactyla, assembly GCF_030020395.1. Classification (NCBI taxonomy): domain Eukaryota; kingdom Metazoa; phylum Chordata; class Mammalia; order Pholidota; family Manidae; genus Manis; species Manis pentadactyla. The sequence continues at coordinate 105,629,263 of NC_080031.1, forward strand.
TATATCAATAAAACCTTAAGAAAAAAAGAAAAAGCACATGCTACCTTGATTATCAGAAACAGTAAGAATGTAGCCCTGTTTGGGTATGTTGTTGTTTTCAAGTTCAGGATTATAGTTTTGCCCTGAAGCATCCTCCTTTCATCCAGCCCTGCATGTAAGCGGGGCAAACAGCACCCAAACCACCAGCAGAGTAAGGATTGTCTTTTCTGGTTACAGAAATGTTTCCTTCTATGTGAAAGTGTCCCCTGCAGGACTCAAAGTGGCACGCAGCTCAATGGGATGAATAACTTGGACCTCTTACCCACACCCTTCTCTCAGTTCACCCCAGGGGAAGCTGGCAGTGAGCAGCAGGAAGCACCCCGAGGCTCGGCCCTATCTGCCAAGTGGGGGGTGAGAATACGAGGTGCAACGCAACCACGGAAAGGATGATTCCGTGATGCTTCTCACGTGAGGTCAGGGGGGCGGACGGGGAGCTGCCAGAGCCCAGTCATCCCTTTTCTCTCAACTACTGGAACTAAATGCCGGTCCCATTTCCTCTGGGATGAATTCAGCCTTGGTTGACTTCTCTTTAGCCTCAGCAGCAATGAATCTATGGAGATGCCGCCTTCAGATCCTGACAGCTGCTTGCTAGTACCAAGAGGGCTTGGAGCCCTTCCGTAAGTAGGTTTTAGTGACTTCATTTTCCAGAGTAAAATCACAGCATACCAGAGATGGGAGGAATTTTACTTTCATGGGTGATGAGTGGAAAGGTTACACACTGGCAGGCTGCCCACACGCAAGCAAGTTGTATGAACTGGGCAGACAGCGTGACTGGTAATCCCCAGAAACCACTAGGCACGCCGGCTAGTCGCGGCCTTGTCTTCAAGGCTCTCTCTGATTCTCGTCTTCTTGTGCTGGCGCCCCCTCCTCACACTCAGAGCAACGGGAACCCACCACTCCTAATTCTTACACTTGCTGTGTTTTGAGTCTCTGGGAAGTTTCCGTGGATTACAGTGGAGAGTTTCGTGAAAGCAGCTTTTCCTTTGAACCTGCTGAGCCAATAAATCAAAATTTTCTTTAAAACACAAAATGAAGAACCTGATTTATTCCCAGCCAAACCTGGAAGCTTCAGGAAAGCTCCCCCATTTCCTAAACTTTTCATCTCTGGACTGTCAGTTCCAACAGAGAGATTCCAACTAGTCATGGGTCAGAAGTGGAGGAGGCGGTGGGGAGGCAGGCAAGAAAGCAGCAGAGCGACAGGAGCTCAGCCCAGAAACTCACCCTGGACCAGTTTGCTGACCCTGAAGTCTGAGTTCTTTCATCTTCTACAATTGTTGTTTCTTATCACTACTTGTTGGGCCAGAGGGAGGGGGTGTCATCTAGGGTTAAAAAGAGAAGAGAAAAAAGGAAAGGGGAGACAACTTCACCCCTCTGTGGAAATAGAAGCAAAAATGGTATAGACTTTTGTGTCTCTGCTTGCTTTTTTAATAGACTAAAAGAGAATATGAATGAGCTAATATGTACGTGAATAATGTTTGTAAAAAGGGTATACTATGTCAGTATGGACAATTGTATACGTAAATCTTAGATATATAAAATATATAAACATGTATACAGTTATTTCATAGGGCAGAGGACACTTAAGGACTTCCAAGCTGTTCATATCTTTGTTCCAAAAAGTTGGAGAGTCCCAGGGCTGGCAGCTTATTTGCCTAGAATATTCCACCGTAAAGCCAGGCAGTTGGGCGGGGGTTTGTTTGTTTCTTGGTTTTGTCACTTACAATGATTTGCATGGATCACTTTGAAATGTCGTGTGTGTGTTGGTGGTGGTTATACACATGAAGTCACTGGAGATCTGTTCCACACACTGCATCTTAGAAAACCAAAAGGAATTTTCTTGTGAGAAGAAAAATACACAGAACATGCCTTCACTTTTGGGCAACTCACAGATTTGTACCAATGACCACTTCTTGTAAGTCTGAGGAAATGGTAAGTTTAATATTAAGAGTCATTGTCCCTCACTTAAATATTTGGCATTGGGTAACTTTCCTCCTGGGAAGGAAGCACATATTTTGAAGTTCTTTTATCTTGGACTTGACACGTTCTAGACGAGACTAGAAGTCAGGGCCCCGCGCTTCAGGGCCACTCTCTACCATCTTGTCTTCAAAGAACTAGCCACGTGTCAATTCTCCGTTTTACGTTCCGTGACTCAGTGGCAGATGCAAAGCTGCTAGAGCCCAGAGCTCTCCTTGCTGTATTTGTGACTCGGATGAAGTGCTGAGCTTGCTCTTTGCTGCCAGGACGGATCAGAAGCAGCAGCCAAGGAACAAAAAGGGGGAGAGGCTCTCCTGCAGCTCTTCCATCCACCAAGAGGAAAACCGCACCGGAAACCTGTGCCTGAGACGCATCTACTCTCCACACAGAGAAGCCGACCACGGGGAACTGGAGGGGGCGCCCCTCAGTCCTAAGTGCTGGGAGCCTGTGCCGCCCTGTGTGTGCTTTAGCATGGAACAATAAAACAGGTTCGGCTGTCCTTCAGGCCCGGTTTTCTCAGTAGCTGGCTTGCAGAGGGGAGAGCTTCATCACAGATCAATCGTCCCATTGAGCACTGACTTTCCCAAAGGGCTTTGGCTCCTGGGAGCTGCCCTGGACATCCAAAAGGGAGGGCTGGGACGGGAGGAATCGCTGTCGGATGGGAACTGCCTCACGTTAGTGGGGGTGTCTGGGGGCAGGGGCGGGTGACACTCGCTCTCCACGCCCACCGGGCTGAGATCACCTCCAGAGAGCAAACGCCTCTGCGTGTACAACCACAAGGGCCCAAGAGGGCCTTGTGGCCAGAAGCCTTCTCTGCTCGCTCAGTGCAGCAGTTAGGAGCACAGCCTCCAGAGCCAGCCTGCCTGTCAGTTACCTGCTGTGTGGCCTTAGGCAAGCTGCTTGACCTCTCTGTGGCTCAGGTTCCTTTTCTGGAAAATGCAGATATAATAGCACCTTCCTGGGAGATGTGAAGGGTTAATTATCTTAAAACATGTAGAGCACTCTGAACAGCACCTGGCACGTACAAGTACTCAGTTAAACCAGCTTCCCACCTTCAAGTTTGCCATTCGCACCTACCATCTGAGTTATTTACTTAATATTTTTATTTTGACTCAATTTTCATCTAAAATTAAATTGAAAAGTTTACATCCCATTGTAAATGGAAAACTAGTATAATTTTCTGTGAATATAAGGCAGCAGTACAATAGTATTAACAGCTCATAAGTACTGAGTTCTTGCCACCTGTCTGGCACTGTGCTAAGCGTCCTGACTTGCTAAATCCTCAGTGCCCTATAAGGTCAGTACTGTCATTTTACAGATGAGGAATGAGGCCTAGAGAGATTAGCAAATCTGCCTGTAGTAAATGCAGGAGGCAGTTCTGGCCTCGGAACCCCAGCGCCTCAGTGCGGTTCTGTGCTGTCACCCTAACAAGAGCAGGAGAATTCTGTTCACATGGTAGATGGGTGGTGCTTTGCCTCCTAGGACCGCTGCAACGAAGGACCACAGTCAAGGTGGCTTACAACAGACACCTATGCACTCACGGTTCTGGAGGATAGAAGCCCAAAATCAAGATGTGGGCAGGGCCGTGCTCCCTCCAGACCCTCGAGGGGAGACCCTCCCTCAGCTCTCCAGCGTCTGGCAGGCCCAGCGCTCCTTGGCTTGTGGCCGCATCACTCCAACCTCTGCCTCCAGCTTCGCAGGGCTGTGTTCCCTCTGGGTGTCTGTCTCTATGCCGGGTCTCCCCCTCTAGCAAGGGCAGCAGTCATTGGATTAGGGCTCACCTTAATGACCTCCTCTTAACTGAATTACATCCAACCTATTTCCAAATAAGGTCACATGCACAGATACCAGGAGTTGGGACTTCAACATATCTTTGGGGAGGGGGAGATGATACACAACTCAAACTGTAACAGTTCCTGCCTAAGGCTTTGAGCTGGGGGCTGAAGACTTGCAAGTGTTAGAGCGTGGTCAAGATTAGTGGAAACTGAGACTTTCTCCTCGATGCAGTCAGGACTGGAGGTGGCAGGACAAGGAAGGGCAATGCTCGTCTGTGTCAGACGTTGAGTGACTGGTCCAGATTCTTATTAAAATTAACTATCTCCTGTCCCGTCACAGATACTCTGGGAAAAGGGACTTAGCATAAGAAAGCCATAAACAATCCGTCTAGATTCCTAGACATCCCTCATGAAAGGACGGCAGGAGAAAGATGGGGGGAAAAGCAGCCTTCCAAAACTCCAGGCAGGACAGGGGAGGGCACAGAACTCACCTCTAGGATCTGCCCTGTGTAGTTGGCCTGGAATAGGAAATCCAGACAAGCAAGAGTCTTCAACGAGGGTATGCGTAAAGAACGACAGTAAAGACAGTGGTGGGATACTATTTATCTTCACAGTGAAAATTTAAAGAGAACAATCTCTCTATTGGGAGGACTGTAGGGGAGGCAGGGGAGGCAGGGGAGTGGGCGAAGTCTTCCTGCTCTGGCAGGTAAAGGTGTCCCGCACTGGAGGGGCTGTGTAGACTTCATAGAGCCGGGAGGCCCTCTTCTTGAGTTCACGGGCCACCTGACAGATGGCAAAAGGCCAACAGCAGTGCACGGCCAGCCAGTCCTCACACAGGGTGCCCTAGGGTAAGAACCGGGGCTCTGTGCTGATGCAATCCCACAGGCTCTTTTCCACTACCCAGGGCCTCCACAATACTCCCTGGTGGCCCATCCCACCCACTGCTTCCAAGATCCACCAACACCCGAAAGGCAGCTCCCAGGGGGCCCATGGCTGCACCCGGCCGCCCAGGAGCCAAGCAGCTCAGGGCTAGTCAGTCCTTGAATTCAGAGACCTGCCCTCAGTGCTTTGGATCCAAGCCACTGATTCCTCTGTCAACATTTTTTTTCCACTTAGGTCTCAATATTTGTAGTTATTTTGTTTATTTCTTCAGAGTGGGTAATAAGTGCACATGGTCCAAAATCCCCACAGTAAGAAGAGATAGGAAATAAAAAGTAAATCCTAATTCTACATCTGGTCCCAGTCCCCTAATTACCTGTTGGGGGGCAATCTTTGTAGATAGTTTCTTATATAAATTCCAGATAAATTCTATGTCTACACAAGTATATACGTATCTAGTCTCTTACGTAAATAGTGCGTACTTCTATGCCTTGCTCTTTTTTCACTTAAAAATATATCTTAGGGATCATTCCCTACAAATACATAAAGAGATGCCCTTTTTGTTTGCAGGTATGACCTGTCTGTCCCCAGTCTCTCGCTGTACTTCATCTCAGCCACACTGGACACTGTCTCGCTCTTTGAAGTGTCTCCAGGGAGCCCCCAGAGTGAATCCTGCATGTGCCACATAGGCTACATTTTAAGGCAGACCATCCCAAGTATATCCTCCCAACTTAGTGCAATTCTACCGGCCACTTCCTCTCGACGTAGTTAAAGACGGAGACAGAAGTGCCCACTGACCAATAACGTGTGTTATAATAGGTCCTCCTGGGAAATACCCTTCACAAGATGGCATTTTGGTTAACATACATTCTAGTAACAAATGTAATCAGAAATTTCTTCCCTTTTCTTCCCCAAAATCTTACACTAAGTGTGGTGTTTTTAAGCATCCTTGCCCAGACTCTCTTTATTTTAAACACAGGTTTAAAAGGCATCCAGGACTCATTCATATAGATCGAGGTTCACATGTATGTTCAAACACACTCACCCGTATTTTATGTCTCTCTCTGGTGCCAACTCTTAGGGCAAAGGTGGACCCAGGTAGTAATGGCCAACAAAAACACTCTCCGTGATGCCTGGCGACGTCGCACTCGAGACACAGCGGGCAAAGCAGACCACAGAAGCCTGTCAACGACCACATGAGAAAGTCAGGGCTCTGGGGTGCGCTCCGAGCAGCTCTCCTTCCCCAAGAGCATTCACAGCCCTAGGCCGTCAAGTGAGTGCTGTATCGACTCCCTGCAGTCAGGGCCTGAGAATGAATAGCCAATTCTCAACTGAGCCCCATCAAAATTGTCTTCTTTTGTTAAACACCGACAAAGCTGAATCTGATACAATTCTGTTAAGCGTTCACTATGGTAATTGTTTTTTCCTGTCAAGAGAGAAGCATTAAATAATTTTTTTACAGCTGAATCATAACTGTTACTTCTATTATGTTCATCTCTCTAATTTCAGTATTTAAAATAGACACAGCATATGGTACTTTTGAGTAACAGGCATCTTTTTCTGTAAGGGAGATTGAAAGTTCTTTCATGTACACTGATTCTGCCTGCTATTCTTACCAGGACTTTATTCTATTTCTCAGGCCAGAAGGTTACTCTAATTTTTACTGGTTTTATGAAGCCACTGACACCTGCCAGTTTTAACCTGTAAACTATTAGAGGCTTGGTTCCTTGAATGTCAACTGAAAACAGTTTGTCATTTATTCATTCATTTATCTTTAACTACTTGATATTGTTTTCTACATGTTCTGCATGAACATCTAACACTGAGGTTCTGTCTTAACTGTGATTTGGGTCACAGACCATTTTGAGAATATGGTGATAGCTATGAACTCACTTCTCAAAGAAAAAGATAAAAATATGCCCGCTGACATGCAAAATTGTGCATTCAATTTCACAGGTTTCAAAGTTCCACTGAAAATTATCAATGGACCACAGGTTAACAAACCTTGATATATGGTTAAGATATTTGGTCACCTCACATTGCAAAAGGTGACCGCCTTGATGAATACAAATAATTAGGACTATGAAACAGAAGAAAAATAAAAACTAACCATAACCTTTAAAAATATATTCAGTAACTACGTTATTCAGGCATGGCATACATAGGAGAAAATGCACAGGTCGTAAATGTTCAGGTGGGTAAGTTTTGACAATCATGTTCACCCAAATGTAGAGCATGAGCCTCACCCCCGAGAGCTGCCCACCCTACAGACATTCCCAGTTCTCCCACCCCCCATTCCAGAGGCAACCGCTATTCTGCTTCCTATTCACATGGATAAGTTTTACCTCCTCTTGGACTTCATATAAATGAATCAGGCTTATTTTCATATCCATCTTCTTTTGTGCAACGTCATGTTTCTTGAGCTTCATCAGTGTTACATGAATCTGTAGTCTGTCCTTACTGTTGTTGAGTAGATTTCAATGTATGCATATCCCACCAGTGGCTTATCCATTGTCCCATTGATTATTTCATGTTTTGCTATCATGAATAAGTACTGTGAACATTCATAGACAAGTCTGTATGTGGACATATAAATTTTCATTTCATCCAGTGGATTCCTGGAAGGAGAATTGCTATGTGATGGGGTAGACTGTTTGACTTTACAAGAAACAAACAGTTCTCCAAAGTGGACATTTTACACTCCCACCAGTAACGTATGAGAGTTCTAGTTGTTGCACGTCCTCACCAAGATTTGCTGTTGTCAGTCTTGCCTATTGTAGCCATTCTAGCGACTGAAATGGTAGTGATCACAGCCTTTTAGTGCATCAGAAACGAAGGCTCACATCCCACATCACCAGCTCACTAGAAGAACTTCCTGTCACAGGCCTGTGTCTGCCTGCCCATCCCTCCCTCTCTCCCCAACAGGGAGGAGAGCAAAGTCACACTCCCCGATTCAGTGACAAAGAAGCAAAAAGCTAGGAATCCTGTTTTACCTCCAAGAAATGCTCCAGGACTCTGGACTGCAACTTGACAGAGGGGGTGACATAGCATCCCAGCATGTCAGGCGGGAGGCACAGAGGGAGGAGGACAAGCAGCAGCCTGTCCTCAAGGAGAAGAACATCTACGTCGTCCACCCGCGCATCTTAAGTTAAATAACTGAATCATGTTCTGCAGGCACTAAATCATCACCTGACCCAAAGCAAGCTCTGAATTCAGCCTTGAGTAAGTCTGGGATGTTTCAGCCCACATTTTTTTTTAAGTCATGACTCCAAGCAAGATCAGCAGGCCCCATCGACAACTGGTACAAACAGCTCAGATAACAGAAGGCACAGGAAACTTACAGCGAGTTGAGTGGCCATATTGTATGCAACCTTCAGTTAGGGGACTTTGAAATCACGGCACATAAAAATCAATCAAATCTCATTTTAGGCATAGATTGCAAAATAGTGTAAATGCCTGCAAATAAAAAATTAGTCAAAAATTGCATAATTATAAAGCTGGCAAGCAAAGTGAGTAATGAATCATGTTCACACAATTGCCTGAGCTGCACCACTTTAACTGGTAAAGAGACATGCCCACTGTCCTCAGTAAGTATCCTGTAAAGAGGTTTTGTGCATTGAAAGTCCTGTATCTTATTTTTATGACTTCTATGCTTTTTTAAAAACACAGGCGGTTATTTTTATTTTTAAACCTTTCCATCATATAACCATGTTATCTAAGTATTCGGTAGGAGGTATACCACACGCTGAAGGAAACACACCCAGACACACATTCAATTACCTTGAGACAGAAGTCAGATATGATAATTTAAAAAAACACTATGAAAGCCAACTTTGTGGTATAATATCTATACTGACTTCACCATGTAACATTTGACCAAGACCTGCTAAAATTACTTTGCATCTATTAACTCATTTGGTTCTCACAATCCCATAATGTAGATACCCGTATTTTGTCCATTTTACAGATGAGCAGACTGAAGACCAGAGGACTTTTTGCCCAAGTTCATACGTTTCTTAGGAAGGGGCAAAGGCCAGATTTGAGCTTAGCAGTCTGGTCCCTAAGTCTTTACCACACATAACACATGTCCATATGTTCTCATGTTTTACGTATTTACTGAGTACGCCACAGTGTTTGTGGATTTGCCTGCTCCAAGACGGCATCCTTACTGCCACTACTTCCTGTCTGCTCCTGTGGGACGCTCTTAAATCACGCGACTAGAGAGGTAGGTGAGGACAGATCCTTCTCGTCAGGCATCACTGCTCCATACTGTGTGCAGTACAGCAGGATAAACCCTGCTGCTCACACTCAGGAAGGATGCACAAGAGCAGGATGATGGCATCCTTAGTCCTAAAGAGTCTCTACAAGAAAACTCTGCAACACGCATCACAGGCTAAAGGTAAGTATCCAGAATCTAATATATCAAGAACTCAATACATAAAGGATTAAACCAAAGAAGAAAACGGGCAGAGGACATGAGCTGGTAAATCACCAAAGAGGATATGGGCAGTAACAAACAGAAGAGTTGCTCAGTGTTGTCAGTAATTAGGGAAATGTGTATTGAGATGATTAGAAATCATTTTTTATACCTAAGAATACCAAATTTTCTAAGTTTTTAAATACCCAATGTTGTGGGGAGCCATAGCGAAATAGGAACTCCACACACCGATGGAAGCGGACATTGGCATGGCCACTTTGGAAGGCAACGTGTTAAGTCTAGTGAAATTTTAAATACTCTAGGATCCAGTTAGTCCACTTACCAGTATCTACCCTAGAGCAACGTCTGCACATGTACCAAAGAGGCAGTTGCAAGAATATCCACGGTGGCATTAATTGATTTAATAGAGAAGGTGGGACATGGTTCCCTTTTCTGTAATGTTTTATTTTTTTATAAGGTGACCGTATTCATGTGTTTTTTGTGAAGTAAAAATAGTATATATATAAAAGCACAAATATAAATATATATGTGTGTGCATATATATATATATATATGCATGTGTGTATATATATATGTATGTGTATCTTAAGGAGCTTAGGCTCAAAAGGGATTTGAGCCATAAACTCAGGCTCTTCCTTTTATACCCAAAGGCCTGGGAGTTCCATAAGCACCATCGCCTAAATGTTCCTGCTCTGTTCTGAGATGGGCTCCACCCTCACGCATGGAATGTTCATTTTCCATTTTTCATCCTGCTAACTCACAGGGGAGTCAAGAGAAGCCTACACAAACCCAGAGTGTGCGGCCCCAGAGAGCAGAAGTGGGGAAAAGGGTGGGTGAAACTGCAGCAAGACACTTTCAGATCAGTTAATACAAAAAGGCAGAACCATCTACCAGTAAGAGATGCTCAGAGAAGGAATGGGCACACTCAGACATGGTGGGTGGGACTGTGAATTAGTACAGCTTCCAAATGGAGAGCCGTTGGCAACATCAAGATTTAAAGCGGTACATACTATTTGACCAGCAGGTTTACTCCTCAGCAACTACCCCAAAAATAGACTCACACACACACGAAAGGACCTCAGTATGAGGATGTTCACACCGTACCGCTCTGAACAGCAAAAAGTCTGGAGAGCACACACAGGCCCACCAACGCAGATTTGGGGATAAATTACAGTGCATTCACACACAGGATCTATGCAGCAATTTAAAATACTAGCTTCAGAATTGCTGATGTGGTCTGACCACCTAGATAAATTATTAAATTAATGTTTAATTTAAAAGCACAGAACTGTGTGTTTACAATTCTACTATCTGTGTAAGTTACATACACATAAACAGCAAAAAATCTGAAAGGACAGATACCAAGATATTAATGGTTATTTCTGATGGGTAGGATTACAGGATACTGACTTTTTTCTCTTGGAAATTTCTGTATTTTTCTTTTTCCAAATGATTGTATAATACTTTTATAACAAAAAAAAAATTCATCAATTTCCATTTGAACTTTGTCTTATATGTTTACAAGCACACAGATGATGCCTGGACTCAGGTGGCAGTGGCTGCCTCTGGGAGAAGAGCTCAGTGAGGGGCAGCAGGGGTGGGGTGCCGGCTTTTCATAAACCAACGGGGAGGTCCTTTTGAATTTTGCATCGTGTGCATGATAACCTAGTCAAAATCTTTTCCTTTTTATTGTTTTAAGCCCTGAGCTGGCTCGAGAGAGCAGCTCTCCTCCCTGGACCTGCTTGGAAAGCCAAGGCTGTCGGGTCCTCTGCCAGACACGCTGCAGAGGGACTTGGGCCAGCTTTAGGATTCTTTCAATCAAGTGCCAGACAGACAGAAGGAAACGAGGTTACAGGGTAAAATTCTTTCACTGATGTGTCGTTCAAGAAATATTTCAAGTGCCTCCAGGGGGCCCCAGAGCAGCGAGCCAGACAGCAGTGGTCCCTGCTTTCAGAGAGCGCACCGTTCACCCGGGATGCGGGGTGGGGGCACGAGTCCCAGTCGGAGGCACTCTCACACCTCCTTCCTCCCCCAGAGAACCGAAGGAAGCCCTGGCCTGCTCCACAGTGCCCATGCTGGCAGCTGATGGCTCCTGGTCCGCACCACACTCTTCACTGCCTGTTGCTTACTGTGCCCTCGCAGAGGGGCGGTGTGAGTGCCTGGTACTCTCCCATCTTCCAACTTAAATCAGTTCCTCCCAACCCCCTGTAAGTTCCTTTCCTAACACCCTGCTTATTTCCTTCATAGCACTCTGTCACAATGGCAATTATTTTGTTTGTTGGCTTGCTTATTCGCTTAGTAATTGTCTCCTCTGAGGAGCCATCTCTGTCCTAGTCACGACTATGTCTGTAACACTTATTGTATGTCTACCCATAGTAGGAACTCTGTAAATACTGGATGAATTACAAACCAGTGCTGATCACACCCCTGGCACACACCTTCCCTGGGGCAACATCACGAGCATTCCCAAAGCTGGGGCGCCCAGCCTTTCAGCCTCGGTGTCACCTGGCACCTACTTGCCACCCCAGGGCTTTGTCCCCACAGCGCACTTTCGGCAACCACAGCTTCCAAGGACACAGAGGCACCCGCCTGCTAATCCCAGGGCAGTATGAACTCCCACTAAAGCACAGAGGTGCAAAGAGACGGAGGCACTTTTAGAAATACAATTGCAATAAATTGAAGAAGCAAAATGTCAAAAAGAAATGGAAATCTTCGCTGCTCATAATGTACCCTTTGTTTAATGGGTGACAAATTATAGCAATAATCCTTAACATTTAATGGAAAACTGTCCCCAGGGTGGGAATCTGGCGTGGAACCAAGTCATGGAAAGAAGCTCTCCTTTTTGTTCCCAAGTTTGCCGCAGCTATTTTCACAGTGATTTGCTTGAAACGAAACTTTGTAGGCGAAGAAGCCCTTTTAAACGAGGAAGGAAAGAAACTGAGGAAGCACAGGACTCAGACTCCAGCTGCATCCTGGGAGGTACAGTGCAGATGACGAGTGGGAAAGTGATATTGCCTTTAAATTTTCCTCCAAAAATTTAAAAGTTCAGAGACACTGTGAGCAGTCACAAAATGAAGGCCCACCTGGAAAGCAACAATTAGGGCACAGAACATTCGAGATCACCTTTTACTGTATCACCATGGCCTCTCCTCCATGCATGGTGCCTGATTTTAAAGAATATTGTATTTCTTCCCATGTCCTTCCTTCTCCTCTTGCCCCAAACTGCCTCTCAAACAGGTAAGCAGGGAATCCTCAGGAGATCCCGCACGGCTGGTCTCCTGAGCCTGACGGGGGCCGGGAGCAGAGCTAAGCGGTGAGGCAGTGTTTGAGACAGAGGGGGTGGCGAGGAGGGGTCCTTTCTTTGCCAAACTTTTTAGATGCTCTTGGGATTGGGTAGAAATCACTGTGCCACAGCCAAGCTAAGCCTCCTGACTCTACACTTTGCTCTCAACATGATAATGGGTAATAAAAATTATAGTCACGATAAAATTAATACCTAAAAGTCACTAAGTGCATTTGAATATTTATTGGGATTTCCTGATAACAGTACCTATTAGTACATTCAGGAAATTATCCTTTCACTCTCGTGGGCAATATTGATAGGATTGTCACTCAGAATGCCCTGCCTGGCCAGGCGTAGGCACATGACTTAAGCTGGGAAACTGGGCTTCATCTGCACAATATCCATTCTGATGGGAAAACAAGATAAAAACGTCTGGAGTTGACCAGACTGCCAGCTAGTTCCTGATAATGCATCTTGTCCCTTCTGAGCTTAGTTTGCAGTTGTTTATTAAACTCTGTGAGCTATGTCAAAGCCTTCTAATGATATCCGGTGTATGATTCTGTATGAGTTTCCTAGGGCTGTCGAAACAAAATACCCAAAACTGGGCACCCTACAGCAATAAAAATTATTCTTATTCTGGAGGCTAGAAGTGTGAAATCCAGGTGTCGGCAGGTGTGATTCCTCTGGAAGGGCTAAAGGAGAGGCTGTCCACACCTTTCCTAAGGGGGCAATTCTTGGCATTCTTTGGCTTGTAGCTGCATTATTCCAATCTCTGCCTCTGTCTTCAAACGGCCTTCTCTTCTCTGTGTTTGTATCCAAATTTCCCCCTTCTTATAAGAACACCTGCCATTAGATTAGGGTCCACCATTTGAGAGGACACACTTCCAAGTGCAGCATGCAACAAAAAACATCTCGGATCCAGTTATGTTCCAAACCAGCGTTACGAGTGGGTTCTCTGCACTAACTGCTCTAATCCTGACAATGGTTCTTGACGTGGGCCTCTTTATTATTCTCACTTCAGACATGGAAAAATTAAGACCCAGAGAATTTGTTGGAGGTCAAATGGCCAGTGAGAGGCAGAGTTAGCATTCAAGGCAGGGTCTGTATCTGATAGAAGCCTGTTCTCCTACCTGCTGCCTTACATTCCAGGCTTTGCCCTACTTGGAAATGTGTTGATGGCCTCCCAACCCCACTACAAGTCATGACAGGAAAACGGTCCACTTCCCAATTTGGAGGTAGACCTCATAGATCCACCTCGCTGTTCTGCTTTCTCCGTGCCTCAGTCCTGGGCGACAACAAAGTCAGAGAATCTGGAAGAGAACCAGGAAGAATCCTGAAAGAATCAGCAAATATTGGAAGTACAAGTGGGAGCAGGGTCAGAAAGCAACCTGCTGAGCTCCGGGTCAGACAGGCAGGGACGGAGGGGAGGGCCTGGCGCTGGGCAGTGTCTTCTCTGAGGTCCGGGCACACGGAAGGCTCCGGCCTGCATGATCGGAGCACCAGAATATGTCGTGAGAGCTGTCGCCTGAGCAAGGCTCTCAGCTGAAAAAGGGCTTGGATCCCATAGCCACTCAGGGCTCCCGGACTGGTCCATCCATGAGGCTTGAGGACGAATTCGGGTCTTCCCAGAAGCCTTCGAAGGGTGTGGACAGCCCTATTCCTTTAAGATATTAGATCCAGGGTCTGTTGGATGTTGAACTGGAGAGACTGACCCTTATCAATCAAGGGCTCCCCCACCCCTGCCGCGCACTACCACCCCCCGCCACCCACCCAAAAAGATTCTGAGACCGAGTTGCTCCCCAGGGCAAGGGCATCAGGTCTTTGAAGGGATACTGACACGTGGTCCCAGAGATGGGTCAGAACGTCCTAAGGTAGAAACAGGCTCGACGTGCTTTGAGCTTCAAACCCAGGGGGAAATCGTGTGGCTAGAGCGCAGGCTCGCTGCTACCTCTTGATAGCTAAACCAGAACCTGAAAATACTTTGATCAACAAAGAGGGCTTCTTTCTGTGATTGTTCTTCCTGTTATTAGAGTCCTACATATTCCCCAATTACTAGAAAGAGACAAGCAAAAAGAAAATGAGAATTATTCATTAGCCTCCAGATGGTATCTGCTGTAAACATTTGTAGTTGTAGTCTTCATATTTTTCTAAATATTTCTCCCCCAAAATGGTGTCTAAACTGCTTAGTTTTATACTCTGCTTCTTTACCTTAAAAAAGGTATCCAAAACATATTTTCCTCCCACTAAATACTATTCTGCGATGTGACTCTTCGTGGCTGTGCGATCGCTCACTGTGCGCCCCCCCCCCAGCTGAGCGTTCAGGCTGCTCCAGATGGCTGTGTGACAGCCACTGCCTCAAAGTTTAATGTCGCTAAATCTCCACACGTGATTTACTTCTTTAGACTGAATGCCTCAAAATGTAATTCCTGGGTCTGAGCTATGTGACTCTTGAGGTTCTTTTCACATGTACTGCTCACCATCCACTGGGAAAGGCTGTCCCAGTTCACACTCCCACCAGCAGCGGACGAGGGGGCCCGAGTCTTACATCTTTGCCGACCGTGGATCTTTGAAGTCGCCACTTTCTCTACAAAGGCATCCACAACCCTGAAAAGCAAGACTGCTCCTGTATCTGGGTCACTACATGAGTCCAGATACTCTGAGACCACTCACTTCCTGTTCTTGTGCCTAGTGTAGCTTTTCCACCGACTGATGTCTGGGGGAAGGAAACAGTAAGGGAGAACTCGAACGAGGAGGAAAAACCTACAGATTCTCCTGTCGCTGCAGATACCGAAGAGGCCAGTGCTCCAGTCCCCACCGGCCTGGACAATCGTGAGCGTGGTCCTGCCACCGGCTCCCTGGACAGGCTGCTTCACCACCACCTGGGCGGCTGCCTGGCTCCTGCAGAGTCAAGGACGGTGGTTAACTTGGAAACAAAGAGGGTGGTTCAGAAGGATGACCGTTAAGTGAGACAGAGCGATAAAGAGGAGACCGGGGCTCTTGACTCATGGCTGAGCTGACCTCCCCATCCCCCCACCTCCTTCATCACGCCTTCTCCTCTGACTTCTTTGCCCCAGCTCTATTAACAGCACTATTACCCGCATCCTGCCACCCAAACTCGGTGTCCAGCCTACTTCCTCAGTGTTCATAATAGTTGAAGTCACAAATGTGCAAGCAAGAGGCCTCAGTTCAAGTCCCAACATGCCACCTCCTGGAAGCCTGACCTTGGTTAAGTTCTTAATCTCTCTGCATTCCATCTGTTCAAATGTAAGATAAACAATACTCCTGCATAGGGCTATGGAGTTGACTGAAGGACATGCAGGACATTCAGTTGGCTTATTGCCCCCAGAGCAAGAGCAACAAGGTGACCCTGAGTAAGGCTACCTAACGAGGGCTTTGAAGAAACTAGTAAGTTGACTGGAGCTCGTACACCCAAAGCCGGACTAGGCTACATGCAGTATCATTTCAGTGAATAACCCAGACTTCAGGATGTCTTCACATCAAATTACTGTATGGTTGTCCCCATGGGACCACAAAGCACAACTTTGGGCTGATTTTTCCAGAAGGGAATAGATATTCCACCCAATCATTCTAAAATAGGAAATGCAGGCCCAATGGATGGGCTTCAAAAATGAGGTGAGGGAAAACCTCCTCCTGCTTCTGGGGCTCAAAGTTACTTTTGCCAGAGCCCCTCCCGTGGGGATGGCTGCCGTGAGTCCCACAGTGAAGGTAAGGTGTGCCTGGCCTCATGGAAGGGGCAGGTCAAGAGTGGGGGAGAAGGGGGCGCCCTGGAATGAGTCTGAGCCTGGACAGAGCAGTAATATTCCCTTTCGTACTTCCCTTGTGGCAAGCCTCAGTAAGAGCTTGCACTAGGTGTCTGGAATGCTGTGAAGAATTGAAGAGCATGCCTCACGCTCGAGACAAGTAAACAGAGAACTTCTTTCTGTAACAGCTGTTGTGATAATAACAGTCACTACTGTTCAGCCCCTGGGACCCACGGCCTGGAGGCCAGAGTGGAACATTCCAAGCACCTTAAAGGCAACACCCTGGTGGCATTTTGGAAACATGGGGGTCCCTTTGAGAACCTCTGCTTTGGGACAATAAATCCAATGAGATTTCATGTTGCCATAAGATGGGGTACACGGTTCTTGTTAAGATCCACATCTTTTTCATCTCACCAATACTGACCAAGTCTACACCCTCCCAGACAGGACCTCACATTGGCTTGTTAAAAAATCAATACCCAAGCCTCACCACAGCACAATGGCCCAGGTCTGCAGGCATGAGGTATGGAGATCAGTATTCATACCAGGGCTCCCAAGCAATTCCTATGCAGTCATCCTGAAAGCCGATACAGGTGGATGTGGAGACCACTGGTGATGCCTGCAATTTGTCATTGACCTTCTGAGGCTCGCCCTAGGTAGGTGGTGCTGTCAAGGTAACAGGGATGGCCAGGAAAACAGACTAGGAGGTAGGCTGGAAGGGAAGACGATGCTCGGAGCACAGCCAGTCGCAGTGCCAGTGAGACCTCCCCTGGACATGCTGCCCTGAGCTTGGAAGAGAGGTCAAGGCTGGGGCTTCCTGCCTCGGGTGTGAAGTGGAGCTATGAAACATCCCCTCTTATCTCTTCAGCATTACAGACAAAGCTTAGGGTCTAAGATTTTCAAGAGCCTACAAAAGTGTTTAAGACCTGGAAAAAAGTATTGGCTCCAAAATAGAAAAACTACAAAATAGAAGGAAGTTAATGCTCAATTAAACACGAAAATTGAACATTAGGCTGATCTCATTAATTGTCAAATTTAGAATTCATAAATATTTTATTACACTTGAAAACAACTTATAACTCTCTCATTTTGCAAAAAGTCCCAAATATGAATGATTGCTGAGGAGCAGCAATCATAAACTGAATTAATTACTCATAGCCAAATAATCTCAAAAGTGAAGTTTTGAAAGTCCTTTCACTTAGTGTGCAGCAAAAAAATACATGGACATCATGTCTGGTACTGGGTACATTTTAATACATTTGTTCAGATGTGGGTCAGGACCTAGTGTTGTGGACTGAATTGTTACCCCACCACCACCATTTTCTGTGTTGAAGTCCTAGCGCCCAGTGTGACTGTATTTGGAGGTAATTAAGCTTAAATGAGGAATGGGGTGGGATCCTGGTCTGACAGGATCGGTGGCCTTAGAAGAGGGAAGGCCGTGTCCATACACAGGGAGAAGGCTGCAAGCAAGAACGTCCTCGCCAGAACCCAACCCTGCTGGCACCCTAGTCTTGGACTTCCAACCTCCAGAACTGTGACAACATAAAAGTCTGCTCTTTAGGCCACCCCGTCTACTGCACTTTGTTATAGAAGCCTGAGCAGACTAAGACACCTACCAAGATTTCAAATTGGCCCTGAAGAAACTACTTTATACCTATCTTATTCCCTCTACCTCCATGCGAGCTCCTTGAGGTCAGGGGGTACATGTCGCTTCCCCCTGTGCCCCCAGAATCCAACACTATCTTGAATCCTAGTGGGTGAATGATATTTATTGAATTGAAGCAAATCGAATTCACAAGTCTCTTCCATTACATCTGAGTCCTCCTCAAGTCTGGCTCTAAATCAGGTGACCTTACCTGTTTCATTCTCTAGCAAAGGCACAGCTCTCAGGTATGAACTGATGAAATAAACGTAGAAGGTAGCATCCCAATTATCTCTGAGTTAGTAGAGGAATTTCTGAGGGCAGAGCCCCTGGGTTAGACTTTCCCCTGAAATGAACTGTTTAAAGCTTGCAGCCCTAGAAGAGAATTTTCTCCTTCCATCTCAGCATTATGTGCATAACACCTTTAATCATGGTGTGGAAGCCTGTCCTACCTATTCCAAATCAAGTAAGAGGACAGTGTTTTCTTGGTGGGAAAAGAAAGTTGTTTTCTGTGCATTTACCTGATTTTTAATTCAGGAAATATAGTGTTGAGTTTCTTTCCTTAATACCCTGAATTTTTGCTAATTTTCATATTAAAATGCTGCTACTGACATACAGTGGCTAAAATGTTTCAGCTCAAGAATACAGCACATATGTCATAATTAAAATAACTAGCATCTGCTATGGGCCAGGCACTCAGTAGTTCCTTTAAGAACTGATCATTATTCAGGGACTGCAGGTATCAGACTAAAGTAGTATTGTAACTTCCTGAACAGCTTTTAGCTCTGTATATTACCCCAGGGAATCCTATACTATCATTAAAAACAGGAACGAGTTTGGAAACAGTAAGTGAAGCTTGTGGTCAGAGATTTGCTCATTCAGAGCATCTGGCCATTTGCCGTCCAATCAGCAAGTTTTTCATTTAGTGAAAGAGGACAGATTTTATTTTCAGGCACACTGAAGATCAAATGTGGCTTGACTGCATTCTAGCTGTTTGACCTTGGGGAACACCACTTGTCACAGCCCTCAGCTCTGGTCTCCTCTCCCAAAAAATTTGGAATTAGAATATCCTGCCTCCACAGTTGCCATGAGGATAAAACAAGATCACATACTTGGCACATAGTCAGTATGGAGTAAATGGCAGTTATTATTATTATTTCAACTTAAGGATCCTGCACATACCCTAGGGCAGTCTGCACACTTCTCTAAAGAACAGAGGAAGATCAGGGCAGTTTCTCAGTTGTCTGTGTGTTACACAAATACCTTAATGTTTAATCACAGTGACCAGTCATCCCGATTTGCCCAAGACTAAGTTTCCCAGGGAGAAGCTAGCAGTACTAAAATCAGGACAGTCCCAGGCAAAACAAGGTTAGTTACCCTAATAGACAGAAGCAGAGGCAGGCTTCCCCCCATGACAGCCAGAAGGCTGACTCCGGTCTCTAGCTATCTGCTCCTAGCGGGCAGCAGTGTTAGATGGAAAAGACACACCAGTCACCGTTTTTGACCTCACTCTGTCCTTCTTCCCAGCAGCTAGGCACATTTCCCAGTGTGTTCCCACATGCTCGGTGCTTCAGCCTGCACTGGGGAGCTGGCGGGGGGAGGGTGTATTTCACGTCACTCTCTTCTTACTGAAACTTGCCGTACTGAGTTGATTCTGCCTTCCACTCAGGCCTCCTTGATTATTTCGGTCTTAACTGAAGCCAAAATCCTTGAGTTTTTATTTCAAAAGGGTGGAAACTATTGGCAGCCACCAGAAATAGTTTCACTTGGTTAGGGTTCAACATTTTAAGTTAATAATAAAGAGACATCCTTTCAACCAAGACTGCCCTTCTCTTTTCACTGGCCAAGGCCAGAAGGAACTTATCAGTTGCCCCCTTTCAAGTACACATGGGAAATGACAGCAACTACTTTCTTCCCAAGCCAGGTTTTCTTTAGCCTGGTTCCTTGTAAGTAGATTGATTTGATACTCTAACCAAAAAGCAAAAGCTGAGGGTAAAGAATCACCCTACTCCATACCTCAGGTTGGAAATAAAATGTTCATCTTCCGATGATATGGGTGAGAGCCACGGAGGTGACTGTATGGTGAGTAAGGAAACATCCTCAGGAAACCCAGAGATGTGATTTCCAAAGCAATTCATAGTGTGAGCTGTTTTCTGTCAGCAGGGCTGTCCTTTTTGACAATAAGCTGACTGATTCTAAATTTGGTTCAATCCAAAGGGGAACATCTCTTCTAAAGAATGTTGCCTTGACATTCTGGAACCTGAGGTCAGAGCAGTGTAACTGACATCTTATTTCTTCAAAATCAGGTACACATCTAACTATGGGCAAATCCGTCTTACAGATCTTAACAGAGATACTGCTGAAGATACAACAATGTAAGTTAAAAATAAAAACTTTTTGGTGGGGAAATCCTTTTGCTTTGAGAAATACCTCTAGTAAACTTTTATTTAGCTATCACTTGGCTTTTCCTTAGGGGACTCAAAAGGCTACATATTTCTGCCATGCCATGTAGCTGAGAAGCAACAGGGACTTTATGAATCCCAAAACTAACTCCAGAAAGTTCCAGAAATACTCAAAATGTATCTTTACAATGGAAGGGTCTAAGTGTTTTTTTTAAAAAGTATCTTTACAACAGAAACCCTAGGAATTATTTTAAAATATATGTCTTTATACTGGAAAGTTTTGGAAGTGATCGACATGTATCTTTAAAATGGAAAATTTTGGAAATTATCAAATTTAGTATTCCTAAGAGTGGGACAAACTGATATGTATCTTTTGATATAATGCAATAGGAAGTAATGTTTAACCTAAATTTCATCAAGTCTCTAGACCATACTGTCCAATAAAAATGTACTGTGAGCCACACATACAATTTTAAATTTTTTGGTAGCAATGTTTAAGAAACAGAGGGAGTTAATTTTAACAAATTTTATTTAATATATTTACTGACCCAATTTATTCAAAGCATTATTTCAGCATGTAATCAATGTAAATTATTAGTGAGAAATTGTATATTCTCCTTGCCATGCTAAGTCTCTGAGACCTGCGCTCAGTCTGTCTTTACAGCACACCTCCACTCAGACTGGCCACATTCCAAGTGCTCTACAGACACCTGTGGTCAGTGGCAAAACTACTGGGCAGCACAGCTCTAGCCCGACTCCTCTAAAAGGCAAACATGGGGGAGAAGAACAGACTCCCACCCACTCCTCCAAAATGAAAGCGCAGTAAGTCCCATCTTTGTCACATTCCGTAAGCCTTTAAGAGCAAGGATCATGTCCCATCCAATTTTTGTGTCTTTCGTGTGTGTGTAGGGGTGGTCCCCACCTTTTAACCAGTTAAGCCCTAAACACAGCAGGAGGCAATTAGAAAACTTCCCCAATGCTGCAGGTTTTGGGTGGCATCTGAGTATTTACTAATACAGATGCGAAGTTACATCCAAAGATATTAAGGAGAGAAAGCAGCTTAACAGTGCCAGCTAACACTAAGCACCTACCAGAGCCGGGCACATAGATACCTAATAAACAGTCATCAGAAAATGACTAAATGAACTGATTTCTCAAGAGAAAAACAGATGGACACAATTACTGTAAACTAGAGGAGACACATCTCATTTCCACTTCAAAAATTTGCAGACTCCCCCACATGATTAAGTTGGAATTTCATCCTGAAATCCAAGAATCTTCATAATAACTCACAATTAACCTATCTATTTCCAATTTTTCTCTCAAAAGGACACAGGAACCAGCCTGAATGGGGCTCCCACTGGATAATTTAGGAAAATTTGAGCATCAGGGCATAATAATGATAATAGACTACAGCATACATGAAAAAAAGAATCCATCAGTCCACAGTGATTTGAAAAGAATGAAATTTTAAAACTGGGAGTAAAGGGGAAACCTCTCCTTTACAGAAAATTACAACTTAATAATGTAGAAGAAATGATAAAATTAAGAACTCACCTTATTACAGCTACCAGAGTAACAACTGGCAATGATCCATGAATGCTACTATTTCGTGAAAGTTTGCTAGTCAACAGAATACTCATCTAAGTCTCAAAATACCACCTTACAGACTAATTAATTACAGAAGGGAAAAGATACCTTTCCAATGGAGAAACATGAAGATATCACTTTAATGAAGTGGTCGGACTTGGCATCACCCAAAATGGAAACCCCTCAGCCACAGGAGAACCCTGGCATGGCACAGTGGGGCTCTCGTCTGCGCAGTGGCCCTGCCGGGACTTCCAAGTCTTTATCTACCCATGAGAAAACAGGCACATTCAGATTGCGGTGCAAACTACTAACTGGCAGGGAGTCTTCAAAAATGATAGTCATGAAAGACCAAAAAAGAAAACAGAGGAATTGTCTTAGTTTGAAGGAAATCAAGAGACATGACCACAAAATGTGATGCTTCATCTTTGATTGGATCCCAAGGGTCAAAAAGAAAAAATTATTGATGAACTATTGAGGAAATTTTATTACCTCATTTTTATTAGGAAAGCTTACTACATAATATTATTGCATCAAAGTTAAAGTCCTTGAGCAAAATATATGTATATTATGATTATATAGGAGCATGTCTCAGTTCTTAGGAGTTACCTGGTGGAGTATTGGAAGATGAAGTGTCATGGTATCTGCAACCTATGGTGTCTAGCAGATGGTTCAGAATTTTTTTTAAGTATATTATAAATGCAAAGTGGTATCCTGATAGGATCCTGTAATAGTAAAAAGACATCAGTGGAAACACTGGTAAAATTCAAAGAAAACCTGTAATTTAGTTAACAGTAACGTACCAACATTAAGAACTTAGCTTTGACAACTGAACTAAGGTTATCTAAGGATGGTAACATTAGGGGAAACTAAATGAAGGCTGCACAGGAATTCTCTGTATGATAGATGGATCTTCTCTGTAAATCTAAAACTATTCCAAAATAACAGGTTTATTTTTTAAAATGTGTATTTAGAGAGAGAAAGCAAATGCGACATAATGTCAGCAATTAGCGAATCTAGGTAACAGGTTATATGGATGTTTACTGGCCAAATTTTTTGAACGTTTCTGTAGGTTTAAAATTTGTCAAAAGAAAATAAAACTTCAGAAGATTACAAGTAAAAGGATGGACTAAGATATTCCACATGAACACTAACCAAAAGAAAACTGTTATTATATTGACATCATAGCTTTTAGGGAAAAACATTTCTAAAAATAAATACTTCCTAGTTAGAAAAAGTTCAATTTAGCAGGAACATAATAGAATCTAAATTTACATGCATATAATAACACAGCAATCAAAATATATAAACAAAAACTGTCTTAAAAGGAGAAAAAGGTAAATGCAGTCATCATTTTAGTACACCTCTCAAAAACAAGGAGTTAGCCAAGAAAACAAAAATAGTAGGATGTAGATTTGAATAATTCAATCTGCAACTATGACCTAATGAGCATATAGAGAACTCTACAGTTGCAGAATCAACATTCTTTTCAAACTCACGTGGAACAGGCATCAAAACCGAACCTACACTAGACCACAGGCCTGCCTCTATGGGAAGGTGCAAAGGCAGGCTTCTGAGGTGCTGGCATTGTGCTGTTCTCTGAGTGATGACTACATAGGTTTCTGCCTTGCTGATAAGCTGTTTTGTTGTTCACTTTCTGTATTTAATGTATTTGTGTGTATATTATATGTTTCATGTTCACTTTTTGTGTTGTGCACTGTATTTCACATTAAAAAGCATGAAAAACTTTTAGGAAGATACCAATCTTTTATCAATAAGCTCAGGAAAGTCTGTTTTACCTTCAGCACTTCAACTAATTGCTGTTTCTTCAGTTGAGCAGCAAATGAAGTAATGGGCTTATGCTTAGGGGCTTCCTTGTAAAAGACTCCTGTATCTTCAAACATAAGAAGCATATTCAGCTCAGCAAGATGCTCATTCTACGGAAGACACACAGGAATTGAGCCTAGAGAAGAGGATCCATGAATCCCAACTCACATTTAGTACAAAGCTAACAGAAATTCACAGGCTCACTTAATAGGCACAATCACTCACAAAATTGAAATTATTTTCTTTTTTTGCCAAGCACATATAGTTTAAATTGCCTACATTAAACCTAAGTAGGCTTGTGTTTAGGCACCAGGAAGGATTACTTGATGTGGAGAATAACTAAGGCTCGACAGACTGAGGAGGCAGCAAAAGAATCTAGAGGGTGAACAATGAAGCAACTGCCCCAAAGGAACCAGCACAAAGGACATGATCACAGCCGATGGGAATCTTAAACCAATACGTCCTGGTGCATATTATCATTATTCATCAGTAGCGTTTAATGAAAGCTTACCACTTGCAAGGCATTATGCTATATATATGATTTTCTTAGATTGTTTCACCTAAACACTTCACAGGAAGCCTAGAAAGTAGGTACATTATTAGTTCCATTTTACAGATGAAGAAACTAAGGCTAAGTGATTGGCCAAATTCACCCAAGTAGCAAATGGAAGAACTGGAAATCTGACCTAGCTTGTCTGACTTCAGAGCAATCTTACTAGGCTATGCCTGCCTGCCCCTAGCAGCGAAAGGACGATGTGTACTTGATGATCTCAGAAGGACCTTTCTGTCCTAACATTCTATCATTTGCTTTAATGATCTGTGATAAAGCATTCAACTAGGCCAGTTCTATCAAACTGTAGAGAGCAAAACAAAGACACTCAATAAAATCTCTTCACACCTGAAAGTTAGAATTCTTAGGGTTTTCAAACTTGGCCTTTTTCCATATTGAACCCTTCAAGAAATGGAAATGTTTTTCTCCTGTGTCAATCAATACCTAATATTTTTTCCTCATATGAAGACAGATGGCACAGACGATATCAAAAGACATTCCAGCAAGAATAAAAGAATTTGCAATAGGTATGATCTCTAAACATAACTGGACTCAAGACAAATTTGATAAATGCAGACTTCTGGGGGAAAGTCCTCTCTGTTAAAATCCCTAAATTTAGTATAAATAAATAAATAAACTGCTTATAAATTGATATTACATCTGAGTATCATTGAAAAAACATTATTGGTGGTTAATTGAACATATTAAAACTAAAAAAATTCTTATAAATAAAAAACCTATTTATTCTTTTTATTTTTTGGCCTTTTTCCCCATCACCTATTTCACCCACCCATCCAATCCTTTCCCCATGGTAACTACCAGTCACTTCTCAGTGTCTGTAAGTTTATTGCTATTTTGTTCATTTTGTTTGGTTTTTAGATTCCACATATAATCATATAGTGTTCATCTTTCTCCACCTTATTTCACTTAGCATAACAGACCTAGGTCCATCTGTGTTGTAAGGATTTGGCAGGATTTCTTTTTTATGGCTGAATAATATTCCGTTAGGTATATATACCACATCTTTTTTATCTATTCATCTGTTGACAGACACTTTGGTTGCTTTCCTATCTTGGCTACTGTAAATAATGGACCAATAAATAACAGGGGTGCATAGATCTTTTTGAATCAGAGATTTTGTTTCCTTCAGGTAAATTCCCAGAAGTGGAAATACTGGGCTATATATGGTATTTCCATTTTTGGTTTCCAAACTGCTTTCCATAGTGGCTGCACCAGTTTACACTCCCATCAACAGTACGCAAGGGTTCCCTTCCCTCCACATCCTTGCCAACACTTGTCATTTCTTGTTGTCTGGATGTCGGCCATCCTAACTGGTGTGAGGTGGTATCTCATTGTAGTTTTGAAGTGCATTTCCCTGATGATTAGTGATGTGGAGCATCTTTTCATGTGCCTGTTGGCCATTTATATGTCTTCTTGGAAGAATGTCTATTCAGGTCCGCCACCCATTTTTTTAAACAGGACATTTTCTTGATATTGAGGCATATGAGTTCTTTATATATTTTGGTGTTAACCCCTGATCAGATATATTATTTACAATATGTATCTCCCATACAGTAGGTTGCCTTCTTGTTTTGTTGATGGTTTCCTTTGCTGTACATGAGCTTTTTAGTTTGATGTAGTCCCACTTGTCCATTTTTGCTTTCTTTTCCCTTTGCCCAGGTAGACATATCCAGAAAAAAATTACTCATGCTACTTATGCTTTATATAAAATGCTTAGTGATCATAACCAAGTCAAAATATTCTCATTTATTCTTTTAAGTCATAAGGGTTCTTGGCTTTAACAAATTAATACTAGATGTCTAACTTTTTTCTTTTTAAAGAATACATCTAACTCTGTAACAGATATAATGTAACAAGGTTTAGATATTCCTTAGCCTTCATACAGAGTATAAAGTAAGTTTCATAAAAGAAGCATACTGATACTTTTGTGTTAATATGAAAGACTACAAGCTTCTGGGAAATAGTAATTTGTTTAAAAAAAAAAAAAGGTAGTACAAACTATTTCTCTTAGAGGCCCCAAGAAAGAAAAAGAAAATTTATTAGGTCTAGGAATCCAAGATGACTTGGTCTGATTCTGATTACATGCAGAATATGGTTAAAAATGAAATCTATTTAGGTCCAGACTAAGGTTCTCAGAACAGTCATGTTCCCAGAAATCAGGATAAATCCAATTTGCATGACTTTAATGAACCAGATAGATAATTGTATCACCAACATCTGCCTGAAGCCCATTTTCAGTGAGATGAATTTTCTTGCTCACAAGGTCCACGTGGAAAACGGCGTGCTCAGAAATGGGTGTCTTCTCAGCATGCTCTCTGCCCAGGACGGGAACTCGCCGAGGCCCCAGCAGTGGATCATCGAATCTCATCAGCTTCACTTTCGAAAGGTCTACAGTGAAAGAGGTTATCAACATGAGTGCTTGATTACAGTCACTGACTCAAACCCTTGCCTGAGCCTGATAATTCACATTTTAAACACAAAGGTTGTTATATCTAAAAAGTATTTTCTTCAGTTATTAAACAGGACCCAATCTCAGAAAGCAACGCTAAATCGAACAGATCTTCACGCTCTATCCGCTTTTACCCAGATCAAAGCTTGTCAGAGAATCTGCGTAACAAGCCTCCTGGACGTACAGACCAAGAGGAAGCACTGAGCCTACTTTTGAGCATTAGCCTGTGTGGTTTCTCAAGTCACTTTTTACATGCTTCAATTAACCATTTTTCAGACTATCCAAAAGTCTAAAATGAATTTCTCTCTCGTGTCTTGCTTCCTGGAATACATTAAAACTGCAAGAACTGTCACTTTTTCTGGAAGATAGTTTTGGAGAAAGAATTACTACTCTATGAAACATCATTACTAGTTTGTTTTGCTCAAAGGACAAAAGTGTTTGTATTAACATGATGACAGATAAGGAGAGGAGGAGGCCAGGGGGAAGGACACAGCTTTGAGAATTCTGAGCTTTTG
Source organism: Manis pentadactyla (assembly GCF_030020395.1). Taxonomy (NCBI): domain Eukaryota; kingdom Metazoa; phylum Chordata; class Mammalia; order Pholidota; family Manidae; genus Manis; species Manis pentadactyla. The sequence continues at coordinate 105,656,405 of NC_080031.1, forward strand.
GATGAGCTCAACCCTACCCTGCTTGAGATTTTCCTGATCTGCTCTTATACAAGCTGCTAAGATGGCTCCCGGCAAAGAAAGTACTTGTCGTTTGAACAAATCTATGATCCAACAATCCTGCCACCAACTAAGCCCCCCGAAATTTATTTATTTCAGCAATTCTAAGACATTCTAATATCAAATGGTTTTATTTTATGTGGTAGAGAACACTAACTACAAATGCTGATTCTGGGTTTGCGTCTCACTCTAAGTGTGGCATGACTAGTTACACTTCACCTGAACCACAGGTTATACTGCCCACCCCTTTCTAAAGCACCTCCCTGGGTGGTCCGGGGGGCATACTCCCTCACACTGTCTCGAGAGTATGAAGCTTAGCGTGTGAGGGATAGAAGATAAAAGGAGACATTAATGCAGCTGCTGGCTAAGCCAGAAGTACAAGTTACCCAGGCATTCCCTCTCCTTAGGAAACAAAGACTGAAGGACTGCAAGTCGGCAGCAGGGCTCTTGGGGCTTATGTAACAATTACCAGTGCCTACCTGGAAGGCAAACCCTGCCTGAGAGTTTTTGGACAGTCCCTGCAGAGACCATACACTCTATCCCAGAGATCACTCAAGCCCTGAAAATTAAAATGAGAAAGCAGCAGATACAGCCTTCATGACAGCCAAGATCTTATTCTGGAGAAGAATACAGTTCATTTTAAAAGCTACTGCAATTCAGCATGTGTGTCAGTGACACCAAACCCTTTGCTACTGAGGCACTGGGAAGTCCTGCCAGCAGATCTTATGCATGAGGCCGTTCACTGCAGATCTGCCCCTCTCTCTTCCTCGGTGTTTCTGAAACAGATCGGCCTCATCATTCCAAGCAATTCCAAATCAAACTATTTCAAAGGAGCCTTAATACTCAATCAGGCTTCTAAGTGACAAAACACATTTCCTTTAATGTTTCACCATGTAGCTCATTACTGCCAATAAATTCTTGGAGCTTTCTTAGTGGTTTTACCACTTTTTTTTTATCCCAGACCTCTCTTATCATTGAAAATGTTGAAATTTAAGCCTGCAACTACACAAGAATTAAGGCACTCAGAGAAAAGATGAGAGTGATTGAAAGTCCCCAGGGATTGATAATGTGAAATGGACCCTTTCACCTCCAAGTTATTAGTTCATATGTGCCCTGGGCTGTGAGTGATTTAAAGTCATTATCATCAAATAGTTGCTCAGTGGCCTTTGTGGAGTGAAATGATGGTCTTAGTCCAGTTCCTCCTGGACCCAGATCATAATCACCCTCAATACAATTGGCACTAATTGGACGACTTGCTGGCTACTGCAGCAGACAGACTGAGAAACATGTTATTGAATTTCCCTTCTTCCCCATCTCACATACTCAGTACACTTAGCCCCCTTACATAATCAAAGCATCCTGGGAGCTCTGGAAAAGTCTCAGGGTTAGAGCTCTTCCTTAGATATTCGGAGGAGTATCAATTTCAAACTCCCCCTAACATTTGTACTTTCTTAAATTCACAGCAGCTACTAACACCAAACTTAAAGCACATCATGATAATATTATTCACAGCTAGTATGACAAAGGATGTAAGAACCTGCCAGAGGCTCGGTGAGAAAAGGCGAGATATGGAAACGACATTTCAGTGCAGTTCTGAGGAACCTAGTCTATCCTGTGTCTGGATGTACTTGACAGGGAGGCAGGTTTAACGTTATGTAACACCATTTTCAATACAGGTGCTACAACCTCATAATAATCCCATCCAGTGGGTCCACACAAGTATCTATTTTCTTTAAAAGCTCCTTTTTGTTCTTTAAGGCTGGGAGTTCCTATTACAAAATCTCCAAATGACTGAGTATCTGCAATATTAAAGAGCCAAATGGAAAGCCACAGAGCAGCTCCCTATATGTTCATATTTCAACACTGTCAAGTGCTACTTTGTGTGACCCACAAATACTAAGATGGCACTATCATTCCACAGTACCTGGTTTACTGAGGAAATATGACAAGTCTCTATAAACACATGGATGGACCTGAAGACATTTTGCTAAGTTAAATAAGCCACTATCTCACGATTGCAGAGTTCCACTTACATGAGATGCCTGGAATAGTCAAGGACACAGAAGCAGAAAGTAGAACAGCAGTTACCAGGGACTAGAGGGAGGTAGAATGGGGAGTTATTGTTTAATGGGTACAGGGCTTCCATCTGGGTTGATGAAAAAGTTGTAGAGATGGATAATATGATGGCTGCACAACATGAATATATTTTATGCCGCTGAGCTGTGAATGTAAAAATGACTAAAATGGTCAATTCTGTGTTATGTATATTTTACCACAATTTTTAAAACTGTTTACAAACAGAAAACCCCAAACCCTAACACACTGCTGTTCCCAGTGGATCATCGGTGCTTCCCTCCTGCTAGGACCCCCATTCCCCTGAACCTCACAAGCATAATTTTCAGGGCCCCATCCAAGCAGAATACTTTCCCCATAAGCTCATCCCCGACCGCCTCAGCTGGAAACAACCCCCCCCTTTTCTGTGCTGCCACTGATTCCTCTCTTGCCACACTCAGCAGCTCCCCTAGATCATGACAACGCACTTGGCCAGCTCAGTCCCCTGCTCCCCAACTAGGTGCAGCCTCCTGATGAACGATCCTCTGTGGCGCCCCAAAGCCCCTAGTATGTGCACAGGGGTCTCTACACACACTGCACATGAGAGTCCCTCAGGGAACGGCCACAGAGGGTGCACCAAGGGCTTCAAGAGTCCTACATCTGAGCACATTTAAAAGCAAGGCAGATTGACATAAAAAATACATGGTAGAATGAATTCCAAAGGACTATCTTAAGTCTTCAATGTCAGTGGAATATTGTTACCCTGAAAACAGTTCCATAAATTAGGTCAGTGTCAGGGATTTATAAATGTTCTCAGAAAATTTTTCTACTGATGGAATGTGGCCCAATCACCTCTTGTCATCAAGGAAAGAGAGAGATGATGCAAAAAAGGGAATCTCAACATTAATTTGTCTTCCAAATTTGAGAGAAAAATAATACAGAGATACACACTAACTCCCTTCATACTCTGCTCAGCCTAAGCCTAAGACCTGGTTGAATGATTTAAAAAAAAAAAAAAAGCTATACATTATTATATTAAATCTAATCAGAGAAGATCTAGACTGAATCCTGATAAGAAATTAAGATTATTTACATAAATTTTACCTGGAGGCACTTTGTTTAGAAGAAAACATATGAGTCTTGGGGTCAAATTAGATCTGAGATTGAACTCCAGATCCAGAATTTACTAGCTAAATACAACTTGCAAGTCCTTCAGCCTTTCTGACCACCATTTCATCATGTGTAAAGGGGGAATAGCAAAACCCTCTACATCACGGGATGGTAAAAGGATTAAATGGCTAATATATGGCAGACACTCAATTAACTTTTTTTGTTTCTCTTCCTTCCCCAGGAACAGACCCAGTGAGGTGTGTTAGTTTGGAATATTAAGGGTTATGTGTCTTAATTCTGAATACCTCTGAGAGACATTGCCAATCACAATTTTAAAGCTGGATGGAGTCTTTCATAAGGACCTGATCCCGTGTACTCATCACATCAAGAGAGGTCAGTTTAAAGCGTAAGTAGCAGAGCCAAGTCACCGGGCCACCTAGCACAATGTCCCAAAGAGAACACAGGATCCCTGACTCTGGAGACAATCCACTTTCCAAAACTCTACACAGACGTCCCTGAAGCCGGTCACTTCCTTCCTCTTCTCCCCTCTCAGAAGCGACCACATGGGCCACCCGCAAGGGTGCATGTCAGGTAGACTGTTTACCTTTGATTCCTCGGTCCATTTTCGTCAAACGCCTGATTATAGAATCACGGTTATCTCCTTGCCTGATTTCAATTTTGGTCGAGAAGTGTCCATTGGATGGCTGGGGATTCACTAGGGAAACTGACACTCCAGGCTGACAAGAAGAGAAAATGGCTGTTATGGGAGATCAAGCTGGAATACTGCAGAGGGAGGCAGGATCTCTGATACACTTCTAATGTCCAATAACATCAAGACCAAGGGATATTTATTAATCTGGTTTACGCCAGAAGCCAAAATATCTTGAATAGCATTATCAAACCAAGACTCCCCTGAAGTATGAAAGCTCCTTTTTATCGTTTAAAAAAAGTCTTAGATTTCAATTTCCATTGTACTTTTTAATAAAAATCAGGTTTTGAAAATCATATTTTTATTTTTAAACCTACAAATACCATCAGATACCATCCCTAATAGTGGAGTAAGGAAAGTGAGGACTGGACCAACCAGGGAATTAGAAGACCTCAAATCCAGCCCCATTTCTAACGAACTAAGTGGACTAACCCAGTCACTCCCTTTCTCCGGACCTCACCTCCTTCCTTCTTTAATGATGACAGGTTTAGATGTAATAACCTCTAAAGTCTCTTCCAGCTCTAACATGCAATGATTCAGTGAGATTCTTTCAACTTACTTCTGTTCTAAAAACATTAAGTGGTTTCCCAGGACAGCAGTCTTCTCTGATTTTATCTTCTGCTTCAGAAGCAAACTTGACTTCTATATGCTCTAGCTAAATAGAAGAGAAAAAATGGAAGTCATTAGTATCACTTAATAGGACTGAAATTAATCACCACCTCATTTCACCAAAGAGCAAAACTAAGTTCTCCACTTAATATGAAATGGCTTGTGCAATTCTATTATTTTCCATATAAACATTAACTGTAATCTGTAATCAATTATTTAACACTTATCCTAGATGTTTCATGGGATTGTCATTTATATAGTCAGGTTTACAATTTTCTACAATAAAATCTGGCATCTACCTCTTGTATAACAGAAAAAGAAAAATCAGCATAAAAGGTGGCCACATAAACAGAAAAACTCAGAAATGTAGCACATTGCACACAACTGAAATGTGAATGACCCCACTGTCCCCATGAAAAAAGATCCAAGACATTTGTTGACCTCCATGAATATATATGAGCATTTTGAAATACACATAAATGTCTACTATTTTTAATTAAACTTTTAACTCATTTATAATTACATGACACAAAATGCTTATTATTTATAAATAACTTTCTTCCACTCATTCCCATATTGCATGAACAATTTTATTCAAACTCGAAACCTGAATTTTTTTTTTTTACTTCAGTGTCTTTGTCATCATTAGAACCACTCTTTGAGTCTACTAACACAATTTTATAAAGCAATTTATCTTTCCTTCTGCTTAAGTTGTCTGAGAGACAGCATTTTTACAATCTATATATGAAGTTGTCACTGGGGCAGGAAGATGGGACAGGGACAAACTCACAGATATTTGAAAGCTATTGGTAATGTTCTAATTATTAAGCTGGGTAGTAAATTCATGGATGTTCATTATATTACTAATTTTTTAAAAACCAAGGCCAGGCAGAGACAAATCATATTATGAACCAAGGATTCTAATTAATCCAATTCTATGCATCTGAGGTCTAAAAGGGAAGAAGGGGAAAAAGGCAATTCAGAGTACTCTATGAGACTTTAAAAGCATTTGAATATAAAGTCTCTCCTCATTTTTTTAAAGATAATTTTTTTGGGGAAATCCAGGCATATACAGTTAATATCTTATGTAGAGAATAAATGATAAATGAAATAAGATGACAGATTATTTTTCTTCCTACAACCTCTACACCCACCCATTCTCTTGCCCTCCTACATATTTATTATATTTGACAAAGATAGTAAATATAGAACATGGAGTTTATAAAAAAGGTATATTTATTATAAAACAGAAGAACTGGATTATGTTCACTACAGCTAACTAGTTATTAGGATCCCTGGCCCTTCTTACCTCAAGGGAATTGGTCAGGTAGACTATATTCTCCGTAAGCACTGCCTGTTCATCAAATTCTAACTGCAAATCCAGAACACGGGGTCCCATCTTCTCCAGATTTTCCTAACAGCCAAATGGTTTTGAAAAACAAAATCACATTAAGTTGAAAGAATATATTTCCTTCAAATCAATCTTCTCTCAACTGATAAAATCTTTAAATTTAAACAGCTAAAGGAAAGGCTTTGGACTCATGGTCTCTTATCTATGTTTGCTTGTTAATGAAATTACTAGCTCAGAGTAATTATCATTTAAAGTATGATAAGATGAAGGCAGCACTGAAAAGACTGGAAGGACAAGGTTCTCAGATTTATAAAGGAAATACGATTTTATCAACTGATTTAGACTGACTTAATATGCAAACCCAAAGAATTCACTCTGACAAAGAATCAAACAAATTTGTGGAAATATCCCTCCAGGAAACTAAAAATAAAGAAATAAAAGTGTTCTCAGACACCACATCTTATAAGCTATTTCAGAGAACAGTGAACTAATAACTAAATTTAAAAATCCCTGCAATATGGAACCACAAAAGACCTCGAAGAGCCAAAGCAATCCTGAGAAGGAAGAATAAAGCGTGGGGAGATTACGCTCCCCAACTTCAAGCTCTACTACAAAGCCACAGTAATCAAGACAACTTGGTACTGGCACAAGAACAGACCCATAGACCAATGGAACAGACTAGAGAGCCCTGATATAAACCCAAGCATATATGGTCAATTAATATACAATAAAGGAGCCATGAATATACAACGGGGAAATAACAGCTTCTTCAACAGCTGGTGTTGGCAAAACTGGACAGCTACATGCAAGAGAATGAAACTGGACTACTGTCTACTCCATACACAAAAGTAAACTCAAAATGGATCAAAGACCTGAATGTAAGTCATGAAACCATAAAACTCTTAGAAGAAAAAAGAAAACATAGGCAAAAATCTCGAATATAAACATGAGCAACTTTTTCCTGAACGAACCTCCTTGTGCAAGGGAAACAAAATCAAAAATGAATAAATGGGACTACATCATGCTAAAAAGCTTCTGTACAGCAAAGGACACTACTGGCAAAGCAAAAAGGCATCCTACAGTATGGGAGAATGTATTTGTAAATGACATATCTGACAAGGGGTTAACATCCAAAATATATAAAGAACTCACATGCCTCAACACCCAAAAAGCAAATAACCTGATTAAAAAATGGGCGGAGGATCTGAACAGACACTTCTCCAAAGAAGAAATTCAGATGGCCAACATGCAACAAGAAAAGATGCTCCACATCACTAATTACCAGGGAAATGCAAATTAAAACCATAGTAAGATATCACCTCACACCAGTTAGGATGGCCAACATAGAAAAAACTAGGAACAACAAATGCTGGCGAGGATGCAGAGAAAGGTGAACCCTCCTAACACTGCTGGTGGGAATGTAAGCTAGTTCAACCATTGTGGAAAGCAATATGGAGGTTCCTCAAAAAAGCTAAAAATAGAAATACCATTTGACCCAGGAATTCCACTCCTAGGAATTTACCCAAAGAATACAAGTTCTCAGATTCAAAAAGATATATGTACCCCTATGTTTATCATGGCACTTTTTACAGTAGCCAAGATATGGAAGCAACCTAAGTGTCCATCAGTAGATGAATGGATAAAGATAATGCAGTACATATACACAATGCAATACTATTCAGCCATAAGAAACAAACCCTGGAGGGTGGGGCGGAAGATGGCGGCGTGAGTAGAGCAGCGGAAATCTCCTCCCAAAACAACATATATCTATGAAAATATAACAAAGACAACCCTTCCTAGAATAAAGACCAGAGGACACAGGACAATATCCAGACCACATCCGGACCTGAGAGAACCCAGCGCCTCGCGAAGGGGGAGAGGAGGGCCACAAACCAACAAGAAAGGAAGTCCTTCCAGCCGTCACTCGTCCCAGTTCTGCAGACTATTCCTATCACCATGAAAAGGCAAAGCTACAGGCAGACAAAGATCACAGAGACAACACCAGAGAAGGAGACAGACCTAACCAGTCTTCCTGACAAAGAATTCAAAATAAGAATCATAAACATGCTGACAGAGATGCAGAGAAACACGCAAGAAAAATGGGATGAAGTCCGGAAAGAGATCACAGATGCCAGAAAGGAGATCGCAGAAATGAAACAAACTCTGGAAGGGTTTATAAGCAGAATGGATAGAATGCAAGAGGCCATTGATGGAATTGAAATCAGAGAACAGGAACGCATAGAAGCTGACATAGAGAGAGACAAAAGGATCTCCAGGAATGAAACAATATTAAGAGAACTGTGTGACCAATCTAAAAGGAGCAATATCCGTATTATAGGGGTCCCAGAAGAAGAAGAGAGAGGCAAAGAGATGGAAAGTATCTTAGAAGAAATAATTGCTGAAAACTTCCCCACACTGGGGGAGGAAGTAATCAAACAGACCACGGAAATACACAGAACCCCCAACAGAAAGGATCCAAGAAGGGCAACACCAAGACACATAATAATTAAAATGGCAAAGATCAAGGACAAGGAAAGAGTGTTAAAGGCAGCTAGAGAGAAAAAGGTCACCTATAAAGGGAAACCCATCAGGCTAACGTCAGATTTCTCAACAGAAACCCTACAGGCCAGAAGAGAATGGCATGATATATTTAATACAATGAAACAGAAGGGCCTTGAACCAAGGATACTGTATCCAGCACGACTATCATTCAAATATGACGGTGGGATTAAACAATTCCCAGACAAACAAAAGCTGAGGGAATTTGCTTTCCACAAACCACCTCTACAGAACATCTTACAGGGACTGCTCTAGATGGGAGCACTCCTAGAAAGAGCACAGCACAAAACACCCAACATATGAAGAATTGAGGAGGAGGAACAAGAAGGGAGAGAAGAAAAGAATCTCCAGACAGTGTATATAACAGCTCAATAAGCGAGCTAAGTTAGGCAGTAAGATACTAAAGAGGCTAACCTTGAACCTTTGGTAACCACGAATTTAAAGCCTGCAATGGCAATAAGTACATGTCTTTCAATAGTCACCCTAAATGTTAATGGGTTGAATGCACCAATCAAAAGACACAGAGTAACAGAATGGATAAAAAAGCAAGACCCATCTATATGCTGCTTACAAGAAACTCACCTCAAACCCAAAGACATGTACAGACTAAAAGTCAAGGGATGGAAAAACATATTTCAAGCAAACAACAGTGAGAAGAAAGCAGGGGTTGCAGTACTAATATCAGACAAAATAGACTTCAAAACAAAGAAAGTAACAAGAGATAAAGAAGGACACTACATAATGATAAAGGGCTCAGTCAAACAAGAGGATATAACCATTCTAAATATATATGCACCCAACACAGGAGCACCAGCATATGTGAAACAAATACTAACAGAACTAAAGGGGGATATAGACTGCAATGCATTCATTCTAGGAGACTTCAACACACCACTCACCCCAAAGGATAGATCCACTGGGCAGAAAATAAGTAAGGACACGGAAGCACTGAACAACACAGTAGAGCAGATGGACCTAATAGACATCTATAGAACTCTACATCCAAAAGCAGCGGGATATACATTCTTCTCAAGTGCACATGGAACATTCTCCAGAATAGACCACATACTAGGCCACAAAAAGAGCCTCAGAAAATTCCAAAAGATTGAAATCCTACCAACCAACTTTTCAGACCACAAAGGCATAAAACTAGAAATAAACTGTACAAAGAAAGCAAAGAGGCTCACGAACACATGGAGGCTTAACAACACGCTCCTAAATAATCAATGGATCAATGACCAAATCAAAATGGAGATCCAGCAATATATGGAAACAAATGACAACAACAACACTAAGCCCCAACTTCTGTGGGACACAGCAAAAGCAGTCTTAAGAGGAAAGTATATAGCAATCCAAGCATATTTAAAAAAGGAAGAGCAATCCCAAATGAATGGTCTAATGTCACAATTATCGAAATTGGAAAAAGAAGAACAGATGAGGCCTAAGGTCAGCAGAAGGAGGGACATAATAAAGATCAGAGAAGAAATAAATAAAATTGAGAAGAATAAAACAATAGCAAAAATCAATGAAACCAAGAGCTGGTTCTTCGAGAAAATAAACAAAATAGATAAGCCTCTAGCCAGACTTATTAAGAAGAAAAGAGAGTCAACACAAATCAACAGTATCAGAAACGAGAAAGGAAAAATCACGACGGACCCCACGGAAATGCAAAGAATTATTGGAGAATACTATGAAAACCTATATGCTAACAAGCTGGGAAACCTAGGAGAAATGGACAACTTCCTAGAAAAATATAACCTTCCAAGATTGACCCAGGAAGAAACAGAAAATCTAAACAGACCAATTACCAGCAACGAAATTGAAGAGGTAATCAAAAAACTACCAAAGAACAAAACCCCCGGGCCAGATGGATTTACCTCGGAATTTTATCAGACATACAGGGAAGACATAATACCCATTCTCCTTAAAGTTTTCCAAAAAATAGAGGAGGAGGGGATACTCCCAAACTCATTCTATGAAGCTAACATCACCCTAATACCAAAACCAGGCAAAGACCCCACCAAAAAAGAAAACTACAGACCAATATCCCTGATGAACGTAGATGCAAAAATACTCAACAAAATATTAGCAAACCGAATTCAAAAATACATCAAAAGGATCATACACCATGACCAAGTGGGATTCATTCCAGGGATGCAAGGATGGCACAACATTCGAAAGTCCATCAACATCATCCACCACATCAACAAAAAGAAAGACAAAAACCACATGATCATCTCCATAGATGCTGAAAAAGCATTTGATAAAGTTCAACATCCATTCATGTTAAAAACTCTCAGCAAAATGGGAATAGAGGGCAAGTACCTCAACATAATAAAGGCCATCTATGATAAACCCACAGCCAACATTATATTGAACAGCGAGAAGCTGAAAGCATTTCCTCTGAGATCGGGAACTAGACAGGGATGCCCACTCTCTCCACTGTTATTTAACATAGTACTGGAGGTCCTAGCCACAGCAATCAGACAAAATAAAGAAATACAAGGAATCCAGATTGGTAAAGAAGAAGTTAAACTGTCACTATTTGCAGATGACATGATACTGTACATAAAAAACCCTAAAGACTCCACCCCAAAACTACTAGAACTGATATCGGAATACAGCAAAGTTGCAGGATACAAAATCAACACACAGAAATCTGTGGCTTTCCTATATACTAACAATGAACCAACAGAAAGAGAAATCAGGAAAACAACTCCATTCACAATTGCATCAAAAAAAATAAAATACCTAGGAATAAACCTAACCAAAGAAGTGAAAGACTTATACTCTGAAAACTACAAGTCACTCTTAAGAGAAATTAAAGGGGACACTAACAGATGGAAACTCATCCCATGCTCGTGGCTAGGAAGAATTAATATCGTTAAAATGGCCATCCTGCCCAAAGCAATATACAGATTTGATGCAATCCCTATGAAACTACCAGCAACATTCTTCAATGAACTGGAACAAATAATTCAAAAATTCATATGGAAACACCAAAGACCCCGAATAGCCAAAGCAATCCTGAGAAAGAAGAATAAAGTAGGGGGGATCTCACTCCCCAATTTCAAGCTCTACTATAAAGCCATAGTAATCAAGACAATTTGGTACTGGCACAAGAACAGAGCCACAGACCAATGGAACAGACTAGAGAATCCAGACATTAACCCAGACATATATGGTCAATTAATATTTGATAAAGGAGCCATGGACATACAATGGCGAAATGACAGTCTCTTCAACAGATGGTGCTGGCAAAACTGGACAGCTACATGTAGGAGAATGAAACTGGACCATTGTCTAACCCCATATACAAAAGTAAACTCAAAATGGATCAAAGACCTGAATGTAAGCCATGAAACCATTAAACTCTTGGAAGAAAACATAGGCGAAAACCTCTTAGACATAAACATGAGTGACCTCTTCTTGAACATATCTCCCCGGGCAAGGAAAACAACAGCAAAAATGAGTAAGTGGGACTATATTAAGCTGAAAAGCTTCTGTACAGCAAAAGACACCATCAATAGAACAAGAAGGATCCCTACAGTATGGGAGAATATATTTGAAAATGACACATCCGATAAAGGCTTGACGTCCAGAATATATAAGGAGCTCTCACGCCTCAACAAACAAAAAACAAATAACCCAATTAAAAAATGGGCAGAGGAACTGAACAGACAGTTCTCCAAAAAAGAAATACAGATGGCCAACAGACACATGAAAAGATGCTCCACATCGCTAATTATCAGAGAAATGCAAATTAAAACTACAATGAGGTATCACCTCACACCAGTAAGGATGGCTGCCATCCAAAAGACAAACAACAACAAATGTTGGCGAGGCTGTGGAGAAAGGGGAACCCTCCTACACTGCTGGTGGGAATGTAAGTTAGTTCAACCATTGTGGAAAGCAGTATGGAGGTACATCAAAATGCTCAAAACAGACTTACCATTTGACCCAGGAATTGCACTCCTAGGAATTTACCCTAAGAATGCAGCAATCAAGTTTGAGAAAGACAGATGCACCCCTATGTTTATTGCAGCACTATTTACAATAGCCAAGAATTGGAAGCAACCTAAATGTCCATCAATAGATGAATGGATAAAGAAGATGTGGTACATATACACAATGGAATACTACTCAGCTATAAGAAAAGGGCAAATCCAATCATTTGCAGCAACATGGATGGAGCTGGAGGGTATTATGCTCAGTGAAACAAGCCAAGCGGAGAAAGAGAAATACCAAATGATTTCACTTATCTGTGGAATATAAGAACAAAGGAAAAACTGAAGGAACAAAACAGCAGCAGAATCACAGAACTCAAGAATGGACTAACAGGTACCAAAGGGAAAGGGACTGGGGAGGATGGGTGGGTAGGGAGGGATAAGGGGGGGAGAAGTAGGGGGGTATTAAGATTAACATGCATGGGGGGTAGGAGAAAAGGGAGGGCTGTACAACACAGAGAAGGCAAGTAGTGATTCTACAACATTTTGCTATGCTGATGGACAGTGACTGTAAAGGGGTTTATAGGGGAGACCTGGTATAGGGGAGAGCCTAGTAAACATAATATTCGTCATGTAAGTGTAGATTAGTGATAGCAAAAAAAAAAAAAAAAAAAAAAAAAAAAAGGGCAGTTCCTGTGTGGTAACCTCCAACGAGTTCTACACAAGGGTATAAAGGGCATATAAAAGTGTAGGCAAAGGGTCTGTTTGTGTTTATACAGAGGATCAAAGCCTAATTGGGCTACCCCGAAAATGAACTAAGATACGATATGAAAAAGAACTTCCAACATCTGCACCCTCTGGAAGACTCATGCCAGAAGATGATCATCAAAAAACCCCAACAAAGATCCACGCACTGCTACAGCTGTAGATGCACTCATCCCACCAGTTCCTGGACCTGCCATGGGAATGAGGAAGGAGGTATCTAAGCTGGCCTGTGCATACAGTAAAACAACAAAATTGGACTGGATCTATACTGTTGGAACTCAACCAAGAATTTGGAGAAGTGCAAATTGTAGCGCTCCAAAGTCTTACAACTACAAACTATTTATTGTTAAAAGAACATATGGCATGTGAACAGTCCCCAGGAATGGGTTGTTTTAATTTGTCTGATTTCTCTCAGACTGTTCAAGTTCATTTGGACAATATCCACCATATCATAGATAAGTTTTCACAAATGCCTAAGGTGCCTAACTGGTTTTCTTGGTTTCACTGCAGATGGCTGGTAATTACAGATATGCTTTGGTTATGTAACTATACTCCTATTATGTTAATGTGTGGGTGCAATTTAAGTAGTAGCTTAAAACCTATACATGCTGAAGTTACTCTACAAGAAGATATATCAAAGAAATAATCAATCTTCCCATGTTTTCTTCCGCCTGCTACTTCTATAGCTTTTCTTCTTCCTTCCTAATTACAACCCTTAAATAGAATTCGTGCCTCATATCAAATTTACCGAGTATCATAATTCTTCCAAGTGGTAAAGATACCTCAAGACAAATGCTGGGCATAGAAGCCACAGGGCATAAATATGCAAAGAAGTAAAAAGCTAACCATTTCAAACAATAAGGCTTCTCTCTCACTTACCAACTTCACATTTCCCTGTATGGCCCCGGAAGATGACTGGTTAGGCAGAGACGGGTAAGATTCCTCAAGGGAGGAACAACCTAAGACAGGCACAGTCGCAGGGGGGCCATCAGGTGAGAAATTGGGGATCAACAGAGGTGAGGCTTAGAACCTCACCCCCCCGTTCTGAGAGAAATCTTCTGCATACGTGGATGTTTTATTGCCCTTGTCTAGCTTGGATTAACACATAGTCTACAGGCACACACCTGATCATCTACATGTGCTCTCTTACAACACTAAACTATGTTTTCTACCTTTATCTTGTATCTACCTACCACTTCAGCATTTTATTAAAAATAATAATAATAAAGAGAGAAATGTGGTATCCACATATAAATCAAGTATAAAAACCAAATGAGTATTCATATTTGAACTGACTGTTTATAGTTCATAATGCATGAGCACAACCGAAAGTTTCTGTGATGACTGCCCTTGTACTGTTCACTATGTAACTTATTCATTATGTAAGAATTTGTTCTACATGTAAAAACTTGTTTGTTATGCCTCAGAAGATTGGAGACTGACAAAAATTAGGCTTGGGGTGGAATAATGATTGTGCATTGAGCATTGACTCCCCTATACAGAATTTTATTGTCGTTAACAACCATTTGATCAATAAATATGAGAGATGCCCTCACAAAAAAAAAAAAAAAGGACAGACTTCCAATGGTAAAATAAATTAGTAACCGGGATGTAAGGTATAGCATAAGGAATATAGTCAAGATATTGTAACAGCCTGGTAGGGTGATAGCTGGAACCTAGAATTATGTATATAAATGTTCTACCACTGTGTTGTACACTTGAAACTCATGTAATGTAATACTGTGTGTCAACTACCCTTCAATAAAAAATAATTATTAAAAAAAAAAAAAAAGAAAGAAACAAACCCTACCATTTGCAACAACATGGATGGAGCTAGAGGGTATTATGCTCAGTGAAATAAGCTAGGCAGAGAAAGACAAATACCAAATGATTTCCCTCATTTGTGGAGTGTAACAACGAAGCTAAACTGAAGGAACAAAATAGCAGCAGACTCACAGACTCCAAGAAGGGACCAGTGGTTAACAAAGGGGAGGAGTGGGGGAGGGTGGGTGGGGAGGGAGGGAGGAGATTGTGGGGTATCATGATTGGTACACATGGTGTGTGTGGGGTCACAGGGAACACAGTGTAGCACAGAGAAGGGACATAGTGGATCTGTGGCATCTTGCTACACTGATGGACAGTGACTACAATGGGGTGTGGCGGGGGACTTGACAGGGTAAATGTAATAACCACATTGTTTTTCTTGTGAAACCTTCATAAGAGTATATATGAATGATACCTTAGTTTAAAAAATCCCTGAAAATTTAAAAATTTTTTTAAAGTCATATTATATGGGTACTCAGATAACCCTTTGGCATATATAAAATAATTTCTTATTCTTAATTTTCTTGAACATGAAACAAAGTATTTGCCACTCATGTATAACTTTCAAGATCCACATTAATAAGGATAAATGTAGCTTCCTGCCTAGAACATGGGCACTAAGTGACCCAACATGATTCCTGGTATTCACTGTTTTCATTTACCATCCAAGTTGGGTTTTTTTCCCATGAAAAAGTGCTAGAAGCTATTCTCTTATTACCAGATTTATTAAACACTTTTTTTTTAAAGTTTCAAATCACTAGCCTGGCAAATCAACAATATTACTGAGAAAAATATATTATTACTAAAACAGTCTACCACTGCTTTTTCAAAAAACCAACTGTTCAATCTGAATTTTTACTACTTTTCATATCAGTTTCACTGGATTCTTAACACGTCATCAGAATTCACTGCCTCTGCAACCACCAACAGGGTATTCTGTTGGGTCCATATACTGACCACCGACCTAGCACTCTGACCAACAGCACTAACTGAGCAGGGAACCAATGAATCATGAGCTTATCTACGTGCATATTGTAACTTGATTGGTGTAGGTCAACCCAGGATTCTAAATTACTTTTGAAGCTTCAAACACCACAGGCTAGGTAGTTGATTCTGGTTTAGAAGCATTAAAAGACTTTCCTTAGAATATAATCTACTCCGGTGAAAGACAAGCTAAGAGTTTTGGTCTCCAGCAGGCAGGCATCTGTAGCCTAGAAAATCTGAGAATCAATACAAAGTACAAGAACAACCACTATGTGCCTAGGAGGCTAGAAGACAGATTTATATTTATAAAAACATTTACCGAGCCTACTTTTTGACAGATAATTGAGTGTGGTAAGTATATTATTTCATTTATTCCTCATAGTACTCCTAAAAGGTAGTTTCTATTAATTTCCTCATTTTATAAATTAAAAGCTTTGTGGCCCAGAAATTTAACTGATTTGTCTAAGGCCTCTACACTAGTAAGCGACAGGCAAACATGATTTGGACCAAGATTCGTCTGACCCCAGAGCCTGAGATCTTAAGCAATATAAAGGCTTCTGCTTCTCTTTGTCTAGAAATCCAGAAAATCAGTTATGTATAAGAAGAAAACGGAAAGTCTAACCCAATGATTCTCAGTGTGTGGTGGCGGCAGGGGAGTGGGGGCCGATTTTGCCCCCAGGAGCCGTCTGACACTGTCTGGACACTTGGGGTCGCCACAGCCTGAGGAGGAGAGGGGGAGGCGTGCCAGTTCACCGGCATCTGGTGGGCAGCTGAACGTCCTGCAGCGCATGTGCCAGCCTCCCACAGCAAACAACTGTCTGGCCCAAAACATTAAATAAGCCATAGAAACCCTGGTCTAACCACTATAAACAGTGTTTTATCCAGTTTAGCTAAACCTATACAAATGAGGAATCTTGGTTCTAGCAACAGAGTCTAGTAGAAGCAGCCTAACGTCAGCCGGATACGCTTGCTCCTCAGGCTGAACATGAAGCGGATCGTCTGGCGCAGCAATTCTAAACCAACTTTTCTTCCACAATACATATTTTCACATACTTAGCAGTTCCACAAGTAAACCCCAAATCTAATTGCTCATTTGTCTCAACCCCTGATTGAAAAGTTCTGTATTAGCAGATTTCCTGTGGGAGAATGTACCAAAGTCTTCCCCTTCCTTCTGCTGTCCTAGCAAACCATCACTCATGTGGTCACAGCCACACACGGGCCACGGCTCACCTTGATCATGGCAACAAACGGCATCACTTTCTTCATGTACTTCTTCAGTTCTGGCAAACTGCCTAGTTCACTGGCAATGATTTTGTTATCAGGCAATTTCCCACTGTTGGTCTAAAAAGAAGAATGGAGGAAGAACAGGAGAAAAACATGTTAAAGATGACACAGGACAGTCGATGTGCCTGCATGAAGGCGGCCAGACACAGAACGGTGGCCTCCACCAGTCTGCGAGAGGAGAGGAGAGCGTTCCATGAAGCCCTTGCAGGAAGTGAGAGGAGGTGAAAGATACAGAGGGAGTCCCCCACTGCCTCTGAATTAAAGAGCACATGCTTGTTAGGGTAAAGGGAAAGGCAGGGGCATCGTGCTAAGAGCTGAGTTTTTCCTTACACTAATGGCATCTCTAAGACTGTAACATTAGATCTTATCTGGGGAGAAAACAAAATGATCTTACAAAGATCTGCTTGTCTTCAAACTTCTAAAAGCATTTCTCTAGTCGTAACAAAATGAAGCCTACGCAATTATCATACTAGATACATATAATGTCAGCTTTTGAATATTCTTCCTTATAAACTGTTAGCACAAGTGTGAAAAAAAGAATCTTTAGCTATCGACGTGTTAAAAATATTTCTATCTACTCAAAAATAAATGCCTATATCATATATCATTAATAGGCACACAGTCCCAAATCCCAAATGTGCTACCTGAATTTAAATTCATTTCTGCAAACAGCAACTGTCCACTTCAATAGAATGAAAAATAAAGCAAGCTGCCTTTTCAGAGTTTTGGGTGACTTATTTTCTCCTAATTGTAAAAGCACAGCATCAAAGCCAAGGATTGGGAATAAATCTAAATGAAAAGTAATTTATAGTAAGATGTCCAATTATCTATTTACTTTCAATTCTAATCTTTACTAAAGTACATGGGAAAAAATATTTTCTCTACTTGTCAGTGTGTTGCTTTAAAATATATGAAAAAGAAAAGCAGAGGATGGGAAACACTCCTTTTCCTCATATCTATCTCCAAAAAGGTGCCATATTCAACACAAGAATATTCTTCTTGATGATAAACAAATATTCTTTTAGTTCTTTAGATGGAACAAATGAAAATTTAAAAGGAAGCTGATCACTCCAGATAATGCCAAAAGATGATATTGTTTTGAAACTATATAATAGCTAGTCAATGATTACTAAATAAAAATGTACCTTCTAAAAGAACAGTAGTGATGCATTTTTTAATATCCAGGACATTACATAATATTTGGTTCTCCCACTGCTTCCTTGTAAATGCTGGTATGAATATGTTACCCACAAAAGCACAATTTCATTTTTCTCCCCAGCAAAGGAGCTTTGACTCTTCTACTTAAGATATGGCAAAATCTGCAAGCAGATTCTAAAGCCTACAGTCTTCTGTTACACACACGGAGGTAGTTCTCATGAAAACGGGTTCTCAAGGGATGCAAAAACACTTGCTCTTCTCCTTCCATCAAACTTAAATTTATAAGTTTTTCTGAGTATTTCTCTGTGAAGTATTGAAGCAAAATTCCAATAAAGGTCTCAAAAATCAGAACTAAGCATTTTTCCTTTATGTCATCAGTTTATGATTTGGCCTTAATCTCTATTTTCTCTTTTTCTGCTTTTTAAGTGCACCTTAATGGTTTGTGTCTATCTGTGACTGTTGCTAACAACCTGAGCAAAAATTCCACAACACATACTTTGTTTCCACATTTTAAATGTGAAAGGTAAAAGGTAGATGAATTTTTCTTCAGAAAAACCTAGAACTAAGTTTAAATATTGGATTTTTTAAAAATATAACTATCGTTTAACAACTACCTGACAGAGCCAAAAACAGCATTGAGCTCTCCATTTCTACAGGTAATTATCAAATTGAACATTTTCTTTTTAATTATTCAAGAGCCAAGGTTCAAATTTTCAATGTTCAAGTCACAATAAACACAAAAGACAAACTCGGTCCTTTTGCCCCGTAATTTTAACCACACATATGAAAAAGTCACACACCTTTTAATTGCATACAACTAAATACAGTGTATTTTTGTATGAAAGTTTCAGAAATGGTGAAGAAAACAGCAGCTTTTCCCTCAGCATCCATCTAAGAGCCACCAAAGACAACAAAGGCCACTCCATGCTAAAGGTGATCAGATGAATCCGCCTGTCTTCCTCCCCCCGGACACTGCCAACAGCACAGGAAACAAAAACACAGGCAGTACACAACATGTTGGGGGGAGTACTAAGTACATCACCTCAAAATGATTACGTAGAACTGACAGGGTGGTATGCTGCCAAGATGGATAGTTCTTCGCCACATAGATGGTGCAATGTGAAGGCCTCTGAGGTGGTTGCCTGTCAGTCTTCTAGAAGCAGAAGAAAAGGAAAAGCATCTAATCACTTTCATATACACCAAAAATGAAGGTGCCCTTACCCAATACATACCACTTCTTCCTTTAACACTAAAAAAATACACATACTACAAAATTAGATTAGCAGTGAAGGGAGCCCTACACATTTTAATGAAAGTTATCTTAATTTTCATTACTATTATATGTTATCTGACCAAAAACTTTTAAGAAATGACCTTTTTTAAAAAAAGAATGACTTCACCTTCCCTTTAGCTGGCATCAGATAGCTCTTGAGTCGCAATCTAAGGTCATGTGCAACTTCCATCAGATACTGTGAGGAACGGATCAAGGCTTCATCCACAGGACCCGCCAGAGGCCATGAAGCATTCAAAACTGAGTCAGGCTTTAAGACAAAAAGGTTCAGTGACATTAGACAACAGAACTGTTTTATGATTCTTGACTACAGTTTCATACCAACGCTACCATCTGTAATTGTGTGCTCAAAGTTCAAACATGACTACACATAACACAGCCCCTGATCTAATGTTCCCTAGAATTCAAGCTGTGAAGTCTGACTCTGCATTCTTAATTAGTACCCATTGTACAAGCATATTAATACCCCCACACATATGCTCACTTTCAAAGAAAATTATGTAATGCTAATTTGCCTAAATTTAATCATTATTATATAAATTATGCATACTCTCAGTTTTTATCCTATGAATATATCCAGTACTGAAAGCATGGCTATTCAGTATATATATCATGAGCAGATTTTTGCATTGTTCATACACTGAAAAATACAAAATGCCTGGCTAATAAGGTTGGAAAGAAGTTATTAAACCAGTGAGTCTGTTTATCTGCAAGCCTGGGAAAAATAATCGAATTTATCCTCCCAGTAAGAATGCTAATATAATATCCCTGAATATGAAGCCCTATATATGCCCAGAATTTTATATAAAATAAGAATATTTATGCAAATATATGCTTCTATCTTTGTTTATAGTCAGCTCCTCATAGTTATTTATATCTTAATATTTTCACCATTTTAACAAACATTAGGAAAACAGTATTAGTTACATATGTATTCAGATGTATATCTGAATGTATGCAAATGCATTATAAGATTTCCTAACAAGTAGGTGATAAACATCCGCATAGTCATGTTTTAAAATACACACACTGTGCATTTATAAATAAAGGCACATACATGATGTAGCTGTCTAAACAAAGGTTGCTGCAGTTTATTTTAACCTGCTGTAATAATTATGAGATGATGAATCTGACATTATTCTTAAAACACTCATTTTCAGTCTTTTTTCTCTTAAGTAATATTATTAAGATATTTATTTAATAAGGGTCAGATCAAACCCACCCATATCTTAAATGCATAAAGATACCTTTCCCAGGAGTGTCCAGATGTGCTCACACACATGTGGACAGAATGGAGTCAAGAGAAGCGTCTGAACTTCAATAAACCGGGACACGAGATCTCTGTGCATCCCTTCTATGGCCAATTCACGGTACTTATCTTTGGCGGCCTACAAAATTTGAAATTATTTACCATTTCTCTCCCCATACTTCTTGAAAATAATATTAAAGGAAAATAATTCAGCATCTCTATTTTAATGCATTTTTAAGTTTCTAATCTTTTAAAATTCCATAATGAATTTTTGTAAAGATTTTACTTTAACTACTTTCAAATAAATGAACACCTATTTTTGTCCAAAGGATACTGCAGTTTATATTAATGACTCTCAAGAAAAATTTTTTAAGAAGACATTTTGTAACAGACATAAAAGTTGAACAATTTAAACTGTGTACTAAGTAAGGGTGAATAGGAGGAGCAAACAAGAAAGATATTAAATACCAAAAAAGGCTAAAAATACAAAACATTGCTCCACTCAGCACTTACTCTTATTTAACCATGTCTCTGAAAACCAAGTTACATAAATCCCAATGTGATTATTTTACAAACCCGGCTGAGGAAAACTGTTTTTACTTAAAGCATTTGAACTGCCAAATCTGAGGAAATACTGACACCTTGTGGAAAACCTCAGAAAATGTTTGTTTTCAAACTAATGGTGACTAGCTACAATTGTGCCATTTTTAAAATCAATTTAAAAATGTTTTCCTGGAAAATGTATCCGATTCTTAGATTTCACCTCTTTATTAACTCACGGCTCAACTAGAAATAGAATTATTTATAGTAAATAGACACAAAAAAAAAAACACCAAAGAAAACTAAGATCACAATTTATTGAAGAATTTTTAAACATCTTGGCAAGATTTTCAGTTTCCACTTTAGATGAATTATTCTGTTATAGCAGGAGGGAAAAAGGGTGAAATATATCATATTCACACTGAAATATTTTATAGCTACTAAAAGAATAGCCTACCTGAAACTCAAAAAACCCTGTTTTCAAAGCTTCTTTAAACATCATCTTTTCATAGTTTTGATCTGTTTTTATAATTCCTGCATTCATTTCACTATTGAAGAGGAAAAAAAGGTTACTGAGTTTAAAGGCAATATATATATATAGGCATAAAAAGCCACCACATACACTAATAAAATGAGAACAATGCTGAAACGTTTATGACTGCTCCAACACAAAACCACTTCTGTGTCCCTCACAGCTGTGTGACTGCAGCTTCCATACTGTCTATCCACTCTTAAGTATGATTGATCATCGGACAATGCTTAGCTCCTGTTTATGACAATACAGCTAACAATGTGCTTGTTTAAAAATTTCCTGACAGAAACGTCATTATGAAGCCCAAAATGCAATACAAAAATAGCTCACCTAAGGTTGTAGTCAGGTTTAATTGCTGTATTTTAAACTACAGACACTGGATATTAAAAAAAAAAATTTCCTCATGCTATGCAGGCCCTTCATAATTTGGCTTAGTCTGGCCCCAGTTTGTTGGAGTGCCTGCTTCTGCCTGCACACATCACACTTCAAATATATACTATACTCTTTCCATGGCTCTCTCCGCTCCTTGCAAAAATCCTATTTGTTTTTCAAGAAACCCAGAATTCACAGGCCATCTCGGAATTCCCTCTATCCCTATAATTTAGTTATTGATTGGGTGTTTTTTCTCTCTGTTAGACTACAATAAAGAATTAGGTCTCATGCATCTTTTTTACACCAGTGTTTAGCACAGTAATTGATCTGCTGATCAAGAGGTTGATATATGTCTTTCAAAGGAAAAAAAAAAAAGACAGTTATCCTCTTTATATGTACTCTTCTTTAACCATTCTGCCCTGCTAACACGGGACAGCATGGTAAAACAGTTACGAGAATGGGCTCTGGAGACACACTCCCAAGTGTGAAATTAACTAGATTTGAAGCATTTAAGGAAATACTTAATTTTTCTAAGCTTCCATTTCTTTAACTATAAAATAGAGCTAACAATATTTTCATCATATGAGGCTGCTTTGAGGCTAAAATCAGATAATGGAAGCACCTAGCGTAGTACCTGGCACAGTAAGCTTTCAATGAACAGTAGTTATTATTAACATCTAATTTATTTTAGGAAAAAGAAAAAAAAACAGAACTTAAAAATGCACCAGGATCCGGAGAAAGACAAGTACCAAATGATTTCCCTCATTTGTGGAGTATAACAAAGCAAAACTGAAGGAACAAAACAGCAGCAGACTCACAGACACCAAGAAAGGACTAGTGGTTACCAAAGGGCAGGGGTGGGTAGACTGGGTGGGGAGGGAGGGAGAAGGGGATTAAAGGATATTATGATTAGCACACATAATGTAGGGGGTCACAGGGAAGACAGTACAGCACAGAGAAAACAAGTAGTGACTCTGTAGCATCTTACTACACTGATGGACAGTGACTGCAATGGGGGGGGGGCTTGATAATATGTGTGAATGTAGTAACCACAATGTTGCTCATGTGAAACCTTCATAAGATTGTGTATCAATGATACCTTAATTTTTAAAAAAATGCACCAGGACCAAGCAACTCTAAAAGACTAAGTGGCTGGGGTCCACAGATTACCTGGCAAAGACTCTATCATTGAAGGTGCTGGCAGGGCCACTCCTCAGGCTGTCCCAGTTGGCAACCATTTCTTTCACCCACTCCACCCAGGTGTACAGGCGGAGAATACCTGCATCTGCCATGGCTTCCACAAAGTTAGCATCTTCAACAGTGTCACCAGCGTCAGCCAGAGCCAAGCGCATTCCTAGAAGAAGAAGAGAAAAAATCCATGATTTTAAAATGTGGGTACTGAGTGCCGGTTATGTGTCCAGCTGGGTGCACTAAGAAGCCTACATATAAACTAAGAAATAACAAACACTTGAAAGGACTGCAGTGGATTAACAGCAAAGATAATAATCACCAAAAGCAGGATCCATAACAACATTGTTAAAATGTGAATCATCTGTATTGATTTGCATACACGCAGCATCAATATGTTTCTTCTCAGGCATGTTGAGCTATTGAGATAAAGTGATCTTCAATGAGGCAGAGGAAGAAAATGATAAACGGGTGATAGATATCCCTAGCAGTATCTCAGCCTCATTTAAAGGTAGCAAAATACTATATTTAAATGTATGAGAACACACATTGATGCCTTATGTATACACATACATATTTAATTTCTTAGTCCTACAGGTAGATTACTCTAAGTTTTCTACTAACAAAACTACTTTTCAACCAAAATCTTATATTCTAAAATAATGGGAAAAAAATCAGTAAGAGTCTAATTAAATTCCAGGACATCCTTATAACAGAACACTACACTGCTACAAAAAAGAGGAAACTTCATGTATCAGTATGAAGTGGTCTCAAACATGAACTGAAAAAGACTAAGTTTAGAACAATATGTATAGTACGTTACTATTTGTACCTTAAAGGGGTGAATGAGAACATGTAACATTAAGTTACATATGTATTAAGTATCTCTTATAATACAGAAGTTGAAAATCTTGTTAAACTTCTTATTTTGATATAATTTTATACTTACAGGAAAGTGGCAAAAGACAGCAAGAGAATAAACATATACCATTTACCTGGCTTCCCTAATGTTAATAATTTACATAATTACAGTTTCAAAATCAGGGTTAATATTAGCACAATACTATTTATTAACTGAAGTATAGACTTTATTCAAATTTTACCAGTTTCTCCTCTAACATCCTTTTCCTATTCCAGGATCCAATCTAGAATCCCACATTGCATTTAATTGCTTTATCTCTCCTTGATCTCTTCAAATCTGTGAGTTTCTCAGTCTTTCTTTGTCTTTTATGACCTTGACACTTTTGGTGAGTACAAGTAAAGTTATTTAACAGACTTTCTCCAAACTTGGGTATGTTCAATGTTTTCTACTAGAGTGGGGCTGTGAACCTTTGGCAAGAATATCACAAACATGATCCTGAGTGGCTTCTCAGTGTATCATTATCAGGGAGATACACGGTACTGATATGATACCGTTACTAGTACTGCAAACCTTCATCTCTTGGTCAGGGAGTGTGTCTGCCAAGTTTCTCTGGTTACTGGTTTTCCCTTTGTGATTAAGAAATACCCTGGGAGAGAAGCTGTGAGAATACATACGCAAAGATCTTGTTTATCCTGAAACTTTCACCCTTTCATTTTGGCCACCATTGGTGGATTTTGTCCATAACAATTATTACATGATGTGTGCCGAGCAGTGATTTTATATTTCACTAACTACTTCTATAATTATTCACTGGAATTCTTCTGAAAGGAAGAGTTATTCCTACTCCCCCATTTATTATTCATACATTAATATATATCAGTAGGGACTCATGGATATTTAATTTATTCATTGGGTGATAATCCAATACTACATTGTTTATTTTCTTTCTTATTGTCCTAGCTTGGGCAACTGGAAGGCCCTTCAAGTTGGTTCCAATGTCCTTTCAAAATGTCCCCAACCTTTTAAAAATATTTCCTTATGTTCTGGCACCACAAGATGTTGCATGCTCATCTTGTATTTTCTCTCCTCTGGCCCTCAACTCAGTTCTCCCAGGAATCCTATTTCCCTTTACTGGAGAATTGTATTTAGAAACCAAGATCTGAATGCCATTTGTTTCATTGCGACTGCTCATGGGCCCTCTCCCGACAGAGCGAGGGAAATGGATGATGTGTACCAACCCCCACACACAGCTGGGTCTAAAACAGACGTCTGTCTGTGAGTTCCTCCTGATTTGCCAATTCCAACCCAACATCATGAGTTCATTCTAGCACTCACCCCTATTTATGGCCTCTCTCTCACAGTGCTCATCTACAATGCATTCTTTTATTTGTTCAATCCCAGGACACAAAAAGTAGTTTCAGAATTGCTAATCTACACCTCTTATAAGAAAAAGATTTACTAACTACAGCATTTGAGTACAGCTCTTTTTGGCTAACGGTGTCCAGAAAAAATACTGTTTTTCTAAGTTACTTAGGTTAGTTCCTCTCCATCCCCTTCAGTACAATATCAAATTGTGCCAGCCATGATCAGTAAAAACAAGTGGCCTCATGGCCAAAGACTAAGTCACATAGAAATGAATGGTTCCGTCAGGTTAGATGGTGCATTTCTTCCCTTGACAAATAATCATCAAATGGAACAGTACTGAGGCAAGGGAAAAAATGTTTCTAAACAATGAAGGCTCCCAGGTTCAAGTCATCCTTATTTATATCAAACAGAGAGCAATACTATGGAAAGGCTTCCGATATACTCAACATCTCTACAAACCAACTCTTCAGTATTAGATGTAGTAAGAAATTAAAAGCAAGTCAGGTAGCAATTACAGTGAGTTTCTTTTAAAAGACGCCTCTAATAATCTCAGGTAGAATTTGTTCCTAAACAGATCACATCAGAACTCTTAAATATTACGTATTAAATATTATGTTGCTTGTACACAAAGAAAACATGAGTATTCTTAAGCATTGATAAAAGCAAAAGACAAAAGCAATAAAATTAAAACAACAATTTTATCTTGCCTTCTGTAATCTGAGGAGAACAAGACCCCATGCAACAGTACTAACAAAAATATACACTCACCATCAGCCGAAAATTTGTCAATAGCTTGGGTCAGAGTGAGAAAGTTGCCTGTGGATTTTGACATCTGAAACAGAAAGTCAATGATTAAGCATTAATAAGAATATATATAAAAGAACCAAATTAATTTGGGGTTGGCCACAATTAGATAAAGACAAAAGGATTAGAAACATGGAAAGAAAAAGATAATTTACACTAATTTCACAGAGGAGAAAACTGAAGTACAGTCAATAGAGTGACCTGCCTGCATCACCCAGCTAGCCGGTGCCAGAGGGCAGGTGTGCGTGCTGGGCTCTGCCTGACGGCAGCACGCTGTTTACTGCAGCCTAACCATGTTTACTGTTTAAAAATTCTTGTCTTAGCAGTGACTCCATAGCATCTTACTACACTGATGGACACTGACTGCAATGGGATGTGGGGGGGACTTGCTAATAGGGGTGAATGTAGTAACCACAATGTTGCTCATGTGAAACCTTTGTAAGATTGTATATCAATACCTTAATTTAAAAAAAAAAACTTAAAAAAAATTTTTGTCTGTATCATAACTTTGCCAATGATACCAAAGAAAAATGACTGTTCCTTCAATTTTCCACTACATGGAAATAAAGTATCTTGTTCTAATAAAATTAGTACTGTGTATAATACAACAATGTTGAGACCAAGGAAAAAGTCATAACAGGATTTATATGCATATATCAAAACATATATATGGTTCCACTCTTACTAACAGGAAAATGAGGTCAATTATCAAAAATCATCAAAAATCCTGGTGACCTAACAAAATCTATAAAATAGCCCAGGCTTCTACTCAAAGAGCTATTTTTTAGCCTATAGCACAGATTATCTTAAATGAATTCTTTCATTCTTTCAATATTAAAGCACTGGCTAAAAATTGTTTCATTTTGCAATTCCTACCATTCGTTATTTGTTTAAGAAAGAAAGATACCCTAGGGTCACAATGCCAGGATCACTACATTTCCTGTCCCTTTCTCTGTCTCTCTGTGCCTCTGTGTCTCTCTCTCTCTCTTCTCCAGTCACAATTTGTGTCAACTTTTTTCCCTCTAAATACAAATGCTGTAACAGGTAAGTTTTCCCCATCTCTCCCCTCAATTAATACATCTGCTCTACTCACTCCATTTTAAAGATCAAACTTTAATACATGCTGGTAGTCCTAAACATTTTAAATGGAAGCTTTTTAATGCTCTGATTTTCATATTCTTTATTTCTCTAAAACGTTCAACTCCCTAAATCTGAGAAGTTTTCTAAATAGTTTTAAATTTTCAAGAGTCAATGCACCCTACCTTCTCAGAGTTGAGGAGGAGATGTCCATTTGCTCGCACAGCTGCAGGCCACTTTTCACTTTACAGGTAAATATTTAAAGACAGAAAAAAAGACTTAAAGATATGTTTTAGGCTCAAAAATCTGAGGTACATACTAAAAGATTTGTAAGAGTTTGCTAAGATAAATGTACAAGGATATTTACTGAGTTCCCATTCACAATAGGAGACAAAAGAAAATAAGGAAAATGTCCATTAGTAAAGGACTGGTTATATAAACTATGGTTCAGGCATACAATGAAACACTATGTAACTTTTAAAAATACAGGCAGGGATATAAATATCCATATATATATATATATATATATGTATATATATATATATATGTATATAAAAAGATCTTAGAAATATACTGTTACAAAAACAACAACAGAGTAGCATCAACAATGTGGTATCTTTGTATAAATTAAAAAATAAATACCTATAGATACCTGAGGCTGGTATATGCATAAATACATTTTCCAGAAGAAATTGCAAGAAAGCAGTAGCAGGGATGAGCTTTGGGAAGCAGAGTAATACAGAGGCAAAGGTGAAAGTTCGCTCTTACCTTTTTACCTTTATGAACTGCCTGCACTTTCAAACTATGTACACATCATTCATCACTCCAGCCACATGGGAAACAGTGACTGAGCAAGAGCTCTGCAGCCAGACTACTGTGGTCTGCTTCCTGAATCTGCCACTGCTGGCTAACTGGGTGAACTATTTGAGCTCTCTATGCCTCAGTAAGATTCCTTGCCTGTGAAGTGAGGATATTACAGACGTTCCTCGAAAAGTTGAAGTGAGAATTACATGAGTTACTGAAAGTGATTAGAACAGTGCAGGGCATAAGCACCTGACGTTATTACTCACCCATAATTTCTACCTAATGTTTGTCAAAAACAGGATGCAAAGGAATGAACATTCAACTATATTACCAATAAGTACCTCTGAGATACACAATTTCTCCAAAAATACTTTTTAAACAACAGAAAAAATAATTGGATGACAAGAATCATATCAGATTTAGTTTATCCCTCTACCTCAAAATCTTCCTTTTATTCTTGACAAAGAAAATACAATCTCATTCTGAATATAAGAAATCACATGAGATTGTTGTGGTTTTTACAAAAGAAAATTTGAACAGAGGGACGAGTTGTTTCTTCAGCTAGTTGAGGGACTGGAGGCACAGAGATGTGTCTGGGTCAAGAGGAAAGATGATAAGGATAACTCTGAGCACACTGTATTAAAAAGGCCTTTTAGGTCCAGATTCCAGTCAAAGCATCATTGGCAACTAATGCTGTAACCTGGGGCTCTTGGCTCTAAAAGGTGGTTTCCTTCCAATTCTAACATTCTAGGCTCTGTCTTAAACTGCCTTATTCCTGCATCTAACAGGTCAAATGAGTCACATAACAGGTCAAGTGAACGACTGATAAGACTATCAATATACCCAACATATGACATGCTTTGGTGGCCCAAAGTACGTATGAGGATTTCTAGATGTAACAGATAGGAAAAAGTGTACTTAAATATATTAAAATGTAAGAAAAGAAAAAGGTAATCGGCATATCTATACTCTCTATAACTTCTTATGTAGTTGAATCTACAAGGCACCCTTGTCAGTAATCAATAAATTTAGTGCACATCTTTTTTAGCACTCACCTTTGTTCTGGCCACATAGCCACGTGATTATAAAGGTAATACGAAAGATGATTTGGAACAAGATCCTTGCCAGAGACTCGGAGATCTACAGGGTACCAGGACTCGAATTCCTTCTTTAACTGATCTAACTTTTCCTTTGGGATCTGAGTCTTAGGAAATGGAGCCTCTTTAAAGAAAACATAATCCCAAACTTCCTTGGCCATCTGTTGTGGTCTATGTTAAAAATAAAACAAAATGCAACAACAAAATACACATAATTTCTTTGAAAGAATCAATATTTTAATCTAATCACAAAGTAGGAACCTTTTTCTTAATGTAGTATAGTAACAAATTAAGACAATGGACTCCCATAAGAATGAAGAATGGGATAATCATAATAATAGAGAAGAAGCTATTTGTAACTTTTTGTCAATTCAATAGCAAAAAAGCAAAAACATCATGACAAAATTCTGCTAAATGATTCTTAGGAAAACTAAACACTGAATAAAAAGAACTTTCAATACCTAAATCAAAAGATCACACCTCCTGCCCACACACACTCGCCTCTTTCCCTTACCCACCTGATGCCCAGCAGAGACTCGGCCTGTCCACGCAAGCTGCCCCCCTGCAACAGGTGTGCAACTGTGTAAAATGCCATGTAAATAGTGGAATCAGAGAGCGATTCAATCAGCCACTGCTCATCCCACGGCAGACGGGTACCTGCAAGATAAAAAGAGGAAAATTAATGCATGAGGAACCTAACAGACACTTCATCTATAAAATCCACATTGTCAAGAAGATGTCTACAGCATTTACAAAGCTTACTTAGAAAGTTCTCAAATTTACCTGAATAATTAATAAAGTGGTAAATAGAAATGCGCTAAAAAAAATTACACCTCAAATAAAAATAAAAGCAAGGGCGTCAGAAAGGGCATATGCTTCTACCACCAGGCAGACGGCAGGGAGCCGCATCCCAGTCCCCCGCCCCTAACTGGAACCTCTCACTTCCAATTCAGAAAAACACTAGAAGGGGGAGAAGGCTAAAAGCATTGATTTCGCGTGTCATTGGCAAGGTCATTCAAACCGAAGAACTGAAGGTTGCCTACCTAAACCGTAAGTTCTTGAGCAAGCGTGCTCTTGCAGCCAGCCTAAGGTAGCTTCGAAATTCCTCCTGGTCTCCTCACAGAACCTGGGGAGAGTGAAAGGCAGTGTCTCTCTCCCCCTGATTGTCTTCCGGGCTTCTGTCTCCTTTCCCTCCCTCATCACTTTCTCCCATCTTACGTTTCCAGGTTCTTCAAGCACTGCAATGTCTGTTTTTTCCAGTTCTCTTCTCCATAATCCAAGTACCTGGGAGTGGACAAATCGATTAAAAAAAAAATAGATAGAAGTCAAAAAGACTAAGCAAAGTGCCTAAAGGAAATTACGTCTTGCTATAAAAGAGACTGACCACTGGTCACACAGGGCCACAACGCATTCATCTGAAGACCTGGACATAACTTGTTTCTCTGGTTCCATGTAAATAAATGCATCTCCCTAAATGAAAGTAAACAAAAAAATGTATCAGATAGTGTGTGAAGTCAATCTCAACTCCTCAAGGATAATAAAAAAAAGCTCTTTAAAAAATACTATCCTACCAATAACCAAACCACCACATTTTCATTACGTCTTCCCTCATCCCAGGGTAGAAATTACCTGCCTTTCTTTCTATGCAACACTTGATTTTGAAAAGGTTTGCATTTTCATCAAATGGACCACCTTCCCTAGGTATCAATTATCCCTTTTCAGTGGAAAGTAAATGATGCTGAATAGTTTCTAATCCTATGGTCTGAAGGTTAGGCTGCCCATGGCAGCCTTTTATTCTTATTTTTTAAAAAATATAAAGAAAATATGCAATTAAGTACAATGGGAACCACTGCTTTTTTAAGAAAATTACACCTAAAATAAAAATATAAAGATGCACA
This sequence comes from Manis pentadactyla, assembly GCF_030020395.1. Taxonomy (NCBI): domain Eukaryota; kingdom Metazoa; phylum Chordata; class Mammalia; order Pholidota; family Manidae; genus Manis; species Manis pentadactyla. Next base: position 105,687,893 of record NC_080031.1, read on the forward strand.
AAAATTAAAAATAGAAAGTATTGTTAATAAAAATTTATAGTGCCATGAAAAATCCTCACTAAAAAACTATCTGCAAATCTTATTTTTTACCAAATATAAATATCCCTTAATGTACTATGGTCCCAAATTTGTTAGACTAGGATAATTTTTTAAAATAAAATTTAGCATTATTAGTCATAAAATAATTCACTGCTCTGTATTCTTAATACAAGTCTTCCAACTGAACTTAAATAACTAAGATGTTGGTTTAAAGATGGTAAGTTAAAAACAAGACATTTAACTGTGCTCCTTCTCAAAATTCCAACAAAATGGCACAAAGAGGTTTTTTTCTTTTAACAGCCTGAGCCTCCAAAGACAAAAAGAAGGAAAAAGAAACAGTATCAACCAAATTCTGGAAGCTAAAAAGGCAGGATGAGTGACTAACTGTATTGTAAGACCAAAGGAATGTAGCTGGACACTAAGCCATCGGTACGGAAGCCAAGGCAACCCAGTCGGCACCAGCAAGCCTCCAAGGCCCCAGCACTTACGGCACAAGACAGCTCTGGAGGCAGAGGTAACATGAGGATGAAAAGAGCAGGTCTCCCTCAAGTCTTCTCAAGCATTAGAAACCCAGATCCCTAACCCCACACTACACAGACAGGCAACTGCTCTTCCCTGTGTCAGCAGAATAATGAAGGTTTATTTGCTGGAGAGGACAAAGGAGAGTCTCTGGGAGACTAGAAGACAATACTGAGGGTCCGAGTGTCACAGCAGAAAAAAGGATTATATGAAAGTCAGCACACTCGGGTATTAGGATCCACCCTAGCAATCTTCTCCATTCAGCTCCCAGAATGCTCAGTTGGCTTAGATCCTTTAAGCTGGACACTAGAAGAATCTGCTGGGGGAAACCTAACAAATCCAGGAAGCCCTACCATCAGAGCTAACAACAGGGGTTCCCCAAGGCCTAAACAGTCCTTCCACATCATCCCCAGTTAAGCCCCATAATAACCCCTACTCTTATCCAAATAGGTTGCAGTTACCTTTTCATACCCACTTTTAAATCAACAATTTTCCTCAAAGAGAGAAGAGATTACAATTTCACAACCATGAAACAAGAATAGCAGCCTATATAAAAAGGGTCAATCAGCTAACAACAAGCTCTTAAAATGCTCCTAATTGGTAATTGTTGAAGCAGGGGAATAGGTATATAGGAATTCATCATACTACTCTCTACCTTTTTGGTAAGTTTGAAATTTTCCATACCAAGAAAATTTTTCTTGAGTTCTTCGACATTTTTATTTACACACACAAATAGCAGATATTAAAAAAAAAAAAAAAAACAGTAAACAGACAAAAACTTATTAGAAGAAAAGGTTCAGGGACCCTCCCCTCCCAGAAAGAAAAGGACTGATAACAAATATCTGAATAATAAAAATTCAGAAAGGAAAAACAAGGAATAGGAAGTGATGAAAATAATCAAATAGGAAGTCAAAAAGTTTTCCCAAAATTGAAGAAGTCTCCAGCTTGAAGGAGCCCATCAAGCAGCCAGGAGTGATGGGAAGCGACCCACAGGCGGCAGGTCACAGGGGGCAGGTCGCGGGCTTTCAGGGTACCAGGAGGGCGGGCACACGAGCTCCCGGGGTGGGGGGGACAAGCCTCCACAGAAAACCCGTTATCGCCAGGGCAGGTTGGACTTCTCAACAGCAACAATGAATCAGACCACCACGGAGAATGCCCTCAAAACTTTAAGGGAAAATTATTTCCAATCCAGAATTCTATTCCCAGGAAATCAAATATAAGGATAGAATAAAAATATTTCAGACATGGGAGGTAGCAAAAATTTACCTCCTAGACACCTTTTTCAGAAAAGCTACTAGAGGCAGAGCTTCGCCAAAATGAGAGAGGAAATAAGAAAGAGGCAGCCCTGGAATTGAGGAGGCAGCAGATCCTATTCAACAGAACCAGAGGGAATCCTGAGTAATGGCGGAGGGGCATCCCAGGCAACATGTGCACCCGGTCGGTAAGCAACCAGTCCAGATTAAAACAGGCCAGAAGGTTCTGCAAGCATTTTCTCTAAAATGGAGTCAATAGCATAATGATGTATTCAAAGGAGAAACAGAGCACTGGGACAGTGTTTGAATGGAATGTTGATAATTGTATTTAAAAGTAAAGAAAAAAAAAGACAGTTATTAATGCCAAGGAAAACGAAAAGCTGGAGAAGAAAAGGTCTCCTTACATACTACACTGTGGGTCAGCCATGTCTCAAAAAATGACTAAGTTATAGATATACTAGGAAGATGGGAGGTGGAGAGGTGTAAACCAACACAGTGCGGTTAGAGAGACACATGGTAGGGAGAAGTTACATCTTGACCTTCCATAGTAGGAAGTCAATGGCTGATTAATAAAGATGAAAAATAAAATACACTAAAAGCATTTAGAGATCTCTAAGAGAGATGGAGGTCAATACTAAAAAGAAACAAGTATAACAGCTGAAAGTAATTTTGTCCAAGGGAGAGAAATGTAAGGGAACATGGAAGGATGGAGAGGAAACTGTTTTATTTTAATAAGCTTTACAGACCACTGTGTCCCTGTATTATTGGTACATACAACTGTCAAAAATAAGGATTAGTTTTAAAAGTAGTTAAGGAGTTCAAAACAAAAAGCTACAACAAAAATGAAGGGGGTGGGGGAAAATGGAAGTAAAAAGTAAAAGTACAAAAATAAAGAACTGTAAGCACCGGTCTCTCAAACAGCCACTTCCGGGGAGCTTCACTAAAGTCCTCAGTGTGTGCTTTTGCACATGCCGACTTTAAAACACTACCTTCATCAACGTTACATGTGGGATTTTCAAGTTAAATGAATTGCTAAACAGGTGTCCTATTTTCTGGCACAAAATTACGTATCTGTAATATAGCTCCAAGTTCAACTACAGAACTCACTATTAATTAACAACCTACTAACTAAAAGCTTTTTTCCTAAAACAGGCTTCAGAGGATAGCCTGTCACATACGGTGTCAATCATCTTTTTCTGGATAGACTTCTTTACGTCTTGGACCTTCTGTCCTTTAAATCCATCCACCAACATTACCTAAAAGGATAGAAAGGGGCAAAAACACATACAAAACAATTAAAACTTGCTTTGAGTTCCCTCCAACCTTTTCCACAACTGAATTTACTTTTACCCAAAACCAAGATATCTTTAGTGTGAAATTTATCACATTTAGAACCTTAAGGTTTTATTTTGGCATAGCCTGGACAACTACTATTTGTAACACTTGTTTTTCTTTCAGTGTAACTAGGATAACTATCATGAACGTGATTAGGAAGGAATACTCACTTCCTTCCCACTTCCCAGGTTTCCATACAGAGAATTCCACTACACTAACTCACCTCATTACTCAAAGGTTTGGGAGAAGGAACTGAGCATATGCAGCTCAACCCTATTTAAGTGTCTCTTTCCAATTCCATCTGTGGCCAGTGAGCATTCTCCTTTGCTTGGCCTTGTGATCAACCTGGCTCTTAGACGAAGGTCTACTGTTTTTCAACTGTGACTTTTACATAGAGCGGAAATTTAATTCTAGGGCAAAGTATTAACTTGCCCATTGTTGTCACAATGGTCTAAGGCACACTCCCCTTCCAGCTGATATTTTGATCTCCATCTGTCTGACTCTTGCGTCTCCTCAAATAGATTCTATCAGACAAAATACATGTTCTTCACTGACCTTCCAATCCTCTAACATACCAAAATGCTTCATACTTCTTTAATTCATCATTATGAAATTATACTTATTGATCACTATGGTATAGTGGTTAAAAGCACAAATCCTAAAGGCAAGATGCCTGCCCTGACTCCCAGTTCTGCCAGTGGCTGGCTATGTAGTTCATCTTGGGTAAATTACCTAATCCCTTAGTGCCTCAATTTCCTCATCTCTAAAATGGGAATAATAGTGCCCACTTCATAGGGTTATTTTGAGGTTTAAGTAAGTTAATATGCGAGTGCTTTGTAAGTGTTGGCTTTTATTATCACCCAAAATGTGTTAAGTTACTTTAAAAAGACACATAACCAATTCTTGGTTATCCCGAAAAATGAGAGTAAAGGTAAAAATAAAGAATAGCCTCATTTATAGCCTTAAAAATCCTCACTATTCCAATTTCAAGCCACTAGCAACTTAGTTGGATATTTACTTTCTCTAGCTTAGTCTTCTTTCCATGGAAATGTAGGCCACACTAACATATGCAAAAGTAAAGAGAAAAGAGAGGTTCAAAACATGTTTATTGTGCTCACCTGGCATTTAATAGGTATTAACAAGTAAATTACATGAAGTAAATGAAACTGCTATTTAAAATAGAGACTCCTCAATTATAAGGCAGAAGGGACCAGGTATTATCCATGCAATAAACCTCTGGAGTTTACTGCATAATAATATGAAATAACTTTAAATTTTAAGTAACCTCTCAAGAAATTCATTTCTTAAGATTCCTAGAAGGCAGAAAAATGTAATTTCTGTAAATGCTATTAGACAAAAAAAAAGATTTAAAAAATTTGGAAATAATACAATCTCATATTAATCTCTCTCAAATCAGTACATAGCTGAAACTATACTGAACTTTTATATATTTTTTCTAAGTCATTAAGAAGAAAATCACAGAGCATGGAGTAAATAAAGTAAAAATAATAAAAAATTATCACTTACACCATCATAAAACCCCTTTAGATATAATTTCTCCTTTGCTTCTGCAAGTTTTTCTCGGTCATTCTGGCTCTGAACTTTCAACTCATCACAAATAGTTACAGCAGAAAGATTTCCAAAACCTGGGATTTCAATGACTGGCACCTGCAAAGAACAGCAATGTCAGAAACTTATTCACACATTGAATCAATTACAAACAGCCCTATGTAACATAATCCTTTTGCATCGACTGTTCAATCAAGTCATTTCAGGCTTTATAGATCCTTAAGGCAGGATGACACATTAGGTAGTCACAGAGGGACTAACACCCAGATGTGAATTTGTCTTCACTCTTCACAAGAATCACCCAAATTCTGTGCCCTAACGCCCCCACAACATCCCTCCCTCACTACCAGTTCTCATCCCTCCACTGGCAAATGATTAACTAAATAATTATGGTTGAAACTAGCAAAATGATGTAAACAACTGAATTTATGGATGGTCTTGTTTTTAGTTTATAATAATTCTCAGATTTTCATGCAGGTAATTTGCTAGTAATTAAAATTTTGTTTCTTCTGTAGACATTAATATGAAAACATAAATATTCTTAAGTAATATAGCAAAATTTTGTCTTTAAAAGGCTGGAAATTGGCCATACCAGCAAAATAGCCTACTATAAAATTGGCATTGCTAAAAATCTACTCGTTTTAGCAATGCCGGGTATTGCTGCAGGTACCAGGTACTAAGAAAATGCTTATTTTTAGTTTTTCTCACTCTTATCTGCCATTGCAGGCATCAAGTTAAAGTAAGTAAACTCTTAAGCAAATTCCCTCTTATTTTTGTACCCCACTATTTAATTTTGTTACAAGGTTACAAAATGTTAACTGTTTTTTCTCTGATAAAAAGATGGATATGAATATTACGAATCATCTATGTACTTACTGGCTCATATGGCAAGACCATGTCATCTCTAATTCCATACTTTGCTCGTAAGGCCTAAAAAAAATTTGCAAGTTAACACTAATATCAACACTTTACTGGTATAATCATTCAGAGAAACAACTTCGAACTTTTTAAGAAACTATTATTTATTCTCCTCCCCTTATGGAGCAACGTTTTAATTTTACCAAGTATCTCAAGAAGGATCTATGACTTTTAAAAACTCAACAGTTTAAGTTAGAATGAATGGCTTAGATGATCAAACTGTAGGCCAAAAGCAAAAACTCAGACACACACTACCTAAAAGAGGTTCATATTCTAGGTTGCAATGAAAATGAGAGTATCAGGAAAGTTCGTCAAAAGTCATATGAAAATCCATCACAGCAACAGATTAAAAAAAAAAAATCACATGATCACATCAACAGACCCAAAAAGCATTTGACAAAATCTACCACCCACTTATGATAAAAGCTCCCAGGAAGTCAGGAATAGAAGCAGACTCTCTCAACTGGATAAAGACTATCTGCATAACCTACAGCTAATATAGTATTTAATGATGAGAAACTCAAAGCTTTTCCACTAAGATCAGGTACAGGGCAGGGATGTCCCCTCTCACCACTCCTTTTCAGCATCGTACTGTATGTCCTTGCTAATGCACTAAGACAAGGTAAGAAAATAAAAGGTATACAATTTGGGAAAGAAGACATAAAACTATCATTTTTCCCAGATGGCATGATCTATGTAGAAAATCTGGAAGAATCAATATCAAAAAACCTCCTAGAACTAACAGGCAATTATAGCAACACTGCAGGATACAAAGTTAACATACAACAGTCAATTATGTTGGTATCTACCAACAATGAGCAGGTGGAATGTGAAATTAAAAACACAATACCATTTACATTAGCACCAAAAAGCTTAATACTTACATACAAAACAATATATGCATAAGATCTGTATGAGGAAAAAAAACTACAAACTTGTATTGAAGAGAATCAAAGAAAAACTAAATAAATGGAAATATATACTGTGTTCATGGACTGCAAGACTCAATATTGTTAAGATGTCACTTATTTCAAACTTAACCTAGAGATTCAGCGCAATCTCAATCAAAATCCCAACAAGTTATTTTATGGATACTGACAAGCAGGCTCCAAAGTTTTTATGGAAAAGCAAAAGACCAGAATAGCCAAGCCAATATTAAGGAACAACAAATCTGAAGGACTGACACTATCTGACTTCAAGGCTCACTCTAAAGTCACAGTGAACAATACAGGGTGGTGCTGGCAATAGGACAAACAGATCAGCCAAGCAGGACAGGGACCAGAAACAGACCCCAGAAATACACAGTCAGCTATTCTTTGACCAAGAAGTAAAGGCAAAACACTTGGAGCAAAGACAGTTTCTTCAACAAATGTTCCTGAAACAAGTGGACATCCACATGCAAAAAAAAAAAATCAATCCAGATGTAGACCTTATACCAGCCAAAAATAACTCAAAATAGATCATGGATTTTGACATAAAACATAAAACTATAAAACTCCTAGAAGATAATGTAGGAGAAACCTAAAGACCACTGGCATGGTGATGTCTTTAGATGCAACACCAAAGATACAATACATGAAAGAAAAAAACTGATAAACTAGACTTCATTAAATTTAAAAATAATGCTCTGCAACAGGCAGCACCAAGTGAATTAAAAGACAAGCCAGACTGGGGAAAAAAATTTACAAAAGACATCTCATAAAAGCACTGTTATCCAATATATACAAAGAACTCTTAAAGCTCAGTAAGAAAACAGTCTATTTTAAAAAGAAGTCGAAAACCTTAATAGACACACCTCACTGAAGAAGATATACAGATGTAAAACAAGCATATAAAAGATGCTCCACATTACACATCACCGAGGAAATGAAAATCAAAACAACAACAAGATATCAGTAACACACCTACTACCATGGCCAAAACACAGCACACTGACACCACCAGATGCCAACAAGGAGGTGGGGCAACAGGAGCTCTCATTCAGTGCTGGTGGCAATGCAAATGGAATAGTCATTTTGGAAGACAGTTTGGCAATTTCTTACAAAACTAAACATAGTCTTACCAAGCAATTACACTCCTTGGTATTTACCCAAAGGAGCTGAAAACTGATGTCCATGCAAAAACCTGTACATGGATGTTTATAGCAGCTGTATTCATAATTGCCAACACTTGTTAGCAACCAAGATGTCCCTCAGTAGGTAAATGGATAAATCAACTGTGGTACATCCAGACAACAGAATACTATTCACCACTAAAAAGAAATGAGCTATCAAGCTATGACAAGACAGAAAGAAACCTTAATGCATATTACTAAGTGAAAGAAGTCAATTTGAAAGGCTACAAACTGTATGATTTCAATTATCCGACATTCTGGAAAAAGTAAAACTACAGAGACAATAAAAAGATGAGTGGTTACAAAAGGTGAGGAGGAGAGATAAGCAGCAAGACCACAGAGAGAATTTTCAGGAAGTGAAAATACTCTGACATTATAGTGATGGATGGATGTCGTCATATATTTGCTCAAATCCACAGAACATACAACACCAATAATGAGCTCTAAGGTAAACAATGAACTTTAGGTGATTATGATGTATCAATGTACATTCAGCCTTGGTAAAAAATGTCCCTCCCTGGTGAGTGATGTTGATAATGGGGGAGGCTATGCATGTGTGGAAGCAGGGGGTGTAAGGGAAATCTCTCTGTACCTTCGTCTCAATTTTATGTAAACCTAAAACTGCTCTAAAAAAAGAAAGTATTTTTTTTAAACTCCATGAAATATATTTAAAATTCAAACCACAATAAAATATATAAAACATCAAGAAACAGGTTAGAGATAGCAGCTCAAAGAAGCTGCTTTTTAGCTAATCCCACAGTGAGTTCAGTGGTGTCTTATCAGTGAGATGATGAAGAAGAAATAAGAATATCAGGCTCAGACACTCACTTGCTTTTTCTTCAAGTCTCTGAGGGCGGAAAGATCATCAGGGGAGTCAGAAGGAACACTCGTAACCACACCAGTGCCTTAGAAAAGAAAGTGTGGCATTACCTCAGAGAACCAGAATACGATTGCCCAAGTATTTCTAGAAAGAAATTCTTTACCTTTATCCTCCTTAATGGTGAGCATTGGGAGAACATAAATCGTCTGGTAAGATGTTAAAGGTGCAGAAAGTGATGTACCAAGAATTTCCTGTGTAAGAAAAAGATTAACATAAATGGTGAAGAAACGTAAAACCATTAGAATTTAAAACAACATTAATATTTTAAGCCCTGAGAAGTTAGTAATCAAAAATATATGAAGCAAAACAAAAGTCATTCTTTAATACCCTCTTGACTAAATTGTAAATAATAATCTGCTGAGGGTGTGAAGAAATTAGAAACACTAACACATTGCTTGTGACGCTGTACTCCTTGAGGAAAATAATGTAGGAATACAAAGTAAGAGCCTCAAAAATATTCACACAATTTGGACCCAGCAATCCAATCCTAGGAATTTACCTCAAAGGAAAAAAAATTATTTTTTCTTTGAGATGTCTGCCCAATGTTGTATTAACTCTGCTAGCAAAACCTGGAAACTAAAACTTTAAATGATAGAAAAATTATTTTAAAAGTATAAGACATCAATGAGATAGAATACTATATATATATTTGAAATGATAATTAGGAAGACAAACTAAATTTAAAAGATCATCTAGTTTTGCTTTAAAAAAAAATCATAAGATGCAACAGCCTGCAGCTGCTTGTTTAGCTTAAAAAAATTGGTTTTTCACTTCCACACAGTTCTCACCCATCCCACGTTAATTCATATAGGTAAGCTTTTATGGAATTTATAATCATATGGGTTACGACTAAATATTGTAGCAGTCTTAAGGGTTGAAAGCTATTTTTTAATTTATACCAACAATTTTTCTCACTCCATGATCTGCTCAAATTAAAAAAGGAATAAGTTGAATTGAGAACAGGAAAAAATTACTACTATTCCTAAAAATTTCTCAGACAGAACTCCAACATCAGAAACTAATAAGGTATTACTGCACTGCTTATGACAGAAAAGACAGAAGCCATTCAACTATCCATTACAGAGAATGGTTAAATTAGTTGTGGCTCAAAGAAATGCTGTGGAGCTGTAAAAAATAAGGAAGCTGGGGGCAGAGCCAAGATGGCGGCGTCAGTAGAGCACCAGAAATCCCCTCCCAAAACCACATATATCTATGAAAATATAAAACAGACAACTCATCCTAGAATAGAGACCAGAGGACACAGGACAACAGCCAGACCACATCCGCACCTGAGAGAACCCAGCGCCTCGCGAAGGGGGTAAGATACAAGCCCCGGCCCCGCAGGACCCAAGGCCCCTCACCCCGGCTCCCGGTGGGAGAAGAGCAGGCAGAGCGGGAGGGAGACGGAGCCCAGGACTGCCGAACACCCAGCCCCAGCCATCCGGGCCAGAGCGCAGACACAGTACGTGCCCAGGGGGCCCTGGATACTAGGGAAACAGGGCAGCAAGACCAGGGAGCGGGTACGGAGGCCTGGCGCCAGAAGACAAAGAAAAGTGAGCGGCCATTTCTTTTTTTTTCGTAGTTGTTGTTGTTTTGTTGTGGCGAGTGCTTTTTGGAAGTCTTAAAGGGGCAGGGACCCCAATACTAGGTAAATAGGGCAGCAAGACTGGGGAGCGGATATTGGAGGCCAGCGCCGGATAACAAAAGAAAAGAGAACGGCCATTTTTTTTTTGTTTTGTTGGTGCTGTTTTCTTTTGGCGAGCACATTTTGGAAGTCATAAAGGGATAGTGACCCCAATACTAGGGAAAAAGGGCAGCAAGACCAGTGAGCCAGTGCCTGAGGCTGGCGCTGGAGAATAAAGAAAAATGAGCGGCCATTATTTTTTTTTTTGTGGTTGTTCTTTTGTTTTGGCGGGTGCTTTTTGGAAGTCTTAAAGGGGCAGGGCGGGACACTTAGTCCAGAGGTAGGGAATCCGGGGATCTCTGGGCACCCTAACCCCTGGGCTGCAGGGAGCAGGGAGGCCCCTTACGGAGATAAATAGCCTCCCAGCAGCTCCTGCTCCAAAGCGACTCCAACATTTTGGAGCACCTGCCCGAGCCAGGCCACGCCCACAGCAACAGCGGAGATTAACTCCATAGCAGCCGGGCAGGAAGCAGAAACCCTGTCTGCCCGCAGCTGCGCAGCACAAGCCACTAGAGGCCGCTGTTCTCCCAGGAGAGGAGGGCCACAAACCAACAAGAAAGGAAGTCCTTCCAGCCGTCACTCATCCCAGCTCTGCAGACTATTCCTATCACCATGAAAAGGCAAAGCTACAGGCAGAGAAAGATCACAGAGACACCACCAGAGAAGGAGACAGACCTAACCAGTCTTCCTGACAAAGAATTCAAAATAAAAATCATAAACATGCTGACAGAGATGCAGAGAAATACGCAAGAGAAATGGGATGAAGTCCGGAGGGAGATCACAGATGCCAGAAAGGAGATCGCAGAAATGAAACAAACTCTGGAAGGGTTTATAAGCAGAATGGATAGGATGCAAGAGGCCATTGATGGAATTGAAACCAGAGAACAGGAACGCATAGAAGCTGACATAGAGAGAGATAAAAGGATCTCCAGGAATGAAACAATATTAAGAGAACTGCATGACCAATCCAAAAGGAACAATATCCGTATTATAGGGGTCCCAGAAGAAGAAGAGAGAGGAAAAGAGATGGAAAGTATCTTAGAAGAAATAATTGCTGAAAACTTCCCCAAACTGGGGGAGGAAATAATCGAACAGACCACGGAAATACACAGAAACCCCAACAGAAAGGATCCAAGGAGGACAACACCAAGACACATAATAATTAAAATGGCAAAGATCAAGGACAAGGAAAGAGTTTTAAAGGCAGCTAGAGAGGAAAAGGTCACCTATAAAGGAAAACCCATCAGGCTATCATCAGACTTCTTGACAGAAACCCTACAGGCCAGAAGAGAATGGCATGATATACTTAATGCAATGAAACAGAAGGGCCTTGAACCAAGGATACTGTATCCAGCACGACTATCATTTAAATATGATAGCGGGATTAAAAAATTCCCAGACAAGCAAAAGCTGAGGGAATTTGCTTCCCATTAACCACCTCTACAGGGCATCTTACAGGGACTGCTCTAGATGGGAGCACTCCTAGAAAGAGCACAGAACAAAACACCCAACATATGAAGAATCGAGGAGGAGGAATAAGAAGGGAGAGAAGAAAAGAATCTCCAGACAGTGCATATAACAGCTCAATAAGCGAGCTAAGTTAGGCAGTAAGATACTAAAGAGGCTAACCTTGAACCTTCGGTAACCACGAATTTAAAGCCTGCAATGGCAATAAGTACATATCTTTCAACAGTCACCCTAAATGTAAATGGACTGAATGCACCAATCAAAAGACACAGAGTAATAGAACGGATAAAAAAGCAAGACCCATCTATATGCTGCTTACAAGAAACTCACCTCAAACCCAAAGACATGTATGTACAGACTAAAAGTCAAGGGATGGAAAAACATATTTCAGGCAAACAACAGCGAGAAGAAAGCACGGGTTGCAGTACTAATATCAGACAAAATAGACTTCAAAACAAAGAAAGTAACAAGAGATAAAGAAGGACACTACATAATGATAAAGGGCTCAGTCCAACAAGAGGATATAACCATTCTAAATATATATGCACCCAACACAGGAGCACCAGCATATATGAAACAAATACTAACAGAACTAAAGGGGGAAACAGACTGCAATGCATTCATTTTAGGAGACTTCAACACACCACTCACCCCAAAGGATAGATCCACCGGGCAGAAAATAAGTAAGGACACGGAAGCACTGAACAACACAGTAGAGCAGATGGACCTAATAGACATCTACAGAACTCTACATCCAAAAGCAACAGGATATACATTCTTCTCAAGTGCACATGGAACATTCTCCAGAATAGACCACATACTAGGCCACAAAAAGAGCCTCAGCAAAATTCAAAATACTGAAATTCTACCAACCAATTTTTCAGACCACAAAGGTATAAAAGTACAAATAAATTCTACAAAGAAAACAAAAAGGCACACAAACACATGGAGGCTTAACAACATGCTCCTAAATAATCAATGGAGCAACGAACAAATTAAAACAGAGATCAAGGAATATATAAAAACAAATGACAACAACAACACAAAGCCCCAACTTCTGTGGGACACAGCGAAAGCAGTCTTAAGACGAAAGTATATACCGATCCAGGCACACTTGAAAAAGGAAGAACAATCCCAAATGAATAGTCTAACATCACAATTATCGAAATTGGAAAAAGAAGAACAAATGAGGCCTAAAGTCAGCAGAAGGAGGGACATAATAAAGATCAGAGAAGAAATAAACAAAATTGAGAAGAATAAAACAATAGCAAAAATCAATGAAACCAAGAGCTGGTTCTTTGAGAAAATAAACAAAATAGATAAGCCTGTAGCCAAACTTATTAAGAGAAAAAGAGAATCAACAAAAATCAACAGAATCAGAAATGAGAACGGAAAAATCACGACAGACTCCACAGAAATACAAAGAATTATTAAAGACTACTAGGAAAACCTATATGCCAACAAGCTGGAAAACCTAGAAGAAATGGACAACTTCCTAGAAAAATACAACCTTCCAAGACTGACCAAGGAACAAACACAAAAGTTAAACAAACCAATTACAAGCAAAGAAATTGAAACGGTAATCAAAAAACTACCAAAGAACAAAACACCCGGGCCGGACAGATTTACCTCGGAATTTTATCAGACACACAGAAAAGACATAATACCCATTCTCCTTAAAGTTTTCCAAAAAATAGAAGAGGAGGGAATACTCCCAAACTCATTCTATGAAGCCAACATCACCCTAATACCAAAACCAGGCAAAGACCCCACCAAAAAAGAAAATTACAGACCAATATCCCTGATGAATGTAGATGCAAAAATACTTAATAAAATATGAGCAAACCGAATTCAAAAGTATATCAAAAGGATCATACACCATGACCAAGTGGGATTCATCCCAGGGATGCAAGGATGGTACAACATTCGAAAATACATCAACATCATCCACATCAACAAAAAGAAAGACAAAAACCACATGATCATCTCCATAGATGCTGAAAAAGCATTTGACAAAATTCAACATCCATTCATGATAAAAACTCTCAGCAAAATGGGAATAGAGGGCAAGTACCTCAACATAATAAAGGCCATATATCATAAACCCACAGCCAACATTATACTGAACAGCGAGAAGCTGAAAGCTTTTCCTCTGAGATCGGGAACTAGACAGGGATGCCCACTCTCCCCACTGCAATTTAACATAGTACTGGAGGTCCTAGCCACGGCAATCAGACAAAACAAAGAAATACAAGGAATCCAGATTGGTAAAGAAGAAGTTAAACTGTCACTATTTGCAGATGACACGATATTGTACATAAAAAACCCTAAAGACTCCACCCCAAAACGACTAGAACTGATATCAGAGTAAGCAAAGTTGCAGGATACAAAATTAACACACACAAATCTGTAGGTTTCCTATACACTAACAATGAACCAATAGAAAGAGAAAGCAGGAAAACAATTCCATTCACAATTGCATCAAAAAGAATAAAATATCTAGGAATAAATCTAACCAAAGAAGTGAATGACCTATACTCTGAAAACTACAAGTCACTCTCAAGAGAAATTAAAGGGGACACTAACAAATGGAAACTCATCCCATGCTCATGGCTAGGAAGAATCAATATCGTCAAAATGGCCATACCCAAAGCAATATACAGATTTGATGCAATCCCTATCAAATTACCAGCAACATTCTTCAATGAACTGGAACAAATAATTCAAAAATTCATATGGAAACACCAAAGACCCCAAATAGCCAAAGCAATCCTGAGAAAGAAGAATAAAGTAGGGGGGATCTCACTCCCCAACTTCAAGCTCTACTATAAAGCCATAGTAATCAAGACAATTTGGTACTGGCACAAGAACAGAGCCACAGACCAGTGGAACACACTAGAGAATCCAGACATTAACCCAAACATATATGGTCAATTAATATTTGATAAAGGAGCCATGGACATACAATGGTGAAATGACAGTCTCTTCAACAGATGGTGCTGGCAAAACTGGACAGCTATATGTAGGAGAATGACACTGGACCATTGTCTAACCCCATATACAAAAGTAAATTCAGGGTGGGGCGGAAGATGGCGGCGTGAGTAGAGCAGCGGAAATCTCCTCCCAAAACAACATGTATCTATGAAAATATAACAAAGACAACCCTTCCTAGAATAAAGACCAGAGGACACAGGACAATATCCAGACCACATCCACACCTGAGAGAACCCAGCGCCTCGCGAAGGGGGTAAGATACAAGCCCCGGCCCCGCGGGAGCCGAGCGCCCCTCCCCCCAGCTCCCGGCGGGAGAAGAGCAGGCAGAGCGGGAGGGAGACGGAGCCCAGGGCTGCCGAACACCCAGCCCCAGCCATCCGGGCCAGAGTGCAGGGCCCTCGATACTGGGAAAACAGGGCAGCAAGAACAGTGAGCAGGCACTGGAGGCTGGGCGACAGAGGACATAAGAAAAGCGCGCGACCATTTTTTTTTTTTTGCTTTTTTGCTGCTTTGTTTTGGCGAGCGCTCTTTGGAAGTCTTAAAGGGACAGGGACCCCAATAGTAGGGAAACAGGGCAGAAAGACTGGTGAGCAGAGGCCTGAGGCTGGCACCGGAGAATAAAGAAAAACGAACGACCACCTTTTTTTTTTTAAATAAAAATTTTTTTTTTTTTAATTAAAAAAATTTTTTTTCTTGTTTTTTTTTGTGGTCGTTGTTTTGTTTTGGCGGGTGCTTTTTGGAAGTCTTAAAGGGGCAGGGCGGGCCACTTAATTCAGAGGTAGGGAATCCGGGACCTCTGGGCACCCTAACCCCTGGGCTGCAGGGAGCAGGGAGGCCCCTTACGGAGATAAATAGCCTCCCAGCAGCTCCTGCTCCAACGCGACTCCACCACTTTGGAGCAGCTGCCCGAGCCAGGCCACGCCCACAGCAACAGCGGAGATTAACTCCATAGCAGCCGGGCAGGAAGCAGAAGCCCTGTCTGCGCGCAGCTGCGCAGCACAAGCCACTAGAGGCCGCTGTTCTCCCAGGAGAGGAGGGCCACAAACCAACAAGAAGGGAAGTCCTTCCAGCCGTCACTCGTCCCAGTTCTGCAGACTATTCCTATCACCATGAAAAGGCAAAGCTACAGGCAGACAAAGATCACAGAGACAACACCAGAGAAGGAGACAGACCTAACCAGTCTTCCTGACAAAGAATTCAAAATAAGAATCATAAACATGCTGACAGAGATGCAGAGAAATACGCAAGAAAAATGGGATGAAGTCCGGAAGGAGATCACAGATGCCAGAAAGGAGATCGCAGAAATGAAACAAACTCTGGAAGGGTTTATAAGCAGAATGGATAGAATGCAAGAGGCCATTGATGGAACTGAAATCAGAGAACAGGAACGCATGGAAGCTGACATACAGAGAGACAAAAGGATCTCCAGGAATGAAACAATATTAAGAGAACTGTGTGACCAATCTAAAAGGAGCAATATCCGTATTATAGGGGTCCCAGAAGAAGAAGAGAGAGGCAAAGAGATGGAAAGTATCTTAGAAGAAATAATTGCTGAAAACTTCCCCACACTGGGGGAGGAAGTAATCAAACAGACCACGGAAATACACAGAACCCCCAACAGAAAGGATCCAAGAAGGGCAACACCAAGACACATAATAATTAAAATGGCAAAGATCAAGGACAAGGAAAGAGTGTTAAAGGCAGCTAGAGAGAAAAAGGTCACCTATAAAGGGAAACCCATCAGGCTAACGTCAGATTTCTCAACAGAAACCCTACAGGCCAGAAGAGAATGGCATGATATATTTAATACAATGAAACAGAAGGGCCTTGAACCAAGGATACTGTATCCAGCACGACTATCATTCAAATATGACGGTGGGATTAAACAATTCCCAGACAAACAAAAGCTGAGGGAATTTGCTTTCCACAAACCACCTCTACAGAACATCTTACAGGGACTGCTCTAGATGGGAGCACTCCTAGAAGGAGCACAGCACAAAACACCCAACATATGAAGAATCGAGGAGGAGGAACAAGAAGGGAGAGAAGAAAAGAATCTCCAGGTAGTGTATATAACAGCTCAATAAGCGAGCTAAGTTAGGCAGTAAGATACTAAAGAGGCTAACCTTGAACCTTTGGTCACCACGAATTTAAAGCCTGCAATGGCAATAAGTACATATCTTTCAATAGTCACCCTAAATGTTAATGGGTTGAATGCACCAATCAAAAGATACAGAGTAACAGAATGGATAAAAAAGCAAGACCCATCTATATGCTGCTTACAAGAAACTCACCTCAAACCCAAAGACATGTACAGACTAAAAGTCAAGGGATGGAAAAACATATTTCAAGCAAACAACAGTGAGAAGAAAGCAGGGGTTGCAGTACTAATATCAGACAAAATAGACTTCAAAACAAAGAAAGTAACAAGAGATAAAGAAGGACACTACATAATGATAAAGGGCTCAGTCAAACAAGAGGATATAACCATTCTAAATATATATGCACCCAACACAGGAGCACCAGCATATGTGAAACAAATACTAACAGAACTAAAGGGGGATATAGACTGCAATGCATTCATTCTAGGAGACTTCAACACACCACTCACCCCAAAGGATAGATCCACTGGGCAGAAAATAAGTAAGGACACGGAAGCACTGAACAACACAGTAGAGCAGATGGACCTAATAGACATCTATAGAACTCTACATCCAAAAGCAGCGGGATATACATTCTTCTCAAGTGCACATGGAACATTCTCCAGAATAGACCACATACTAGGCCACAAAAAGAGCCTCAGAAAATTCCAAAAGATTGAAATCCTACCAACCAACTTTTCAGACCACAAAGGCATAAAACTAGAAATAAACTGTACAAAGAAAGCAAAGAGGCTCACGAACACATGGAGGCTTAACAACATGCTCCTAAATAATCAATGGATCAATGACCAAATCAAAATGGAGATCCAGCAATATATGGAAACAAATGACAACAACAACACTAAGCCCCAACTTCTGTGGGACACAGCAAAAGCACTCTTAAGAGGAAAGTATATAGCACTCCAAGCATATTTAAAAAAGGAAGAGCAATCCCAAATGAATGGTCTAATGTCACAATTATCGAAATTGGAAAAAGAAGAACAGATGAGGCCTAAGGTCAGCAGAAGGAGGGACATAATAAAGATCAGAGAAGAAATAAATAAAATTGAGAAGAATAAAACAATAGCAAAAATCAATGAAACCAAGAGCTGGTTCTTCGAGAAAATAAACAAAATAGATAAGCCTCTAGCCAGACTTATTAAGAAGAAAAGAGAGTCAACACAAATCAACAGTATCAGAAACGAGAAAAGAAAAATCACGACGGACCCCACGGAAATGCAAAGAATTATTGGAGAATACTATGAAAACCTATATGCTAACAAGCTGGGAAACCTAGGAGAAATGGACAACTTCCTAGAAAAATATAACCTTCCAAGATTGACCCAGGAAGAAACAGAAAATCAAAACAGACCAATTACCAGCAATGAAATTGAAGAGGTAATCAAAAAACTACCAAAGAACAAAACCCCCGGGCCAGATGGATTTACCTCGGAATTTTATCAGGCATACAGGGAAGACATAATACCCATTCTCCTTAAAGTCTTCCAAAAAATAGAGGAGGAGGGGATACTCCCAAACTCATTCTATGAAGCTAACATCACCCTAATACCAAAACCAGGCAAAGACCCCACCGAAAAAGAAAACTACAGACCAATATCCCTGATGAACGTAGATGCAAAAATACTCAACAAAATATTAGCAAACCGAATTCAAAAATACATCAAAAGGATCATACACCATGACCAAGTGGGATTCATTCCAGGGATGCAAGGATGGTACAACATTCGAAAGTCCATCAACATCATCCACATCAACAAAAAGAAAGACAAAAACCACATGATCATCTCAATAGATGCTGAAAAAGCATTTGACAAAGTTCAACATCCATTCATGTTAAAAACTCTCAGCAAAATGGGAATAGAGGGCAAGTACCTCAACATAATAAAGGCCATCTATGATAAACCCACAGCCAACATTATATTGAACAGCGAGAAGCTGAAAGCATTTCCTCTGAGATCGGGAACTAGACAGGGATGCCCACTCTCTCCACTGTTATTTAACATAGTACTGGAGGTCCTAGCCACGGCAATCAGACAAAATAAAGAAATACAAGGAATCCAGATTGGTAAAGAAGAAGTTAAACTGTCACTATTTGCAGATGACATGATACTGTACATTAAAAACCCTAAAGACTCCACCCCAAAACTACTAGAACTGATATCGGAATACAGCAAAGTTGCAGGATACAAAATCAACACACAGAAATCTGTGGCTTTCCTATATACTAACAATGAACCAACAGAGAGAGAAATCAGGAAAACAACTCCATTCACAATTGCATCAAAAAAAATAAAATACCTAGGAATAAACCTAACCAAAGAAGTGAAAGACTTATACTCTGAAAACTACAAGTCACTCTCAAGAGAAATTAAAGGGGACACTAACAGATGGAAACTCATCCCATGCTCGTGGCTAGGAAGAATTAATATCGTTAAAATGGCCATCCTGCCCAAAGCAATATACAGATTTGATGCAATCCCTATGAAACTACCAGCAACATTCTTCAATGAACTGGAACAAATAATTCAAAAATTCATATGGAAACACCAAAGACCCTGAATAGCCAAAGCAATCCTGAGAAAGAAGAATAAAGTAGGGGGGATCTCACTCCCCAACTTCAAGCTCTACTATAAAGCCATAGTAATCAAGACAATTTGGTACTGGCACAAGAGCAGAGCCACAGACCAATGGAACAGACTAGAGAATCCAGACATTAACCCAGACATATATGGTCAATTAATATTTGATAAAGGAGCCATGGACATACAATGGCGAAATGACAGTCTCTTCAACAGGTGGTGCTGGCAAAACTGGACAGCTACATGTAGGAGAATGAAACTGGACCATTGTCTAACCCCATATACAAAAGTAAACTCAAAATGGATCAAAGACCTGAATGTAAGCCATGAAACCATTAAACTCCTGGAAGAAAACATAGGCGAAAACCTCTTAGACATAAACATGAGTGACCTCTTCTTGAACATATCTCCCCGGGCAAGGAAAACAACAGCAAAAATGAGTAAGTGGGACTATATTAAGCTGAAAAGCTTCTGTACAGCAAAAGACACCATCAATAGAACAAGAAGGATCCCTACAGTATGGGAGAATATATTTGAAAATGACACATCCGATAAAGGCTTGACGTCCAGAATATATAAGGAGCTCTCACGCCTCAACAAACAAAAAACAAATAACCCAATTAAAAAATGGGCAGAGGAACTGAACAGACAGTTCTCCAAAAAAGAAATACAGATGGCCAACAGACACATGAAAAGATGCTCCACATCACTAATTATCAGAGAAATGCAAATTAAAACTACAATGAGGTATCACCTCACACCAGTAAGGATGGCTGCCATCCAAAAGACAAACAACAACAAATGTTGGCGAGGCTGTGGAGAAAGGGGAACCCTCCTACACTGCTGGTGGGAATGTAAGTTAGTTCAACCATTGTGGAAAGCAGTATGGAGGTACATCAAAATGCTCAAAACAGACTTACCATTTGACCCAGGAATTCCACTCCTAGGAATTTACCCTAAGAATGCAGCAATCAAGTTTGAGAAAGACAGATGCACCCCTATGTTTATTGCAGCACTATTTACAATAGCCAAGAATTGGAAGCAACCTAAATGTCCATCAATAGATGAATGGATAAAGAAGATGTGGTACATATACACAATGGAATACTACTCAGCCATAAGAAAAGGGCAAATCCAAACATTTGCAGCAACATGGATGGAGCTGGAGGGTATTATGCTCAGTGAAATAAGCCAAGCGGAGAAAGAGAAATACCAAATGATTTCACTCATCTGTGGACTATAAAAACAAAGGAAAAACTGAAGGAACAAAACAGCAGCGGAATCACAGAACCCAAGAATGGACTAACAAGTACCAAAGGGAAAGGGACTGGGGAGGATGGGTGGGTAGGGAGGGATAAGGGGGGGAGAAGTAGGGGGGTATTAAGAATAGCATCCATAGCGGGGTGGGAGAAAGGGGAGGGCTGTACAACACAGAGAAGACAAGTAGTGATTCTACAACAGGTTGCTACGCTGATGGACAGTGACTGTAAAGGAGTATATGGGGGGACCTGGTATAGGGGAGAGCCTAGTAAACAAAGTATTCGTCATGTAAGTGTAGATTAATGATTAAAAAAAAAAAAATGCAGTTCCTATGTGGTGACCTCTAATGAGTTCTACACAATGATATAATGGACATATAAAAGTGTAGGCAAAGGGTCTGTTTGTGTTTATACAGAGGATCAAAGCCTAATTTGACTACCCCGAAAATGAACTAAGATACGATATGAAAAAGAACTTCCAACATCAGCACTCTCGGGAAGACTCATGACAGAAGATGATCATCAAAAAACCCCAACAAAGATCCACGCACAGCTACAGCTGTAGATGCACTCATCCCACCAGCTCCTGGACTTGCCATGGGAATGAAAGAGATATCTAAGCTGGCCTGTGCATACAGTAAAACAACAAATTTGACTGGATCTATACTGTTGGAACTCAACCAAGAATTAGGAGAAGTGCAAATTGTAGCGCTCCAAAATCTTACAACTACAGACTATTTACTGTTAAAAGAACATATGGGATGTGAACAGTGCCCAGGAATGGGTTGTTTTAATTGGTCTGATTTTTCTCAAACTATTCAAATTCAGTTAGATAATAACCATCATATCATTGATAAGTTTTCACAAATGCCTAGGGTGCCTAACTGGTTTTCTTGGTTTCACTGGAGATGGCTGGTAATTACAGGTATGCTTTTGTTATGTAACTATACTCCTATTATGTTAATGTGTGTGCGCAATTTAAGTAGTAGCTTAAAATCTGTACATGCTGAAGTTACTCTACAAGAAGATATGTCAAAGAAATAATCAATCTTCCCATGTTTTCTCCCGCCTGCTACTTCTATAGCTTTTCTTCTTCCTTCCTAATTACAATGAATTCTTAAATAGAATTCGTGCCTCATATCAAATTTACCGAGTATCATAACTCCTCCAAGTGGTAAAGATACCTCAAGACAAATGCTGGGCATAGAAGCCACAGGGCATAAATATGCAAAGAAATAAAAAGCTAACCATTTCAAACAATAAGGCTTCTCTCTCACTTACCAACTTCACATTTCCCTGTATGGCCCCGGAAGATGACTGGTTAGCCAGAGACAGGTAAGATTCCTCAAGGGAGGAACAACCTAAGACAGGCACAGTCGCAGGGGGGTCATCAGGTGAGAAATTGGGGATCAACAGAGGTGAGGCTTAGAACCTCACCCTCCCTGTTCTGAGAGAAATCTTCTGCATCCGTGGATGTTTTATTGCCCTTGTCTAGCTTGGATTAACACATAGTCTACAGGCACACACCTGATCATCTACATTTGCTCTCTTACAACACTAAACTATGTTTTCTACCTTTATGTTGTATCTACCTACCACTTCAGCATTTTATTAAAAATAATAAAGAGAGAAATGTGGTATCCACATATAAATCAAGTATAAAAATCAAATGTGTATTCATATTTGAACTGTTTATAGTTCATAATGCATGAGCAAAACCAAAAGTTTCTGTGATGACTGCCCTTGTACTGTTCACCATGTAACTTATTCACTATGTAAGAATTTGTTCCCCATGTAAGAACTTGTTCGTTATGCTTCAGAAGATTGGAGACTGACGAAAATTAGGCTTGGGGTGGATTAATGATTGTGCATTGAGCATTGACTCCCCTATACAGAATTTTATTGTTGTTAACAACCATTTGATCAATAAATATGAGAGATGCCCTAACAACAACAACCAAAAAAAAGTACACACTTCCAATTGTAAAATAAATAAGTAACCGGGATGTAATGTATAGCATAAGGAATATAGTCAAAATATTGTAACAACTTGGTATGGTGATAGCTGGTACCTAGAATTATCATGTATATAAATGTTGAATCACTGTGTTGTACACCTGAAACTAATGTAATGTAATACTGTGTGTCAACTACCCTTCAATAAAAAATAATTATCTAAAAAAAAAAAAAAAAAAGATTAGCAATGCATGGGGTGGGGGGAGAAAGGGGAGAGCTGTACAACACAGAGAAGACAAGTAGTGATTCTATAACATTTTGCTATGCTGATGGACAGTGACTGTCAAGGGGTTTATAGGGGCGACCTGGTATAGGGAAGAGCCTAGTAAACATAATATTCTTCATATAAGTGTACATTAAAGATAACAAAAAAAAAAAAAAGAAAGAAAAGGGGGATTACTCCCTGATAGGATAAAACTAACTGTAAATCAATGAATGATTAATGCATGCTTTAAATATCCTTAATTTTGATCACTTAAAGGGTGTCAGATGATCGGCTATGGAGGTACACTTTTCTGATAATATTCCTTTCTCTTAAAAAAAAAAAAAAAAAAGCAGTTCCTGTGTGGTGACCTCCAATGAGTTCTACACAATGGGTGTAAAGGGCAGATCAAAGTGTGGGCAAAGGGTCTGTTTGTGTTTATACAGAGGATCAAAGCCTAATTTGGCTTCCCAGAAAATGAACTAAGATGTAATATGAAGAAGAACTTCCAACATCAGCACTCTCTGGAAGAGTCATACCAGAAGATGATCATCAAAGAACCTCAACAAAGATCCATGCACTGCTACAGCTGTAGATGCACTCATCCCACCAGCTCATGGACTTGCCATGGGAATGAGGAAGGAGATATCTAAGCTGGCCTGTGCATACAGTAAAACTACAAATTTGACTGGATCTATACTGTTGGAACTCAACCAAGAATTTGGAGAAGTGCAAATTGTAGCGCTCCAAAGTCTTACAACTACAGACTATTTACTGTTAAAAGAACATATGGCATGTGAACAGTCCCCAGGAATGGGTTGTTTTAATTGGTCTGATTTCTCTCAGACTGTTCAAGTTCAGTTGGACAATATCCACCATATCATAGATAAGTTTTCACAAATGCCTAAGGTGCCTAACTGGTTTTCTTGGTTTCACTGGAGATGGCTGGTAATTACAGATATGCTTTTGTTATGTAACTATACTCCTATTATGATAATGTGTGTGCGCAATTTAAGTAGTAGCTTAAAACCTATATATGCTGAAGTTACTCTACAAGAAGATATGTCAAAGAAATAATCAATCTTCCCATGTTTTCTTCTGCCTGCTACTTCTATAGCTTTTCTTCTTCCTTCCTAATTACAACCCTTAAATAGAATTTGTGCCTCGTATCAAAATTACCGAGTATCATAATTCTTCCAAGTGGTAAAGATACCTCAAGACAAATGCTGGGCATAGAAGCCACAGGGCATAAATATGCAAAGAAGTAAAAAGCAACCCTTTTCAAACAATAAGGCTTCCCTCTCACTTACCAACTTCACATTTCCCTGTATGGCCCCGGAAGATGACTGGTTAGCCAGAGACGGGTAAGATTCCTCAAGGGAGGAACAACCTAAGACAGGCACAGTCGCAGGGGGGTCATCAGGTGAGAAATTGGGGATCAACAGAGGTGAGGCTTAGAACCTCACCCCCCCCGTTCTGAGAGAAATCTTCTGCATACGTGGATATTTTATTGCCCTTGTCTAGCTTGGATTAACACATAGTCTACAGGCACACACCTGATCATCTACATTTGCTCTCTTACAACACTAAACTATGTTTTCTACCTTTATCTTGTATCTACCTACCACTTCAGCATTTTATTAAAAATAATAATAATAAAGAGAGAAATGTGGTATCCACATATAAATCAAGTATAAAAACCAAATGAGTATTCATATTTGAACTGTTTAGAGTTCATAATGCATGAGCAAAACTGAAAGTTTCTGTGATGACTGCCCTTGTACTGTTCACTATGTAACTTATTCATTATGTAAGAATTTGTTCTCCATGTAAGAACTTGTTTGTTATGCCTCAGAATATTGGAGACTGATGAAAATTAGGCTTGGGGTGGATTAATGATTGTGCATTGAGCATTGACTCCCCTATACGGAATTTTATTGTTGTTAACAACCATTTGATCAATAAATATGAGAGATGCCCTCACAAAAAAAAAAAAAAAAAAAAGGACAGACTTCCAATGGTAAAATAAATAAGTAACCGGGATGTAATGTATAGCATAAGGAATATAGTCAAGATATTGTAACAGCTTGGTAGGGTGATAGCTGGAACCTAGAATTATGTATATAAATGTTCTACCACTGTGTTGTACACTTGAAACTAATGTAATGTAATACTGTGCGTCAACTACCCTTCAATAAAAAGTAATTATTTAAAAAAAAAAAAAAAAAAAGAACATATGGGATGTGAACAGTTCCCAGGAATGGGTTGTTTTGTCTGATTTCTCTCAGACTGTTCAAGTACAGTTGGACAATATCCATTATATCATAGACGAATTTTCACAAATGCCTAAGGTGCCTAACTGGTTTTCTTGGCTTCACTGGAGATGGCTGGTAATTATAGATCTGCTTTGGTTATGTAACTGTATTCCTATTATGTTAATGTGTGTGCACAATTTAATTAGTACTTTAAAACCTATACATGCTTAAGTTACTCTACAAGAAGATATGTCAAAGAAATAATCAATCTTCCCATGTTTTCTTCCGTCTGCTACCTCTATAGCTTTTCTTCTTCCTTCCTAATTACAACCCTTAAATAGAATTCGTGCCTCATATCAAATTTACCGAGTATCATAACTCCTCCAAGTGGTAAAGATACCTCAAGACAAATGCTGGGCATAGAAGCCACAGGGCATAAATATGCAAAGAAGTAAAAAGCAACCCTTTTCAAACAATAAGGCTTCCCTCTCACTTACCAACTTCACATTTCCCTGTATGGCCCCGGAAGATGACTGGTTAGCCAGAGACGGGTAAGATTCCTCAAGGGAGGAACAACCTAAGACAGGCACAGTCGCAGGGGGGCCATCAGGTGAGAAATTGGGGATCAACAGAGGTGAGGCTTAGAACCTTGCCCCCCCTGTTTTGAGAGAAATCTTCTGCATATGTGGATGTTTTATTGCCCTTGTCTAGCTTGGATTAACACATAGTCTACAGGCACACACCTGATATCTACATTTGCTCTCTTACAACACTAAACTATGTTTTCTACCTTTATCTTGCATCTACCTACCACTTCAGCATTTTATTAAAAATAATAATAATAATAATAATAAAGGGAGAAATGTGGGATCCACATATAAATCAAGTATAAAAATCAAACGAATATTCATATTTGACCTGATTGTTTATAGTTCATAATGCGTGATCAAAACCAAAAGTTTTTGTGATGACTGCCCTTGTACTGTTCACCATATAAGAACTTATTCACTATGTAAGAATTTGTTCACCATGTAAGAACTTGTTCGTTATGCTTCAGAAGATTGGAGACTGACGAGAATTAGGCTTGGGGTGGATTAATGACTGTGCATTGAGCATTGACTCCCCTATACAGAATTTTATTGTTGTTAACAACCGTTTGATCAATAAATATGAGAGATGCCCTCTCAAAAAAATAAATAAATAAATAAATAAATAAATAAATAAATAAATAAATAAATAAATAAATAAATAAATAAATAAATAAATAAATAAGGAAGCTGATTATGTATTGACAAAATACAAGATACAGTTAGGTAAAAAAAGAAAGTAAGATGTATTTTTCAACCCGATACTTACTGAGGTGAAATTTAAGACTTGAAAATGCTATATTAGTGATATAGTCACAGAATGAATGTCCACAGCAATAAAAACAAAAACTACTCCTATGCACATGTATATGCATCTCACAAAATGTGTACAAAAAAGAAGCCAGACACAAGGGAGTACAGACTGTATTAATTCCATAACCTAAAGATCAAGAACAGAACTGACTGAAGTCTAAGCAGCTTACCTTGTAGGAGACGGATACTAATGATGAAAATGGCCCTTTGGGTGTGCTGGAACTGTTCTGTATCTTGATTTAGGTTGTGCTTACGTGAGTACATATTCAGATGAAAATGTACCAAAATACACACTTATAAGTTACACATTTTACTGCATGTATAATTCAATTAAAAAGTTTCTTTAAATGGTCCTTTCTCAACCTTCATTGTTGAGATTTTCCTCTGAATTTACAAACTAAAATAACAAGTCTGCTACACAACTTACCTCCCCCATTAGTTCCTTAACAACAGGCACCACTCCATTGTCTCTGGTAAAGCCCTGGTATGACATGTTCCTGGCCGCTCTTTGGGTACAGATGAATATATCACCATTCACTGTCTCAAAGCCAATGTACTTCATATCAGGCCGAACCCAACAGTTTGTCTGTCCAAACATGGTCTCAGGTCTGAGAGTCGCAGCTACCAAGAAGATATTTTTCCCCTTCAAGCCACTAAAAAGAAAAAAATATGTATTTATGAAAAAAAAAAAGGTGGATATTATTACATCTGATATTTGAAAAAGATGAGGCAATAACTCTTTGGCAAACCCACCTTAATTTGGATGGGTATGGCTCAAGAACTTTCAACTTGATTAAAGTATATTCCTGAGGTCCAACACCCTAAACAAATAAACAAAAAGAAAATTTAAGGGGGAAAAAAAGTTGGATTAAACCTACTGATCTGTGTGAGAGATTTGCTTCAAATTTTTAAGCTGGATTCTTGTACTGTTAGAGTAAGTCCTTCTTCCAATGAAGAGACTGTCAGTGGTGTGCTGACCATATCCATAAGGAGGAAGCTAGCAGACCACCCTCCCACCCATACCAACCAGAACTGGTAAAGAAGGCTCAGTTTACTGACAGTTCCCTCCATGAGAGGGAAGGACAGGAAGGAAAAAAAAAAGTGACTTGGAGTAATCAGCCACAATAGCAGTTGCCTAATTGGGAGTTAGAAGATACACCACCAACCACACAGAACAGTCATCACAGACATACAGGAGATCAGGGGTCAGACGATACACATTTATACCTGAAGTTGGGCCCTTACTAATGGTGTGACCCCAGGGAGGCACAATCCCTCTGAGCCTTCATTCCCTCAGCTGTAAAATAACTGTGCTATGCCTCACACTGGATTGTCCTGAGGAACACATTAACATAACGGAAGGAAAATGCTTTAAAAAACTATGATGTACTATTGAAATTTAGGATATTGCTACCACTGACTATATTAAAACTTAATATAGTCACTAAACTGGCATCTCTTAATCTTTGAAATTTGTGAGCAACGCTTACTTCTTTCTATCACGTAAGTTAAATCCTAGTTGAAGGCTGATTTTGAAAAGTAGTTGCTAGACCACAAATATGTCCAAAGGTGGTAACAAAGAATGATGCATTCACTGGGACTCCTAAGTTCAGATCCTGGTATTGCCGACTTTCTGTGCCAAAGCTTTAGGCCAATCACTCAGCCTTATTTCACTCAAGTATTACAAGGAATAATGTACTATGTCCTACAGGAATGTCAAATGAACTGACATCACGCATGGCTAGGTGTACTTTGGAAATAAGCAAGTAGGCACATGATCAAAGCAAGTGTTAAGTGGAATCTGTATACGTCAATACATCTCATTATCTTTTACCAGGCTCTCTCTTTATTTTATTTATTTATTTTTTTTATTTTTTATTCTTTTATTTTGGTATCATTAATCTACAATTACATGAAGGACATTATGTTTACTAGGCTCCCCCCTTCACCAAGTCCCCCCCACATCCCCATTCACAGTCACTGTCGTTCAACATAGTAAGATGCTGTAGAATCACTACTTGTCTTCTCTTTGTTCAGGCTCTTTTTAGAGCAGTGTATTATCTAGGAGGTGCTTCTCAAGCATAGCATACGTTATGATCACTTGAGAGCGTGCTCAAAGATCCGTGAATCCCACCCCAAGAGCTTCTGATTCAGTAATTTGGGGATGAAGCTCAAGACTGTCCTTTCGATCTCATGCTGATGTAGCTGGTCCTAGGACTATTCCTGGAATAGCAAGGTCCTGAACAAGATACAGGGACCTGTAATGACATTCTGCCTCCCTCGCCACAGCCACCACAGCATCATGACTGTATACCCCTCAGCACTGCAATGAAGTTATATTTAGGTTTCTGGTTTATTTCTTAAACTCTATGGCCATATTAAGAATTATAACAGTTACTCTATGTCACAAATAATTACCTCTCCAGTTTGTCTGTCATGATCCATACAAGGCTGTCCATCTTTTGGAGAATAAATGGTATACCTAAAAAACAAATAGTAAGTGACAAGTATTATTAAATATCCAAGTTTTATCCTAACATACTTGTCAGTGTTGCTCCTAACATCTTACAATATTTCTTCTTAATAAAACTTCAAACTCAACTCTATCACTAACCTGGTTACTTAATGAAAGCTTTCTGCTTTCATCAAAGGTAGTGCCACTGAACAATATGCCCTGATCTAGGCTTTGTGGTGTGAAACAAAAGATTGTGAAGTATAAATTCACTGATGATACACAAATAGCTTTTAATATAACCAAGGAAGAACATTAATTTATAGAACAAAAGGATAAACTAAAATACAAATAAAATCATCATTTTTCTGCTTGGCTGGGAATATTGAATATTTAGTGAGAATATGAAAACTAACATTTCTATTCTCCCTGGTTCTATTTGTCACAAATACTAAGCAGCTCAGAGAAAGAGACACTGGCAAAACAAAAGGGAAAACAAAGCAGACAAAGGAACAAAAGGGAAATGCTCATAAAAGAGAGAAAGGACAAGGAGAAAGTAGGCTAAGGGGCAGTGGGCTACAGCACAGGAATTCTATGGCTTTTGCTTATTACATGGAAGGACAACAAACTCACCGCTTCCCAAATTTAATTTTGTTTCTTTCTCTTAATGTTAAAAACTGCCACCTGACAAATGAATCATAGTAAGGGTTAACATCAGTGGTGATGAAGGAACGACGCCAGTCTACCTACAGAAGGCGAAAGGAAAAGGTCCTGTTTGAGAAATTAGAATAGTCTCTATGAGTTCAAATTCCTATGAATCCATTACTTACTATTCTACTCTTTATTTTCCAATTTAGGATTACATCAAATATTTAAAAAAATAAAATTTTTCAAGTTCCACCTATTAAATATATGTGACATTACATTAATTTGTATAATATTTAAGTTTTTGCACACACATTTATATATTCAACATACAGGAATTATGACAAATTAAGAAAGAACACTTAAATAATATCTTTATGTATTTCTAAATACTCAAGCTAAAGTTTGGCTTCTTCATAACCTTTGAACAGAATTGTTTTCTACTAATTGCTAATGGATCAGTACACATTTCAATACAACAAGTACTAAAGTGCTTAACCGCTTACATTGAGGCCCATTACATTCTAATCTGAGAATAACAGTACAATTCATTAGTGGAATACCAGAGGAATATAGTATTTTAAATGTAAATGGTGGTCCAAATCTCATATAATGCGTTCTTCATTATTTTCTTAAACATGAGGGTGGTGAGCATACCTTCACACCCATTCTCCTCAGATCCTGAACAGCGAGTGGTGGGAAATAATCAAGCCAGTGTTCTGCTTCAGAAAACCTGACTATCTCGTCATCGGACAGACCAAGGCATTTCATGATGCCCCACTGGTATTTAGAAGATCCAGTTTTAGCAGCTGCTTTACTCTGGAAATAATCAGCAGAAACAAATTCTATCAAAGAAAACCGAGAACTGGTTAACAAATTCCAGGACCACAGTAATTTTAAAGTGAATAATCCCATTTGTTAAATTTTTAAATTCCAAAACAATGCTGTTGCCATGTCAGAATACTTCAGGATTTAGATGTACTATTTTGTCTGTCAAACTATACAGTCTAATACTCACCAGACTCTGACACAAAAGATAACTAAATGGGTAAAAACCACAAAGGTTTATCACAAAGATAAGATCTCAGCACCAAACCTCTCTAACTCCTAGTTTCTAATACCACATGCATCTTTTTTCGTTATGAGTAAGCTACTAACAAGTTTCCTTCTTTTCCATTATTTACCAGCATCAAGAATGCAACCAAATGCCAAGGGCCGGAGGTAGGGCAGGCAAAGGGGATGAACTACAGAACCATAAAAAGGCAGGAAAAGGAATTTTCAGGGTGGCAGAACCCTTCTGTGTGGTACTGTGGTGGTAGAAACATGACTCCACGCCATTTGTCAAACCAACACAACTACACAATACGAAGAGTGAAATGTTACTGTATGTAAATTTTTTTTAAATCACCCAGGATGTTGCAGGAACCCCAGACGGAATGCAGACTACGGCAAATGTTCTGACTATATCACAAATACATCTAACAACCCAACTGAAGGGGAAAGAAAGGAGCTTTGGAAGTAATTTTGGAAAACAATGTGTTAACTAGATCCTAAAGACAAAAAAAACCACACACACACACTGTTGTTTAGCTGGTGAAAGTGTTTCTCCCCAGAGTAGAGGTTAGCAATTCTGAAACTACGAGTAGAGTAGGATTGAACGAATAAAAGGTATAACTGTAAAAACAGGTTTCTCGCTGTTTAGGTCACGGATCAGCAAAGAGAGAATGCTAGAATAAGCCCCCTGAGGCTAAAATGGAGCCAGAGTATCAGTGTGAACTTTCAAAATATACAGACAACTTGATACATAAGTGTTCCCTGCTCTTTCTACTGAGAGGGCCTAGAAACAATGAGCAAAGCTATCACTCAGAGCTTAGTTCCTAACACCATTTTTCAGTAAGAGGAAAGGGGAGAAGTGGTTAATTTCAGGGCTGAAACAGGGAAAATACCAGAAGAGCCTGGAGCACCTTGTTGGCACTAGAAAGTAAGAAACTAGTTTTTAAAAAAAAAGGAAAGAAAAGAGGGGGCATGTCAGATGAACACAGCAACCTAAAAGACTCTCAAAGGCCAAAACTAGAACAATCTGTGCAGTAACAACAATGCGCCCCCAAAAAAACCAATAGTACTGGATTATAAACCAAAAAATAAAATGAATATGCATGAATCCATACTGATATGAAAAAAAAGACAGAATTATAAGTAAATGGGGGAGAAAGGACAACTCTTCCTTTCAGAAGAATTCCAGATAACAAATGTAGAAGAAATGAGGGAAATGGAAAATCACCATTAGAACAGCACAGTAGTAACTGCTGCCAGCAAGATCCACTGATGAAAGCCAAAATTAAGGAGCAAATATTTAAGAAGAAACAAGATATTACCTCTATAGCCTCAAAGAATCTCTCCCAAAATATATATGAACACAAAGGGGAAAGAGATCTTTACAGTAGGAAAACCTGACAGACACCACCTACCCCAAACGATCAAGGCTAACATCACCAGGAATAGGATATATCATATACTTCCCGGTATGACGCATTCAGGACACATCACCTCTTCAATCTATTTCTGGGAAAGCATTAAACAAACCCAAACTGAAAGACATTCCATAAGTTATCTGACCATTCATTACTTTTCAAGTGTCAAGATCATAGGAAACAAAGAGGAGACTAAGAAGACATGTAAGGGGACACGACATGACAACTAAACGCAATGTGGGATCTTAGACTGGACATCGGAACAGAATAAGGGTGTTAACGAAAACAACTGGTAAAACCCAAATGAAGTCTGTTATTTAGTAAATAATTCTGTCCAAATGTTAATTTCTTAATTTTGAGGATTGCACAATGGTTACATATGACATTAGGAGAACTGGGTGAAGATTATAAAGGAACTCTGTACTATCTTGCAATTCTTCAGTAAGTCTAAAATTATTTCAAAATAAAAAGGGGAAAAGGCAATCAAAAAATTGGGTAATTTTTTGCTTTTGTTACTTTTTAAAAATTACTGAGTACCCTTTACATCAGGTACTGTGCTTGTACTGGGAATGCACATATAAATCAGACAAATATAAACACAAAACTTCAACAAAGTAAGTATCAACCACCAACCTTTTTCCCTTTAGCTTTATCCTTAATTATTAAATCTTCTGTTTTAACAGTGGTTTCTTCCTCTTCCTCTTCTTCATCTGGAAAATCAGGAGGGCAACCATAAACCTCTATTTCTCTTTTCAACTTATCAGCACATGCCTATAACAAACACAACATTAGAGGTAGCAAAGTTCAAAATTCAAGGTAGAAATGATTGGAACTTTTTGTTGTTTCTATGGTCAAATAAAATAGACCCTGAAATTTTTTGCAATGCATCTATACATAAGTAGATAGTAGAAAACTCAAATAATTCAAATCATGTACCTCAAAATTCACTAATTTATAAATTAGTATTTATTTACCCAGTGAGCATTTATTCAAAATCCAGAATACTCAATGTAGACTAATATGCTAGGCATTAGAAGTACAAAGATATACAAGATACAGTGTTACTATTTTGAGTAACATTAACAGCAGCATTTCTCAATTTAAAGATTACTGTCATATATACTCTACTAGTTATCATTTCAAGCCTAGGTATTAAGACAGGTATTACGTTAGAGAATAGACACTGAAGAAGTGATTTACCCAAGGTCATAAAGCTAGTAAGCTGCAGAACTAACACATGAACCTGGGCTTCCCACCCCAGCTCTTCTCAACTATACCATGAGTCCACTGTCAGAAACAAAGATGACGCCAGTAGACAGTGCTAAAGTTCTAAGAAAAATACAAGCACAGAATTGTGATTTTTAAAAAGGGAGGGGACTCTTTGATGCAGAAGAATTTCAGTTAGTAATAATGACACAACTAGAAGGTCACCATCTTACAACCACTGATTCAATAACTGAAATAGACAAGGATCATCAAAGGATGCTAAAATCACTGGGTTTTGGCAACCAGACATTCAGAGGCTCTCAAAGTATCATCCCAAAGATTACTTATTAATTAAAAAGGGAGAAAGTCACCTTTAGAATGAAGTTATTAGTGTCACTAAGATGGGACAAACTGCCATTATATATTCCTTTTAATGTGATATACTGGGACAGTTATACCTTCCCGTCTAGTATTCTTGTCAAAATATTTAAGCCAAATCTAATCATGAAGAAAAAATCAGAAAATTCAGATAATAACTGACCTAGACTTTTCAAAGACATCAATGACATGACAAATTTTTTAAAAACTAAGAGAACTGATAACCAAATGCAACCTTTGATTCATGAAATTAAAAGAAACTGCCAGAAAGAACATTTGGGGACAACTAGAAACATCTGACTACAGATTAAATAAAGATGATAATATTACATCAATGTTAACATTTCCTGGAGGGGATAACAGCATTGTATGATGCAAAAGGATGCTCTTGTTCTCTAAAGACACATGCTGACGAACTCAGGGAGACATGTCACAATGTCTGCGACTTACTTTCACTGAGTTCATAGAAACAGGGGGGGAAAGCATGCTTGCACTGTATGTGTGATGAGAGACAGAACTAATGGAATTTTAGTCAATGTTAATATTTGGTAACTGTAAGTGAAGTGTATATGGTGTTCACTGTACTCCTTTTACCTTTTGTGTAAAGGTTTCACATTTTTCAGTATAAAAGATTAGAAAATAAAAAGAAATGGGAGTTAAGTTTCCTAACCCTATCACATTTAGGCAACCTTTCAACTCTTAATTTTCTGGCCCATTCTTTATTGAGAATTATTTCGAATACAAATTTACGACAAATGAAGATCTTTGCAAAAATGATCAAAATGAAATACAACTATTTATTACTTTATAACATCCTACATGTCACAAATGCATAGAACACTGCTATTTTACTTGTTAATAGTTAATTATCTAATTCTAAAACAGAAATGAATATGTAGGTAACCAAAAGATATCAAAATTCCTTAGAAATCACTTAGACTTTCATATGTTCCTTTAAGCACTTCTTCAAATGTTTTTTAAAAATTAATTTTCACTATAAAAACTTCAACTCATTTCAAAAAACCTTCAAAAGAACACAGAAGTGTTTAAAAATCCTATTCTAAGCTCTTGAATTGGATAGTACTATTTGCTCTAAGCTGAAAAGAATAGAAACCAATCCCAAAAGCAATCTTACCTTAATAGGCATTCCAGTGCAGTGTAAACCAAAGGGAAACAGACAACTTTTTCCTTTCAACCTCTGGTACCCTACTGCAAACTATAGAAAGAAAGTTAAATTTAAATTATAAATTTAAATGCTAGACAAACAGAAAATGCTAACTTTTCACAAAGATCACCAGTTTTCCTCTTCAGATATTCCTTCA
Source organism: Manis pentadactyla (assembly GCF_030020395.1). Classification (NCBI taxonomy): domain Eukaryota; kingdom Metazoa; phylum Chordata; class Mammalia; order Pholidota; family Manidae; genus Manis; species Manis pentadactyla. The sequence goes on from NC_080031.1 coordinate 105,723,011, forward strand.
CAGAACCAGCTAGACTTCAGTCATTCCAAAATTCTAGCCCACTATCCTTTTTTCCCATCTTTTCACCTATTTAGGCATTACCATGCATACATACATACCCAGACCCCTACAACATGCACACACAGCATATGAAAAATAAATATAAAAGTTAAATTACTTAAATATAAAAATTATGCTTAAAATTAAGCATCTCTAAGTTCTCTTAACAGGAAATAAATTCTGTAGATGCCATTTTCTTCAAAACAGTATTTATTAAAGACTCTTCATCCCATTATATTAAACACAGAGGAAGCTTACCTCACATTTGGACAAAGAAAATGTGTGTCCCAAATGAAGGCGCCCATTCATATACGGATACGGGAAGGTTACAAAGTACTTGCCCTTGCTGCAAAATCAAGTAAAAAACAAAGTACATTAAAGAAAGTGTTAAGTTCCTTTTATAATGAGGGGTTAAATGGAGGGAATGCTTGCTATAAATAACTTATTTACATTTTAGTTATTTAAAAGATAGTTAAAATTAAACTTACAGATCTAGAAATTAAAATCTCTCTAAAATTGAAACTTATTTTTCATTTAGAAAGAATATTTATAGATGTTTATTAAAGAAATATCCTTGCAGCAAATACCAGAGGTTTCATGTAAGCAAAAATACTGAGCAATTACGATATACAAAAAAAAATACTTTTAATACTCTTAGGAAAATGGATTAGTTACTGAGTCTGTTTTACTGATTCAAAAGATACATATAAAGCAGTTCAGAGTGTCTTGGGAAAAATAAAACATCCTCAGTATAAAAATGATATATTGTAAACTCACTTTAAAAAACACACCTTTTTAAGGCAGTTTATTATATTCTTTTGTCTTATGAACCAAATGTATCTAACAAATTTATACAAGTTATGTGAAGCACAATAAGGTAACACTGTAAACACACCATCCAACTTATAAGTCCAATGAAGCTTCCTATGTGCTCCTCCTCATTCTTCCACCAAATATAACCAAGACATTGAAATTTACTTTTTTCATTCCCTTGTTTTCAGAATACTTTAGACATATGTCTGTGCCCTTAAACAATGTATCATTTAATTTCCACTTGTGAGCTTTATAAAAAAATGACATACTTCATAGGGACTTCTGTAAGTTCATAGGGACTTTGCCTTTGTGCTCATTAATTTCTAAGTTTCTTCAGTCCATTTTCTTTTACTGAACAAGGAAGCTTTTTCAGTTCACTTCCAATTATTTTATATTACCTTAAGTTGACCAAAATTGTAGAACCAAACAGAAACTTCAAATTACAGTTTAAAACATAACAGGAGATACTTCATATTATAACCAACTCTTCACCTCTTTAAAAAAAAATTCATTTTTCCATTAGAGTGCAGCTTTGTAGCAAGGAGCAGACACTCTGGAATCAGAAAGTCCTGAGAAAACGGCCAGACCCTTTCAATTCCTAGCTATGCAACTCTGAGCTGGTTACTTAGCCTCTCTGTGCCTTACTATCCTCATCTATAAAATAGAGATAAAAACACTGCTAACCTTAAAAGGTTATTAAGAAAATTAAATGTAAATGATGGCATATTTCCTGTTGCCATGACATACTGAATGGTTAAGTGTTCATTATTACCTGCTACTATTATTATTATTGTCAATATATTTTCTCAACTCTAAGAACAATTTGCTACATTTCAACTTATCTGATATTAAGATGCAGCTTATAATTGACGCATATATTTACTGAGTTTGTTTTGGGACAGTTATTTTGTTTTTGTTTTTCCCCAATTTCATATCATTATCTAGTATGTTTTACAATCAATGATTCTTAACATCAAGGAAATTACATTATTTCTGAAATAAGATCTTCAGAAGAGAAACTCTTCAAAAGTGTTATATCTTTGAAAATAATTATCACTCTAATAAGAAGTTCTTAATAATAACGGTTTCTTTCTAACAGTCAGCAAAGGCATGATATACTTAATGCAATGAAACAGAAGGGCCTACAACCAAGAATACTCTACCCAGCAAGATTATAACCTAAATTTGAAGCAGGGGTTAAACAATTTCCAGGTAAGCAAAAGTTGAGGGAATTTACCTCCCACAAACCATCTCTACAGTGTATTTTAGAGGGACTTCTCTAGATGGAAGTGTTCCTAACAGTCAGCAAAGACAAAGCTACAAAACATCCTCCTTTACCTAGATATGAAAATTATTAGTTTTTAGAAAAAAACCTCTATGTAGAAAAAATCACTTAAGAATTCCATAGGAAAGAGGATTCTAATTTGAAATGCAGAAAGTGGACGTCACCTCCTTCAGCCCATTTCAAACGTTATAAATACTATCTGCCTCACCCTTTCCACAGAGCAGTTTCTGTAGCCGATGGTTTTGGAAACACAGTGTAGAACATCACAAACTATTACTCACCAAGTTGGCTTCTCTAAATCAGATGCATTGACTTCAAACACTTTCTCGGTATCCCATTTCTGCTGGATTTCTTTCTCAATCTTCTTCAAAAAGTCCACTTTTGCTGTTCCTTTTCTTTCCTATTGGACACAAAAGAGAATAATCCACTCTACCCATCAATAGTCTTGCTTTCAAAAAAAGAAGAGAAACAAAAGGAATTGCATTCACACTGAAATGAGCTGTTCACTGATACATCAGTTTTTCCATGGTTATCCTGAAATTTAATGAACAAGATTGAAGATTCAAGTTATCACAATCTGTCCACTTTAAACATCAGACAGTTAAAGAATTATTTAAATACATAAAAAACTTTGAAATACTTCTTCAAAATTATATCCTACATGTAACACTGTTGTCAGATATTCCTATTTAGTGAAAATATACGAATACTTAGAAAAGTAAAGGATGGAGCAGTGCCTGCCTGCCTGCCATGCTGCAATCACGACCACCAAAGGACGCTGAGGCTCAACAGGTAGAGATTACGGCAAGACCAGCCAGTTGCACGTTTTTTCCAAGGAAGCTGATGAAGAGCTCTCCAAAATGATTAGTAGATTATTCATACGAAATTAAAATGAAATGGAGAACGGCACACATGTCTGGTAGTATACTGGATCTACCTGGCAACATTCCCATCGTCCCTCTAGCCATCCTCGGATGAAAACAAAAGGACCCGCAGGATGGTTCTAACTCTGACTAAACCAGGAGGATCAGAAGTCCATTCTCTGCAACTCTGAACAGAATTAGCTCTCACGGCCAGTGTGCTGCAGCTGGAGCAGAACACGGCACCACGGGACAGGCAAGTGTGAAAACTGGGTATCAGTGGACCATACACAAATCTAGTTCTGCTTTGAAAACTTAGTATTAAGTTGCTAGAATTTTACTTTCTGGTATAAAATCCTCTGAACTGAAATTAAATTTTCCTCCTCTTCTTATGTGCTAACATTTCCAGATTCTGCAGCATTTTCAAATATGAAAATACCTGAGTTCTACTCATACTTGTACAACCTACCAGACAGGTGACCTTGCCAAGCCACCCGACTTGTGGGTCTCAGTCTCCTTTAATTATGCCTCCCTTTATCCTTTCACCCAAAAATTTAAAAAATACTTTTCTAGTCACATCACATAGTAGATTCTTAGTTTTTTTAAATGGTTATACAAATTTGAAATGTTAAGCAAAGAGGAATTCTGTGCAATCAGAAACAAAACAAACTTACCACTATTTTTCCAATAACTAAACTTAAATATACCTCGTGTATTATGTAATAAAATAACAGTATTAAAAGTAGGTGAGATTCAGTACATATCTACCACTAAGCTGTCAACTCTGTTTTATTATATTCAGTTTTTTATATTTCAAATCAAAGAATGGTTTATTATTTCTTTTTATTCTTTTTAAGCAAGCTTAATGCAGAAGAGAAGGGCAAGTCACAGAATAATGAAATGTCAGCTTACAAGGAGATGAAATGATGGATTAAAGGAAGAACCTTGCCATAAAGTCTGTGGGACAATGAAAAAGAATTCCAGAATTTGAAAAGTCATGGATATAGTTTCTTCAGTAACCAAAAGAAAATAAAAGTGACAATATTTTGTTTCTATAAATCCTGAAAACATCATAATTGCTGTGAGTGAAAATTTTATCAAAATATATTTCTGATCAAGTCAATGCCTCCTCAGAAGTTCTCCAAGCTCTCAGGATCAAGACCATACTCGTAAACCTGACACTCAAGTGCCATCTGGTCTCATCTCTGCCAGAGCCTCCCTCCTGCCCTCCCCTCCTTTCCCTCACCACTACCCCTCCAGGCCTAGTAAACCAGATGCATCTTCCCAGATAGGCCAAGACCCCTCTCACCTCTGGGCCTTTGTTCAAGTTACCCTCTTTGTCCTCATATCCCACCAATCTTGGCCTGGCTCTCTCACCCTTCAGGTCTCAGCAAATCACCTGCCTTGTTTCCCCACAGGTCCAAGAGATGCCATTCTCAGTATGTTCCTGCCACTCTTGCCCCTATGACAGCACTTATCACACAGTGACATCAGCATCTGTCTGCCTTCCCCACAGGACTGTTAATTTGTTCATGGTGCGAACTGTGTCTTGTTTCTCATTATGTCCTCAATGTCTAGTGTAAAACAAACTCACAGCAAGTATTTGTTGAGTATTTCAAGATTTTAAAAGACAGCTGTTGCATACTGTGGCCAAAAAGAAGTAACATAGACTAGGAACTGCACTGCATTTTTGAATCAAGGCACTAAGCAATTTGGACTCTTTCCCAAGAATTTCAATGAAACTAAGTGTGCTTGCGTAAGGTATTTCCTTTTCCAAGAAAGAATAAGGCCCAACACCTATTCACTTCCTTCCATGCCTGCTACCAACCACACTCATTTAGACCTTCAATGCCTTTGCCCCCTTACTGTAAAACCCTCTTCTTGACAAGTAACCTGTAAGTTACAAATCTCTCTAAGCCTATACATGCTAACCCCTGTGTTCAATTCTAATAGACAAGGAGTACCATTTGAAAGGAAGCTGTGGTTGCCTGGGCAATACCTGTTCCTTCCCTTCATCCTCAGCAACCAAAGCTCAGTCTCATTTACGTTAGTGCAGCAGAGGGGGTAAGGGTGCTCTGCTACATTTCTAGATGAGTTGTCAGGTAGGTTGGAGCTATGTGACCAGGTTCTAGCAAAGGAGCTTTGCGCAGAACAAAGTAAGTCATTCCTACCCTTAAAGCAGCCTGTGCGAACTAACAGCCGACAACCTGTAGGTAGAGGGACTCTCAAAAATATTTTCTTTCAAAACCAGAAGGAAAAATGAACTTTTAGGTTAAAGAAAGATTTTCATATATAATATTAATGTTTGTCTTCATATCAACACAGTTGTAAAATATAATTTGTAATATTTTTTACAGAGGAAGGGGCCCATGAAGGCAAAAGTTATCTAAGGCCTCATGAAGCCTAGTTGAACCTCCAGTCACGGGTCATATGAAATCCCAGTTACCAAGTTGGGTTTTGAACTCCTGGCAGACAACTTTTAGAACGAATATAGTCACCTGAACACAAAGTAGAATGGTATAGGCACAGAAATTAGATTAACAAATATCTTTTGCTTAAAAATGACCATGTCACCCCATTTAAAAGAACATGAAAGCAAGTCTTCATAAATTACTTAGAACTATGTGTTTCTTTACACTGTGCTGAGCATGCTAAATGAACAAAAGCTTTTCTTTGAGATTTCTGCTTCTCAGAAAAACTTGTTCCTCAAAACTTCAAAGGTCAATTGTAATGAAATCTGATATTGGCCCCAGCACTAACTTGTATAACCTTGAGCAAATCACTTGATCGATCTGAGCCTCAAGTTCTTTACTAGTGATTCAATGAGACAATACGTTATTTGAATAAATTAAAAGAATCCCTTAAAACTCAATGATCAAAAATAAATAAAATAAAGCTAAATACTCCAGGTTTAAAAAATGATTATTTAACAAGAACAGAGTTCCTCACCTTTGGTACTTTGACATTTTGTGCCAAATAAGTCCTTGTTTTCAGAGACCGTCTTGGGCCCTGTAAGATGTCCAGGAGCACCCCTGGCTCCTACCCACTGGCTGCCAGGGGCACACCCCCACTCCCACCCCACGCCTCTGTGCTAACGACCCGAAGAGTCTCCAGACCAAAGTTCTCTGGGGGACAAAATCCCCACCAGCAAAGAAACAACGAACTAGATAAGAAACTCTTTCGTATTTTCAGTCATGGTATTCTGCAGTCCTCAAAACCTGTATGACCATTAGCTTATTCGATCTTAACAACTCTAAGGAGGAGGCAGACCAGTGACTGTCATTGCCACGGTGATGAAGCTGAAGCGCGGAGATCATCTTGCTGCAAATGGTCAAGTTGGACAAAACCCTCATCTTCTGACTTCTTTTTCCATCTCTTCTCAGTACTCTGGCCGTATCCTAGCTCCACCATTTACTAGCTGTAGAACCCTAGACAAGTTCCTTAACCTCCACTTCACACCTACCTATAAAATGGGAATAATAATTAGACCTACCTTGTATAATTATGATGAGGATTAAAAGAGAGAATACCCATGAAGGACTTAGCTTAGTGCCAGACCCATGGTGAATGCTCAATGATGTTACCCATTATCACAAAGACGACTAGACATCATTTGCTTTTTACTGGGTGTGAAAATGGCATTGTGGTTGTTTTAAGAGAACTTACCGTTATATCTAAAAAAAAAAAAAAAACTTACTAAAATATGTACAGTGCAGTACCCAGAATTTGCTTATAATGAATCCTGAGGGGGGAGGGGAGGGTCCAGGAGAGGTATGTATGAAACAAGACTGGCCCCAAACTGTCAATGACTGAAGTTGGGTGACGGATGGTAAGTGGAAGTACATAATACTACTATGACCACTACTTTGCTCACTACTTTAATACTCCAAGTGAAAAATTGAAAAACAATGTATTTGTCAGAAGTTGGCTCTTACCCTTATTATATCACATATCCAGGTCCCCTCTAAAAGTCTGATATTAACAAAAAGGAATTAGAACTGTCAAAAACTCTATAAAATAAATACTCCAATGATATGAAGAAAACTAAATTGTTTTTTATGAATTCAATCATAAAATAAAAACTAATTTCCTATCTTACTAATTTGGTAAGATTTCCTTTAGAAAAAGAAATTTTTCCTTTTGTGAGGATGTTTGCAAAAAAAATTTCTCAATTAGTTTACAATCGGAAATAGTACAATGATCGAATTCTGCCTCTTGGTACACTGACATCTTATTTTCTCCATCAATAAAACAGGGATAATAATAGCACCTACTTTTATAGGATAGTTCTTCATGTAAATTATGTAAAATACCAATGCACAGAATAAGCAATCAATACATTTTATTGCTACTGTTACTTGTTTTTCCTAAAGGGAGCTCTTAATGGAGTTTTTCAATAAAACTAACTTTAATGTCAGTGCAGTATCCTGACTGTTTAAAACATGAATATCTAGGGAAGCCAAGAAGTGAATAAAGTAAAACAATAATATCTACCAAAAACACTGCCAGTTTCCTTATATATAACTTAAAAAGAAAAAAGAAAATGTATTAAGATCCTGCAAATTGAAAAGCCCATTTCTATTAACACCAACCAAAAAAAGAACCTGCAAACTCCATACTGGCTAAGGATACCACCAAGTTAGGGTGGGGCTGGTGGGGAGGACTGAGCAGCTTCTAACAAAAGAAAAGCTCTGGGCCAGGAATCCGAAGGCATGAGTTTGCCTGGAAAGCAGTACATGGCATGGTGAGTGAGAAAGAAATCGATCTGAGTTCTGATCCACATTCCTCATGTACTAGCTGTGGGAACTGGGGCCTGTTGGTGAGGCTCACTAAGCCTGGGTTTCTTCTTCTAACCACTGCAGATAAGAAAAGTGCCTACCTCAAATAGATTAGTGAGAAGACGCAATGAGACAATGCAAATAACACAGTAAAAACAAAGCATAACACAGAAGAAATGTTAGTTACTGGTATTATTGGGCCTAACTCTGCTAGAATTCCAGTTCCAATAATTCTTCAACCGCACTGGGACCTAATCTGATCTTTTTTCACTGATCCTCAGGCCCACTCCCACCCCATGTCTTCACTTCTATCCCGTAAGTCCATCTATATAATTATCTCTTTGCCTTTCTCTTCCTCATTCTTGCCTCCTACCCACCTGCTCTGCTCCTTTACCCAGGCAGCTGAAAATGGCAGGAGATAAACGCTCAACCATGCTGACTGGTCTCAATTTAAATTCACGATCATTAACCTCAAGTGGTGTCCAACAAAACACCTAGATTCGGAAACTCAGTACCTACTCCTTCTCAAACTTAGACCAGGGCTTCCCAAACTTTTAAGTGTATGCTGTCGAATTCAGTAGCCACTAGCCACATGTGACTATTTCATTTTAAAGTTAATTATAAGTTCAATCTTTCAACAGCACTCGCCACAGCCACATGTGGCTACGAAAGTAAGACAGCACAAGTATAGGACAGTCATCACCACAAAGTTCTATTGACAGCGATATCACTGACAATTGTTTCATATCTTCTCCTCTCTCCTCAAATATCTAACACTTTCTCTCCCATCCTTACTTTTAGCTGATAATCTTGGTTCCAAATTCAACAAGTAAACAGAAGCAAAAAGAAAAATTCCAGCCTCCCTCACCACATCTACCTACCCACGTGACTCTATTCCCACACATCCTGCCCTCTTTATTTCCTGCTCCTGTATCTGAGCATAGTTCTACTTACCCCCTCCACTGACGCACCCGCTCTCACCCCATCTACTCTATCCAGAAAAACACACACACACACACACACACACACACACACACACACACACACACACACACACACACACACACACACACACACACACACACACACACACACACACACACACACACACACACACACACACACACACACACACACACACACACACACACACACACACACACACACACACACACACACACACACACACACACACCATTCTCCCCCGGAAATCTTTCCCTCCAAATCATCCTTTGCCCCCTTACCTCCTTTCTGCCACAGGGCCGCCTTTCCAGTAAAGTCTTTCTTGATGACCCTTTTAAAACCGCGCAACCCCACCCCACCTCACACTCCCTGGTCCCCACCCCCTTCCTGCTCTATTTTTTTGTTTGTAGCATTTATCATCAGCTGACATGTTTTGGATATATTTTAGTAGGCAGCCACACACACACACGTGAACACCATGAATGCAGACGTTTTTGTCTGTTTTACAGGGAGGTGCTCAATAATTTACCGTTGAAAGGACAATCAATGTTACATAGTCCTGTCTCTCCGGATCGGTCCTAGAAGCTCTGGTGAAATAACACACACATTAAACAGCCTGTAAAGTCAAAGCCATCAGTCCCCGGCTCTTCTGCTGGCAAGAAAAGGCGCCTCCGCCAATAGCCTCGCCTTAAACGCGGGAAACAGGCCGCCGCTTTCTCTGGAGACGGACTTTTCCCTTCAGAACCAGGGGCCGCCACACGAGCCCCGAGGTTCCGGCAAAAGCCGACGGCTCGGCCGGGTTCCAAAGCCCGGACGAGGCGACTCTCTCGCCGCCAAAACTCACCGCCATGACGCCGCCGGCCCACTGCGCACACCCACGACAGCGACCCCGGCGACCCTCTCCCAGGGTGGTTATAACCTTCCCCCGTCTCCTGCAGCCGGGCCGCCCACGACACCGCGGCACAGCGCGCACACCTGACGAGGCACTCGCCGGCTCACTCACGACCCACGCCGCCTCACGCCTCCCACAGTCCGCCGGGAATTGTAGTTCCCAGGCCGCTAAAGCCCACGTCCAGCGGCCACCTTTTGACCACAATTCCCAGAGAACAACAGGCCACCGGAAGTCGACTCGATAGGCCGCTCAGAGAGGACACCGGTAGTAACGTCACTAGCAAGTTGAACTGCAAAGCCCACGATGCAGTTCGGGATCTCAGACTGCCGAGTGCGCGCCCTGGCTAAGGCGGAGTTTGGCCTTCAACCTTTGCACCGTGGAGCTGGGTTGGCTGGCTGTCGGGATGCCAGGATGCAAGGCTCGTTAGTCTTCAGTGACTGAGGTGCTAATTATGTGTTGCCACTGTGCACGAATATTTATTATTGTCGGTGGCATTCAACATTTTACAATTTAGACATTTTATAGCCACCTATTAACAGTCCCCGGTGTTAAACAAGAGGCTGGGCCCCAATGCCAGGCTCAGACTGTTCCATCTGTGCTACCATGCAAGGCTGAGCTTGTCCTTGGCAGTAGTAGCAAGCCACATGTGGCTATTTAAGTTCATGAAAATAAAATGAAATGTAAAATTCGGTTCTTCAGTCGTACCAGCCACTTTAGCAAGTGCTCCACAGTGCGTGTGCATGATGGTTACCACATGGTCAGACAGTGCACGTGTACAACATTCCCATCATGGAGGAAAGATCTGAAAAATGCCGATCCAAAGCTTTCACTTTCTGGTGGTCACATTACTCTCACGTGGTTTGTTTATTAATCCAGTAAACAAGCACCTATAACGCACTTTGGGAGAAGGGGGTGTGCCCAGCCCAGAAGTGCGACTTCCTAAAGGACAAAGGGGGAAAATTTTTTAAGTAAAAATGTTCAAAATAAATTTTGAATTATATGTATATGTATATGTATTTACATTTTCAACAACTAATTTTGAAAAACAATTTTAATGATGGCTAACAATGTTTGGCACACGGTATGGGCTGAATAAAAATTCATTGGATGAAGGGAAATTAAGAAGAAACCTTCGGCTATAGAGAACCTACAGTGGCTTTCCTGCCTCTGGCCTTCACCAAAGATACTCTTACCAGTCTAAAAGCCACTAACCATTTAGACATTGCTTTCTCATAGGCCAAGCCTGGGTGAAATGTCCGCCTCCTAGAAGCTCCCTGAAGCACCCACTTTTTGCCCTCCCCTGAGAAATTTATCTTACTGAATTTTAATTGCCTGTTTATCTACAGACCTACACTCCATAGCATCAGAGACTGTCGAGCACAGGGTCTGGAACATAGTAGGTGCTTTATAAATATTTGTTTAATGAATGAAAGAATCCTTATTCTTACAGCTCTTACAACTATGGTTATACTTTCCTGTTACGATTCTGCCTTCACCAGCACTATTTGTCATTTTGATTCATCAGCTTCCAATGCACGTTGATAATTGTAATTATTCATACAACAAGTATTTATTGAGCACCTCCTATGAAATTGACATGGAGCTAGAATATAGTAGGGAACAAAACAGATGTTGTCCCTGTCCTCATAGATCTTACAGCCTAAAGGGCATAAGACATGAAAAAAAGAAATTAAACAAGTAATTATGTTATTAACAAATTATGAAAAACTGACCTCCATGTATCCAACTTCATCCTTTTTAATTTTCCTATTTAAGTGACCAATATTCTTTGTTTTAAAAGTCATTTGGATTCCATTCATTCAACAAAAATTTAGCTTCTACTATGTACAAGGCTCTATCCTAGATGCTGGAGGTACAATACTTGAACAAGACAGCACAGTCACCTCCATAGAGCTTACAGTGCAGTGGAAGAGGCAAGCGTTGAGGCAATGGGGGTGATGGGAGACCATGGAAGCAGTTTAAACGAGGAAAGGACGTGGTCTGTTTGTGTTTTCTAAAGAGCATTCTGAAGGAATGGAAGGAAGCAGGAGGCTGCTGCAATTGCCCAGGTGAGAAGCAATGGTGGTTCAGACTGTGGGGATGGCAGTCAAGGTGGAGAGAGGCGAACAGACCCAAGAGATATTTAGAAAATGAAATTTACTACAGCTTTTGGTAATATGGCTTTTTAATTGGGAATTGTATGTTCTTTGCTATGCCATGTGGAATACCCTCTCTAGAGAAATGAAATTAGAAAGACAGCATAGTAGATAAGAGCTCAGGGTCTGAATCAGACAGAGATCTTCATTTACTAGCTGGGTGACCTCAGGCAATTCAATTAACCACTCTGTAAAATAAAGGTAATAATAGTAAATACATCAGAGGATTGCTATGAGGATTAAAGAAATAAAGTGTGAGTAAACTCTCTGTATATGCCTGGCATATAGTAAGCACTTTAAAATGTCAGCTATTTTTATTATTGTTCTAGGAAAATTGGTCTATAACATTAGTGTGATTAAAATAGAAAAAGCTTACCTGTGCCCCATAATCATCCCTTCCTTAGCCTAACCGAACTATTTATTAGCATGTAATTGTGTGGTCTACCTTCTCAAACTGTCACACCGTATTGCAGTCACTCTTCAAAACTCCATAACAGAACTCACTTCCTCTTTGCTTTTGTTTTTTTTCCAAACCCACCCCACCAGTCACTCACTCAACTCAATTGAGTCAGCATTTCTAAATTTAGATCCATTAAGCAATAACTAGCTTGGGCTTTTCTGTGAGTCCCTTTGTATTTGTTTTTCATGCACATTTACGTAACTTCCCTGCCTAGGAAGGAATTGTGGGCACTTCTGTGTTACTTCTGTTCCACAGGCTTGTGGCACTCAGTGAATATGGTTGTCACTTCCCTACACTATTAGACACCTTTTGTTTCTAGATTTTTTTTTCATACAATAGTGTTCTGCCTTTACTTTTATGCTTCCTGAATGGTAAGCAATTTTTTTCTAACGAGACAAACAATGAGTATAAAGATAAGAAGGAAGAATCCTTCTAGGACTTGGGCTTAGCTGATCCTGGGGTTGCTCCGAGTGCAGCCTCTGAGTTAATGGGCAGCAGAGGAAGAATGTGAGCCGTGGTTGTGCTCCCAGTTTGGAGTAAGATGCCTGGGTCTGAATTCAGCCTCTGGCTCCTGCTAGTTCTGTTCTTGGGGCTCTGGGCCCTCACATGTCCTCTTAGGTTTGCTGTGAGAATAAAATGAGCTACACCAAGCAAGGTGTTAGCCCAATGCCTGCTTCATGGTAATTGCTCAAGAAATAGTACACTAAGGAGACGGGAAGGAAGGGTGGATGGGGAATACTGGGGGACAGTTAGATCACTGCTAGAGTCTGAATGTTTGTGTGCCCCCCAATTCATATATTGAAATCTAATATGGGACTGGAAGGAGGTGGGACCTTTGGGAGGTGCTTAGGTCGAAAGGAAGGAGCCCTTATGAATGGGATTAGCGCTCTTATAAAAGAGAGTCCATCCCCTTCTGCTTTCTGAAGATAAAAAGAGAAGTGTGACCTAAAAGAGGGCCCTCACCTGGCCATGATGGCACCTGATCCCAGACTTCCAGCCTCCAGAACTATGAGAAATAAATTTCTTTGTTGTTTATAAGGCACCACCTTTTCTGTTATTGCAGACTAAAAGGACTACGACAGTCTTTTAATTAATGGATAGACATGAGCTAGGAACAAGTAGTCACATTAATTAAGGAGATTTTTATATGTAGACAAATGTAAGCAAACTAGAGAACTTGCACTTCTCAGGTACCAAATTTTTGAGAATCCCCCTTTGCCTAGATTTCTCCTAAATCTCGGAGATGTTTGCAATCCTCAGGAATTAGAAATCACTCGCTCATGCTATGCCAGTCCAGACTCAGGGTCCACCAGCTTCAGCCTGCCACCTGTCAACATTCCACAAAGCATTGCCAGCCATGTCAGGGACTCATAAGAGCAATGTGACACCTGAGTCATCAAAACACACTACTTGTGGTTCCTGAATAGTTGACCTATCCAAACTACCACCATTACTACCATTACCGAAGGGTTATTAAGAAATGGGGGGAAGGAAAGGTGGGAGGAAAGAAGGAAAGAAGGAAAAGATCAAAAATGAAAACAGGTAAAGACAACCAATCACACATTACTGAAATTCCAATTTCAGTGACTGTATTTTTTCAATTTATTTTGTGCGTTTACGTTTAAGATGCCTATTTTCACAGTATCAGTGAAACTAGACTGGTTTAAACTACATAAATTAGGGACACAACCATGGTCCTACTCATTTTTTTCTATTAATTGGCTGGGCTCCCAACATCTTAGTAGCCAGAAGTCAGCATCACCTTTTAAATCCTATTCCGTAAAGTGAGAGTGTGGGCTCTGGTGTCAGATTGTCTGGCTTTGAATCATGCACACCCTCAAACCCCCCTAGCAGTCCAAACTAGCTGTGTGATGTAGGGGAAATCGCTCAACCTGTCTGGGCCTGTAACATGGTGATAACAATAGGGTTTATCTAGTAATATTGTTGTGATGATTATATGCGTCATCCATTAATATTTATTGAATGTATATTACATATCAGGTTTTGTTTCCAGTGCTAAGAATGTGATGTGAACAAGGAAGACAAAATCCTTGACATAATGAAAGTTTATATTCTAGTTAGGATGGGGCAGAGAAGACAAATAAATGAAAAAGTCTAAGACTATGAAAAACATCATGAAGAGGACAAAACAGGATTTTGTGATGGATAATAGCTAGAAGGCAGAAGTAGGGTGTTCACTTATATGGGATGGTCAGGGAAGGTCTTCCCAAGGAGGTGACATTTGAGCTGACAAGAAAAAAGTCAACAGATACGTAGAAAAGAGTTCCAGGCAAAAGGACCAGCAGGTACGAAGTCCCTGAGGAGAGAAGGAGTTTGAAAGTCGTTTGAGAAACCAGAGATGCTTTGTCCTCACTCTTTTCTCAAACATCCAACACCCCCTCCTCACCTGCAGCTGACGATTACTTCTTGATTCACTGAAAACAACAGGAACAATCAGTCGAGAACTTCCATGAGCCCGTTACTACATCTACCGTCATGTGCTTAATATGTGCTTTTTTTCCTACTTAGCATGAACAGTCAGGGCTCCTTTAAGACCTACACATGTGCATGTACACTAAATTCCATTGTCTTTTCCTACTAAGAGATTTCATTACTGCAATTGCCCACTTTACCTCCCACATCATCAGATTTTCTTTCTCTACTAGACCACAACCATCCACATTCATACTTAGCTTCTAACCCAATACAAGCAGACAAACAAGAGAAAGAAAAACAGAACAAGACACAAACAAACCCTATCCTCTTTTCCCACAATACCTTTTAGTACCTTCCTTGCTATAATCCCCTACATAAAAAACTTCAAAAAAAACGGTCATGCCATCTCTGATTTCTCTCCTCTCTTTCCCTCCTGAACCCTTTTCCAATCAGGTGTTCACTGCCTCCAGCTGACAGAATTGTCTAGGTTATCAGTGACCTCCATGCTGCCAAATCCATTAGTCAACTCCCCGTCTTAATCTTACATGATCCAAGAGCTAAGTTTGACGCAGTTGAAAACTCCATCTTTTCTGAGACACATTTCTTCTCTCTCTGTCCTCCTCATGCCCTCTCAGTTTACTGGATATTACTTATCTTCTTTCTACAGAGGGGAATGCCCTAATGGCCTTCCTTTCTAGATATATTCACTTCCTAGATAATCTTATCCCGGCCCATAGTTTTAAATGCAATTTACATGCTGATGAATCCCTAATTTTTAACATCAACCATTCAATCCCTCTTAGGAATTCTAGACACACAGATCTGTCTGCTTGGTATCTCCACTTGGATTCATATAGTAATTCTCTCTCAGGCCTAACAAATCACCACAACATTTTTTAATGGCTTCAAACAACAATATTGTATATTGTCTCTTAGTTGCTGCAGGTTAGGAGTTCGGAACCACCCTGACCGGGTAGTCCTGGCTTGCGGCTTTCATGAGTCTGCAGCTGCAGCTGGACGTCGGTCAAGGTTGGTCATCTGAAGGTCAGACTTGGGTTGGAAGATCTGCTTCTAACATGGCTCACTCTCTGCCTATTGGTAGGAGGTCTCAGCGTCCCTCAGTGTGGGCCTCCCCACAAGGCTCACTGTGACCGGCCTTCCCCAGAACAAGAGAGCCCATGTAGATGGAACTACACTTTTTATGACCTACACTTGGAAGTCAATGATTGTCACTTCTAGTATATTCTTTTGGTCACACAGACAAGCCCTGATCCAGTGTGGGAGGAAAGTACACATGGATATGAATACCAGGAGCTGGCTACAGTGTCTAATATCCTAGACAATGTCTAATATCCAATTAATGTCTGACAATGAATCTAGAATCTACCAGCCATTTTCTAGATCTGCTCCTCCCTCATTTTACCCCATCTCAGGCAGGTACTCAGGCCAAACACATATGGCGTCATCCTTGTCCTCCATATGGACAATTAACCCGCCCGTAAAACTTGTTGACTTTACCTTCAAAATATATCCAGTATCCGGCTGCTTCTTACCATCTCTCTCACTGCTAGTCTAGTCAAACCACCATCATTCCTTGCTTAGATTGTTGCCTCCTAACTGGTTTCCTGCATCCGCTTTTGTCTCCTCTAGTCTGATGACTGAAAGGCAGCCACAGCGATCCTGTTTTTAAAAAATAAATAAATAAGATCATTTTATTCCTGTGCTTAAAACCATTCCAGCCTTACTCAGAATAAAAATTCCAAAGCCCTTACCATGACCCACAAAGTCCTCTGTGACCTGAACTCTATCTACCTCTCTAACCCTCCAATGTCACTTTCCCCCTGGCTCACTCTCGTGCAGACCCACTGCTTCCCACTTCCCTAAACGTGCCTGCTCGCTCCTGCCCCAGGGCCTTTACACTTCCATTGAAAGCTCTTCTCAACGTCCACATGACCAACACCCTTACTACCTCCAGACCACCGCTCAGAGAGGACTTTGAGCTTCCCCGTCACTCTCTAGCCCCTCACTCTGCCTTATTTTTCTTTATAGAATATATTCCACCCGACATATTATACGGTCATTTATTTCTCATCATTTTCCTACTAAAGTAGATCCCGAAGAGAATGCCTATTTTCTTCACTGCTATATCCCCAGGGCCTGTAATAGTGCTTTGCACATGATAGGTTTGCAATCGATATTTCTTGAAAGAAAGAAAGGCTGAATGCAGGAACTGAAAGAGGCTGATCCATGCAGAATTGCTTGGCAGAGTGCCTGGCACACAAGGAGCATGAACTGTTATTATATGATGCATCCGAATCCCAAGTGCCTTATTCAGTCCCAAGAAGAGAGGGCAGTTCCCTTCCAACATCAGAGGGCTAACCAGAGGGGGTCTGTGGGTTGGTCTATCTATGATTGCTGCTTTCTGCTGAAAAAAAAAATTCCTACTGGTGTGGATCTTTGCACATTTCTCCTCGATGCTTTTCTACTCTGTAAGGATGTCAGACCTGAGTCCCCACACAGATCCCATGGGAACCCACGAAGCCCTTAGAAAATGGGGCAAGGACTATTTCTGGTGTGTGCATGCCCAAATCATTTCTCCCTGTGGACACTGCTCTGAATGTGAGGAGCAAATTTTTTTTAATTGAGATACTTGTAGAGTCATATGCAGTTGTAAGAAATAATTTAGAGAGAATTTCTGTACACTTTTCCCAATTTTCCCTAATGGGAACATTTGCAAAACTACAGTATAATATCACAATCAGAATGTTGACGTTGATACAAATTTTAGTTGTACACATTTGTCCATGTTTGTATGTGTATAAATATATATATAAATTAAATTCCATATAAAGTTATCTCCCCTGTATTTCCTGTGTTCACCCCAACAGTCAAGATACAGAAGAATACAGTCAAGGATCCCTCATGTGCCCTTTAATAACTACACCCACTTTCCCTCTATGTCCCCATCTCCATCTTCCCCTACAAAAGTGTTGTCATTTTCAAAATGTTATATAAATGGAACCATATGTAACCTTCAGAGACTGGCTTTTTCTCTCAGCAGAATTCATCCAAACTGTTGCATGTATCAATAGTTCCTTCCTTTGTATCACCAAGTAGTATTCCATGATACGTACATATTACAGTTTGTTTAACCACTCACCTGTTTAGGGTCATCTGGGCTGATTCCAATTTTTGGCAATTATAAATAAAGCTGCTATAAACATTTATGTACAGGTTTTTGTATATGAACATAAGTTTGCATTTCTCTGGGATAAATGCCTAGGAGTATAACTGTTGGATCATATGATAGATGTATGTTTTGTTTTCAGAGAAAATACTAAACTTTTTCAGAGTGGCCATACCATTTTATGTTACATCAGCAAAGTATGAGTGATCCAGTTTTTCTGCATCTTTATCAGCATTCAGTATTGTCATGTGTTTATTAGCCATTCCTATAGAAATGTAGTGTGAAGCAACTTCTAAAGAAACTCCTGAGCACATAGGTCTCTTAGGAAAAAAAAAATCTACATTTTCATAATGAAAAGAGGTTATTCTGGTTGACTCACTATTTGTCAACTCATCTTGCCTTTGTGTAACTAAGACTCAAGTGACTTTCACTGAAGTACCATTCCTGTGAGCCAGGTGGGCTGCTCCAGGTGACTGAGACTCAAAACAGATGAAATTCTGATGGGTATGTTGTTTAATGAGATGATCACCCACAAATGTATAGACACGGAGGGTTGGTTTGTATGAGCTTCCTAGTTTGAAATTCTACCAAGGCTTAGTTTAATTGCATGTAAAGGAAGCATACTGTGATCATGAATTTCCCAGAGAAAACTGAAAAATAACTCTCAACCTCTCTTATCATACATCTGGGAGAGCTCTTAGCCAAAGAGTAGAAAATAAGTACAAAAAAATTTGGGGAGGAAAACGATCCATGCTGATTCTGAAAGGCCCATCTACCTGTCAACACCTGTGTGAATCTGCATCCGCGACAAGTCCTCCTGGTTGAGGCTCGGTTTCCCTCACACCAAGAAAGGGAGCTTGGTTTGAATAAAGGTGGTTTAGATGTCTGTTCTTCTTTTAGTCACTCTGTCTTTTCAATGCCACATAGTAATAATCTGTCTTTTCTTAGATGAACTGGCATCTCTTTCTCCTGTAAAGATAAAACTGAAAGACAAGTCAATCTTTGTTAAGTACCCATTTTAACATCTACCTTAACTAATGAAATAACATTTATTTAAAATCAGTTTTACTCTCCATTATCCATGAATACCTAATAGATTGTAATAGGCTCAATACATATTCTTGAATGAATTTTGAATGAACCACACAGTGTATATTTCTGTGTTAGCTAGGGAGATGATTAAGTGAAGATTATAGGTGTGTGCTTTGGAATCAAACACACATGATTAAGGCTGGGCCTTTCCACTCATTAGCTTCATGATCTTTCTGGGATGCAGTTTTCTTGTCTGTGGGTATTGTTTACTAAACAGGGGTATTGTGAAGGTGAGGGGGAACGAAACACTGGGGTAGTTAGCACAGGGCCAGGGCTGAGTATGTACTCAACAACCGTGGCTATGATTATTATATCCAACACTTGACTATTAGATCACCAGAAACTGAGCTCCTGAAAAGAAGTGAATGGATATAACTTTCAACATTTTTTCTCTACTCTAGCCCAGAGCACTCAGATGTACAGGTGTGTTGAATTAATATATTATGTATGCATTGCCTTCAGGGTAGGCCAATAACTCCATGGCTGAATCAGTGCCTCATTCATTCATAGGCAGCAGATGAGTCAGTTCTCTGCATACAACGGATACTACTGAAAACAGTATATGGAAAATTTGGGGCCATGGCTACTGACCAAATCTGAGCCAGCTCTTTAGCAAAAGGAGTGTGTGCCTGGCATGGAAGTGGGATTGACTATGTTGTATCCCACTTCCACTTAGGGAGCAGCAACTCTTCTCCAGGTGTTTTCTCAAGATACAGTTTGGGGTTCAACATCTACATTTAAAGCAGTAGTCTGCTAACATATATATATATAATACATATATAATGTATTCAGTTTAGAAAAGTAGTACAATAATATCACAATTTGTAGAATAGAGAAAAGGGGAGAAAAAGTACCCAGCATCTCCAAATACAAATATTACTACTGTGATCATGTGTGTTCTGCTCTCTTTAGTGTGCTTGATGCCTTTGATGCGTGGAAGCCAGTATCTCAGCCCCCTCACCTGTGAAATAAGGCCTGCAAAATTTGTACTATGAGTATATTTAAAAAGTACTTTGAAAAATTCTTGTAAAGGCACTATTTACTGTGATGAAGGCAAACCCTGTTTCATTTCTATCATACTAACAGGTTCCTGCCTCACCTTAGGCCTAATCAAATCACTTTTACAAATCTTTTTTAAAAATTCCTTTCATTTTTGAGTTACACTTCATCTGTACAGTGGAAAGAAGAGAGGGGGGAAATGTGGATAAGCATAAAGAAAGAAGGGAGTAGGAGAGAGGAAAGAAGAGGCAACTGTTGGATGTGAGCAACAAAACCAAAAATATTTATTATCCAGCTCTTTACAGAAAAAGTTTGCCTACACCTGCTCTATGTATATATATCTTTTTATTTTGGGGTGGCCCAGCTCTTTTTCTGAGGTGTGTGCACATCAGGTTATCTTTCAAAATATTATTATAATGCATAATCGCATTAACTGTTGAGCTTTCTGAGAGACTCAATTTGTTTTGCTCAATTGAATCCTAGTGCCTTATACAGGGCTGGCATATAGCAGGTGCTCAGTATTTGTTGTTGAATAAACATTCTAACACCAGTGCCAAGTTAGTAATTTCAAAGCTCCAAAAGGAATTTCTCATTTGGTACAAACTAAGTTGCCTATTTTGGTAATAAGATTAAAACAAACAATTTCTGGAACTTTTTTGCTGACCAAAATTCTCCCCCCTCCCAACACACACAAAAAAAACCCTAGTGAATTTTAGACATGCAACGAAAAGAGAATTTTTTAAAATGTTATTGTAGTTTTCTTTCCTAAGCAAAGCATACATTAAAAATACTGGTAAAATCGTAATGGCCTCATCCTTTTACATCCATTTCCACGTTTTAAAAATGACGATTTTTGGACACCAAGGTGTGGTTGTCAGAAACATTGTGTAATTTAAGCATAGCAGCAAAAAATGCAAACGTGTGTCGAGCAAAATGAGTGTGTGAGGAAAAATAAATGTTTGCATTCTGTGTAATGTGTCGAACGTGAACGTATTGCACGATGTGTTACAGCTTTACTACAGCTGAGTCATTTCGGGACACGAGCGTGTGTTTCCAGGAAAAACGAGAGGAAGGAACTAGGCTGAGGGGCTCGCCGGGTTCCCCCAGGCTCTCCGAGCAGCAGACACCGATATTCCGCGGCGGGAGACGGCGTGGTCAAAAAAGGCGCCGCGGCCCCTTTAAGAGGCACAGCACCTTTTCCAAGATACCATCTTGCACCAGGAGTTCACGTGAGCTCTCCACCTACCTTGCTATATCCCTCCTCCTTAACTGGGTACGACCGGCCGGCGGGGCGAGCGAACCTTTTCGTTGGCTCTGCGCGCACGGCCCTCTCTCTCCTATTGGTTCTCAAGTCCGCCACTCGGCACTACCTCCCGCCCATCTAAGCCGTCGGCTAGGTTGAGTGAGGGCTCTTGGGTTAGTTCCTGTTAGGCCCCGGCCCGGGAGTAGGTTGAAGTCTCGCAAGATGCACGGTGGTCTCGGGCACCGGGAGCTGTGAAGACTGTGTGAGGAAGCGGCGAGGGGAGACCCGCAGGCCTGAACAAGAGCGGCGGCCGAGCGCGCCTTCCCTTCACCATGCTCATAGAGGATGTGGATGCCCTCAAGTCCTGGCTGGCCAAGTTACTGGAGCCGATGTGAGGGAGCCGGGCCGCGCCGGGCCGGCTGGCGTGGGCGTTGGGGGCCCGCGGGGGCGTGGGGGAGGGGCGGCGGCGGCGGCGGGCGGAGGTCCCGGCGGCGTCTCGGTAGTACTACCGCCGTGCGGGGGGCGGCGGGGGGCGGGCAGCGCGGGGGCGGGGGCTGCGCGGCGGCGGCAAGACGGGGCGGGCGAGGGCTTCCTTCGTATAATGTCGGGGTGCTTTAGGGGGTAGCAGCAATGGTGACGGAGTATAAAATAATGTGGGAACGGAGAGCGGTAGCAGGGTTATCGAGGGATTTTTAAATGTGAACATTGGGACCTTGAGGACAGGAGCGGGATATCCAGGGTTTTTACAAACCGTGTAATTCCGCGACTGCGAGGTCTGGAAGCAGAGTATCGAGGTAGCCTTTTTAAAAACATGAGGGCAGAAAGGAATAGTAGGGACCTTGAGGGCTTTGTAGCGACGATTGATGAGCTCTGAGGGTTCAAGAATATTGAAGGATTGGAGAAATACGGGGTAGTTGAAAGGGATGGGTGGGCATTCAAGTGTTTGAGGAATTATTGGGGAGCATGGTATGATATAAAAATTATTAAGGGATTTTAACAATAATATTGAGGAGTCAGTCGATAGTGCTAGGAAAACTATGGCTTAAATTCCATTAGGGTTTGGAAAAAAATTGAGATTGAAAAAAAATAAGTTCGATTGAAGTTTGGTCTACCCTGGCTGATATCTAATACTATTGGAGGAGGATCTGAAAGGGGTATGCCTGCAGCACCCAGGGATTTCTAGATACACGTATTGGAGGAAAAAAGGGATAGTAGAAAGAATGAAGAGTTTTGTAAGTATTGTTGGAAGATCGATAGTGCAACTGAAGATATTAGGATGTAGGATTATTGTTGAGGGGCTGAAAGGAATGAGAGGAGCTTGAAAAAGTATTTTGAGTAGTACTCGTAGAAATGTTAAGGACACTTGAAAGTGATAGCAAAAATATAAACTTTCTTGCTTTATGACCATTTTAAGCGGGTAGGATCGTGAAGTGTTTTTTTGTGACACTGGAATATGTGTAGCTAGTCTTTCAAACATGTCTTCTAATAGGAAGAGAGGGAGGGTTGGAGAGAGATGATATCTTTAATACTCTTGGGAAAGAAGGCAACGGGAGGGATCATTTCCCGCCCCCTTCTAATTTCTGCTTCTTAACTTATCTTCCTGTTGGAGGTAAGGGCTTTCCGGCTGCAACAAGAGGGAGAGAGATGGGCAGACTTTGATTGATTAGATCAGATTGCTTTAATGGAAAAATTGGGTTTTTCAGAAGTGGAAATTAGGAGTAGTTTGGGAGGTGTGTAGGTAGTCAAGTTGAGGCTGTTGAGAGACAACGACTTCCCTGTTTTATTTCCTGGTCCTCCTGAAAAATCTTGTTACCTATCTTTTGTTTTGCTACTTTGCTTTCTTGGGATGGGATGGTAACACCTAGGAAGAGAGTCATCTGTGGTCCAGTGTGTCAGCTTTGTGAGGATAGGATGGCTAAGGGAGACAGCATGAGCGGAATTTTGGTGTTTGAAGTGGTATTTGCATATGAGGATGAGCAGTGTGTAAGTAGAGCCACAAGTGTGAATAAAAGTACACTAGGGCTTCTGCGTTTTAGATTAGTGGTCTAGTTAAAGTGAAAATGTCTTCTGGACACTTGAAATTTTGTAGAAGAAGGTGAATCTCTTGGATGTGCATCATATTTTTTCTACAGTAAAATGTTTTGGAGCCCAAAGATGGAGGTGGATTGTGGTGAGGGTGGGAAATAATGAAGTAATGAATTACATTTAATGAAATTGACCATATGTGGAAAAGGCTGAAGAAAAAGGTCTGTTTAAAAAATTCCTTACCTTTGTTATTTAATATTGAAAAAATCCCCTTCTCTCTTGATTTTTGTACACCTGCTGTTCCTGTTGCCTTTTTAAATTTTGTGACAATTTTGCATACAAGCTCTGATTTTGTTGGTAGAGCTCTTTTTAAAAGTATTGAGTACATATTTTTTGTCTTGTGTGGAAGATGGCAAGTTTTCACATTATAATTATTTGCTTTTTTTTGAGCTTCATAAAATGTTTTACTTGGATGTTTTTTTTTCCTTAACGTCAAAATCTGGTTTAGTTTGAACTTAAACCTCATAAGGGTGTTTTCGCTAGGCTTATTTAGTGATTTATACTGATTAAGTTCATTTCTCCCGTAATTTTCGTAGGCAAAAATTACCTTTGAAAATGATTGAGTTTAGTTTCCCCAGTTGTTCTGAGTTACATGTTCAACTTAAAACACACATCATCCTGCTTTGGTTTCTTTTCCTTCTAAAAAATTTTGGCTACATGTTTAGCCTTTTAAAAGTTCTAAAATCACTACTTAAACTTTAAAGTGGCTTTTTCTAGAACTACAAAATAAAAATACTTTACCATAAACAGTAAGAAAGAGCGAACACAGATATCACATATATTTTCGTTGTTAGTATGTTATCACAGGAGATTATTTTTTGTTTAGACCTCCTAAAATGTATTAGATGATATGCTAAAGTGGGTTGTATTGATAGGTTTACTTTTTGCATATTCCAGATTCAAGAAAATGTTCATGACAGATGGCATGTGGCTTCAGTATAGCATTTCAGAGCAGTTGTTAGGCTTTCAGATAATGAAGTGGCAGTGGGTATATTGGAATCATACTATAGCTGTGCACATGATTTCCTATTGCACTTCCTTATTTAGCCTAATTTGTAGCTAACTCAGTTGATAAGTTTGTAGTATTTAGGGGTTTTTAAGCATGTTGTTACATCTTGTCACTGGTGAAACAAAGGCATGGTAAGGGGGTATTTCCAAACCAGTCCAGTTTACATGTGCATATCCCCTGAAGACAAATTAGAAATACTATGTACTGTTGGAGCTTATCTGTTGTGACCGTTCACTCCTTTTGTAGATGGACAAATCTATTACTTTTACTAGAAGAAAGACAGGAGGAGGGAGCCTGGAAGAAATAACTCCTTAACTAGCTGAGGAAAACCCAGTACCATTTTGTTGGCAGTGCAGTAAAGAGGAGAGAAATCGTCTTAGTCAAGGAGTTTATATCTTCCTACAGCTGCATGAACAGACTGAACACACAGATCTTGTTTGGTCTTGATTTCTCATCTTCCCTGACTTTCAAAATATCCTCGATATCCTAGGCATGGAGACTGCATAGGGGTTATGCGCAATCAGGAGATGTCATGGTTTCTTCCTATCAGAAGTAACTGCTTGTTTTAACGGTGAACCCCTTAGAAGTAAGGCTCTAAGTAAATGTAGGGATAAATGTATCACTGAAGACGTTTCTGCAAGTTTAGAAACAGTTCAGGCATTTTTCAAAAACATGGATTTCTACCAAAAACATGCTATCACAGTGGGGAGTGTTTTAAGTTATTTGTATTATATATAAAAATATATATAATTCACTGCTGCTTGTGTGGCTTATTGTAAAAATTTGTCTTGGTATATGTTTTACACAGTGATGGGGTCTGTAATATTTTTGGACAGTTATATCTAGTAGAGCATTGTTAGGTAAATCAGGGTTTTTAGTTTCTAGTTTTGTTCCTTTGTTTGCTGTGTGACTTAATTGAAATTCTTTAACCTTTCTCTATTAAACAGTTAATTATGTTAGTCTTTACCTCACAAATACGGTATGAGTATTAATGATGCAGACTTATAAATAGTACTTTGTGTACCTTAGAATCATTAAATATAAATGAAATTTTCATGGCTTTCAAAATATGAAAATATAATAAACTTTTTTCTGCAAAAATACTTTACTAATTATAGTGCCACTGACCTTTACAAAATAATAACCACTCCTGTGCATGAGAGGTACAGTCTCATTTCAGGCCCTTATAGGCAGGAATAGGAATTGCTAGGGAAAGCCATACACTTGATGTGCAGTTTCTGTGAATTCAGACCATATTAAGGGCTTTTTAAGTGCAGTAGGAGATTAAATATGTTGTCACCTCTGAGTATAATGAAAAAGGCAGTAGTAAGACGCTCAGACAGATCATGTATTGGCTCAGTGGTCGCCGTGGGGTACACTTAGTTGAACTCTGGAGTTTACATGTTTCTGTGGGTTTGCAGTCCTTACCAGGTTAAACTCTGACTAATAATCTTTGCAGTTGCTCAAATGGGAGGAAAAACCATCACTTAGTAGTTGTTAGACCTGACTTGCCTGATAAATAAACAACTACGATGAAATGAGTAGTTTTAGCATACTAAGTTAAGGACATATTTGTTCTTCTGTCCTCTGGTCTGCCTCCTAAATGTGTCTGACTTCATTCTTCCTGGCCCAATTGCTGTAGGCTAGAAGCCAGAATGCTTTTATAGCCCTGTGTTTCTTACCACTCTGTTATCTCATCCTCGTACAGAATTATTACTTCTTTATTAATCTCATTTTTTTTAACCTTTTGTTATTTTGTACTGTAATTATTTGTTTTCATGCCCATCTTTTGGCCACATTACTGCAGGGCAAGGTCTGTCTTGCTCAAAGTAGTTCTTTTACCCAGCAAGATGCTTGGCACTTGGCACACACTCAGTAAATGTTTAAATGAATCAATATCCTGATGTATATTTAGGTTGGTCAAGAGTCTAAAAACTAAGATTTAAAAAAAAAATAGTCTAGTTTTCTGGGTGTACTTAGCTTGTGGCTGCTGCTCTAGTACTCACAGGTCCAAATATCAAAATGGTGTTTGGGAGAATTTTCTTTATTCTCCCAAAATAAATCTAGGGTAATTTTTTGTCCACATCATGTTCATTCATGAAAGCCCTTAATTCATTAAAGGGAGGAGAAAGTTTTCATTTGAAAAGTAGTGTGAGTACCAATATTTGTGTATTTTAAATGTGTGTTAACAGGTTATTAGAATTTAATAATTATTCACTTACACTCTTTGATAAAATCAGCTCAGATTTTATTTTTCCAGTACTGTTTTATCAAAGAAATCATCTGAACACAGATCTCAGAGTCAGGCACTTTTTTTTTCTAATTTCTTTTTTAGTAAAAATAAAAGCATTAATGCATTACAGAAAATATAGAAAGGAAAGAATAAAATTACTTGTGTATATTATTTCCATTTTCTATGTAGGAGCTTTCATTAGCTATAATCAGACTCAAATGTGAAATTTTTTATCTTGATTTCTCCAATTGACATTACATCAGAAGCATTTTTCATATTTGTGTATTGTTTTTAAACCACTTTGGATGCCTAATATTTCATAAACATTAAAAAATAAGAATTGTTATCTTGACTATATTTCCTGTTAAAAATACTGCTGTTTTCATATAATAAATATGTATATTTTTAGTATCTGTTAGGTACCAGTAATATTTTCTATATATGGCTTTATTTCCTGAGGCTAGTTTTCCATAAGTACAACTACTAGTCAAAGAATATGAACATTTTAAATGGCTGTTTATACACATTCAGAACAGGAGGTTTTTTCCCATGAGGCCTAATAGCATATTCATTAATTGTTTCACCTCTGTAACAAAAATCACACTGAAGAAGAACTTAAAATTGAGCTCCTATTGAAAAACATGTAGATTTTTCTGAACATGGGAACGGTTTAAGTATCCTGGCTTTTTCCTAAAACCAGTAGACTGTAAAGGTTTTTTAGCAGTGTTTCTTGCCTTAGGGTCTAAGGTAAAGAAGGACCTTTACTCTTTGACCTTGGGATAGGGCATATGTCCAAAATCTGTAAAGATGGTGTGCTAGCTCAGCACATATATATGTGCAGTGGAGATGTCATTAAGGAGGAAAAACACAAATCTGAGGATTTTACAGGCAAGACATTTTTAGGGCATTATTTTTGTTAACTTCTGATAATTCATTCTAGCTGATTTTTATTTTTAAATAACTTAGAATTGAAACATGTTCTTAGAACATCATTATGCAAGGTGTCAATTTCAAGGAGTCCTCATATTTGTAACTTTCACTAAACTTTAGATAATTTCTTTTTTTGGTTCTTTATTTTAACTGAAAGGTAATTTTTAGTTGAGACTTAGAATACATTAATTGGTTGTGTATATATACATCAGAAAAGTGTACATGGTATAAAATAGATTTAACTCTGGAATTGTAGTGGAGTTTTAATTCCACAGGTGTGCTGTCTGCCTGATCTTGAGTGGATCACTTAATTTATCTTTTTATATATTTTACATATTTATACAGTTAAGTGTTTGTATAAAACGAATAGTAATTCACTGATCATGATGTTTAGATCTTTTAAAGAGTGTAGTAGAACAGTAATTTTATTTTAGATGAGTGTTTTACCTTTTCTATTTCTCATCTCATTGTTAAATACGAGCCCCTTTTTGTCTAGAAGCTGTGGATGCAAACTTTAAAAATCTCTCATTCCAAAATATGCTTGTTTACAGTTAAGTACAAATGAATTTCCACAAGCTTTAGATACAAGTAAATAGCTTAAAAGGGTTTAAATGGTCTTTTGTGTAAGAGGAGTAAGAAGTGCCCTGCATTTGTCTTGTAATCTGTCAAAGATCTTAGTCATGGTCAGATTTTTGTGACATACTTTGGAAGTCTTGTTGGGCTACTACTACTATGGCATTGGTACCATAGCTAGTACAGTATTGTAATTGTCAGTTTTTAAAGAGTATATGGTGAAGGGTCATGAAAGAATAAATAAGAACAATCATAAAGGTACAGGAAATTACATTATAAACTTCCCAGTATAGTTAAGTTTCACCATTCAATTGGTGTGACTTATTACTTCACACTGGCAATTTCCTTCATAATGCACTTAACAGATTCAAGTTAGGAACTGCTAAATTTAAATGGTCCATTCCTTTGGCCATGAATTTCTTTTTTTATTTGGTGCAGAATTCTAACTTTCAGTTATTAACAAGTTCATTCACATTACAGAAATACTCAGAATCTGTGATTACTCTGTTGGTGTCCAGTCTTTATCTGTTCTTTCACCTCTCATAACTGTTCATTTTGAGTTTTTACACCATCACAACAAGGTGTATTTAATCAGAAGCAGCCTAATTCTGCATTTCTTTGTTTTTTTGTTTTTCAGAGTCTGAATATTAAGTTAATGTATAAGATATCTGGGTTTGTTTAATCTACCTCATTTATCCAGTAATCTGAATGTTTTGCCTGTTTCTCACTAGAAAACTCATATCCTTACCCAGCATTATACCTGTCAGGTCATGAGACTCCTCGAAGTTTCTCATAACACTGGAGAAGCATTGCTTCTTTCTGCCATTCTTTCTTTCGTTGAGAAATCCTTTTCTTTCTATGTTTGGAATATCTTCCTTATCCAGGATCTGAACTTTCTAAGTAATGTGATGTGATTTTTTTTTTTTTATTCTCTTCTCTCCATTTGAATGTTGATTAGACCAGTACTGATCAAGTATCTTATTGTTCTCAGGAGTGAAGTTAAGTCTACCTACACATCTCTATTTTAAGGTATTCATGGATTAGCTAAATTGTGTGTGGCGTGTGTAACGTTTTTTGAAAGTAGAAAGGCTATATGTCAGTTTTATTTTTTATTCCTATTTTATTTCTGTATGATAATTGACATAATACTACATTAATTTCGGGTGTATAACAGTGATTCGATATTTATGTACATTACATAATGGTCCCCATAGTAAGTCCTACTTACCATCTGTAACCATTTAAAGTTGTTAATGTTACTGACCATATTCCTATGCCTTACATCACTTCCCCATATCTTATTTATTTTTCATTTTATGGAAGGTTGAACCTCTTAATCTCTTTTGTCCATCCCCATGTTCCCCTCCCCTCTAGCAACCTTGTTTGTTCTCTGTATTTGTGAATATGTTTGTTTTCCTTTTTAGTGAAATCATACTGTTGTTTGTCTTCTTCTGTCTTATTCATGTAGCATAATACCCTCTAGGTCCATTCATCCATGTTGTTGCAAATGGCAAGATTTCATTCTTTTTTTATTGCTGAGTGATACTACATCATGTTTGTCCATTCATCTGTTGATGGACATTCAGGTGACTTTGTTATCATGGCTGTTGTAAATAATGCTTTGGTGAACATAGAGTGCATATGTCTTTTCAAGTTAGTGTTTTATTTTTCTTTAGGTAAATACCTAGAAGTAGCATTGCTGAGTCGTATATAGCAGGTACATTTTAAATTTTTTGAGGAACCTCTATAAAGTTTGCATAGAGGTTGCACTAATTTTGATACCACTCAGCAGTGCATGAGGGTTCCCTTTCTCCACATCCTCACCAACACTTATTTCTTGTCTTTTTGATACTTGTCTTTTTGATTCTGACTGGAGGTGATATGTTATTGTGGTTTTGATTTGCATTTCCCTGATGGTTAGTGATCTTGAGCATCTTTTCAGTTTTATGCCTTATTTGGAAAAATGTCTATTCAGGTCCTCTGCCCATTTTGTAACCAGATAATTTTTTTATTGAACTGTAATATCTGTTTCAGAATTTAGCAATGGATTTACTTAGGTAATCTGTTCATAATTCTCCAAAATGTAATCTTTTATTTTTTACTTATGAAAAATCCTGGCTTTCCTTTAAATTTAATGTTTTCATTAATATGTAATGCATCATCTTTGACAGTTATATTCTCCTAGGGTACTTCAACCCTTGTCTGTAATTTGTTTTATTAGCTCTTGAGTTTTGTAAAATTCAAGATAGTTGAAATTTGCTCTCTTAGAATTTGGTGTACAAATAGGTGTAGATGTTTAAAGAACCAGTCTTTCCCACATCAATGTTAATACTGGTGATGAAAAAATTGTATTTTAATGAATTATGAACTTTAAAAATACAACTAGAAGATAGTAAAGGTGCTGGTGCTTAGTTTTTCTTTTACTTATCTCATGAAGTTGTTGGAAATGTGATGATGCTCTTGAGCTGAAACTTCTTAACTTTCTAGTTGATAGTGTTGGCCCAAGGATTACAGAACAGTATTAGTTAGATTTC
This sequence comes from Manis pentadactyla, assembly GCF_030020395.1. NCBI lineage: Eukaryota > Metazoa > Chordata > Mammalia > Pholidota > Manidae > Manis > Manis pentadactyla. The sequence goes on from NC_080031.1 coordinate 105,753,578, forward strand.
AGTAGTGTTCTATAGGGATATGGTGACCTCCCTTGCGTAATGATTTTATTTACTGTCTTTTTGAATTTTTCATTTTACCTTCACAACAACCCTATGAAGCCACAAAGGATATGTGTTACTTAAATGTACTTTCATGGGTAAAAGAGAATGTTACTATATATGTTTTTTGGTTGTGTGTCACACACACATATATAAATTGAGAACTTTCATGTGGTTAAAATGTTAAGTCTGATGGATTGCTGTATGTCAGGAGTTGGCAACTCAAGGATCATGTGCTGCCCTGTCATAGGAGATGATTTTGAAAGTCAAAGTCAGGTTACTACCGGCAAAAAAAAATTGTGAATCAGATAAAGGTTATTTCTGCCCTACCACCACTTCTCTTATTCTTTCTGTTCTAACTCCCAGATCTTTTATTTCCTGCTTATAGCTGCTAAAGTGTATGCCAATAGTATTTAAGGTGCCGTCCTTTCTGTGTTCTCACTTTTTTAAAAGATCCTTGAGATACTGAGATTAGCAGTGGAATTGATTGCCATTTCCCAATGCTGGTGCCTGGGGTAGGGAATGGGGAAGCCGTCCCATCACTTCCCTCTCATGGTCTCATGTGGAACAGATAGTTCCTGAGGATACTGACAGTGCTTCCACAGGTTCAGAGTCAAGTTACCACTTGGGTCAGTTGCTACCAGAGTAAGTAAATGTAGATTGGGCCCAAAATTCTGGGTATAATTAGAATATTGAAAATAGGAGATAGACTATTTTACAAAAATAGGAAAAGGAAAATCTTACTTGCACTATGTATATGCTCTTTGTTTTAATAGTTGCCTGTGTCTGTGGTTGCTTTTAAGAGAGAGTTTTTGGCTTTTAGCTTTCCAAAATAGGGGTAACTTCATTAATGACATCACTGTTTGAAAAAAAATGTTTAAAAATTTCTGTTTTCTCTTTATCCTACTAGATGTGATGCTGACCCTTCAGCCTTAGCCAACTATGTTGTAGCACTGGTCAAGAAGGACAAACCTGAGAAAGAATTGAAAGCCTTTTGTGCTGATCAACTTGATGTCTTTTTACAAAAAGGTAATTATTGTGGGCCTTCAACCAAGTATTAAAGTAAAGATTTTAAATTTAAAGTTTCCTGATAAAATCTTGAAGGTAAAAGCCTGAAAGGAAAAAATTCATCAGGGTCCTTTAAATACTTTAATATGCCCATTCATGCTTAATAATTTATCATGTATTTTGGCAGAACTGTTTTTTTTTCCCTTTCCTTCTCTGCTGTTTTCCTATATTGAGGCAGTGTTAACTCATTCATGCTTTTTAGGTGAGTGGATCCTTCTTGGCTTGTGATAGAGCCTAGTTGGTAACAATCTAAGGATAATGAAGTTGCTTATTTTTGCTATTTATTAGGACAGCGAAGCTGTTTTTTTCCCTCTTGTTGGGGCTTCTTGATAGTCAAGAAGAGATGGGCATGATCTTCTCTTCGTGCCTTTAACTTCCCATATTGTTTACAAATTTCTTTCCATAGTCTACAGAGCTTGCTCCTCTGACCTCCCCTCCTACCACACCCCCTCACTTGTTCCATTCTGGCCACACTGACCACCTTGCTGTTTGTACAACATGGCAAGCATGTTCTCAATTCAGGGTTTTTTACACTCTCTTCACCCTTGCTTAAAACATGATTTCCTCTGTGATAGTTTCTGATCTCTTCTCAAATGTCATCCTCTCAGAGTAGTGTCCCTTGAGTGCCCTATCTATATACAGGGTAGTGTACTCCATGCCCCTAGTCATTCCCTCTTCTTCCCAGCCTTGCTTTGTTTTTTTTCTTGGCACTTGTCGTTTCCTGACATGTTGTATGTTTGTGTGTGTGTCTCCCCACCTTGTTTGTCTTTCCCTTTGCTGAGAATGGAGGCTTGGCACTTACAGTGCTTGGTACATAGAAGATATTCAATAAATATTGTTGAATAGGTGAACAGAAATGTGGATAACACACACTTTGTGGTTTATTTGACAAATGGTGATGAGAAGATGTTCTTTAACTCAAATATCAATACTGAGAAAGAAAAGATAGTAAATGTGGCTTCTCAAAAAAGGATTACATACTTTTTTTGTGCATTTTAAGGCTTTTTATACAAAAAAATCGAACACGGAATTCCTACCCAGTAGAGAAGAGTATTTTCTTTTCTAAATGTATTAATATTTTACCTGGTATACATTAAAGATGAGTCATATGAAATGTAGCACCATGAGGAAGGTAAAGAAAAAAGGGAATCATAGCGAAGACATCTGGGGCAAGATCAAATGTATGTTTAGACATCTAAGAACTTCTTGTTATAAAAGTTCTGAAGATTTTTAGTAACTTTTTAAAAATTACAAAAGCAGTATACGTGAGGAAGAATTCTAAAATATTTTTAAAAGGAGAAGAAAATAAACAGCCATTAATTTGCTACCAGAGATAAAAATCACTGCTACCTACTTAGATATGTGTGAAGTGGAAATTTGTGCAGAGAAGAGAGATGATCTGTATCTGCCCTTTCCAATTCAGTAGCTACCAGCCACTATTGAGCACTTAAAATGTGGCTAATGTGATTTAGGAACTGATTTTTAAATTTTATTTAAATTAAATAGCCACATGTAGTTCTTGGCTACTATATTGGACATCACAGCTCTAGACTTAATGTATATGTTTGTATTTCATATTAAGGTGGTTTTAAATGATTATACTCTTTTGTAATAATGCTTTTTAAAAAGAAACTTAATAGTGTATCTTGAATATTTAATGTTAGATGTTTAGATATACTTTTTTTCTTCATTGGGTTATGTCTTTTAAATTAGAAAAGTAGTATGTTTTAAAAAGTATTTTAGAAATAGAAGCACATGAAGAAAATTTTCTCATAACTGCTTTTGATTTGCTAATCAGTTTAACAGATTAATTTTATTAATTTGCCCCCTATCATTATTTAATAAACTTAGAAAGGTTTTTGTAGCAGTTAATAAGACCTAACAGTTTTTTTTTTTTTTTTTGGTATAATTACTCTACAATTACATGAGGAACATTATGTTTACTAGACTCCCCCCGTCACCAAGTCCCCCCCACAAACCCCATTACAATCACTATCCATTAGCATAGTAAGATGCTGTAAAATCACTACTTGTCTTCTCTGTGTTGTACAGCCCTCCCCGTGCCCCCCCCCCACATTATACATGCTATTTGTAATGCCCCCTTTCTTTTTCACCCCCCTTATCCCTCTCTTCCCACTCATCCTCCCCAGTCCCTTTTCCTTTGGTAACTGTTAGTCCATTCTTGGGTTCTGTGTTTCTGCTGTTGTTTTGTTCCTTCAGTTTTTTTCTTTGTTCTTATACTCCACCTATGAGTGAAATCATTTGGTATTTGTCTTTTTCTGCCTGGCTTATTTCACTGAGCATAATACCCTCTAGCTCCATCCATGTTGTTGCAAATGGTAGGATTTGTTTTCTTATGGCTCAATAATATTCCATTGTGTATATGTACCACATCTTCTTTATCCATTCATCTACTGATGGACACTTAGGTTGCTTCCATTTCTTGGCTATTGTAAATAGTGCTGCAATAAACATAGGGGTGCATCTGTCTTTTTCAATCTGGGCTGCTGCATTCTTAGGATAAATTCCTAGAAGTGGAATTTCTATTTTGAGCTTTTTGAGGAACCTCCATACTGCTTTCCACAATGGTTCCTAACAGTTTTATAATCATGGAAAATGCTTACTAAACAAATTAATAGCATAAAGAAGTTTATGAAAAGGTGCTTTTCTGAAGAAGAATTAATTTGACCTTTTAGAAATATCTGTTAATGTAAAATGTGTAATAATTGCAGTGTAAGAGAGTCTGTGTTGTGTTTTTAATACGTTCTTGCTGTTCCTTAGGGCAGGACTAACAAAAGTCACTTAAATTTGGTTTGAATAACATAATATAAATATTTTGACATTTGTATTTTTAATAAATTCATCTGGTTCTCCCATTCAGTTAGTCTGAAAAGGTTACAAAATAGACCAACCAGAAATCATTCATATCATTCTCATGCCAAAGGTTTATTCAACATATTTTTAAGTATTTTTAATTAATTTTTTGAGTAGGTGGTAAATTTAAAGTTTTAATAAAAAATTTTCCCTTCCCACCTCTAGTACCCAACTTTGTGATTTTTGTGCATATCCTTCTCAGAATTTTTATGCAAATACAAAAATAAATATTTAGTTTTATATCTCTGATATCTGATATTATTGGTACTCATTCTTTTTACTGCTGTTTATTCTCTTGTATGATTATCATGTAATTTATTTAAATAGTCTTTTATTCATGGAAATTTGGGTTGTTTCCAGTCTTCTGCTATTATGTACTCAGATAATCTTGCCCGTGTATCATTTTTTACATGTGCAAGTATGTCCAAAAGATTTGAAAATCCAGAAGTGGGATTCTCCCCCATAAATGTTAGACCCATTTTTAATTCCACCAGCAGTTATGAGATGTCCCATTTTCCTCAGCTTTGCCAGTAGTGTGATGTCAAACTTTCTGTTTTTTGTTTGTGTTACATTTACTTAAATATTATTTCTTCTCCCTAGAAACTTCAGGTTTCGTGGATAAACTATTTGAAAGTCTCTATACTAAGAACTACCTTCCACCTTTGGAACCAGTTAAGCTCGAGCCAAAACCACCAGTCCAAGAAAAAGAAGAAATTAAAGAAGAGGTATGCAAAGTTTTCTTTTGCTTTGGGAGCTTCGTAGGTCCTATTACCAGTGTCATTCTTAGTTGGATGTTGACCTCATTAGAAGTAATTACAGATCGAAGCTTCTGGGTTTTGGGCATAGTACAGATTCTTTATCAGAGTTTCTTAGGTCCTTGGACTTGAAGAGTTGGAAGAATTTCAGGTAGCTTGTTTAGTGTTCCAAGAAATATTTTAATAATACTGAGGAATTCAGAGAAATCTTTTCCAGTGATTTTTAAAAAAAGAAAACTTGGTTAAATACAGAGACTTGACTGCAAGTAAAGTATTGATGAACCTTAAGAGAAGTCATTAGGTTAACACGTTTTCATATAAATAAACCATTTTCTGTTTTAACTATATAGTTTTTAAAATAGTTAATGTAATTATAAACATCACCATTAACATAGTAAAGAAAAAGAATGTTTTTACAATGTTAAAGTATAAATATGCAATTATAGATGGTAATCTAATTATTTGAACCAAGGAGAGAATCTAAAGAATTTATTTGTAATTCTTTTTATGCATAGCAACATGTTATTATATGATAAAAATGAGTTCTGAAATCAAGCTGCATTAGTTAAAATATAGCTCTAAAATAAACTTCATTTCATTTTCACATCTGCAAATGATAATCATACTAGTATTTACCTCATTGAGGATTGAATGAGATTCTACACACACACACACACACACACACACACCCCACCCCCACCCCCCAGTGCCTGGGACACAAATGTTAGTACTTTTATGGAAGAAGTTCCCGATTTTTGTTTTTCTTATCATTGCTTAACTTTTCTGGGAATACTTTTAAACTTACATAAAAATTACAAGAACTGTATAATAAAAAAGAAAAAAAAAGAAGAGTATCCAGAACACCGATACCGTCTATCTAGATTCACCTATTGAAGATTTGCTCCATTTGCTCTCTTTATATATCCATACCCAGAACTATGTTTTTCTGAACCATGTCGAGTAGTTGGACACATCATGACCATTGACCCCTAAATTCTCAGAGTGTATTTCATAAGAATAAGGATTTTCTTTTACATAGTTATTATAGTGTTAATAGTTTTAGTTAATTTAACATTGATAAAAGAATCTATTATCTATATTCCCAGTTTTGTTAATCGATTCAACAGTGTTGCTTTTTTATAGCATGTTTGCTCTCTCTGCAGTAAAGAATTCATTCTGTGATTCACATATTACATTTAGTTGTCATTTCTGATATGTTTTAAAATGCCAGGCTGACTGAATTGATCCTACATTAAAAGAAAACAAGATGTGGCTATGGGTAATTAAGATCAATTGAGACCACTATCACCTCTTGTTTTGGGCTCATGTTCTCCATGTGTCTCGTGAAGTCTTTCTAAAATAAGAGAGGCTCCCAGTACGTTTCCTCAAGTAATGGAAATAGTACTTGATAGTATATTATTTTTGGTGTATGATACAGGTTAAATTTTTTATAGTAAGTTAAAATTTTTGCAGCCTGTGTGAAAGGAAAGGAGCGACACACAGCAGCAATTCACCGGAGAATTCCGCTTTATTAGGGAAAGGTGCTGGGTTATATAGGAAGGGGCATGGGGTGATTGTGGTGTCACTTCTACGGGGCTGGTGGCTATTGGCTAGGTGCGGGGATTAGGGGGGCGAGGGGTGATTGGGCTTCAGGTGGCGCCGGCGGGAACCGAGGACCCGGAAGAGAAGCAGGAATTTCGCCATCTTATGGGTGGGGGCCCTTCATTCCCCCCTTTCTCCTCTATGGGGTTGTGGACGTTGCTTTCTCTCTGACTGCTTCCTGCTGAACGGGGGCAGAGAAGGGAGTGAGGGCTTGAGGACTGGGAGGAAAGGGTTGATAGGACTCCCCACAGTAAGGACGAGTAGATGTGGACTTCTTCAGGTTGGAAATCAGTGAAGGTTCCCTGTAACCATAGGTCGAGGACTTGTTGATTCCAATGGTGCCAAGAGGATACGGGTGCCAGAAGCCAGGCATCTGCGGCCATTGTTTCCAGGAACAGTTTCCAGCGGAGAGAGGGGTCCATCTCAGCGCGTGGTGAGGAGGTTACGTGAGGGTGAGGGATCTTCTGTGGCTAAAAGCTGGTAGTTTCTGAGTAAAAGCTGGTTGAAAGTTTGATTAGAGATTTTACCAACTTGGGATTTGACAAACTTTACAAGGCAAGAAGAGACAGGCGAGGAGAATGATTATTATAGGGCCTGCAATGGGCCACAGCCAGGCGAGGAAGGGGTTTGGTAGTATTGAAGAGAATGGGTTGGAGGAGTAATACTGTGGGTACCGGGAGTTACCCATGTAGTGAATGGCGCAAGACCTGTAGGGACATCCCCGTAGGTGTCTGGCCATCGCCTGCAACAGGCTTGTTTTTGGTCATAGCGGAAGCAGAGGGAGGGAGAATAAAGGCAGCTGCTAGAGAACACTTCGGTGGAGGGAGGAAAGTGGAGGTATGAAGGCTCGGAGCAGCCTTTCAGAGGGCAGTCTGATGTGGCAATGAGGGCAGTAACTTTTGTCTGATGCTGTGTGTAAGTCTGTCTGACTTTGAATCGCCATACAAAGGAGGCTGGGGTGGCGGGGAAGACAATAGGAATGAGGAAAAAAAAGAGAGCGAGCGAGGGAGCAGTAAAGGAGGAAAAAGTCATGATTCGGGTATGGATGGCAAAGGGGGTGAACGGGATTTTGGAGGGAAGAGGACTGTAAGGTCAGGAGTCTGGAGGGAGGGAGAGTCTGTAAACTTTTGTAGGTTAAGAGATCCTTTAGGTGATGTGGGGACAGAATGGTAAGGGGCGCCCCGAATGTCAGTTTATGAGCTTCCTTCTGCAAGAGCTGTCCAGTGGCTAATGCCAGTAGGCAGGGGGCCCATCCCCGAACTGTGGGGTCTAATTGCTTGGAAAGATAAGCTACTGGGGCAAAGGATGGGCCATAATGTTGGCCTAGGACTCCTAGAGCTTGACTGGACCTCTCATGAATGTATAATGAGAAGGGCTTCGACAGATCAGGAAGATGGAGAGCTGGGGCTTCCTCAAGGGCTCCACGGAGCTTAATGAAGGAGTGCTGGGGTGAGGAGGGTAATGGTTCTTCAGGGGGGCCCTTGCTGAGGTCGTATAGGGGTCTTGCCAACAGGGAGAAGTTAGGGATCCATGCTCTAAAATACCCAACCAGGCCTAGAAAGGAAAGGATTTCTGTCTTGGTTTTGGGAACGGGCAGGTCAGAGAGGAGCCGTTTTCTTTCTAAGGTAATGGACTTTCTTTGTTGAGATAGAAGGAATCCGAGGTAAGTGACAGAAGGGGAAGAGATTTGAGCTTTGACAGGGGATATCCAGTAACCTCTGGAAGCTAGAAGGTTAAGTAGGGAGGCAGTGTCAAGTTGAGACTGTTCCCACGAGGGACTGCAGAGTAGAAGGTCGTCCACGTATTTTAATAAGGTGGACTCGGAAGCCTTGTGGCAAAACTGTCCAAGTGAGTTGTTCAGAATGTCTTGTGTATGGGTCAGTCCAGGTGAAGGCGAAAAATTCTTGGGAGGAGGGGTCCAGAGGGATAGAAAAAAAATGCGTCCTTGAGATCTAGAACTGAGAAGTGGGAGGCCAAGGCAGGGATCTGCGATAAAAGGGTGTATGGATTTGGGACTAAGGGATGGATAGGAACAATGGCCATGTTGATGAGGCGAAGGTCTTGGACGAGGCAGAAAGATCTGTTGGTTTTTTTAACAGCTAATATGGGGGTATTAAATGGAGAGTGAATGGGTCTGAGGTAATTTTGTTTGTTTAAAAGATCTTGAATGATGGGTTGGAGGCCTATGAGGGCTGAAGTGGTTAGGGGGTATTGGGCCTGACAGATATACCGAGAGGGGTCACGTAATTTGATAGAGGCAGGAGCACATAGAGCCACGGAGGGGCTTGTAATGTCCCAAACTCTGGGATTTACAGGGTGTATGAGGGCGGAACTGGAGCATTCATTGGGTAGAGGGGGGTCGTCGGCTATGAGGGCCATCAGAAGGGGAGCACTGGGGGCTGTGGGAGTGGATATAGTTATGGAAACGTGGAGGAGAGAAAGGATGTCCCGTCCTAGTAAAGGGATGGGACACTGGAGCATAACCAGGAAGGAGTGGGAGAAAGGTATGGCATTGTCTTGGATTGTGCATAAAAGGGGGGGTTTAATGGGAAAATCTGTTTACCTCCTACCCCGACTATAGGAGTAATGGCAGGCGTGGTAGGGCCCCGGTATTCCCGCAAGACTGAGAAGGTGGCTCCTGTGTCTAGGAGGAAGGGGATGGGGCGACCGTCTACTATTAAAGTAACCCTGGGCTCCTGTTTGGTGATGGAAATGGTCGGGCGAGAAGCCCCCGGGCCCCGTCAATCTTCCTCTGCCAGCCCCACTGTGGAGGGCTTAGGATGGGGGTTGTTCGTCCAGCCTCCCCTTCAGGTGGCTGGGCAGGCAGACCCCCAGTGGCCCTTTTTGTGGCATCTGGGGCATGGGGTGGTAGGAGATCTGGGGGAGGGGCACACCCTTGACCAATGTCCCTCTTGTGCACACTTGAAACAAGCTCCTGGGGGGGCTTGTTTGTGGAGGGGCGCCCAGGTTGTGGTTTTATCAGCTGGGCCAACATTTGGAAATTGGCCTGATCAGCCTTCTGTTTACGGCGTTCTTTCTCCTCCTCCTGGTTATGCAAGACTTCAAAGGCCACTGTTAGGATGTCAGTCTGTGGGGTAGCGGGGCCCCGTTCTAACTTTTTGAGTTTAGCTTTAATGTCGGGGTAGCTTTGAGCCAGGAAGTGTGTCATAAGGACATGTCTCCCGTCAGGTGTTCCTGGGTCCAGGCTGGTAACTGTAATGGGGCTTGAGGGAGTCTAAGAACTCGGAGGGAGTTTCTTCCCTCCTTTGAATTATGTCTTGGAGCTTTTGAAAATTGACTACTTTACGAGCTGCCTTTTTCAGACCTGCTATTAAGCAGCAGGCGAAGGTATCTCGAGAGCGGAGACCCACGGCGGTGGGGGACTGAAGGGTTCTGGCTCAGTCTGTGGGGGAGAAACAGGTGATGGGGGCGAAGACGGAGGAGGCTCCTGGGACTTAGTTAGAGGGGGGCTGAAAGGCTCAGGCTTGATCTGCAGGGGGGTGAGGTGGGGGAGGAGATGGAGGTGGAGGAAGGGGGAGGGGCTGTGGTAGGAGAGGAGGGGGAAGGGAGTGGGCGGGAGGCTTCTGCGGGGGGGAGACGGCTTGCAGGCTGGGAGAACTTGGGGGTACGCGGGAGGAGGAGGCGGAAAGCTTCGGTATAGGGAATCTCCTTCCATCTTTTCAGGCACTGGCAGTAGTTAAAGGACCACGAGTGATGTCAGGATCAAGAGCTCCCCCTGCGGGCCGTTGGTTGTGATTGTCTAGGGGTATGTCGGCCAATCTTGGGAGCAGTATTTACAGAGAAGTTTTGGTTTTATATCAGGCGTCAGGGAGAGGGTGGCTAGATACTTGAGCAGGCATTCAAGAGGTGAGCTTCCAGGGAGGGACGAGGAGGCTCCCATGGCTAAAGGACAGAGAAGGAGACACACAGGGGAAGACGAACGGAGACCCTCGGACTGGGAGCAGACGGCACGGAGACAAAGGGCGTCCCCGATGATCCTTGGGGGTCTGCGGAAACTCGTATACGAGTCGGTTTCTTAGGAAGTGTGGGTCGTCACCCCGACTTCTCTGAGAAGGCAGAGTGCCGGAGTCACGAGGTGCCTAGTACTAGGAGTTTTTGGCAGAAGGAAAGGAAGGAGGGGGGCGGGGAGAAGGGAGCGTTCTCATCCGCAAAGGAGTCACCTCGTGTATGGCTGTTGGAGGGGGGCCTGGGGGTCCCCCGCAGCCGTGAAGGCCTGAGGCGGGGAGAGCTCCCCCCTCGTCCCTGAGTGTCAGGGCCTTGCCGGACGATCACAGTCAATGGCGCTGCGACAGCTCGGGGAAGAGCGGCCCACTCTGGGGGGAAACTTACCCAAAGGCCGGAGAGGAGCGGTGAGTGTGATGAGCCAGCGCCGGAAAAAGAGGACGAGGGCAAGCTGCTGCTGGTGTCGGGGGAAGACGGGGCCCAGTTGGGGTGTCCCGCCTCTCGGGTTTCGGCACCAATGAAAGGAAAGGAGCGACACACAGCAGCAATTCACCGGAGAATTCCGCTTTATTAGGGAAAGGTGCTGGGTTATATAGGAAGGGGCATGGGGTGATTGTGGTGTCACTTCTACAGGGCTGGTGGCTATTGGCTAGGTGCTGGGATTAGGGGGGCGAGGGGTGATTGGGGTTCAGGTGGTGCTGGCGGGAACTGAGGACCTGGAAGAGAAGCAGGAATTTCGCCATCTTATGAGTGGGGGCCCTTCACTGTGTCCTTTCTACAATGATTGAACATCAGTGGATATGCTAGTTTGAATTTAAAAGAAAAATCATATATGCTTGAGTTGAAAGAATAATTTTTAAAAATTGTACTATTTTACTTTGTAACTTTGTAACCCTAATTTTGAAAATTGTGAAAAATAGATACTAGCTTCTGTGTATACCTATTCCAAATGATACTGCCTGGTATTGCTTCCATTTTCTAAGACTTATGTGTAACTTAATTGTCATTACTGACACAAATAATAGGTCATGTAATAGTGTTTAAATGTAATAGTTTATAGTAGTAATTATGTTAGATAATGTTGAAGGAAAGAGGTTTGAGGAGGTACATACCTTTGACTAATTATCTATTTTTCTGGTCTGTGTCTGGTTGGTGCAGTTGTTGCTCTGAGCAGGGCAGAGGAGCAAATCCATCTAAGGACTAGCCATTTTAACTTTCTCCCTTGGTCCCAGGTACATTGCACCATCAGTTGCACAGTTTGGACTATTGGTTACACAGAACAAGGGGAGAGAATTTAGATCATTGACACAACTCATTCTGGTACTGGAAAAACACTTGGTACATATGTGCCATGATTTACGAAGCACAGTGTGTTTACAGATGGAATTAGTTGTCAATTTGTGTAGTTTTAATGGACTCTTTTTAGGCCCTTTACTGTGAGTTCATGAACTTGAAAAAGAACAATCCACGAAGATAACGGATCTTTGATATTACAATTCCTTGTTCATACTATACCATGAGCATCTGAAATGTTAGAAGGTAGTTTTTCTTACATCCAGTGCATGGATTTATAACTAGAAGTATGAGACCTTCTGGCACAGTTCCACCACACCTTTGGTTGGTCTGAAAATATCTTTATTTTTTTTAAAAGCCTATTATAGAGAATTTTCAACATCAGAAGGAGACAGAATAATACAATGAATTCCTATTTATTGTCACCCAGCCCCAGCAACCCATCAACCCATGGCCAATTCTGCCCCATCCACATACCTGTTACCTGTTCAGTACACTTCTATATCTAAAATAGTCCAGTAGAATGGAGTCTCTCAGACTTATGTAGCCGTGATAGTCCGAGATAATAAATAATGAAAACTTCTTAATTATGTGTGTAGTGATCTGACTTCTAATACAGGATGGTTAAGTCATGTGGCAACATAGAGGAAAAACTTAAAATTGGCATGCCTGATCACAATCTGATCTATTAAGAAGTCTATGCTTCTTAGTCTTATAATAGGATGAAAGCGGGTAAGAGGTTTTGGTGAATGACGTCTTCATATATATTACTAATTTAAGAAATAAGGCAATATAATGCCATATAACTTATTTCAGAATAAGTTTAAAGTAACTGTGGAAAAGCATATCATTGCCATAGGAAGTTCTGAAAAATATATTTAAAATAGAAAAGAATGCAGATTATTTTTGTTTAACTCAAGCCAAAATAATATAATGAACTCCCATGTACCCATCATTCAGCTTCAATGGTTACAGATCCATGAGTGAGTAGTCTTCTTTCTCTACACCTTCAACCACTTTCCATCCTCTTAAGTTATTTTGAAATAAATGCCAGGCATCATATCATTTCATTTATAAATACTTAGTATGTATCTCTAGAAGGTAGTATTTTTAAAACCCCATAATAGTTATTTCATATATAAAAATAATAACTCCTTAATATCATCAGATACCCTGTTGGTGTTTAAATTTCTGATTATTCATAAATATCCAATTATATCTCATTCATTTGAGTCAATATCCAAATCAGGTTGGTTAAAATATCTTTTTTCCTTTTTAATTCCCTTGTCCTTATTCTCTCTCACCAGTGCAACTACTACTCTTTTAATACTATGTACTAGTTTCTCCTCTTTTTTCCATTATGTGTAAAAAGAATCCTACAGTCTTTTGTGTAGCTTCTTTAGCTCATTTTAATGTGACACTTATCCTTGTACATGCCCTTTCACTTTTTTTGAACAACTTTATTGAGATGATTTACCTGCCATACAATTTACCTATTTAAAGTGTATAAACGCTATGGTCTTTATTGTATTCACAGTTTCGCGACCATCACCGCGATCCATTTTAGAACATTTTCATCATCCAAAAAAGAAACCCTGTGCTCATCAAGCCGTCGCCCTCCAAGCTTTCCCGCTCCCAGCCCTAGTCAGCCACTAGTCAGTCTACTTTCTGTATGGGTTTGCATATTGGACTTTTCATAAAATGGAATTATATAGTATGTAGTCTTTTGTGACAGGCTTCTTTCACTTAGCATCATACTTTCAAGGTTCATGTAGGTTGTATTAGTACTTCTTTTTTTAGTGGCTGAATAATCTATTTTGTGGATGTATCACATTTTCTTTATCCAGTTATCAGTTGATGGATATTGGGATCGATAGCCAAGTGGCTAATACCTTTTGACTGTTATGAGTAATTCTGCTGTGAACATGCACAAGTTTTTGTGTGGCCTTGTTTTTATTTCTCTTGGATCCTTTGAAATTTTTTTAAGAGTAATTTCCCATTAGAAATCAACACATGTCCATCAAAAAAACCCTTGGAAAATATAGAAAAGCAAAAAGAAGTTGATCTCTAAGTTATGTCTTTTAAGTTTTAATATTTAAATCTCTCTATCCTACCTACCTTTGTAGGTCTCTTGCTCTTCTTTTCCTCAACCCCCCTTTATCCCTTAAATTTTATTTCTTGAAGAAGCTGTTATTTGTCCTTTTAGGTTTTTTTACACTCTGGGTTTTCCTGATTGTATCCCAGGGGGGTAATATACTCTCTGTATTTCCTGTAAATTGGTAGAATGATTTTTAAATACAATCTAGTGACTATAGTGTTTTTGCCAGCACCACATGGTTGCCATATTGTGGCTGTCATTTATGTTGCCTGAGTCTTATTAAATTGTTATGTCTTGCTCCATTCACTCATTTCCAGGTTTGGCTAATTCTAAGGGAGTTTCTCCATTAGATGGGCACTTGCAAATGACTTTATTTCACCTTTTTCTGGTAAAAGCTGTATGTTTTGAGATTAACTTCTGTTTGAAAACAATAATAAAATCACTGGTTCTCTATTTCTGGTCAACTTTGACTGTTTAGCTTTAAAAGAAGCCTTAACATTTCCAGTAATTCCAGTGCGAGTTTTCTAATGAAATAGTTTTGTATAGCATTCAGTAACCATTTGTGCCTGAAACCTTGTCTATGAAATAAATCTGTAGTCCTCACCAAATGAATTACAGGTGTGAATATATTTTATAATTAGGGAAACATAAACCGTTTACTATACGATTCTTAGAAATAGAGATTTTCTATTTCTGCTCTTTCAACTGAAAGAATGAATTGCTGTTTTTCTCCTACACTCCTACTATCTACCTTAAATTAACATTTAAAGATTAACATATTGCTGTTAGATTAATTTCAGCATCTCTTTTTCTTCTCCCTGTTTCTTGACTTTTTTGGTTGTGATTTGACTTCAGTATTTCAGTACATTTATTTATGCCTTCTCAGGCCAGAAAGATTATCAGGTGGCTGTTTCATAATTTACAGAAGAACTATTCTTCTTTCTAATTAATGTTTTCATATAGGTATTTCAGGAGCCAGCAGAGGAAGAACGAGATGGCAGAAAAAAGAAATATCCTAGTCCCCAGAAGACTCGTTCAGAATCTAGTGAACGAAGGTTTGTGTTTACCTTTAATTAGGAAGACATTGATAATTCACTTTTTAGTTAACTTATAAGGACATTAAAGGGATTTTTAACACGTGCATTGACTCCTCTGTCTCTAAACTGATTAAAGAATGAGAATGTTACCTTTCTTCTTTCCATTCCGTTTTTTTTTTGTCTTTGTCATAGTTTCTCTTCTTTTATAAACAATTCCCATTATGTGGTTTCCCCAAGAGCTCAAGGGTGGGAGCAGCCTCCTTAGAGAATATTAATGAAATGTTCCATTTGGTTAGGGGTGCTCAATATGAAAATCACCCACAGCATTTTATACTGTAAGTAATAGTACAATTTATATGTCAAATCAGCAACCTACCATAAAAAATTTAGTCTTTGTTTTGGAAACATTGTTTTGAGCTCTTTTTCTTTTCTAGTTTTAAATTTGTTTTTCTCCCATGCCTCCCTGTACTTTGGACTCACCTTTTTTTTTCAATCTTCCCCACCCAGTGTACTTGAGGGAATGCTTTTTCATTTTACATAATGGATTAGAGGAATTACGTGGTAGTCTTATGGCTTTCTAAAAAAAGCATAGACATTATGAATTGTGGTGAATCAAGGGGTTATTTTGTACTACTGATTTGTTTGCAGACTTGGCTTCTGTAGCATCCGTATGGCTTTTATATCTGTGTATTATAGGACACGTGAGAAAAAAAGAGAAGATGGCAAGTGGAGAGACTATGACCGGTACTATGAACGGAATGAACTGTACCGTGAGAAGTACGACTGGAGAAGAGGCAGGAGTAAGAGCCGGAGTAAGAGCCGCGGCCTGAGTCGCAGTAGAAGCCGAAGTAGAGGGCGCAGCAAAGACCGGGATCCAAACAGGAATGTTGGTGAGTAAGTGAGGCTTCCCCCTGAAATTTCTACAGTTTTATCTTCCTGTATCACAAGGGTACCAGAACGTCGCTTAAAGGTAAATGTACTTTTAATATGTATGAGCAATGTAAAATCTATAATTATCTTGAAAAGCTTAATATTGATTTTGTTACAAGGAGATAAGGGCTCTATTCTCAGGATGGAGTCAAAGGAGTTTGACTAAAAAGAAGCTCTTCATAAGTATATCGTAGTACATGTCTAGACTTAAGTCATTTATGTAATTGAGATAAATGTCCTTTAACCAACAAAGCTATCACTGGAGGAAGAGGATTACCTGCTCCCTTCCCCACCCAGTAATTCAAATAATAATTGAAATAATTCAATTACTGTTTCAGTATTAATTGAATCATTTAAAATTTAAATAATATTTAAAATAATTCAGGTATTTCAAATAATAATTGAAATTAATCCTTTCAGTAATTCAGTAGAAATATTTGAAATATTTTCAGTTAAAAATAATTTGCTTTAAAGTTGCCTAGAGTTTACAACACTCAAAGAAAAAATTTGAGTAGATTACTGGGATCCCAACCACTGATCTGGGATATCAGTTTGGAAGTCAATTCTTGGATAACATTCTTCCTAAATATCAGTGGAGAAGCTGGTCTTTATTATATGTTAATGTTGATGTTATAAAAGATGATTTTATACAAGTTACTGGAGGATGTATTATTAATATTGAGAGTACTTTGAAATACGGGTATTTCAAATATCTCAAAGTTTACTTCAATATTCTCAGCTTTACTTTTTTTTGTAAATGAGAAAAAAAGCATGAATGTCTGATCTCATTTGTTTCTTCTTGTTATTTTGTCTCTAAAGCAGAACACAGGGAAAGATCAAAGTTTAAGAGCGAAAGAAATGATTTGGAGAGTTCCTATGTGCCTGTTTCTGCACCACCTCCAAACTCTTCTGAGCAGTATTCCTCTGGGGCCCAGTCTATTCCCAGCACTGTCACTGTGATCGCACCTGCTCACCACTCTGAAAACACAACGGAGAGCTGGTCTAATTACTACAACAATCACAGCTCTTCCAACTCCTTTGGTCGAAACCCACCACCAAAGAGGCGATGCAGAGATTATGATGGTAAAAATCCTTTTCTTTCTGATGTTGTACCCAAAAGTACTAATAAAGCAAATGTTACTAATACTGCACACTTTTCCATTATATAGTCCACATTTTGTTAAAAGGGATGAATGAGGAGGAGAATCTCTCTTGGCATATGTTTATTGTTTGGTTTAATAGTACGGCTTTTGTTAAGAGAATTGTAATTTCCCTGTGATGTTTGGTGCTGGGAATTTGTTAAGCCTGTATAACCTACTTATAATGTTAATTTGTTGATTTTCCACTTGAATGACCCAATATGTATATGTGTATTTTAATTTTTCATTATGGAATTATTTAAACATTTATAAAGCTTGATAATATAATTAATCCTAGTTATTCATGACCACACATCAATAATTTTCAACTCTGGGCAATCTTGTTCTCATCTATACTCTCACCAGTTCTCCTTGGTCTGTATTATTTGAAGCAAATGGCAGATATCCTAACTTTCCTATAAATATAGAATTTATGTCTTTACATTTGATTTATTGTTAAGGGAATAGAATCACATCATAATTCAAAGGTCACCTTGCTCTCACCCTGGTCTGCCAGCCACATACTATCTCCTTCCTGAGGGAAATTTAATGTTACCAGTTTCTTGTGTAACTTTCCAAACATAGCCTAGTACATAATAAACATAATCAGATAAATATATTCCCCATTTTCTTTTTTATATAAGTGCTAGTATACTATCCAGTCTCTTGCATGTTTTTTTCACTTAGCACTATTTCTAGCAGTCATTCTATATTAATACATAATGAGCTTCCTTGATATTGTTTTAGGTTAGATGTACAAAGGTATGTTTAACCTATTCCTTCTTGAAGCACTTTTGAGGTGTTTGTAATATTTTGCTGTTACAAACAATGCTGCAGTGAATAACATGGTACATAATGCCCACTTGAATAAACTAAAGCTTCAACTTGTAGATGCAGAAAGAATTGTTGCTATAGAATAATATCATGAAAGAATATAGTTAAAATTAGATCATCTAGTCCAAATCCTTTATTTCCCCCATAGCCTTTGCTAAATTGATATTTGCTTAAAATATCTGAGTTTTTATTGTGAAAACTTAACAGCAAATGGGTTATTCTGATAGTGGCTAGTAGCCTGTTTTTAACCCTATTATTTGCCATGTTAACAAAGCATAATCTCATGGTACAGAAAGTAGAGAGTACACCTGCCCCTACTTTAGGGATACGTGATGATTATAACAACACTAAGGCTTTAGACTGGTTGGAGAAAAAACACTTTGTAAATCAGATTGGTGGATTTTTCAAGGACTTGTTTTATTTGTTTACTGAGTAGGTCATAACAAGATGATTCTTCTATTCTTACAGAAAGAGGATTTTGTGTACTTGGTGACCTTTGTCAGTTTGATCATGGAAATGATCCCTTGGTTGTTGATGAAGTTGCTCTGCCAAGCATGATTCCTTTCCCACCGCCTCCTCCCGGGCTTCCTCCCCCCCCACCTCCTGGAATGTTAATGCCTCCAATGCCAGGCCCAGGTCCAGGCCCTGGCCCAGGTCCAGGCCCAGGTCCTGGCCATGGTATGAGACTTCCTGTTCCACAAGGACATGGCCAGCCTCCTCCTTCTGTTGTGCTTCCCATACCAAGTAAGTATATGTTCCTAGGGTATTTCTTTAGGGAAGAGTTATATCTAGAAGAACAATCCTTTTTAGCTGACTTGGCATTAAAGTTTTTGAAAGCTAAATATAATAATGGAATTTGGAATATATGCCCATTATTAAGATGCTGTTCTTTCCTTTTTTCCATCCATTGTTTCATTAGTTGTAGTGCCTCCAAATGTAAATTTTATGAATACTGGCCTAATCTGTATTGACCTGGAGTCAAAATCTTGTTAGTTGAAAGCATCTTAAGAAAGCCAGTGTTTTGAGAATGTTAGAAGAACATGCCAGTAGTTTTAATGCAATTGCGAGTTTTTAAAGAAGATGTCTTCAAGAATATTGAAATAATTTTTCAAACCTTTTATTATGGAAATTTTCAGGTGTACACAGAGGTAGAATAATGATATATATATATAACATGTGTACCATCATCCAACTTAAGTGGTCATCGGTATTCAGTTGTTTTTGTTGGTTTTGGTGTTTGTTTGTTTTTAAATAATGAGCAATATGCTATTACTGCATCTATCAAAATTAAGAGTAAGAAATGTTTAAAATGATCATTTAAAAAGCCTTAACAGTTGCTGGGTTAGCTGACACAGAAGTAAGACTGAATTTTTTTTATGCAATTGAAGTGGTGAACAGTTTATAGATGTGCCAAGATACAAGAAAATACCTACTTGAAGACATTTAACATTATTAAGTGATGGCAAATTGTTATTTTTAAAAGAAGATTGTCATTCAGTTTATGTAAGTGGTACTCAGTTTTCTTTTTTTTTAACTTTTATTTTTGAAATTAGAGACTCACAAGAAGTTGCAAAAATAGTTTAGCATGATCCTGTGTATCCATCATCTAGCTTTCCTGCAGTAGAACATAATTCATTAAAGTTGAAAAAGGGTTGGAGACATTTAACACATATATTTGGTCAATAGAAATATGGTTCTTCTAATAGCATTTGTGAATATTCAATATTGTCACATAAACACTATAATTGTGAAGTTGAAATTTTATTCCCCAGATAAAACATCTTCATATATAAAAATTCTCATAATAAAAAATACCTCAATGTGGAAACATCTGTTTAAAAGTTAAATCCCAGAATGTCATTTTATCCCAGCATTTTTTGCAATGCAAAAATTTCAAGTGATCAGGAGAGCTGAAAGAATTGTGCAATGAACACCCACATACTTACTATCTAGGTTCTACCTTTTACTATATTTGTACAATCACATATCTTTTTGTCTCTCCATTATTATTTTTGGCTCATTTTATAGTCATTGCAGACATCAGTACACACACTTAAATATATTCGTCATTGACTGAAAAATTCTGTAGAACTTCATCACCCCCAGAAAGTTTGTTCAAGTCCCTTTACTGCCATTTTCCCCTCCCACCCCCAGAAGCAACCAATTCTGCTTTTTTCCATTGGAGATTAGTTTTTGTCTGTCCTAGAACCAAAATATCATTTTAATTGTGCAACTCACAGTGCCTAAGCTTGTGTATATCAGATTTCTTGTGTTCCAGGCCAAAGTAGGCATTTTAAGTATCAATATCTATAAATTAGCACTGGTATGTTAAGTATTTTTATTAGGAAACATTAATACGCTACTTTTCACTTTGTGTTACCTGTAGGGCCACCCATAACACAGTCAAGCTTGATAAACAGTCGTGACCAGCCTGGGACAAGTGCAGTGCCCAATCTTGCACCAGTGGGAGCAAGACTACCTCCTCCTATACCCCAGAACCTCCTTTATACAGTATCAGAGCGTAAGTAAATGTTGTTTGACTTAAAATTGCTAGGGTATAGAAAAGCCAGATTTCAGTGTTACACTTTTAAAAATACAATTTCTGTTCTTATGGTCCGTATAAAAATTATATTTGTATTCATAAGGCAGTTTACTGTGTGGTTATACTATATGGCTGTCTTTTGTGAGATAATGGGAGACAAGGCCAAGGCCTTCTGAATTGCAGACGTCTATCCTGCCATAGAGTACCAACATTTGTTGTCTTGTAAAGGAAATTTATTTTGAAGCTCCTTTTCAAAAATTGTTCCTCTGATTTAATTTCTAAAACGTAAGGCTTATCATCTCCTAAGAATATACGAAAGGCCAGATGAAATGTGTGTAATTATTATTTAACTTGGATGCTGACATGACGATAGCACCAAACTAATGTTGAGTGGCCAGGCTGTTTGTAACATTTTATGTTTAACTGCAATGATGTATTTTTCTTGAATCCTAATGGTTTTTTATTGCTTAGGTGTCTTTGTTGTTTTTAGGTTACTAAAGCCTTTTAAAAATTCCATTCTCCAAAAACATAAAAATAAGGCAGTTGGTTGTTAAAAATATCATAATGTAATATTTTTTTGTACAGAGCTAGATAACTTTATGGATAAATTCATCTTTTATGTAACTGTTTATTGTAACCATTTCTTCATTTCTGTCATGTCATGGAGAGAAAGTTCAGCAAATAATTATGTCCAGGTTCAAATCCTAGTTCCATCACTTAACATCATTGTGAAATTGGGCAAGACCTTGTATCTCAGTTCCCTCTTTTGTACTATGGAAATAATAATGTTACTCATCTCATTAAGGTTCTTTGAGGAATAAATGAATTAATACATGTAAAGTATCTAGAACAGTACCTGGCATCTAGTAAGGTATATATAAAGATCAGTCATCACGTATTGTAGTTGTTACTATCTCCTTCAATTTGAACCTCTTTGAAATCAATCCTGTTATCTCCAGGTCTCTACCTCCACCATCCCTCTTTCTCTGTCAGTGGAAATAACACCCACTTAATCACCTTGAATTGAATCCTTGACATGACTTACTGCTTTGCTTTTTTATATCTAGTTTAAAAATCCTTTCTTTTTCTTTAAATTATTCTTTTCCCTGTTCCTGCTGTGGCTTCTGCCCTCATCCACACAGTCACCTCACATTTGGATTCTTGCTGTAATCTTGACTGCG
Source organism: Manis pentadactyla (assembly GCF_030020395.1). NCBI lineage: Eukaryota > Metazoa > Chordata > Mammalia > Pholidota > Manidae > Manis > Manis pentadactyla. The sequence continues at coordinate 105,774,933 of NC_080031.1, forward strand.
TTATGTTTCACCATGCACACCTTCCCCCACCCACCTAAACCATAGATGAACCCCTCTTTATGGCTTCTAACTCTTTCTGTAGTCTATTCTTCCCTTCTTAGTAATGTTTTTCCTCTATTACCCATATGATTTTTCTCTGATCAGACCGATTGTACCCTGTCTATACCCATGTCATGACTCAACTTTCTTTTCCTATCTTTACTTCTAGTAATATGCCCTCTCCTTTTCTTTCAAGGTCCAGATCTTCTAAGTACATATGAATATAAGTGCTCTATTCTGTGCTACCAAAAAGTATTTATTACACAATAACAAGTAATTGTATAAAGGACTAGTTTGATTTCTTTTCATTTATGTCACTCTTATGTTCAGCTGATCTTCAGAACCACATTTTAAAATCTCAGTCTTCTAATTAATAGTGTCTTTTTATAGTACATGTTTGTTTCAAAGCTTCTCTCATTTTTTAATTATGGGAAATTTCAAACATAAATAGAAAAGGAAGTATAATGAACTTCCATGTACCCATCACCACCAAGCTTCAACATTTATCAGTCCTGTTGCATCTATCCCCCTGAATCTGTTCTTAACATTATTTCTTAATGACTTGGAACTTAAAAATACGAAAGTGGGTTATTTATCTCAGAGTCCATTGCAGATGGCACGTTTTCATATTGTCAAATTTAGCATTGTGACTCATGATAAAAATTCCATTTTTTTTAATTTTTAAAAATTTGGCAATTATCTTATTTTAATATTAAATTTCACAGTACAATTTCGCTTTATAAAAATTTCATTGATTTTAATTTAAAAAATCTGGCAGTTACCGTTTATTTCAGTGACATGGTTTAATATTTATTAAATCAGCAAATATGTAACTGAGTGCCTGCTATGTGCCAGGCTTTGTGCTACAGACTATAGGAAGCAAAGTTGAAAAAGATATTTGACCTTGTTACTTGAAGACTATTTTTCTGTTGTTGTTAAGGCAAGAATATTTTGTGGTATGTAGAAAAGGCCTTTTAGAACAGAAGTTCCAAACTTCTGTTTTTCAGAAGCTGGTAACATTCTAGGAAAATTTTTGAGGGCCAATACACATAGCTTCTTTTCTTGCTATGTTAAAAGACTACATATGAAAACATTGAATATCATTTCAATTTTTAAAATACATTTTTCACCAAAAAAAGACTGTCAAAATACAGGACTTCCTTTTGTATTTGTATTTATGAAATATCAGTTACATTTTTTGTTCCATTTTTGTCACAGACTAATAAAAGGCTATGTAACTTCTTATAGGCATTTGTGGATTACTGCTTAGAGGAAAGTCTTATATGCTGTGTCAGTGTTTATAAAGAGATTTAGTTGGTTGGTAACTGAATATTTTGAAAGTTACAAATTATATCGGGCATTTTAAAACTCTACTATGTAAACTACTTTCTTCCTTTCTTGAGTTAAAACTTAATTCTGAAATTCTGGAGAAATTTGAAAACCTAGGAGATAGACCTGATAGAAATCTAAATAGTAAAAATTTTTTGGTGCAGTACAGTTTGTCAGGTAAAAATTTTTTTTTATCTTGTCTAAAAAAATCGCGTTTTTTTTTTTTTTAGGTTGCCCTTGAGACACAAGTTGAATCGTTCAAATTGTTTGGGTTTACTTTGCTAAATATTGTAATTGATAACTTAAAAAAAATTAGAACTGCTTCACTTGAAGTAAAAAACTGTATGTGTGTTTGCAATGTAATATAGAAAACTTGAGCTATCCTCAAAGTTTAACAAATTGGGAAAGTTTAAATTATGGATATTTTATTGTCGTTAAGATTATCATTAAAATTCACAGCATAGGAACTGCTTATAAGTGAAAAAGAGCATATCAGTGGTATTTAGTTGTGAAAATTTTGTCAGGGACTCAAAAATGAAATCTGCATTTTGGAAGGTTGATTAGGAGTCTGCATAATGCTAGGGACAGGGCGTATACAGATGCATAAGAAATGATTCTTCTAAAGCTAAAAAGCTAATAGTAGGAAAGATATATGTAAAAAAGAAACCACAAAAACCAATTACAGTGTGTTTTGATGTTAAAATTAAATGAACAGAGTGCCTCAGAAACACAAGTGACAAAGCAACTAATTCTGCCAAAAATAAAGCAGGCTTCATCTATTCTGTAATTATCACTTGTTTTGGAAGAGGACAAGTGAATGCTAAAATAAAAGAGTTACCCCACTGTAAAACAGAGTGGGCTGTATGTGGTTCCTGGTAGTGCTATTTATTTTATTTTATTTATTTATTTATTTATTTATTTTTGTCCTGTGTTATGTTTACATTTTTATTGAAGTATAGTTGATAATACAATATTATATTGGTTTCAGGTATACAACATAGTGATTCAACAGTTACCTACATTATTAAATCCTCTGGTAGTGCTATTTTAAAGTCAATGTCGGATAGTAACTGCACTAGTTGGGGTGAGGATTTAACTATATAGGTAACTGTTGAATCACTGTTTTGTATACTTGAAACCAGTATAAGATTGTATATCAACTATACTTCAATTTAAAAAAAAGTTGATTAAGTCAAATGGTTATAGTTTGGAAAACCATTGAAATTTTGTTTTGGTTGAGTTAAAATGACATGGATACTCTGAAAAGGACTTAAATAATGAGGTGTGATTGGAATTGTGTGGAAAGACAGCAATATCATCTATTAAAATCAACTGTTTTATTTCCTCTGTTGTACTTAAACATTTTACCCAAATTTGAAGTCTACCAATTAAATGTGGGGTTTTTTTTGTTTTTTTTTCTTGTTTTCACAGGACCATTTTAAAGTGTACTTCCCTTTTCTGCGATAAATTTGGTCTGTTTCTTCTGATTCTTTGAAGAAGTCATAATAGAAATGTTTTAAAAGTGCTAAATAAGCTCACTGTACTGGGTGTGTGAAAAAGTAGTATTAGCACATGCCATCCTGGATTCTAGAGACTGATTCTGAGGTTGAAGGCATGTGTGTCAATCTTAAGATGAATTTACATAAATCATCTTTATCTTTCTGCAAATAACTTCTACTTTCAGCTGTGCAAAATTAATAAGACACTATATTTTAGGAAAACTTGAGATTCCTCATTTCATTCTGTAGAATGCATAACATTCCTCTGTGCAGAAACATGGATTTTGTTCACAAAAGTGAGTCTCCTAGAGTCATTGTATATTGTCTAGAGTTCATCTCCGTTTGTGTTTTAATTGGATTTGTGTTGCAGTGGTTGTCTGTCATACTGCCTATGGAACACGTAGATACTCATCTACAGAAATACTTAATTGTCTCCAGGATACTTTAAATAAATAAGCTTTAATCCCTATAAGTGACTCTTAATTGAGTTCCTACTATGTGCCAGGCACAACATTTAGGCCCTGGAACTTTAGAAGGTGTGCCAGGGACCTTGGATTCTCCTAGAGAAGACAAATGCTAAATATGGCCAATAATTGGAAGGTGTAGCTTTTTATTTTTTTCTATTTGAGCTTTTAGTTTAAAGCTTACCTTCAGATTTCTTTTCCCTGTGAATACTCTGAATAATCAGGAAAATTACAGAGTAGCTAACATTTCAGTTTGAATAAAGACTATCTTCCACTGACTAGAGTTAACATTAAGTACGTGAAAATGTTGCTATCTACTATGTAAGATACATGAATAACAAGATAGGAACATGAATTTGGGATGTTTGCAGTTTGGAATTACCCAGTCACTCTCTACACTGATCAAAACCTAAATTGAATGAATATCAATTGTGACTAGCTCATGGTCACCATTATTGTAACTTGTTTGATTTCTTAAAACTTTTTATAACAGAAAATTTTAAATATAACTAAAAGGTGAGCAAATACTATAGTAATCTTCACATATTCATTTTCCAGCTTCAGCATTTATAAACATTTTGTTCATCTTCATCCATAACTTACTTCTGACTTGATTATTTTAGAACAAGTCCCAAATAGAACATTTCATCTGTAGAAACTATTATGTATCTCTAAAAGTTAAGGATTAAAAACACACACAATCATAGTACTTTATCCTACTTCCCAAATATTTTAACAGTTGTATCATAGATGTCCTTTTACACCTGGTTCATTTGAAGTGAATCCAAACAAGGTTACGCATTGTTTAGTTGATACATTTAAATCTATAATGATTTACCATATATCTTTTTTTCTCTTTGACATGTGTTAAAGATACAGATAATTTATCCTGAAGAATTTTTTTTACATTCTGAATCTGGCACAATGCATCCTTGGTATCATTTAACACATTCCTCTATCCCCTGAATTTTCCTGTAATTTGAAGGTTAGATCTGAATATTTAATTAGTCACGTGTGGTTTTTTCCTTTTTTTGGCAGAAATATTTTATTGACGGGATTACTTACTTGCTACTGTGGTACATCATGTTGCATGTAATACCTGGATGGCTTCTTTCTGTGTTAGAAATATTGGTCAGTGTGTACAGGAGTTTTCATCCTAATCCATCCCTTTAAAAAGTTGCTCATGGTTTCAGCAGCCATCAGTGATCACTGCCTACATCTGTTATTTTATTAGGGTGTCATAAGCTGTGGTGTTGTCATTCTATAACTTCTATATTTATTGGCTAGCATTCTACAAGGTAAAACTTAAAACTTGGTGGTGTAACCATTTGATTAACTTGATGTGATTTTTATAGGAAAGACAGGATAAGTGCTTGATTCCTTTTACTTACCAGTTTTCAGAATAATGAGTTGGTTTCCTAGCATCTTCCAAGGTGACCACTGTGGTTTTTTAAGTACAATTATGAACTCATGGATTTTTAACATGTTTGATATGTTTCACCCCATTTATAGCCCTTCTTGATGTTCAGATTGTCTCAGCATTGACCAGTGGGGGCTGCTTCATGCTGGCTCCTGTGGGTTGTTTTGTTTTTGACATACCTAATGTTTCATAGCTATGTTAACTTGAATATACCAAGAGGTATTGGGTTCACCTTAGACATTTTCTGCAAAAACCTAGAAGCAGCCTTTTATCCTAAGGAATTGTTTCTTTTTGAAGTTGTATTTAGAGGCCTCACTAGGGGTCGATCAAGAAAATCAGGCTTTATTTGAATAAACAGCCTTCTTAGGTGTTTGAATGCTGTTCATTTGTCATTTATTTTAAAAACACACAATGCAAACTAGCCTTTTAGTTTCTCATTGACTTTGAGACAGTTATTAATTACATATACTTGGTACATTGAGTGCTGTGTCACATTTAAGTTAGTCATATAGACTGAGGTATATTCTTTTTTTCTCTTTAGCTTACTACTTTCTGCAAGGAATTCTCTGCAGTTCATTCTTAAAAACTATTTTCTGATCACTATTCTCCAACTATTTTCAGGTCACTGAAGATATGTTAAATTGTTTTTGCAATGTAATGATTGAGTGATCCTTTTCTACTGTAAATGTTGAAAGGATTGGTGCTGAGTATAGTTACATGGTCTGCTCTGCAGTATGATTTTGTCACCGCCTTGCTCCATATATAGGAAGAGATAGCACATCTGTTTCCTTTACACATTTACTATGAAATCAGATGGTTGTTTTGTGGCTAGTCCTATTAAGGAATATTAACTATCTTCCAGAATTTTACAATTTAAGGGCCTTTCATCAGGTGTAAAAAAAATTCTATATTCATTTTATTTTGTTTTGTATCATAGTGAATGTCTGACTTTAGATGTAAAATACTGGGTAGGCCTTATAAATTGTCTCGTGTGTTAGTCAGTGAAGAAGACACTATTAAAAGACCAACCAAAGGGAAGTTCTGCTCCTTGATGCCTTGTTTTTTCTAATCTTGTTCTACAAAATTTGGCTTTATTGTGTCTGACATTCTTGCATCAGTATATATATAAGCTCTAAATGTGCTTTCTCTCCAAAAGTGGTTCTAAATATCCGTGCTAATTTCACATGTACAGTGGCTGGTCTGTTTATCTGAGGTTTTGTTCTTTCTCTCTTTCTCTGTGTTTGTTATCCACATGCTTACAGGATAACAAATTCTTACTATCTTTTTTCTTTTGAACATGTCTTGTTTTCTGTGAGAGTATGCTTGTGTTTTTTTTTTTAAGTTCCTTTATTATTCTTTTTTTCTGCTCTGAGATACAGGAATATTTTGTGCAAACATGAAATGTGAGTTTGGGGAGGAGTTTTTTTTATTTTTATTTTTTATTTAATGGGTGTGGCAGCCTTCATAACCATGTATCTCATTAGATAGAAAACTCTGCATGAATAATAAATAGCTCAGGGCTCCTTTGTCTAATAATTTGATGTGGTTGATTATTTAGTTTGGGCAAAATTAGCACATATTTATTCCATTTAAGATTATAAAAGATGAAGATTATGCAGTCATACTGCCTAATTCTTATTCTTTCTTCATACCTCAGTGCATCGCAACCAGTTGTATTTCTGTTTCTTGAGTTAGAAAGAATTTCAGTAACATCTTTCTTGACTGGTATGGGTGATGTACTTTCTCTATTCTTGGCTCAAGTCTCAGGAAGTACGTCATTGCCTAAGAGAAGCCTGTGACTCTCAATCCCAGCTGCCCTCCTATTCTTTCCTCTGTAGGACAGCCCATGTACTCTCGTGAACATGGTGCTGCTGCATCTGAGCGACTTCAGTTGGGGACACCGCCTCCTCTGTTGGCAGCTCGTTTGGTGCCACCTCGAAACCTCCTGGGCTCCTCCATTGGGTACCATACCTCAGTGTCCAGCCCCACCCCTCTGGTCCCAGGTAAGCTTTGCTACAGATGGCCATCCACCTCTCTGATCTTTTGTACCATAAGGTGGCCAGTCTAAGAGGTGACCTGGCATCCTGATCTGCTGTCACAAATTCCCAGTAAAGCTCTTAGATAGTTTTATTTTCTCTTCTTCTGTTTCTTTGGTTTATCCCTAGTGGTTGCTAGCTGATTAGGCCTCCTGTGTGTCTGTCATCTCTGGTGTCCTCTGTATATTTACTTCCAGTGCCTCGGTAACAAAAGTTATGCTAGTTTCCTTGAACTAGTTTCTAATCCAACAGATAGGAAGAGAATATCTACTTGAATGTTTTCTAATCAGTTATACATTACAAGAAAAACTCAGTTAATGAAAAAAAAAAACAGTCTGGTTTCTTGCTGATCATGGTTGAACATGTCTTTTTTCACCCCCTCTGCCCCTGGTTATATGGACTGGCTGTATAATGTAGTGATTTCTTGAAAACTCTTCCTTCCTATTGGCATGTACATTTTCAAGATTTATGGAGTATTTTGTGGGTGTCTGATGAGATTTTTACATTCCTTACTTTGCCTTTAGATCTCAGTTCATCATAATTAACTAAAGGACTTTAAAGTTTCTTTGGGTTCTTTGTCATCCCAGGAATTACAGAACAAGGTCATTTGATTGTGTAACTTCTTTAAAACTATAGATGTTCTGTCAATTTTCTGCCAAGAGTACCAAATGGTAACTGAAAACTTTTTTATTGTAATTTGCTGATCTTATACTCTGAGTCGTAGAACTGATTGGCCCGTAATAAAGTACTGAATGTACCTTATCTTATAGTTGAAACTTCACGTGAATGATGTAAGCAATTTTTCCATTAAAAAAAAAAGACATAAGGACTTACAAATCACAATTGAGAAAATCAGTGTCTTCACCTAATCTTAACCCTTTTTTCATTTTATGTAGGATGAAGAGGGTATATGGAATTTGGAGATCTTCACATTCATTCAGAATTTCTTTAACACTAACAAAATAGTCATTTAGCATTAGAATTTTTTAAATGAGATTTTTACTTGTAGAGAAAAAACAGGGAACATGATAAAAGTGGCATTGATGAGGCGGCTGATAGTAAGATAATGATTACATGTATAATATAAAATTTATCTTATTTAGTTGTTAAAACGTTTAAAATATATACGAATTCTGCTGTTATCTCTTCAGTTTTAAGTATAAATAATCAAATTAATAGATATTTTCTCACTAATTAGAGGAATACCTAGAAGTCGCTGAGCCGTGATAGCAGAGGAAACTCAGCCGCCCCTTTATGTGGTGTCCCCTGCATGAGAACTCCTCTTAAACGCGTGCGTTGATGTTTAGGTTAGGTGATTCATATATGGGATTAAAATGACGAGGTAAATGAATCTGGAACTGTTTCAGTAATTAACAATGGATTTGTATTTATGTTTTGTGACAGGAGCATTTTTCTTTCACTTCCAATAAGTCTGTCTGGAACTCAAAACATATGTGGGTTGAGACATTAGTTGAAGAAAATTCATTTTCACAGTTGTTTATTTTATAGTAATAAATTATTTAACTGCTCTCTGATTTTTCATGTGTTTTTTTGTTTTGTTTTCCCTCAGATACCTATGAACCAGATGGTTATAATCCAGAAGCTCCTAGTATTACCAGTTCTGGTAGATCTCAGTACAGACAGTTCTTTTCAAGAACACAGACACAGCGCCCGAACCTGATTGGCCTAACATCTGGGGATATGGATGCAAATCCAAGAGGTGAGAACTCCTTGAACTTTCTGATGATAAGTTTCTGACCTCACTAAAGGTCTGAAAGTACTTACATACTATCTCTTGAAGGGTGCTGTATAATCATCTCAAATAAATGTTTCTTAATAAGTTTATCTCCAAATTTTATTTAAAGATATAATTAGAATATACTTATTCTTAAGTAAAAATAATACTAATGTTATTTAATTGCAATTTTTGTAGGACTTTGAGTTATTTTAGCTCTGTATTGGGCACTGTGCTAGATATTAGATATAGTAAGATAAAATGATACAATCTCTTGCTCTCAGGGAACTGATCATTTAAGGGCCTGCTTTGTATCATAAGAACTGTGCTTCACTCTAATAGCATTGGGAAACTAAAACATTTTTAATTTTTAGTACTTATGTTTACAACCATATATTAGGACCTTTACAAACCATAGTCACAAACCTTAGAAAGAGTGAATGCAAGCATTTATCTTAAATTTGGGTTGAAAATCCTCCCCTCCCTTCAAAAAGTTTGGTTAAAGAGTTAGATGAGATTTCAGTTCACTTATTACAGTTATATTTCCAATATTAATTTCAGTTTGAACAACTGGCCATGAGCCATCCTAACAGTATTTTTCTGATTTAACTATATGTTGGACATTTTCCCATTCTTACCTTCTTTCCTACCTTAATTTGATTAACTTTGCTTTATTGCCATTAATAACACTACTAACCACTACAGGCTGTTTTGTGTCAAGACTAAACCAAATGCCTTTATGTGTATTATTATCTTTCATATTCTTTACCAATAACTTTTTGTCAAAGAGCTTGTATTTTTATTCTCTTTTTACAGAAAAGGAACACTGGGGCTTAGAGAGGTTAAAGAACCTGCCTAAGGTCACATTGCTGATAATGGCAGAATTGGAATTGAACCCATGTCTATCTAATTCCAAAGAATATATTCTTATTTTCTATGCTGTTATGCATATATTATTACTAGTTGACCTAAAACTAAGGGCAAGATCATATTCTCAGAATTTCAAGTCTTCCCTTTGTTACTAGCCAGCTCTGTGTATTCATATAGAGTAATCCATAATCTCTCTGTGAGAAGTCACATGGTTTTTATTCATTGGGCTTGCTTTGTCATTTTGGACAGGTCACCTAACCTCTAGCTATATCTTTTTCCTTTTTTATTATAAAGCATTTCGGTTAAAGAGAAACATAAGGCAGTGTCGGGTGGTAATGATAACTATTTTAGGGGATACATAATAGTGTCTCAAATTTCCAGAATGTTTTGTGCCATCACAATTGCTAACTCCTCCATGAGCTTATTGAAAGTAAAAACACAGACCTAGAAATGCAGGGATCATATTTATTTTAGTCACTAATTTATATTCAATATGTAGTAAAACTGTTGAGCTGTAGCAGCTGCTTAAGGAATACATGTTAAATTAATGAATCTGCATCGTAATTTCCCTGTCACACAGAAGAAGTGGAGCATACCACCCTTTACCCCCATCTGTACCCTAGTGTTCAGCCCTACATATGTTATTCTTTGCTGCTAATTTTACTTTTGGTGGAATTGCTAAAGTTAGGAAAACTATTCAGAGTATAACAGATATTTTGTGTTGTTACTTAACTCTTTTGTTTAACACAACTGTTTCCCAAACCACAGATAACCTATTGTAAGGTCAGTTTCTTACAGTATTTTAGCCTTAACTGTTGCAAATGAAATATGTCAGTTTATAATATTGGCTTTGGATTTTCCTCCTAACTTTTAAGTCAGAAAATTTTTAAACCTATAGAAAATCAAATGAACAGTAAACACCTGAATACATTCACTTAGAGTCACCAATTTTTAACATTTTGTCACCCTTTGGGCATGAACACTTGTGTGTATGCACTCGTTCTCCTCCCACCCCTACCCCCCACACACATTTTTTTCTTTAACCATTTGAAAATATTTTGTAGAGATTATGACACTTTGGATACTTTAGTTTACATCCAAGGATAAGATAGTCCTATATAAGCATAGTATCTTTGCCACACATAAGAAAATCAAAATTGTGTAACACTATTCTATCCAGGTGAACTTTTTGTTGAATCTCATCAAGAGACAGATAATTTCTCTGTATGGTGCTAAGTTTGATTGTTTTCCTAAGGTGATAATGGTTAGATCTCTCCATTGTAAAGTAAGTAATTTATGGAGCAGTACTTTGGCACCAGATAAAATACCTTTTTCTCCAACAGCCTTCCACTGGTTTTTTCCTTCTTTTTTTAGCATCCGTTGATCCTTTCCTGAATCATTTATTACATTAGGGTTGCTTATGACTTTTTCAACTTGAATATTGTATTAATTTTAAAAAGTAGCTGATTATTTTTTCTTGCATTTTTAGGCATTTCTGAAAAGGAAATGGTAGTAGTTGGGTGCCATTCATAGGGCTTTTTAGCTTCTGGACTAAATATTTTAATCATTTGAAATTCCCCAAATATAATGCATTGTATGCATTGTTAGTAACGTTAATTTTTGTTCCCTACAGCTGCAAACATTGTCATCCAGACTGAACCACCAGTTCCAGTTTCAATTAATAGCAACATAACCAGAGTAGTTCTCGAACCAGATAGTCGAAAGAGAGCTATGAGTGGTTTGGAAGGGCCACTCACGAAGAAACCTTGGCTGGGAAAGTAAGATAATTTGCTAATTAGTGACATCTAATTGTATTTTTGTTATTGTTTGCATTAATAAATCTATTTTTAAAAATTGAGAGTTGTAATGAATCAACGATTTTCAAACTCTGTGCCTCAAAGTTAGGTTTCCCAGAGGCAGCATTAGAATTCCTTTAAAATTGAAAAGCTAACAATATTTTTAATAGGTACTAGTAATTTGTACCTATTTATTTCTAGGTCTAACCCAGTATTAAAAATTATTGAGGCATTGGAAATGAATAGAAAAGAAGAAAAAAGTTCTGTACTTGGGCTGAAGTTGAAAATGTGCCATGAAAAATAATGTTCTGGCTTTGCTTTAATGTTAGACTCCTCATAATTGTGGTGCATCTTTTTAGCATATGATTTTTAATCTCAGTTGGGCCTCTTTTTGTGGTCTTTTGCCATTCAGTCAGTATTCTTTCTCTTCACCTGTTCTATTCCCATGTAAAAGTATGATGTGAAAACTATTTAGTAATTTCTGAAGAATGTAAGTGCTTACAAAAGATACTTTAATAAATATAAACTCACATTCTTTGCCAACATATCTCTTAACTAGGAATAAGGTAGGACAATTAACCAAGATCTATTTATACTCTTTTCAGGCAAGGGAATAACAGCCAGAGTAAACCAGGATTCTTGAGAAAGAATCAGTATACAAACACCAAATTAGAAGTCAAGAAAATCCCTCAGGAATTGAACAACATTACCAAGCTCAATGAACACTTCAGCAAATTTGGAACTATTGTTAACATCCAGGTAAATGTGGCTATGTTGGTGACAGAATCCATGTATTTTATACATCTTTGAAAATATTATTATCAGCTCACTTTGCTAAAACGAGCCAGTGATTGTCTCTGCTAAGTGTTTTAAACTCCACTATATAACTGTATACCCAACTTTATGATGGCATTGTTGAGCTGAATTTGTTCTTTTGAATTCTTTTCTGCAACCTCTTCCTGAATGACACTGGGCTAGTTACTGTATTTTTGTTAATAGTTCTGTATCTGGACAAATGACTTTGATCTGCTTTAGTATTCTAACTAGGTAGATGCAATTTTTGGTTGTTTCTAAGATTGTAATTTTGACCCCCTGGCTGACTTTCATATTGTAGGGAAATAGCAATGGCTTAAGGATGATTCTGAGGTTGAGAATTTCAGGGAGTGTGCCATGTTATCTAATGTCAAGTAAATTGTAGCTTTTGTATTTGCAAGAGAGCAAAATAGTAGATACTTGTTAAATGTTTGAGTTTGATTTTGGGTGTTACTCTAACTCAGGGTACTTGAAGGCCTTTTCATGTTGGAATTTCAGTCAGGTATCCCTGATACTTAGTGTTGCCATCAAACCAAAATATGATTTATGTAACTGAGTTTGAAAAGGTAGTATCAGGGGATTTGGTATTTAAGGAATTGAACCAAAGTATTCTTTTTGAGAGGTTTTTAAACAGTTTTTTTCCCCCTGAGTGCAGTACATGTTTAATTTTACAGCTAATTATAAATACATTAAACAAAAGTGGGGAAAAAAATCACTCAAATCTCACTACTTAGCAACAGTAATCTTTTGACGGAAACACATAGTGTATTTGATAATATGGAAGAATACACACACACATCTTTTTAAAAAATGCTTTACACACTTAGAAAATTTTTAAAATGTGATCATACCAAATGTCTCTAACAACCTTTTTTCTTTAAAATTTTTCCTATATCATTATTCTTAATGGCATTTAGAAAAATTTGATTTTTCTGTTTCTTTTGTAAATTCTGTTTTTTATGTCTGTTTTTCTGGTTAGGTTGCCATATTAAGTACTATGGGCTGGGTGACTTAAACAAAAATTTATTTTTTGGCAAGTTCAAGATCAAGGTGATGGCCTGTTTTTGTTCCTGGTGAGGACTGTCTGGCTTGCAGACAGTACCTTCTTGCTGTGTCCTCACATGGTAGAGGGAGAGAGAGAAATACTCGTCCTCTTCCTGTAAGGCCATCAGTCCTTTCTGGTTAGGGCCCCACCCTTATAACCTCAAAACCTTAATGACCTCCTAGAAACTATATCTTCAAATACAATCATATAGGGAGATTAGAACTTAACATAGTATTAGGGGAAGGGCATAATTCTTTCCATAGCTAAGGCCATAATTTATTGAACTGTTCTGTGTTGTTGGGAATTTATGTTGTTTCTGTTATTTTATATAAAAACAATTCTGTAGTAAGCCTCTTTGTGAACAAACATTTCATTATTTTAATGATACATTGCTGAATTAAGGGAAATTTTTAGATTTAAGGGAATTTTGCAGTTCTTTAAGATTTACCTGTCCATTGCCTTTTCCTGTTCCTTATGGCATTTACACTAATGCTTTCCCAGGCCTTTGCTTGTTATATATATTTAAAATGTCTTTTCCATTTGTCAGTTATACTGTTTATGGCATATTTGGACTGACAGAGGTGTAAATTATGTGGTCAAATCTGCTGTTTGTCTTGATGGATCCTACCTTTGTGAGTATGCATAAAAAGACTCCAGATCCTGAGATTACACAGATACTCACTTTTTTTCTTGTGGGTTTTTTATGAATTTTTTTGTTATTATTAAGTATTTTATTTTTCTGGAGTGTATTTGAATGTAAGGTATCAGGGAGGGATCTAACAACTTTTCCCTAAGTAGTTGGATAACAAACATTACTAGGATTATTTGTTAAATCTAACATTCTTCCATACATAATTTTGAAGTGTGTACATCATCTTCTAGGGTATAAAGAACTTTAGAAAGGCTTCACAGTGGGCTTCAGCAGGCTGTTGTCTGCTTCAGAGTTCTTTATCAATGATTTATTTTCATTTAACTGTTTGTTAATTTATTTGTTCTTTTGTTGTTGGTTTTATTTTTTCTTAAAGGTTGCTTTCAAGGGAGATCCAGAAGCAGCCCTCATCCAGTATCTCACCAATGAGGAGGCTAGGAAAGCCATTTCCAGCACTGAAGCAGTTCTGAACAACCGGTTCATCCGAGTCCTGTGGCATAGGGAAAATAACGAGCAGCCCGCGCTGCAGTCCCCCGCACAGCTGCTGCTGCCGCAGCAGACGCTTAGTCACCTGCCGCAGCACCTCCATCAGCAGCAAGTGCTGCTGGCCCAGTCTCCTCCCTCTGCTGTCCACGGGGGTGTCCAGAAGGTAATCTCTGGGTGCACAGGGAGGCGCAGGGCCTCTGGTTCCCCGCTCCTGAGCAGTGTTCCCAATCGGTGCCCTTGGGTCTTCTCCATCAGAGCCCCTCGGTTTGGTCTGCACACCAGCAGCAGCAGGTCTAGGAGCTGATTAAATGTGCAGTTTCTTGCGCTTTCCCCCCAGTTCACTGAGTTAAAATTGCCGTGGGTAGGGTCTCGGAATCTGCGTTTTAACAAGCTTGGTGGGTTAAAGTGTGAGAGTACTGTTCTACATCAGAATCACTTACCTGGGTGCAAATTCCTTGGCTTTATCTTCTCAGACTTATAGTCAGTCTCTAGATATGGACCCATAAATCTACTTACTTAAGAAATAACCATTAGTCATTCTTCTCAATACTATAATATAACAGCTGTCTACCACAGAGCAACCCTGAATCTGGCACTTCTTTGTTTTGTGTTAGAATCAGTCAGTCTTGTACTTACCCTTTTGAGCTACCCTTTACCCTGTAGAAAATTTCAGTTCCTTTTTGAAACTGGAAGGGAAGCTCTAAGAAAATGGGATTTTTAAAAAAAATTCATTTTATCCCTAGTGCCTCTCACCAGAGCCTTTCAGATATTGATGATAATGATAATATCCTGTCCCTTGTTTGGGTTGAGTGCATTCAGCTTAAAAAAGATAAAGCAGTTCTTACAGTACATTGTCTTAACTCCATTCATCATCGTGCTTATTTGCACCTATGTCTACATTTCTTTTATCTATGTCCCCCTTCATGTTAGGCCCAAAGGCGAATGCTCCCCCTAGGTGTTGTCTGAATGGTATGTAAAAGTGTGATACCGTCATCTCTGTGATCCATTAGACTCTGTTCTGTTAAAGCAGCTCAAGACTGCCTTGTTTTTAGGGTGACCATGTCACTGTTACTTGTATTAAGCTGTTGTCAGTTAAAATCCTTCAGTCTTCCAAAGCATTACATATTGACAGGAGCATAGAATATTAAATATTCATACCTGTATCAAGTATATACACATATATGCATGCATATTGTTGTGACCTGTTTCAGACATCCAAAAAAGCATGGATAATAGCAATCCTTTGTATATCCACCACTTCACTTAAGAAGAAAACCTTACAGATGATTGAAGCACCCTGCTTTCCCATTATCTTCCTCTCCAGGGTAATCCCTATCCTAAATTTGTATCATTCTTGTGCACTTTTGAAATTTTTACCACGTATGTGTTTATTTTGTATATGCAGATCATGAGCAAACCACAGTCTTCAGGTGCATATGTTCTGAACAAAGTCCCTGTGAAACATCGTCTCGGACCCGCGGGTGGTGGCCAGAGTGACGCCCCACACTCACTGAGCCAGCCAGCTGGTGCTGGGGAGGGTGGCCAGGTACGTGTTTCTGCGGCCCTCACATGCAGAGTTGTTCAGTGATACAAAGAAATGAACAAATTGGTTATCATCCAGATTTGTAATGTCTTGTTTCCTCAATCAAGGTAAGTGTGATAGCTAACCCAAGTGTGGTACATATACTTCCTTAATTTTCGTGATTCAGCCAGAAATTTGCTAGTTAAACTTTTTTTTCTATTCAAAGCTAGTAGGAACTTGAGAATTTTAGCCAATTTATTGCTAGGTAGATGTCTTGATTAGTCCATTTCTTTTATAATTTTTCCACTTTAATATAATTAAAAACATAAGTAAAACTTTGAAATATGGTTTGGTAGTTTCTTTTGCTTCTAAGAATATATATATATATACACTGACTCTCCAGCATGGTGATTATTTCAAAGAGAGGCAGAAGAAACTGGAGAAGAACAAGGGGGGCCAGTCCTACTAGACACTGATAAGTACTATGAAGTCTGTAAGACTAAGTGGTCTGATACTGGCATGTGAAGAGGCAGACCAATGGAACAGAATAGAAGATTAAGGAATAGGCTTCCTTGCAAATAGATGTCTATTATTTGCCAACATAGTATCTCAGATCATTGGAGAAAATAGGGACTTTTTAGTAAATGGTATTGGGATAACTGGGTACCATAAAAAAGATAAAATTAGTTCCATTTTTAAAATTACATAATAAACCATTTCCAAAGGACCTAAGATTTGGATGATAGAAGTGCTAAGTGGTATAACCCCTATGAAAAGGAATTTATGCATTTACAAACCAGTGATCCTCCTTCTAACAATCTGTGTCAGAGGTACAGCTGTGATAGTCTGTAACTATGAAAGACACATGCAAGGCTAGTAATCGTAGACTCTTTACAGTAGTAAAAGACTGAAAACAACCCGAATGTCCGTCAGAAGGGGACTGGCTACTTAAAATGTAGCACATCCACAAGATAGCATATGTGCACTTTACAGAGGAATGAGAAATATATATATTGTTGGGCAATTATCAGGATATATTAACTAAAAAACCAAAATGAAACAAAAAAATGAGTTGTTAGTCGTTGTTATAAGAAATAGGGGCAGTGAACTCATACAAGTGTTTTCTCAATTTAAAGAGAAGTACGTGCAATCACATTCAGAAACACATTACTGCTAAAAATTAATTTTTGTCTTATCTGCAAGGCAGTTGACTTTATAAAAAACTAGTTTTATGAATGAGGTTTTTGAATAGAAGACTTAAAAAATGAAATACATGCAGTCTTTCTAAAAAATTACGGCAAAGCATACCTAAGATTTAATTTAATCATATTTGTGTTTCATAGATATTTTCAACTCCAAGCCATCCAAAAATGATTTACAGCTCCTCAAACTTAAAGACACCATCAAAACTTTGTTCAGCATCGAAATCTCACGATGTTCAAGAAGTTCTTAAAAAGAAGCAGGTAACGTGTTTCTTCTTTCTGTAAAGAAGAAGGGACCTATACAGTTCTTAAATGATTGTGCTAACACCTTTGAACAGTTCCTGTTGTTATGGAGCTATAGTATAATGTTTACTTAGCTGCTTCTGGATGCAGAGTATGACTGAAAAAAGATGAACAAACAAAAAACTTGTATACTTGCCTTTCAGTGGCTACCTCAAGCACAAGACATTTTTTTCTGTGTACAAGTAAACAGCACTAAGTTGTCCTAATATTTTTTTCTCTAAGGAAGAGAGGCAGATATTTTTATTATTTATTTTCTGTTTTAATCCTTTCTCACTTTATTCATTATCTGTGTTTCACATAAAATATAACACATGTAGTTATTCATAAGTTTCAAATTTATGTTTCATTATCAACTGAAATTTAAACTCACCTAGAATTTTTCAAATAAAATAAAGATATTTATATATATTAATTAAATTGAGATTTAATTAAAAGAGAGAGGGCAGGCAGCATTTTCCTGGCAAAAATCCATAGATTTTGCTATCAGTTCTAAACCACAGCATCCCATTTTTTTTTAACTTCAGAAATAAGGATATATCTGATTACATTGGCAAGTGAAAACAGCTACTTTTATTTCATAAATACATTCAGTTCTTTAAGATGCTTCACATCACTAATCATCAGGGAAATGCAAATTAAAACCACAGTGAGTTATCACCTCACGCCAGTAAGGATGGCCAGCATCAAAAAGACTAAGAATAACAAAACAAATGCTGGCGATGATGCGGAGAAAGGGGAACCCTCCTAACACTGCTGGTGGGAATGTAAGCTAGTTCAACCATTGTGGAAAGCAATATGGAGGTTCCTCAAAAAACTAAAAGTAGAAATACCATTTGACTGGAATCCCACTCCTTGGAATTTACCAAAGAATACAACTTCTCATATTCAAAAAAATATATGCACCCCTCTGTTTATCGCAGCACTATTTACAGTAGCCAAGATATGGAAGCAACCTAAGTGTGCATCAGTAGATGAATGGATAAAGAAGAGGTGGTACATATACACAGTGGAATACTATTCAGCAATAAGAAAGAAACAAACCCTACCATTTGCAACAACATGGATGGGGCTGGAGGATATTATGCTCAGTGAAATAAGCCAGGCGGAGAAAGACAAGTGCCAAATGATTTCCCTCATTTGTGGAGTATAACAGTGAAGCAAAACTGAAGAAACAAAATAGCAGCAGACTCACAGACTCCAAGAAGGGACTAGTGGTTACCAAAAGGAAGAGGTGTGGGAGGGTGGGTGGGGCGGGAGGGAGAAGGGGATGGAGGGGTATTATGCTTAGTACACATGGTGGGGGGGGTCACAGGGAAAACAGTGTAGCACAGAGAAGGCAAATAGTGAACCTGTGGCATCTTACTACACTGATGGACAGTGACTGCACTGGGGTATGGGGGGGACTCGATAATAGGGGTAAATGTAGTAACCACATTGTTTTTTCATGTGAAACCTTCATAAGAGTGTATATCAATAGTACCTTAATAAAAAAATTTTTAAAAACAGTTCATTTAAGTAAGTAAACCTCATAGATACCACTTATTAGGGTTGAGTATTTTAAATATTTTTCAAAGTACAGTTATAAATGCAAACTATTTTATACCATAAGTGCTGGGAAAAATGTATCTAAAGGTTTCATCTCTGGTTTCAACTATTTTTTGATTAAGAGGAAAATCTATCTTATATAGGGGTGATGCAGGAGAAATGAGGTGAAAATACAGTAGTCTTTGTGTATCACTGGCAAGTTTTGTTGCCATTACTAATTTTTTCTTCACCTGTTAATATAGGAAGCAATGAAGCTACAACAAGATATGAGGAAAAAGAGGCAAGAAGTATTAGAAAAACAGATAGAATGCCAAAAGGTAAAATAAGAGCTCATTATTTGCCTGCTGGAATTGATGTATGGAATGGATTTGTATAAAGATATCCCAAACAGTGAAGTTTTTAAGGGTTATGTATATTAAAATGTACTGAACACTGTTTTACTTCTTTATATTTATTTTATAGATGTTAATATCCAAGTTAGAAAAAAACAAAAATATGAAACCAGAAGAGAGAGCAAATATAATGAAGACTTTGAAAGAGTTGGGAGAAAAGATCTCACAGTTGAAAGATGAATTAAAAACATCTTCTGCAGTCTCCACACCCTCTAAAGTAAAGACAAAAACAGAGGTATCTACATTTGTCATTAAACGTAGTGTTTGTTACTGAATGTCTGCTATGTGCTTGGCACTTTGAAAGTAGAGTGGAACTCTTAGGGTGTAAGTCTAATGGGGAGACAGTTATAGTAACAATTTTTTAAATGTTTATAAAGATGCTATGTACTCTCTGAAGAATACATAAAGGTGTAAGTAGATACATAGAGGTATATATAGAGCACAGAGAGGTGATAATAACCTTATTGAGCAAAGATGTGTTTTCCAATTGAATTTTTTGGTTCTCTGTGCTAAAGATGAAACTGCTAGAATGATGGCAAGGAAAGAGATATTTTATATTTCAGTAGTTGTTTTTCTAATTCTATAATAATGATGTAATAAAACCATCCCTTTTAATATTCAAAAGGTATCATTAGCTTTGGTGTAGATACAAATATGACTTTCTGTTGAAAAGAGTAATCAGAAGTTCTAGATCCATTTAAATCTGATTTTGTTTTTTCCCATTTGCCATCAGCGAATACTTGCTTTACACACTGGTTCCATTATACCACCGACCTGTAGTGGGATTTTAGATTAATTTCTGGGCCTTAGGAGAACTGGGAATAAATTTGTCACATACAAAAATGCAAATTTTTATGTAAAACTATTATATTACATTTAAAATTGTGGTTTTCTATTACTATAAGAATGTAAAATGTTTTGTTAAGATGGCTTTTAAAAATATAATTAAAACTTTGTTGAAATTTTTTCTAATTATAGAAAGAACATGTGTACATTTTCTACCTGAAGGCTGATATTATCTCTAACCAAAAAAAAGAATAGCAATAGTTATGGGGTTCAAATATGAAAACAATTACGTAACTGTTATGTTTGTACTAGTAATGAAATTTTACTATGTAATTAATTTTGCCCCATTGTATTTCATTTATGATGCTTTATTATATGAAAATTATTCTCATCTCCCTCATCTCAGGTGATTGTTGGCAAGGTCTGATATTTAGGCCATCTTAAGCAGCAATATTGCTGATTATTTTTACTGATGTCATTATACTTTCTTATGTTTTCCATATGTTTATCTATAAAGTTACATTCCCTAAAGCACCCACATTAATTGCATCCTATCACTCTTGTTTTCCTAAAAGAGATGTATGTCATTCTGTAAGTGTACTATTCTGAAGAAGATCTTGGAAATTATCTGAGAAATTCATTTTTACTCTTATTTCCAAAGGCTCAGAAAGAACTATTAGATACTGAGCTGGACCTTCACAAGAGGCTATCCTCAGGAGAAGACACAACAGAGCTACGGAAAAAACTCAATCAGTTACAGGTTGAGGTGAGATTTACGAGTAACCACTATATTTAAGTAGTCGGCTCAAAAAATAGTTTTCTCTTCCTGTATTTTCCAAGGCTTAGTCTAACAATATTAATTATAATCTATCTTAATTCAGGCTGCTCGGTTAGGTATTTTACCTGTGGGTCGAGGAAAGACCATGTCCGCTCAAGGTAGAGGAAGAGGCCGAGGCCGTGGAGGAAGAGGAAGGGGCTCACTGAATCATATGGTCGTGGACCACCGCCCCAAAGCACTAGCAGTTGGGGGATTCACTGAGGAGGAAAAAGATGAATTACTTCAGCATTTCACAGTAAGTTTTTAAAGTAGCAAATGTTAACTCTTAAAAACACTGTGTTCAGCATTTTCTTGCTGTGTTATGTATAAATAACGTCAAATGTTTCACAGATTAGAAAATTAAGTTGTAAAAAAGTGGATCTTCGCAAATTCTTATTAATAGGTTTGAGGTCGGGAAGCAGCTCATGCCCTGTGATTCCATAATACTCCCATGAATGCATGTGTAGTGATGTTTCTCCAAAGCTGTCATTTTTGTTTTAGAGTTGTTACATGTTTTATCAGATGTTTATAGTCAGTAAGTGAAAATAATCTGGGATAGAGGCAGAATTCAAAGGAAGAATTTCTTAGGGTAAGACATGTTTAGTTACACTGTGTATATAGTGATGACCACTTACTTTTAGATAAACATGCAGATTTACTATAGGTAGATGTCTACTATTTTGAGCATAAATAGACTCCTCTTTCCAACTAAAAGCATTTTCATGCAAGATCTCATTTAATCCTAAGTAACTGTATAAAGTACATGTGGAATCCCATATGTACAGATGGGAAAACTAAAGCTTAACAGGAAGTCATTTAAGATTATACCGTTAATAAGTGGCAGAACCAAGATAAAAGTACACATTCGACTGTTAATATCTATTCCTCAAACAACTTTTTTGAGAGGGAACATTTTTAGCCCTATTAAGTGTTTAAACTGATGAAGGGAATCTTAAAGAACAAGACTACACTCTACAGTTCCTTACTAGTTTGATGGCCATGAATCCTTTTTCACCCTGACTGTTGGAGAATGGGGGGCTGTTGTCAGGTGTCCAGATTTTTTTTTTTTTTTTTTTTTTGTAGATAATTATTATTTATTGAAGGGTAGTTGACACACAGTATTACATTAGTTTCAGGTGTACAACACACTGATTCAACATTTATATACATGGTAATTCTAGGTACCAGCTATCACCGTACCAAGTTGTTACAATATTTTGACTATATTCCTTATGCTATACATTACATCCCGGTTACTTATTTATTTTACCATTGGAAGTGTGTACTTTTTTTTTTTTTTTTTTTGGTGAGGGCATCTCTCATATTTATTGATCAAATGGTTGTTAACAACAATAAAATTCTGTATAGGGGAGTCAATGCTCAATCATCAATCCACCCCAACCTTAATTCTCGTCAGTCTCCAATCTTCTGAAGCATAATAAACAAGTTCTTACATGGAGAACAAATTCTTACATAGTGAATAAGTTACATGGTGAACAGTACAAGGGCAGTCATCACAGAAACTTTCGGTTTTGCACATGCATTATGAACTGTAAACAGTCAGTTCAAATATGAATACTCATTTGATTTTTATACTTGATTTATATGTGGATACCACATTTCTCTCTTTATTATTATTATTTTTAATAAAATGCTGAAGTGGTAGGTAGATACAAGATAAAGGTAGAAAACATAGTTTAGTGTTATAGACAGCAAATGTAGATGATCAGGTGTGTGCCTGTAGACTATGTGTTAATCCAAGCTAGACAAGGGCAATAAAACATCCACGTATGCAGAAGATTTCTCTCAGAAAGGGGGGTGAGGTTCTAAGCCTCACCTCTGTTGATCCCCAATTTCTCACCTGATGGCCCCCCTGCAACTGTGCCTGTCTTAGGTTGTTCCTCCCATGAGGAATCTTACCCGTCTCTGGCTAACCAGTCATCTTCCGGGGCCATACAGGGAAATGTAAAGTTGGTAAGTGAGAGAGAAGCCTTATTGTTTGAAATGGTTAGCTTTTTACTTCTTTGCATATTTATGCCCTGTGGCTTCTATGCCCAGCATTTGTCTTGAGGTATCTTTACCACTTGGAAGAATTATGATACTCGGTAAATTTGATATGAGGCACGAATTCTATTTAAGGGTTGTAATTAGGAAGGAAGAAGAAAAGCTATAGAAGTAGCAGACGGAAGAAAACATGGGAAAATTGATTATTTCTTTGACATATCTTCTTGTAGAGTAACTTCAGCATGTATGGGTTTTAAACTACTAATTAAATTGCGCACACACATTAACATAATAGGAGTATAGTTACATAACCAAAGCATACCTGTAATTACCATCCATCTCCAGTGAAACCAAGGAAACCAGTTAGGCACCTTAGGCATTTGTGAAAACTTATCTATGATATGGTGGATATTGTCCAACTGAACTTGAACAGTCCGAGAGAAATCAGACAAATTAAAACAACCCATTCCTGGGGACTGTTCACATCCCATATGTTCTTTTAACAGTAGATAGTCTGTAGTTGTAAGATTTTGGAGCGCTACAATTTGCACTTCTAATTCTTGATTGAGTTCCAGCAGTATAGATCCAGTCAAATTTGTTGTTTTACTGTATGCACAGGCCAGCTTAGATACCTCCTTCCTCATTCCCATGGCAAGTCCAGGAACCGGTGGGATGAGTGCATCTACAGCTGTAGCAGTGCGTGGATCTTTGTTGGGGTTTTTTGATGATCATCTTCTGGCATGAGTCTTCCAGAGAGTGCTGATGTTGGAAGTTCTTTTTCATATCGTATCTTAGTTGATTTTCGGGGTAGCCAAATTAGGCTTTGACCCTCTGTATAAACACAAACAGGCCCTTTGCCTACACTTTTATATGCCCTTTATACCCTTGTGTAGAACTCATTGGAGGTCACCACACAGGAACTGCCTTTTTTTTTGGTATCATTAATCTACACTTACATGACGAATATTATGTTTACTAGGCTCTCCCCTATACCAGGTCCCCCCTATAAACCCCTTTACAGTCACTGTCCATCAGCATAGCAAAATGTTGTAGAATCACTACTTGCCTTCTCTGTGTTGTACAGTCCTCCCCTTTCTCCCACCCACCCCATGCATGCTAATCTTAATACCCCCCTTCTTCTTCCCCCCCTTATCCCTCCCTACCCACCCATCCACCCCAGTCCCTTTCCCTTTGGTACCTGTTAGTCCATTCTTGAGTTCTGTGAGTCTGCTGCTGTTTTGTTCCTTCAGTTTTTCCTTTGTAGTTTTATTCCACAGATGAGTGAAATCATTTGGTATTTCTCTTTCCCCGCTTGGCTTGTTTCACTGAGCATAATACCCTCCAGCTCCATCCATGTTGCTGCAAATGGTAGGATTTGCCCTTTTCTTATGGCTGAGTAGTATTCCATTGTGTATATGTACCACATCTTCTTTATCCATTCATCTATCGATGGACATTTAGGTTGCTTCCAATTCTTGGCTATTGTAAATAGTGCTGTGATAAACATAGGGGTGCATTGGTCTTTCTCAAACTTGATTGCTGCATTCTTAGGGTAAATTCCTAGGAGTGCAATTCCTGGGTCAAATGGTAAGTCTGTTTTGAGCATTTTGATGAACCTCCATACTGCTTTCCACAATAGTTGAACTAATTTACATTCCCACCAGCAGTGTAGGAGAGTTCCCCTTTCTCCACAGCCTCGCCAACATTTGTTGTTGTTTGTCTTTTGGATGGCAGCCATCCTTACTGGTGTGAGGTGATACCTCATTGTAGTTTTAATTTCCACTTCTCTGATAATTAGCGATGTGGAGCATTTTTTCATGTGTCTGTTGGCCATCTGTATTTCTTTTTTGGAGACCTGTCTGTTCAGTTCCTCTGCCCATTTTTTAATTGGGTTATTTGTTTTTTGTTTGTTGAGGCGTGTGAGCTCTTTATATATTCTGGACATCAAGCCTTTATCGGATCTGTCGTTTTCAAATATATTCTCCCATACTGTAGGGTTCCTTTTTGTTCTATTGATGGTGTCTTTTGCTGTACAGAACCTTTTCAGCTTAATATAGTCCCACTTGTTCATTTTTGCTGTTGTTTTCCTTGCCGCGGAGATATGTTCAAGAAGAGGTCACTCATGTTTATGTCTAAGAGGTTTTTGCCTATGTTTTTTTCCAAGAGTTTAATGGTTTCATGACTTACATTCAGGTCTTTGATCCATTCTGAGTTGACTTTTGTATATGGGGTTAGACAGTGGTCCAGTTTCATTCTCCTACATGTAGCTGTCCAGTATTGCCAGCACCATCTGTTGAAGAGACTGTCATTTCGCCATTGTATGTCCATGGCTCCTTTATCAAATATTAATTGACCATATATGTCTGGGTTAATGTCTGGATTCTCTAGTCTGTTCCATTGGTCTGTGGCTCTGCTCTTGTGCCAGTACCAAATTGTCTTGATTACTATGGCTTTATAGTAGAGCTTGAAGTTGGGGAGTGAGATCCTCCCTACTATATTCTTCTTTCTTAGGATTACTTTAGCTATTTGGGGTCTTTGGTGTTTCCATATGAATTTTTGAATTATTTGTTCCAGTTCATTGAAGAATGTTGCTGGTAGTTTCATAGGAATTGCATCAAATCTGTATATTGCTTTGTGCAGGATGGCCATTTTGATGATATTAATTCTTCCTAGCCACGAGCATGGGATGAGTTTCCATCTGTTAGTGTCCCCTTTAATTTCTCTTAAGAGTGACTTGTAGTTTTCAGAGTATAAGCCTTTCACTTCTTTGGTTAGGTTTATTCCTAGGTATTTTATTTTTTTTGATGCAATTGTGAATGGAGTTGTTTTCCTGATTTCTCTTTCTGTTGGTTCATTGTTAGTGTATAGGAAAGTCACAGATTTCTGTGTGTTGATTTTGTATCCTGCAACTTTGCTGTATTCCGATATCAGTTCTAGTAGTTTTGGGGTGGAGTCTTTAGGGTTTTTTATGTACAGTATCATGTCATCTGCAAATAGTGACAGTTTAACTTCTTCTTTACCAATCTGGATTCATTGTATTTTTTTGTTTTCTCTGATTGCCGTGGCTAGGACCTCCAGTACTATGTTAAATAACAGTGGGGAGAGTGGGCATCCCTATCTAGTTCCCGATCTCAGAGGAAATGCTTTCAGCTTCTCGCTGTTCAATATAATGTTGGCTGTGGGTTTATCATAAATGGCCTTTATTATGTTGAGGTACTTGCCCTCTATTCCCATTTTGCTGAGAGTTTTTATCATGAATGGATGTTGAACTTTGTCAAATGGTTTTTCAGCATCTATGGAGATGATCATGTGGTTTTTGTCTTTCTTTTTGTTGATGTGGTGGATGATGTTGATGGACTTTCGAATGTTGTACCATCTTTCCATCCCTGGGATGAATCCCACTTGGTCATGGTGTATGATCCTTTTGATGTATTTTTGAATTCGGTTTGCTAATATTTTGTTGAGTATTTTTGCATCTACGTTCATCAGGGATATTGGTCTGTAGTTTTCTTTTTTGGTGGGGTCTTTGCCTGGTTTTGGTATTAGGGTGATGTTAGCTTCATAGAATGAGTTTGGGCGTATCCCCTCCTCCTCTATTTTTTGGAAAACTTTAAGGAGAATGGGTACTATGTCTTCCCTGTATGTCTGATAAAATTCCAAGGTAAATCCATCTGGCCTGGGGGTTTTGTTCTTTGGTAGTTTTTTGATTACCGCTTCAATTTCGTTGCTGGTAATTGGTCTGTTTAGATTTTCTGTTTCTGGGTCAATCTTGGAAGGTTGTAGTTTTCTAGGAAGTTGTCCATTACTGCTAGGTTTCCCAGCTTGTTAGCATATAGGTTTTCATAGTACTCTCTAATAATTATTTGTATTTCTGTGGGGTCCGTCGTGATTTTTCCTTTCTTGTTTCTGATAGTGTTGATTTGTGTTGACTCTCTTTTCTTCTTAATAAGTCTGGCTAGAGGCTTATCTATTTTGTTTATTTTCTCGAAGAACCAGCTCTTGGTTTCATTGATTTTTGCTATTGTTTTATTCTTCTCAATTTTATTTATTTCTTCTATAATCTTTATTACGTCCCTCCTTCTGCTGACCTTAGGCCTCATTTGTTCTTCTTTTTCCAATTTCGATAATGGTGACATCAGACCATTCATTTGGGATTGTTCTTCCTTTTTTAAGTATGCTTGGATTGCTATATACTTTCCTCTTAAGACTGCTTTTGCTGTGTCCCACAGAAGTTGGGGCTTAGTGTTGTTGTTGTCATTTGTTTCCATATATTGCTGGATCTCCATTTTGATTTGGTCATTGATCCATTGATTATTTAGGAGCGTGTTGTTAAGCCTCCATGTGTTTGTGAGCCTTTTTGCTTTCTTTGTACAGTTTATTTCTAGTTTTATGCCTTTATGGTCTGAAAAGTTGGTTGGTAGGATTTCAATCTTTTGGAATTTACTGAGGCTCTTTTTGTGGCATAGTATGTGGTCTATTCTGGAGAATGTTCCATGTGCACTTGAGAAGAATGTGAATCCTGTTGCTTTTGGATGTAGAGTTCTGTAGATGTCTATTAGGTCCATCTGCTCTACTGTGTTGTTCAGTGCTTCCGTGTCCTTACTTATTTTCTGCCCGGTGGATCTATCCTTTGGGGTGTTAGTTCTGTTAGTATTTGTTTCACATATGCTGGTGCTCCTGTGTTGGGTGCATATATATTTAGAATGGTTATATCCCCTTGTTGGACTGAGCCCTTTATCATTATGTATTGTCCTTCTTTTATCTCTTGTTACTTTCTTTGTTTCAAAGTCTGTTTTGTCTGATATTAGTACTGCAACCCGTGCTTTCTTCTCGCTGTTGTTTGCCTGAAATATGTTTTTCCATCCCTTGACTTTTAGTCTGTACATGTCTTTGGGTTTGAGGTGAGTTTCTTGTAAGCAGCATATAGATGGGTCTTGCTTTTTTATCCATTGTATTACTCTGTGTCTTTTGATTGGTTATTCAGTCTATTTACATTTAGGGTGACTATTGAAAGATATGTACTTACTGCCATTGCAGGCTTTAAGTTCGTGGTTACCAAAGGTCCAAGGTTAGCCTCTTTAGTATCTTACTGCCTAACTTAGCTCGCTTATTGAGCTGTTATATACACTGTCTGGAGATTCTTTTCTTCTCTCCCTTCTTATTCCTCCTCCTCGATTCTTCATATGTTGGGTGTTTTGTGCTGTGCTCTTTCTAGGAGTGCTCCCATCTAGAGCAGTCCCTGTAAGATGCCCTGTAGAGGTGGTTTATGGGAAGCAAATTCCCTCAGCTTTTGCTTGTCTGGGAATTTTTTAATCCCGCCATCATATTTAAATGATATACGTGCTGGATACAGTATCCTTGGTTCAAGGCCCTTCTGTTTCATTGTATTAAATATATCATGCCATTCTCTTCTGTCCTGTAGGGTTTCTGTCGAGAAGTCTGATGTTAGCCTGATGGGTTTTCCTTTATAGGTGACCTTTTTCTCTCTAGCTGCCTTTAAAACTCTTTCCTTGTCCTTGATCTTTGCCATTTTAATTATTATGTGTCTTGGTGTTGTCCTCCTTGGATCCTTTCTGTTGGGGTTTCTGTGTATTTCCATGGTTTGTTCGATTATTTCCTCCCCCAGTTTGGGGAAGTTTTCAGCAATTATTTCTTCTAAGATACTTTCCATCTCTTTTCCTCTCTCTTCTTCTTCTGGGACCCCTATAATACGGATATTGTTCCTTTTGGATTGGTCACACAGTTCTCTTAATATTGTTTCATTCCTGGAGATCCCTTTGTCTCTCTCTATGTCAGCTTCTATGCGTTCCTGTTCTCTGGTTTCAGTTCCATCAATGGCCTCTTGCATCCTATCCATTCTGCTTATAAACCCTTTCAGAGTTTGTTTCATTTCTGCGATCTCCTTCCTGGCATCTGTGATCTCCTTCCGGACTTCATCCCATTTCTCTTGCGTATTTCTCTGCATCTCTGTCAGCATGTTTATGATTCTTATTTTGAATTCTTTGTCAGGAAGACTGGTTAGGTCTGTCTCCTTCTCTGGTGTTGTCTCTGTGATCTTTGTCTGCCTGTAGCTTTGCCTTTTCATGGTGATAGGAATAGTCTGCAGAGCTGGGACGAGTGACGGCTGGAAGGACTTCCCTTCTTGTTGGTTTGTGGCCCTCCTCTCCTGGGAGAACAGCGGCCTCTAGTGGCTTGTGCTGCGCAGCTGCGCGCAGACAGGGCTTCTGCTTCCTGCCCGGCTGCTATGGAGTTAATCTCCGCTGTTGCTGTGGGCGTGGCCTGGCTCGGGCAGCTGCTCCAAAATGGTGGAGTCGCGTTGGAGCAGGAGCGGCTGGGAGGCTATTTATCTCCGTAAGGGGCCTCCCTGCTCCCTGCAGCCCAGGGGTTAGGGTGCCCAGAGATCCCCGGATTCCCTACCTCTGGATTAAGTGTCCCGCCCTGCCCCTTTAAGACTTCCAAAAAGCACCCGCCAAAACAAAACAACGACCACCAAAAAAAAAGAAAAATGGCCGCTCGTTCGTCTTTATTCTCCGGTGCCAGCCTCAGGCATCTGCTAAGTGGTCTTGCTGCCGTGTTTCCCTAGTACTGGGGTCCCTGTCCCTTTAAGACTTCCAAAAAGCACTCACCTCAACAAAACAACAACAACAACAAAATGGCCGCTCGCTTTTCTTATGTCCTCCGGCACCCGGCCTCCTGTGCCCGCTCACTGTTCTTGCTGCCCTGTTTTCCCAGTATCGAGGGCCCTGCACTCTGGCCTGGATGGCGGGGGCTGGGTGTTCGGCAGTCCTGGGCTCCGTCTCCCTCCCGCTCTGCCTGCTCTTCTCCCGCCGGGAGCTGGGGGGAGGGGCGCTCGGCTCCCGCGGGGCCGGGGCTTGTATCTCACCCCCTTCGCGAGGCGCTGGGTTCTCTCAGGTGCGGATGTGGTCTGGATATTGTCCTGTGTCCTCTGGTCTCTATTCTGGGAAGAGTTGTCTTTGTTATATTTTCATAGATATATGTGGTTTTGGGAGGAGATTTCCGCTGCTCTCCTCACGCCGCCATCTTGGCTCCCCCTCAGGTGTCCAGATTTGAGGGCTGTCTGGGCTGCAGCCTGTTGACTTTTGAGCCAGTCCTTTCATAAGTCCGACCCTTACTTTCTGTTTTTGTGAAGTGGGGGTCTGGCTTTAGGTGACCTCTGAGGAGTGAAGCAGACAACCTGTGGAGGAGCACTCCTCATGTGAAGGGTATTCTTGTGCAGGCTGGGGGATTAATTTTTGTCTTTTAATGCTGATTATATGAAATTAACAATCTCCATATAAGTTGAGCATTTAGACTCAGTGCCACCTTTGTAAGGCAATACTGGATTATGTAAAGCAGAATTTTATAAATTTGATGCTACAGAAAGTAGGTAATTCTGTTAGGTAGGAAACTGCATGCTTTATCCTGAGGGTAACTGGAGACTATATGTAGATGTTTAAGTTTTAAAACTGAGTCATGCTCAAGTGGATCTCTTTCCTTCTCATAAGTAGAATCACTCTAGAGCATCTTAATAATTTCTAAAAATAATACAGATTTATGTACATACATTTGATAAGTCTGAAATAGAGTATTTGGTTCACAGAAAGTGGCATGTCCAGGCTTTTGGGGAAGGAGAAACAAAAGCCAAAGCAGATGGTGTAACTTCAAGAATGAGACACTGTCGATATTTTGATGGTGTTTTGTTTGTTGTTTTGATAGGGCGCTATCAGACAGTATTAAGTACAAGAAGCACACTTAACGCTAATAATTGATACTTAGGTAGTGTAGTACGCTTTATTTAAAAGAAAACAAAGCCTAGACATTATTGATAGACTTGGCAAACTTAAAGAGGAGTAACTCTTTTTCAAGAGTTCTTTTATATCCCATAAAGGCTAAGGTAAAAATGCATACCTTCGATAAATTTTTGGACTTTAATGATTGTGAAAGGATCATTGATGATCCGTATCTATTTTAAAAGATGATAGATGCATTTTAGTGAAGCTGTTCTGAAATATAAGGACTTAATTCTGGAGTACTTCACTTTATTCTTATATTCAGCAGTCCACTCCTAAGAATCTATCAAAAGGGAATTCTTACGGATGTGTCCAGATGAAAGCTCTGAGTATGCTGAGTGTAGCACTCTTTATATAATAGTGAAAATGGGAACAAATTAAACGTTCAACATACTTTGCTGCTATTAAAAACATGTCTTAAAGAATAATGACATGAGACAATTCTCAGGACTGACTTTTAGGTGGGAAACAAGATTATATGTAAACTTGGAATGAAAATGCATTAACTTTTTTATTCTGGGTGGCAGAATTCAAGTTAGTTTTTCTTTTTTGTTGTTACCTTCTAGGCATTTCTCTATTTTCCATGCTGTCAAAATGGACATGTACTACTTTTTTTAAAATCAGACTTTTTAATCTCACATTCACTTAGGATGAATGAAGCATCAGCATTTAATACTGTGTATTTTAAAACCAAATTTGAGAATTATATGTTAATTTTGGGCTTTTAGGTCCCAGGTACCTATATTAAAAAATGTGTGAATTAAAGTACATACAAATATACAATATACAATATACAATTGGACAATACAATAAAACAGATATTATGGTATATAAATATTTTAATGGTATATGTATATCAGAGGTCAGTGGAGTTTTTCTTTAAAGGACCAGATAGTAAATATTTTGGGGTTTTATGATCTATTGTCACATTTTCTCCTCCTCCTTCTCCTCCTCTTCCTCCTTCTGTCCCTTCACCTGCCCCTATCTCTCACTCTTCCTTCTTTACTTTTAATAACCTTTCAAAAACATAAAACCATTCTTAGCTCATAGGCCATCAAATACAAGGTGCTAGGCCACATTTGGCCTGAGGGCTATATAGTTTGCAGACCCTGGTATCCTGGTATATGTTATTGTATTACTTTATATATTAAACATTTAAGCTCACAAATATGAAATTATACGTAAATATAATTTTATGTATTTCAGAGATAAAAATCAGTGAGTGCAAAAAGAACTTTTTTTTAAAAAAAGAATTCTTATTTGTGTAGCTTTCATTTGACTGAGATCTGAGGATATGAAAGACCTTCATGAAGAATTCCCTTTAAGTGTTTTAATAATTGAAGTTTAGGTCGCTTTGCTTAAAGGCAAGAACTAAGGCACATTCCTTGACCCGTGGTTAAAGAGAAGTTTAGCTAGTTTCAACAGGAAAAGTTATTTACTCTAGATATTTGGAATACTTGAACTATATTTTAGCATATTTCAAGTAGTGTGCATCAATTAACTGTAAGATTTTTGAACTGTGGTAATGTGGTTTAGCTGTTGTACTCAGTGATATAGGGTGGAATGTGATTTTTTTTCCCCTTTCCTTATTATGAAGGTAATAATACATGCTTCTCAGGATGAATTTGGCTGCAAGTAACAAATAAATAACCTGGGAAATGTGAACATTTATTTTCTTTACCAGAAAGTATTCCTCCCTCTGTCCCATCCCAAACTACCCCCTCACCCCCAATCCCACTCAGCAAATGTGTTCTTATGTGTCTAATCTCTATTCCGGGAAATGGAATTACCATCATTGAATTAAACCAGTCATGGTTCACCACGTGATAAAAATCAGGTTCTGTTAGAAAGGAAAGAGGTTAAGTAGTTGTTGGTTAGACAACTGACAGTGTCTTCCATAAAGTTCTTTGAAGAAAACTTTGAAAGTATGCCATTATACAAAGAAGAAAACAGCAGCTTTAAGTACCTTGGATTCTTTTGATGCAAATTTTTAGTTTTTATTTTCTTAAAAGTTATACATGCGCATCATTCAGAGAGTCAAATGAACTTAGCCACAAGGTTGTTAAACTGTCTCCTGCATTCTGCCATTTTCTCTTCTTTAGAGATCCCCACCTTTAACTCTTGTAGCTGATTCTTTAGGTATTTTTCATTTCTAGATACTTAGATTTTGCTGTTACATCTTGATTTTAAAATTTTAAGCATTACATATTGATTTCTCAGTAGTACTTCTGCTTCCTAGCTCCTAAGGTTTTCTGGCTTTCTCTTTTCTAATGGATTTTTGCCCTTAAGGAATGAAGCACTTTACTATCATTATGTACTATGGATAGTCAGTCAGTCTTCCATTTGTAGTCAGAGAGCCTTTTGAGTTTTAGGAAAGTAAGAAGTTTAGAAGATTGAGTTTCTATGCCCCCCCAAGTTTATGTAATTCATTTTAATTTTTATGTTCTTACTGGCAAGAACCTCTAGTTCACTCATGCTTGTCATTCCTGGAACTTCATATAAGGAAACTGAGTACTTCTGCTGTAATTATTAAAGACTTCTCACCTAGTTAACTTTTCCACCACCACATTTCTGTACAGGTTGTCTATCTTCCGGGTGTCTGAAAATATATTTGAGAGACTTATTATATATGAAAGTGATACCTTATAGTTAGATAAGTAAATTTCCTTTGTGTTTACCAGCACAAAAATTACCTTTTCTCTGGATTTAACATTCAGAGAAACTTTTATGATAGTGCTTCATTGATTACCTTTCATCAGGTCTTGAAAAAACTTTCAGTAATGGTAGATTTTTGTGAACAACTGATGTTTATTGTCTGTTTGTTAATGGCTGATAGGGTGTTTCCAATTTTTTCATTATTATGAACAATGTTATATACCTCTTAGGGTTGGCATTTTTTAATGGAATGATCTTTTATGTGGGACACTCCTGCACATGGCAGGATCTT
Organism: Manis pentadactyla; assembly: GCF_030020395.1. Classification (NCBI taxonomy): domain Eukaryota; kingdom Metazoa; phylum Chordata; class Mammalia; order Pholidota; family Manidae; genus Manis; species Manis pentadactyla. The sequence continues at coordinate 105,808,422 of NC_080031.1, forward strand.
TAGTGACACTGGCTCCCATCTAGTAAATGCCAGTAAGAGCTACTTGTTCAGTGTGGCAACCAGAATACCCCCTAGAGTAATGTTACTGTCTCCAGTTGATATCATTGTTCTAGGTTAGTTTGTAGAAGTGAGATGACTGGATCAAAGGCACACATACTTAGAATTTTGGTCCAGCTTGCCAAATGACCCTCAGGCAATGTTGTACTAATATATATTATAGATGCATATATGTATCTGTGTACACACACAAACACACATACATACCCTTGTAATATACATATTAGTATGTAGTGGATGTGAGTACCTATTTGCTGATATCCTCACAGTACTCTTGTTTTAGTTTCAGTTTTGTTTGCTAGTTAGGTGATTGATGAACAATAAGTGGCACAGATTTGGCATCAGTTTCTGGTCTGGGAAAATGGTTATCTAAGTGAATTTCTTTTTGAGGAACTTCTGCCTCTCAGATTCTGAATATCTCTTAAGTTACTGCCTATATTTTCCATTGATGGTATATGATTTATGTGCTTATATTCACATATATATTCATATGTATTAATATTTTGTTTGAAGTCTTTTGGAGGGTAGCACATACATACAAAATGTAAAAGAAATAAAAGTGTACACTGAAAAGTAAGATTTCCTTCTACCCCCACTCAATGTCACTCCTCTTGGCAATCACCGTTATCTGTTTCTCACATAGCTTATCAAAAATATTCTCTGTATGTATATTATTTGATCTCTCTTTTATACAGACCATGACCCATTACACAACCCTTTTGCATATATACTTTCCATTTAATATGTACTAGATGGCTCATTAGGGAATTTTCTGTACTAGTGTAGATGATGTTGCTTTATTCTTTTTAATGGCTGCATGGTATTTCATTGCATAGATGCATAAATGCACCATGCTAGATTTAAATAGTCCTGTATTGATGGACATGTAACTTTTCCCTAATATTTTATTATTTTGAGCCGTATTACATATGTGTGTGTAAGAATGCATAGGTGGGTATAGAAAAATGAGATATTTTAATAAGTATGTGACATTTTAAGAGGCAGTCAAAAATTTTAAAATATTTTTAATTAAAAAAATAAGTGTAAATGGTCAGAAACATGGCAATTCAGAGTAAAAATCTATTTTCTTAACTCTGCCTCCCCTTAAAACGTAGTTACTATTCTTGGATATCTTTGTAGAAAAAAACTGTAAACATAAGAATACATATACATAAGGTCTCTCACTTTAAAAAAGTTTGCCAAAATGGGATCATATTACAAATACAGGGCTGCATTTCAGACCTTGCTTTTTTCACATAAATATCTTAGCTTTTCATGTATTCTTAAAATTCTAAAGGTAATTATTCAATTTAAAATGTTGAATGAAACTATACCAATTAGAAACATACAGTTCACTGATTTACCAGCAAAAAACTCCCATATACCTATCTCTTAGTTCAAGAAACAACATTCCCGAGCACCTCAGAAGCCCCCTCCTACCCCTTTTTAGTCACCATCTTACCTCCTCAGAAAAGTAATCATTATCCTCACTTTAGGATTATCACCTCCTTGCTTGCTTTATACAGTCTATCCTCATTATTCATGGATTCCATATTTGCAAATTTACCTAAAATCTATTTGTAACCTCAAAAATCAGTGCTTGATTTGCTTTTGTGGTCATTCTCAGGTATGCAGAGCTTTGAAAAATTTTAGTTGATCAGTGCGTGTTTCCACTTGAGGTCAAATACAGTGACAACACTCTGCCCTCTTGTTTTGGCTCTCAAACTGTAAATAAGTGTCCTTTTCATAGTCTGTTTTCAGTCATGAGTTGTCTTACTTTTGGCCAGGATTCAATGTCAGTGAATCAATAATATATATTAAATAAGGTGTCTTTAAACATAAAACAATGTTATGTATTGATAAGTTAACAAAAAGGTTTTGACTAGAGGCTCTTAGGAACCTAACCCTCTGTTTCCCGTAGGAGTAATGGCTCAGTGTTTTCTAATTCAGTGCTTGCAGTGAACTTTATAACTACTGCAGATAATGAGAATGAACTGTAGTTTTATCATCAAAATGTGCATTCCTAAATACTATAGTGTTACTCTGCTTATTTTTAAAAAGTTATATGAATGGAACCACAAAGTATGTATCCTTTTGTCTTTTTTTTCCTTAACATTATGTTTATGCGATTCATTCATGTTACCTGTAACAGTGGTTACCATTTTTTTTGCTGTATAATTTTCAGGCAAATAAATATACACTATTTTTCCATTCTATTGATTGGTATTTGGGTTATTTCCACTTTATTTTTATGAAGTGTTGCTGTGGACATTCTTACAAATGCCTTTTAGTATACATTAAGTACACATTTCTGTTGTATATATGTGGAATTGTTGAGTGAACTGCATCAGTTTCATTAGTTTAGATTCCCACCAGTAGTGTGTGAGTTCCTGACTTGGTATTATTAAAATACATTTTTATTCTAATTAACAATCATAATTATTTTAAGGTCAAGTTGTATATTCTTAGTTCTTGACTACATACAAATTAAATTTCTGATTCTTCCTTTAATAATATATATGCAATACATTTAATGCCTTAAAATTCCTTTGGAAGACAGAACTGTTACTCTCTTTGGAGGGTACCTAACTTAATAGAAGTTAAAAATTATTTTTCTGATTGTGGAAGTAATATATATGTATTTAAAAATTCAAATAACAAATAAGGTCTAAGGATCTAATGCTTAATTTAACCTGGTGGCCATAGTTGATGACACTGTATTGTATAATTGAAATTGGCTAGGAGAGTAGAACTTAAATATTCTCACCAAAAAAAGAAAAAAGGTAAATATGTGATGTGATGAATATGTTAATTAAGTGGAGGAATCCATTCACAATATATATGTATATCACATCATCACTTGAAATACCTTAAAATTTTATTTGTCAGTTATACATACCCCAATAAAGCTGGGAAGAAGAATTCAAGTTATATAGAAATGAACAAAATAGTGAAAAAATCTCCCTATAATTGGGCTGTGTGTTAAAGGATAGAGTAAAGGGCAAAGGATGTCTACTACATGTATTACCAGATCTTTTTCCCCAGGTTTATTGAGATATAATTGACATATCACACTGTATCAGTTTAATATGTACCATATAATTGATATACCCATATAGTGTGAGATGATTACTAAAATAAGTTTAGATACATCCATCACCTCACATAGTTACTATTTCTTTTTCCTAGTAATGAAGACTTAAGATCTACTCTCTTAGCAACTACCTGATTTTCAAAAGAAGATAAATATACATTTGAATAGGGCCATTTTGATATATTGATTTAGTGTGTCCCACAAGTCAAAATATTTGGTGTCAGGTTGTTAACATTCAACTCCCACAAGGGATAATGGGAATTTCTCCTTAAATCACAGGCCAATATCTATGCTGACAGTAAATAACTGGTTATGGGTCTGGCCTAATGTACACTCTTACTATGCAGTGATCTAAGTGTTCTCTGAAAATAGTTGGAAAACAGTTCAAGACATTTATCAGCATTTTTCCTAGAAACACTAGACTGAAACCCCTTTTATTATATTTTTTAGGACTGAACCCAGAATTGGGGATATTTTACAATCCACCACCATTCATGGCAGAGCTATGGGAATGACTAAACTCTTACTTTCGTGAAACTTTGGGTCCTTCGTTCTTTTGTCTGTGTCACTTTATCTTTAAAATTAAACTTCTACTTTCTCTTAATGAAATTTGCTGGGGAGGAAAAAATTGTTCAGACTTTAATACCAAGAAACACATTTGAAACTGAACAGTTCTACCTTGAGTTAGGATAGTAGATGTGTTATTAACATTTGTTGAATACATAGAATGTCTAGGGGGGTACTTGTCTTAGTTGTATAGTATTTCAGAAGAGTAGGTGGGAATAACTTTGTGAAATATATGTGGGGCTATACAAGATCTCATGAGATGAGTAGGCAATTAAGAAAGTACTTAAATTCAGTCCAAATATGTAGATTATCAAAGTGAAAGGCCAATAATTGTATTGACAGTATTTTTTTATCCTCATCATGACTTCATTAAGTAGAGTGACTGTATAGTATATCATTCAAACCAAGAAAAATCCTTAAGTTTACATTTGTTGATAATAAATGATGGGCTCTGCTCGACAAACCAGTACATATGTTCCTCTAATTAAAAAGGGTTCATTTTTTCATGTTCTCATTGGAGATTGTAGATCTACTTTAATAGATTTAACAGGACATTATTTTTTTTTAAATAGACACAATTTGAAGAAGTCACTAGTAAATGTGAGTACAAACTCTTGTGTTCTCAAATTTATTTTAGACTGCAAACCAAGGGTCAAAATTCAAAGACCGTCGGCTACAAATATCATGGCACAAGGCCAAGGTGCCTTCTGTATCCACTGAGACTGAAGAGGAAGAAGTCAAGGAGGAGGTAAATTTAACAGTTGAAAATAAGAGTTGAATAGATTATTTTCTAGCTATATATTTTTTCTTGACATTAAAGTAAGTAGCATTAAAATAAGTAGATATTAAATTAAAAAGTAAATACTGAGTTCTTTTATGCATGCAGTTCATTAAGTCGAGTAGTTTATTGAAGAATCAGAACAGATGTAGACATTTTAAAGGCTCTTTGGGGGATATTCTCTGGTATAGCAGAGGCTGTTCTTTTTTTGCATTTATTTGGGCTCTAAGAATTTTTATTCTGGTTATGAGGAGGACATGGTTACATGAGCAAATTAAATTTTAGCTGGTGTTTTTAGCTGTTCATTTATTCAAATTCCATAAGTAATAGATTTGAGTTTCTTGTTTTCCTTCTATGTTACAGTTGGCTAAAATGAGAGTGTAAAGAAGTCTGAGGTGAGAGGGAAGAATAGGACAACCAAGGACTTAAATGATACAAGTACTAAATAATCAGCCTTTTAAAGTATATGAGAATTAAGTTTGTTTTTTACTCCTATATTTCTAGTTAGTTTATTAAAATAGATGCTTACCCAGCATTACAAGTTACTCCTGATTAATTGTAATTTTGGTTTAAAAAGATGTCTAGTGTTTTTGGTTGATTAAAAGTCTTCTGGCTGTATGGGTACTTTTACACAACAAATTCAGAATCATTTCCCATGTTAAAAAAGAAAAAATAATCTTGGTATTTTGGGAATGTTTATAGATACTTCTGCTTTGTGTAAGATTTTAGATTTTTATATGAAATTTGGAATGTCAGTGTCAAAGGGAAGTTAGTATATTTTCCCATCACAAATAATTGGATATAAAATAAAGTTTTAAGAAGTTTAATGGTTATGCATTTTCCTCATTTTTAAGTTAGTGGAATAAAATTAAGTTAATTTTATCAAAAACATTTCACAGATATTTTTTTCTTTCATTTCCCTTACTAAATGTTCACATACTATTTATTTTCATGATATGAAAATGGAAACTATTAAAATTAGCAGAATTAGCAGGGGAAAAGAAAATTTTACATCTAAGAAAATTTTTTTTTTTTCGTTGTTTTATTTTGCCTTGAAAGATACTCTTGAGTGCATCACATGTAAATCCAGCCTGGGCTTTGTGTACTTGTTTGTTTGTTCTTTGGCCTATAAAATATTTCACCTAACTTTCTTGAACTACTAAGCAGATCTTACCTTGTCTTTCTTCAGGAAACAGAAACCTCAGGTTTGTTTTTGCATGATGATGATGATGAAGACGAAGATGAATATGAGTCTCGTTCATGGCGAAGGTGAAACCTGATAGGAGCTGTATGATTTTTAGAAATATTGTTTAGAACAACTTTTTAAAATTATTTAAAGAAGTCAATGAGCCAAAAAATTTTTTTTATTTTTCTTTTCAACACAGTAGGTTTAAGGACAGCAAGTTTGCTATTTAAACACATCTCATATAACTGTTCATGATATTAAAGCACCAAAGGCCTAGTGACTTCAGCACAGTTGTGAAGATCCACAGGAATGACATGGATAATCTCTAGAGCCTTATTTTCCACACCACCTGTTTTTGTTGCTGTTGGTGTTGGATTATGATGTAAATGACAGGGTGTTCAGAAATTTTATTTTGGATTATAATCTGATAAAATTTCATTAAATGTCAAAATTGCCTGGAATCTCTCAACTCTCCACTATTATGGTTGGGTCGTCAGACAGTAGGAGATATTTGTAATTAAAATACCCTTTTGCTTTCAAGAGTTGTCTTGGAAGAAAAGTAAATTTATTTTCATTTTTTTACTGTGGAGGAGTCTAGTTTGTATTAGACCTAATTTTTTGGGGGGATGGAAGAAGGTTGTTTCATGTGAGTAGTAAGTACTATTTCAGTGTCTGTCATAACAAACTGTTCTTAAATGCTGTAATGGAAGCTAGCTCCATGGTGTTTCCATTCCATCATATTAATTCTCCTGGACTTCTCCTGCTACCAGTCCTTAATTCACTTTGAAATTAATGAGCATTGGTTCAGTTGGTCCTTTTTTTAATATTCTCAGAATAGCCTTTCACCTATTGCCCTTTTCTTGTCCCCATTTTCTTTCTCCTACCTTTTTATTAACAGGCCTGACTTACCCATTATTGAGATAAGTGATTCTTTTGGGCCCACCGAAAGTCAGTCCCCAGTAAAAAGTTTAAACCAGCACCTTGATAAATAAGTGATGTTTTGATTAGAATAATGGAAGGATTTGTTGGGGGGTGAGGGTGGGGAAGAGAGTCACCAGCTTTTTTTTCCTTTCTATTTTAAAGCTTCAGTTTAGTTAATAGTTACAGAAAAGTGTTAAAAAGTGTCTGAAGTTCTTTTCCTAAATTTAAACTATGATGGTGAGGTGACTAGGAGTGGGGTGGGGGTGGGGTAAGGGGATGGGTATGTTAATAATAAATGGGAGTCATAACTTGACTTTGATCAGATGACCTTATATTTTCATAATTTTGTAGCTTGTTGCTATCCATGAGCATATGCATCCTTCAGTAGATAGTTTTTTCTTTCACTGTGTGCATTTTTACTGTACACTGTATAGACTAGAATGTCTGTTAAGTAAAATATATATGTAAATTTATGTCCTTGTGTTCTGAATGTCAGATGGAAAAGCAGAGGAGCAACACTACACTGTATTGACCCCTGGGAAATAAAATGATTAATGTACATAGGATGTCACTTTTTCAAAGCTATACACATCTATGTTTTTACCTATGTGTGGTGTGAAAATTTGAAGCTTTCATTGGCTTCAGAAGGTTCTTGGTGATCTCTATATCAAGGATTTTGTTTCCTGAGGTAACGCCTATTTCTCAAAATAGAAACTATTCACTAAGAAACCTACCAGGACTCTAGATTAACTTAGTTGCAAGACGTTAGATCCCATGATCTGATTATCTTTTCTACTTATTTTCCTGGAATGATTTGTCAAACTGGAGTCATTTTTAAGTGCATATAATTCTCCCTTCATGATAATAAGGACTTCTTCCTTTTAGGTTATTATTGTATTTCTGATAACGCTGAAGCTAAAATAAGCTTATAAAAGAAGGAAAACGTTGCAGTGGGGTGACCAGAATAAATAATCTTGCTCCTTCCTCCACCATCATCTCTAATGAAATTTTCCTGGTGTCTGTGGCTCAGTTGGTATATATTTTGAAAGATTCATTGTGGTGAATATTTTGAGTCCTGACAGTTTAAACGTGATAGAGGGAACAAAGGATTTATATATTTTTTGTACAAAGGTTTTTCTTAATCTGTATAATTTTGTAAATAATTTGTTTGGTTTTTTGTGTACTAAAACTACCAGCGTATAGATTTCAATAAGAATTGTTGTATTTTTGTATTTGGAAACTGAAAATTACAGTAAATTAATAGAGCTGTAAGAAAATTTTCAGTAGACTGACAGTTCAACAGAATGAGATTCCTTTTCACATGATTTTTTTAACCTCCAAATTAACATTTTATTCCACTCAGTATAGAGAGAGTTGAGAATTTGACTCTTTAGTTACTGGGGGAGAGGAATGAAGGAGAAGGGTGTTGAAGTGAAGGGTAAATAGAAACAAGATTCGAGGCCCTTTGTGTAAAACTTAGCTTCTAATACACTTCAGATACAGGACTAAAATACTTTCAGAATGCCCTTTCAAAGACTTCTAAAACATGTTTGACTCTCAAAAATGAATTCAAAATTTGGGTTAAATATTAGAAAACTTAAATTTAGGTTAGCATTAAATAGTTTTATATATATATACATATATATATATATACATTTTTTTTTTCTTTCTTACAGGATTTTTTTTATCCCACCCTCAAATCCCCAAGTCAGAATTTCTCTTTAATGTGAATAACTACCATGACTTAATTTCTTGGCATTTTTATTTGCAGAAGTAACATATACAATCTGAGGTAAATTCTGTACTTTTTAAAATGTGTACAACATCTTTGTAAGTAACTGATGAGCAATGACAGCTTCCGATCCAGCCAGGTGACCCGGTTCACTGGATGATGGGATCGCTGCCCATGAGTAACAAGGTAACCCCGGGGAGTGCAGGTTCCCTCCGTTTCTTCATGTCATGACACTGGGACGACATTGTCACTAGCCAGCATGACAAATTGGAGGACAGTCTTGTAGAGGGAAAAAGGCCCACTGGTGATGGATCATCATTTCAAAGAGAGGGAAAAAATCCTGTGAAAAGGAATAGTGGTTCCTCCTGATGTATAGTATGCCTGTATTATAGTTTTTACAAAGATTGTGAACTTGTGTAATAGTATGATAGGAGATATTGTTGAATTTCTAACTGTTTATACATTTAAATTCATATATGTAATGTTTGTTTTATCAATTACAATCTGAATTTCTAAGAAGCATGTTGACTTTTGCAATAAAGATGCAATATGGAATGGTTCACAATTGGAAAAAAAAAAGATAAAAGTATTACAAATTTAAGTAATTTGGAAAACCTATGAACCATTCCAAAAATTATAACAATCACCGAAAGAGCTGTAATTCTGACTTGTTCTGGAAAGAAAGAAAATGTGTGTATGCTTGCCTGTGTGAGAATGAATGAGAGGCGCACATGCATGTGTGTTACATGTTGGGTTTCCGTACGTACATGAGAGAATGCCAGTGAATATGAATTTGGTTGCTGAAGGCACTGGCTATTAAATAGTCAGTAGAGTAACTCTCTCAACAGGGTTGTCTTGAGAATGAGAAGGGTATTAATGTGTTTCTCATAAGTAACTTTGATAGCCATCCATACTGGTTCCTGGGTGGGTCTTGGGATTCCCAACGATAAAGCACAAACAATTTTATGAAAGCAATTATTTAATGTTTTCTTGAGATTATTCAACATATGTGCCAACAGTAGGAAGGGTATTTTCCTTAAGCAGAATAGGGAGAAGGGCAAGAACACCTTGAAGAGATGACTTAAAAATAGGTCAGTTCTAATGTGGTAAACATTTAGAAGGAGTACCAGGAAAAGGAAGTGCTCTTACACACTAAGGATGGGTGTTGATGAGAAAGGGAAGTATATCACTTGGGCTCTTATTTTCTCATTTTAAAAATTGCTCTTTGTAAAAAATTCCCCTTCAATTGATTCTGCATTGTCTGAGAAGAGTCAGTCTTTAAATCTCAGCTTCTACAGGAAAATACTAAAGAATGGGCATCAATTTCATTTTCATTCTTTCCAAATTTTATCTTTATTTTCTGAATTAGGTAAATGGCAAATAAGCTCTCTGTGACCATTTGTTTTGAATAGATGATAAATTATCCTATGTATGTTTATAATAAATATTAATTCTGGGGATTCTTAATTCTTGGGGAGCGAGCGTAATACTGAAACGTCTGTTTAATAATATCAAGTCATGTTTTACTAAGATAGAGCTCTCGTTAACAAATTATTGGTTTTATGTGATGTTTTTACTGATTTTGATGTAAATTACTCTAAAGCCAAGGATAAATTTGGTATCATGAGCCCTAGGATACTGTGGGTCCAATTATGTTACAGTAGACACAAGATAGGAGTGTGTGTATCAGCACGTGGGGTTGTCTTAGATGAGTCAGGGTTGCTGTAAACAAGTGGATTGGCATGTTGCAGGGCGGACCTGTCCATTTTGTATCATTTGTTATCCCAAAGATCTGTTTGAAGGGCCAACCAACACTGACTCCTCCAAAAAAAAAAGCTATATGCTGCTTCTGCATGTGTTATAAATCACCTTAGTTTATGATACTTTGATTTACTGCCAAGTGGTGTTTCTATAGGATCACCTACCGTTTAGCCTCCTGCTTGATTCTGCGATCAACCTTAGGTTAACTGAACCATCCCAGCAGTTCTGAGACAGGTGACAGTACAGGTGGAAACTGAGGTCAGATAGTGTTTTAGGATTGTTAGATACTTGCAGTGTGAGTCTGCTCTTAGGCTTCTGCAAACTTCCTCTTTTTGGTTGTGGTGGTGGTGGTGGTGGTGATGAGCATGATAAACATTGCTGTTACTATTTATTTGTCTTTATGTTCTATTATCTTCAGTCGAAGAGAAAGGAAGGTGGCCCTAGGCTAATGGCCTATTTAGCTTGTTTTCTATTAAAATAAGCCTCTTTTCCTACATCACTTCAGTTTTATAACAACTTCATGGACTTCTACTACTTTGATATAGATAGTGATCCGTTAGTTCTTAAAGTAAGACAGTTGGGGTTATGGTTTAATACTTGGTTGTTCAAAGTTGTTTTTTACTCAATTCTTCGTCAGGGACTAGGTGTAGAAACAAGCCTTTTCGTTGCCTAGCCACGTTTCTGTTGATGAAGTTCTCAGCAGTGCTTTGTAAAAACCTCATAAAAATGAATGTTTGTTAGCAGTTTTCTGAAGTCCTTGTAATTCCATCACTTTGCCCCCAGACAGCTACTCTTGGGGAGTATTGATATATTTCTCCCAATTTTAAATTAGATAATAAGGGTTTACATACACATTGCCAGCTTAATTTTGACTTCTTGAAAATGATTTGGCTTCAGGATTGAGGCTACACACACGTTCAGTTTGAATTCTTAGGACAACCATTGTCTATTTAAGTAAACATCTGTTCTGTATAAACTAGGAAGTCCTAGGTTCTGAACCACCCTCCAACGAAAACGTTACTTACTGTAGGATTCAAGGTTTTAACATGTAGAACCTGTAGAGGGCTCCAGAAGGCAAAACTTAGTGGGCCTTAGAGTGATGACTGGATCTTTCAGTGGAAAACATCTTGCATCGCGGCGCAGTGTCGCACACCCCGAACAGAGGCTTTTACCGAGAGTTCTTACTTTGACGACCCAGTGTGCACCTGGTATTTTTTATTCTACTAGAAATTCTTGTCAGAAGCCATTTCGCTTTCAAAATTGCAGCTTGGAAAACACTAGCTCACTGAGTTGCAGAATAAATTGCATTTTTAAATCATTCACTCCCTGTGACATCATCAATACTATTCTGAGTATAAAATGATGAAATTTTATCTTCTGTGATTTGTTTAGAAAAGTGTAGAGTCTGAAAGTAACCTTTAGTCTAAAAGGTGAAAATAACGTAAAAACCATCTTTTTTTTTAATCACTTGATGCTCTTGAACTTAAAGGTATTCCATGGGTTTTAAATTTTAAGATAGACAATTGTGACTTTGTAAACTTGCCTGCAGTTTTGTATTATTATTTGTCCTGGGAAGGGAATGAAATACTGGTATACTGGTGCTAGTTCTTATGAAATTTAAGTCACTTTGAAGAAGTTATTTATTAAAAAAAAAAGACTGTGAAGTCTATACAACTATAACTACTTAGTGTCTGAATCAAGAAAAGATGATTTGGCTTTGAATTTAATTTTGCTTTTAGGGTTCACCTTAGCTATCAACCATTCAAAACAAACCCAGTTTGCTAACTCTAAGAAAACTGTACCTATTCCAACATTGTGCCATTGAATCTCACCCTTTTCAGACATACTCCCTTGCAGGTTTATAGGAAACAGGTAGTGATGAACCTCTATATAAAAAATAATTACCTTATCCTTGCCACTTCATCTTGGACAAGTGTGTATTTTGTATCTTTCTGTGCCTGAGTTTTTCCAGTTTCTAAAACATGAAAGGTTGGGAACATGTCCATGAGAGTTGCCGTATCTTCAGACGTCTGCGGGAGAAAACTGTTCATCTGCAAAGTAGCGAAATCAGCACTAATCGTGAAAATATGTAGTTTGTACAGTTGAGTATTTCTGTCCTCTTGTCTGTGTACACTCTTGGGATTTCTTAAGCAATAAAACCTGACTTCCCTATAATACCATGGTACAAAGTAAATATTTTGTATTAAAACTGGTAATTTTAAACTATTCACTTTAAAAAAATAATAACGCATGTATTGGTTGCAGACTGTGTACCAGGTAATGGCTCAGTAGTTTGCCTGCACTCTGTGCTTGCAGCAGCCCTGTGAAAAAGGTGCTCTTAGCATCTGTGTTTAATTTAGAAAACTGAATCATGGAGAGACTGACTTAGCAGAAGTCACAGAGCCAGCCTGTAGTGTTGGGACCAGGGTTCGAACATGGGTGTGATGCCAGAGCTCATGCTCTTTACCTCTGCTTCTAATAAAATGGAATGTTGCAAGTCTGGAATGTCACTGGGCTTCTGTATCAGCATCGCTCACTGCCATGTGGCTCCATCTGTCTCATTCGCCTTGGATTGGAGCCAGGCTCCCTTGGGGATACAACACTGTTTTCAGACAGTATATTGGAAACCACAGAGAACAGGATTTATGTATGCTAATTTGTGGGGCAACACTTTATAAAGTCATTTTCTGTGACCTCCATAATGTACAGCCAGCCAGTTTGATAAATTTCATGATAATTTGGTATATCATAACCTATGTTTATTTTATTTTCAACTTATCTTAGATATTTTCCCTGTGGCAAACTGAATTATGATAATCTTGCAGTATTTCTACCTTGCTGCTTTGTGCTTTTCAATATCTCTGGTGCCTTCTTCCTTTTAACCTTTGCATTGAAAAAATCATGTACGTAAATAAGTTTACGTGCTTTAATTTAATGTTTTCATACAGTATACTGAATTTTCTAGGCAGAAAGTGCTGAGAATAGCATTGTTCGTTTATAGTTATGTTTATGCCATAGATTTTTTTTAAGATTACATTCTCAGTGAATAAAACTGATGTTCATGTCAGTGTTCTGTTGTTTATAGAGTTATTTGATTTTGTACATGTTCAGATTCCTTTAGGACTGTCACACTAAGTCCTTGTGGATTTCTAATTTTAGCTATTTTGGCAAACTATGAAATGTTTATTGACTACTAATGGTATGGTAATAATTGTCATACGCAAAAAAAAAAAGTTGGAAGCACCCTTGGGAGAAGAGGGGCTTTTTGTTCTTTGACAACCCCTGAGAAAACTAGGCATGTTCTAATAGATTCAACAGAAAAAGTTTTTTATCTTGATAAATTTAGTAGCCACTAGGGGTATTCCCAATATGGTAACTGTATCAGGGAGATTGCTGACACAAAAGACACAGCATGTTAGACTCAGAATGTTATATAGTGACAACATTCTGCTAATTATGGTACCTGTTTTTAAAAAGACATTACCTCCTAAAAACTGGGTTATGTCAAAAAAATATTTCACTGTCATCAAATGATAAATAAGCAATGTGTGCTGTTTTTAAAGCATCAACATGTTTTATGTTGAAGATTAAAGATGAACTTTCTACATAGAACATAATTTCTTAGTTACAATTTTTTTATTTTTTGAGAAATTTCTACCAATAACTTTGAAGCACTTCTCTCCCTCTGATTTATTTCAATCCTAGTAAATTATACATTTCTGCACTTTAGCCATGCACATGAAAGCCATTAGGAGTCCCCTCAGTAGAACGGTGCTGTGTGGTCTCCTGAGGCCCCAGGTATGTCAAGGAAGTTGCATCCACCCTTAGTTTTACATTCTCAGTGACTATTTTTGTTAAGTTAGATAAAGCTGAAGAAGTCTTCAAAGATTGGAGTAAATGATTAGAATCAACTTGGAAGCGAGGACTTCCTTCTGTAAGGACTCTTTCTGTGGCAAGCTGTGCTGAGGTCATATTTTTGGAAAGCTGTGAGTTGTAGCTACCTATCAATTTCTCAGAAATTGATTTTCAGCTAGAAAAATTATTCGGAAAAAACTGGTACATTAAGACATTCAGAAAACTGAGCATTGTAAAAACTACATAGCAAACTTCTGTTTTACAACTCAGGAGGATTGCCGTTTCAGAAAATTTTCAGGTTTCAATTTTATCACTGGCAGAAATTTTATACTTAATAGGGTGGGAGAACTGGTAATAGTAGATGGGTTTCATCTGTTCTTGTGGCATATGTGTATCAAAATCTAAAGATTTGCATACTTAAGAGAAAAGTATGATGAGTTTTAACGCTGTTCAACATTGTAATGAGCTCATCCTTGACCATTCTTGCCCAGAAACATGATGGGTGTGTGTGTGTGCCGTAAGTAAGAAATTAAGAAAACATTGGATCAGACGGTGGAATATTCTGCACACAGAGCCCTTTAATAACTGTTGAGTTAACGATTTGGGTAATGAGGAGAGGTAGTAAAGAACAATTTATCTCTGCCTTTTATTCGGTTAATTTTCATTTCATTTCACCCCAGTCAACTTTAATGACTGCTAAGAAATGATTATAAACTTGAACTACTATATCCCAGTATATTCCCTATAATTTTTTTTTTTATTTAAAGTCTTGCTTTCTTTAAGCATGTACCATTTTTGTAGTACTTCAGATATCAGTCTTTCCAGTCCTTGAGAGAGATGACAGGCAGAACTCAGCACGCACAGCTGTGATGCAGGTGCCCATCTACAACTGGGGCATTCCTTGGCCATACAGCCATCGCAAGGGCCCCAGCCTTACGGTCAGAATAGCATTGGCTCCCATTTTGGTGCCCACGTACCTGGCTGGTTGGTGTGTTTTCAAGTATTATTCTTTAGTCCTTTCAACAATTCTGTGATGTATACTGTGGTTTTCCCCTTTCTGCACAAGGGGAAACTGTGGCACAAATCATGTCACCCATAGTCAAAGTGAAGCCATGTTATATCTGACTGCAAAGTAAGGCTTTTAACCATTGCTTGACACTGTGTTCATGTCCCAGGTCCTGCTACCTGTGTGAGCTGGGGTTAGCCACTTTGCCTTTTGGAATATTTAATTTACTCACATAAAATTATAATGTTCACCCATTATATATAAAAATGTAAACCCATTTAATGTTCATTTGCAATTGCAATAAGCATTAAGTGAGAATAATATATCTGAAAGACTTTGTAAAATGCAAACCACTATTAGCAGATCTTAGAAGCTTCACTGAATTATCCGAATGGAGTTATTTTCAAATACAATTGAATTTCCTATGTTGGATATTAAATCACAAGGAATTGCCTGAATAAATGTGTTTAGCAATTTTGGAGACAGAAAATTCATACCCAAGTTTGCAATTTATGCTTCTTTATTATGCCACATTAACTAGATAGGACACTTTGTAATCCTTAGCAATTGTAATGCACATTACATGTAGCCACGAGGTGAGTCAAACACAGAATGTTCTGACAGTGGTACTAGTCGCTGCAGATGACTGAAGGGAATCACTTTTCCTGACTGGAATCCCCTTACCAGTCTTCTACAATAAGAACTTAAGTAGTTTTCATGTATTTACGTAGTATACCACAGCGAAGCACAAGTATACTCCCAAAGTCTCAAGCCCTGGGAATTTAAGTCATACGTCAAAATCACCCTCACGGGCTGCTGTTTTGTTGTTTGATATATTATCTCCAGTCCTGACAAATCCTTTCGTGTGCGTGTCTTAGTTACATAAAATGAGATTTTTCCTTGCTTTAACAATTCTGTACAGTGTATGTACCAAAGGTGGCCAATGATTTATGCTTTAGGGTATGACCAAATGAAAGCAACAGGAAAACTGATGAAACTACTTGCATATTATATTTGGGGGACACTAGAATTAGCAATTGAATAAGCTGTATCATCAGTAGAAGGTATGTGGAGTCACTGCACAAATTATTCATGAATTTTGTGTTCATTTTCTCCATCTTTATAAAATTACCATTCAAAAGATACACACCTCAAAGGATCATGTCATTAAAACTACTAAACACTTCTTTGTTGATGGGTTCTGTTCTAACCATTTAAACAAATGTATTGATTTATCGAACATTCTGAAAGATAAAAATGTTTTAAGCATTCAAGTTGAAAATGTACAAACATTCTGTCTGGACAGGATGGAGTCTCCCGGGCTTGCACCCCCCCCTCACTTCTAACTTGGAACCGCACCGTTGATGTGACCAGAGGAGACCCTTTTGTTTGAGACTGTTTCTGTATCTCAATTTTATGCTTCCTCAGGACATCCTGTGTTCACAAAACTCCAAGACTTTTTCTTCCTTTTTTAAACTGCTTCCCTGTAACAACGGTTTCCCTTTGAAAGGAGGCTGGCGCGACCCCTTGCCTCAGGGATCGCCTGGGGCACTGAGCTAAATTCACCTGGAGCCCCTTGCTTTGTTTTCTGTGTTACCCTTCCACATTGTTGGAGTGATTAAGTCAGTGTGACTACCCAGAAGCCAGAGATGAAGATGCCCTTCCAATTTAAAATCAAAACAGGATAGCAGGTGTGAAATTTTTGGTAATGGTTTTATCTGGACTGGATCTGGGGCCTTATCCAGTGGTAATGAATGTCCCCTGTGGATCCCATCACCCACTAACCTGTAACGCAAAAGGATAAACACCTGCAGAAAAAAAGGCCATATATACATAAAGAAAACCAAAACAGTGCTTTTTTCAAGTTATCTAAGGATCATGTATGTAATCATTCAAACGTTTAGGATATTGTAGTCCTTTCCACCCTGCAGACAGATTACATGAGTTTTCGGCTTTTATGTAGGAAATGATCATTTGCTATTGTCATTCCATACCCTGGTAATCCTGAAAAGCAACCTCCAGAATTTTTGAAGAACCTATCATGTGCTGCATTGTGTCAGGAACAATGAATGACCCCTGCCCGTTTGTTTTAGGAGTATATTGAAGTATGTGATAAACACAGATGAAACATCCTTGCCATTTTCTCCCATACCAGTCGATTTTGCATAACCTTATTAGCTCAGATTTTTATAAGAATTATCTTTTTCCAAGCAGTAGGAGGCTGGTGGCACTGGGAAGGAGAACAATTCTAGAATAGCTGTTTAACTGTCTTATTTTCTCCCACTACCTTGTTTAATTGTTATTGCAATACAGTTTGCAGATATTTTAGTAATGGGGGCAATTCTGGATGCTGCATTTTAAAGGTGATAGTGTCTGTCCTAAAGTAAATATACCTGAGTGAAAATTTGTGGAGGTGAGTTAAATAAGTGAATGGTCTGGAAATTATAATTTTGAATATCTTCATAGGCAAATTAGAAACTTTGCTGCAGTGTGGCACAAACACACAAGTACCACCAGTTTTGGCAGTCGGCAAAATATTGATCTGTTCGTTCCTCCCACCTTTGTTTCATCTTATGAAGTGTGATTTGATTTCAGATTCATCGCACTTTTCTCTGAGAGTTTATGTGTTTTAACAGATCACATCGCAAATAAGCATGTCCTTCAGGTTAGAGATGTGTGGAGAACGAAATAGAAACATGACAGGGCGGGTAGAAAGACCTAAATATTCTGCTGCCGTATACTGAGTGGCTCCTTGAATTCAGTTGGTCCGTGTACGGAAAGCAGGGCTAGTTACATGGCCTGACAGGTGGTGGTTAATAAAACAGGAGTGACACACACAGCTCTGCCCGCACAGTGGGTTTAAGTTGGTTGGTACAGCTAATACACGTACTCTTCACTCAGCCCCTGCCTATTTTCCCCACCTTTGGACGAACGAGCCGATGTGCCACTTCCAGAGAGCGTGGCTTTAGGTAATAGGCCCTCCTCTCTGTGGTGGTCCTATTTTGATTTTGCATCCTAGCGACTGATCAGGGCCCACTGATGCTAAAGGAGTGTGCACAGGGGGGGGTGGAAAGCAGGGAGAGGACAGACACTAAAGGAACCCATTGTGCTCGTGTTCTTTTGCGCCTGCTTCCTCTACACTCTCGCGCGGGTCCCTGGCCGGAGCCATCTGGCTGAGCAGACCGAGAGGGGAAGCCGTACAGAGGCACTGAAGAGAGGATAGTGGTGCAGGGGGAGTGCACTCTTGCCGGGGAGAGGTTCTTGTTCGCAAGGTGTGACAGTCATTCTGGCCCAAGGAGAACGTGCTGTTGGTCTGCTGTGCTTGGGGCAGGGTACACCCTCCCCCACGTGGCAGGTGATGTGTAACCCCCCGAGCAATATGCTCTCAGGAGCACACTGTACTAGCTGCTGAAAATAGCAGCCCCCCATCCTGATTTTTTTCTGGTAAGTAAAGCAATATTTCAACCACATTTCTTAACAGCCCGGCAGTGGCACACGCTCCCTGGACTCCTGCAGAGATCAGACAGGGTGCCTCTTTACATACTGGGAATATAACTCCCAAGCAAGAAAGCATTAGCGTAAGGGAGGGAGAGTGACTTCCTTAGAGGGGACAACCTCAAGTCCACCTACTGTATAACAGCAGATCTCTCATAACATTGACACTTTAAATCGTAACAAATGATTCGAGATCCACAAAGGTGCTGTGACCCGGGAGGCTGAGAAATCCTGCCTTAGAATAGGAGCTCCAAGATGTAACTGCACACCAGAAGGTTCCAAGGGAACTTTAAAAAATAGAGGTTCTAGGCCCGAGCTCTGAAGACCCTAATTCAGCAGTACTAGAGAGGGGCTTGAGTACACGTGCACACACACACAGTGTAAAACCATGTATGTTTAAAGCCCCCCAAATGATTCTGGTGTGCAGCATGAGACATGCTTTCTAGGGCCACTGCATACACTGGTGAGACGTGACTCAGCAGGCAGGACGCGGGTGACCTTCCTAAGGGGTAGCATCCCCTCTGGCTCATTGGATACAGAGAGAGGTACAAGAGCCTTGGAAACATCTAATCCTCAGTCCAGTGGGTTGGGAGAGGGGCACTGGGAAAAGGACAGGTTGGCCAACCCATCTTCTGTGGCCCCCCTTTGGGTCGCCACGTTGATGCCAACCGTCCTGCAAACCTTCCTTGGTTTACTCAGAGGAGCGTGAGGAACGGCACCGTGACAGAGCACACGAGTCAGGAGGTCAGCAGGAGCCACTCACTGCCATGCCATCCCAGAAGCTGCCGCTGTACAAAATGCGAATTCTATGTGAAATACCCAGTACCGCCATACACATAAATTTACTGCAATAAAGCTATCTTGAAAAAAATAGGAAAAAAAAAAAAAAAGCAAATATTTTGGGTTGTCCTAAGAGCTCATTTTATAACCGTTTGAGCTGAGTCCTCTTATCTCATTTTGCCAATGAGGAAACTGAGATACTGAGAGGTGAACTTGCCCCAGTCACCAAGCTGGTAAGTGGGAGAGCCAGGACTCCAGTCCCGAAGGCTGGGCTCTCGGGGTCGGCCCCCTGGGATGGCTGCTCCAGGGGGCTGTCAGAACACAGCCTTTGCAACTCAAAAAAGGAACCAACAGATTTTATTCTGACCAAGGTTTTTCTGACTAAATACACATAGGATTTCACAACTATGAATATATATGCTGTCTATATCATTACACATATGATGATACCCTGAAAAGCTGCTTTTAGAACGCTTACAGAAATGGGGAGCTCTCCCAATGCTGCTTTAACGAGTAGCTGACCCTCTTTAATACACATCCTCTTTAAATAAACTGCTCAGATTAATGGTCTCATTCTTTTCATTCCCTACCGTTAGTTGTAGCTCCTATGTATCCAACTCCTCTTGTTATTGCATCACAGAACACTAAAGGATTGGAAGGCATGAACCGAACTTGCTCTGGTCATTTCACCCCGCCTTGCAGTTTAAACAAATACTGTCTTGGGGGCAGTGATGCATCCACTATTTTTGTTTCCCATCATCACTATACATATACTTTTTTTTTTTTCTATTTATGCCTCTTTTATACTCATTCAGTTCTTCGAGATTGTCTTTATGAAGATACATCTGTTTAGCTTTGGTGATTAGCAGAAACATTAGCAGACCTACTGTTTCAGAGCATAAATAATTAATGGATGCTCCTCATTAATTTCTTCTGAAACTGACTCTTGTTAGGCTACAGATAAATACATTTCTTGAATTAAGAGCAGATATAAGGAGCAGGGAGTCTGCCTATTTTGAAAATAGGCCATTTACTTTTGAGGGAAAATTATGGCATCTGAGTCCATCAATGTCAATAAAAGGAGACCTCTTTTAATGAGACGTAACACATGTCTGCTAAGGGCCTTCCATCACAATGGGCTGTGATCTGTTTCTCTAATTTCCAACACAAACATGCCAATTGTTTTTCAATTTCGTGCAAGTAGGAGCTAATTGTATTGGCATATTTACAAAATACTACAACAAACCTGTCTTTTAATCAAACAAACCCAAAACACAAGGATCCTTTCTAGCTCTGTGCTTGACCCCCCTTCCTCCCTTTGCTGTGTGAAACAGCCCAGCCCCATTTTACTACTTGCTGGGGTTTCCTCTAAGTTGATGTATGTACAGTGGAACCCTTGTTCCAATTTAGTTCTCAATTCCCTCTCTTGCTATTTATTAATACACATCCTCTTTAAATAAACTGTTCAGATTAGAGGGCAGAAAATAAAAATACAGATTCTGAGGCAAATAGCCCAGTGAACTATATCCCTAAGAGCTTTAAACTAATTAATGGATTTTCTTCTGTAAGAAAACCCAAATGCACATCAGTGTTTGCCTGATTCTGACATACCCAGAATAGGCAGAGCTCACACCCCAGGTAGCAACCAAATGCCCTCTTGGACATTCCAAGAATCTCAGGAATTATTCAGGCTAGCTCTCAGCGGGGCTGCATTTCACACAACCAAAGGCAAATTGATTTAAGACCAAATTGGTTGATTAAAAACAATACAAAACTAGTAGAATGAGTTTATAATACAGAAGTAAGTGCCCTGAATGTAGTGATCAAGTATCATATCCCCCATAGGGCTATTTATGCCTCTTTTATACTCATTCTGTTCTTCAAGATTGTCTTTCTGAAGATACATCTGTTTAATTTCGGTGATCAGCAGAAATTCTAAGTAATAACCACCATTGCAGGAAGGAAAAGCTGTATTTCTTGGATGTTTTCTTAGCTGTGAGGGCTCCTGAATATTTATCCCAAGGTAATAATGCCAGGTACTAATGAGAAATGTCAGTGTCAACCTGGAAGACTAACATTAGTAGACTGATTAAATAAATTATAGTTTGGCAGTACAACTGAAGAGACCCCACCCATTTTACATAATATTGTCATAATAAAAGTAGCTAACTTTTTGAGCACATTAAACTTAGTGCTAAGTGTTAAATAATACATAGGCTTAAAGGATGTCCGAAAAAATGTCTCATTTAGTTTTCCAGTAATCTTTAAGGTGCATATTATTATCCCCATTCTACACATGAGAACTTAAAGCACAGAAAGATTAAGTAACCTGCTAGGATCACACAGTGAAGAAATGGCAGAAATAGGCTAATAATCCAGGGAAGGAGCAATTGAAAATGTGTCCAAATGGATTGTTCAAGGAGAAAAGGACACCAGGAAACTGATTATTCAGTATGCTCCCATTTTAATTTTTAAAAAGACAGTTTTTATTTTCTTCTTTGATAGTGACCATATATCACTTTTGCATTTTTGGAACTGGAAAAATTTACTTTTTTATTTGAGATAAAATGTGTTGGGTTATATTTGACGTAAAACAAGTTGGCTGTTTATAGCACTACCCTACAATATCTATTTAGCATCTGCTTAATGGTGTTAAGATGACATTGCTTGAGCTTACCATCTAAATTCAGAAAAAAAGCGGGCAATTAGTACAAAACTCTGGGAAGAAGTATAAAGCTTTAGTTTGCAGTTGAATTTGTTTCCACTGTAGTTTAGAATAGGTGCATAAAGAAAAAGCTAGGCAAGGACTCTCACAGGTCGAACTGCTCTGTACCCCGCAGGCTGTGGCCAAGAGTCTGGGGGGCCGGAGTCGGGTGAAGGGGCACACACGCCGGTGCACTCACAGCTCAATCTCAATATTGGTTTCTTTAATAAATGGCGCCATAAAGTTGTATTGAAGTGAATATACATTATTAGCATCGCTTACCATGTTTATGATCCACTCCACATGAAAGTGACATAAAAAGCAGAGTTAGCACCAATTAATATCCAATTGCTCATCAAACTTTAATTTGTATTTGCTTTCCCCTGATTGATACATCTTTTATAACTGAAAGGCTCCATCTCTTTATAACATATGCTATCATTCAAGGCCACTTGTTCTAATCACTCTGCAAACCAGCATGAAATTGTCTAATAACTCACCTAGGTCAAGTTACAGCGGCCTTCTAGAAGGAGCGGGGCTCCTCAGAGCAGCTGGAATTATTAACACGGCAGCTCAGATCCCTGACTTGGAAGCAATCTCGTCCAACTGATTGATGAATAAAATGCTGGGTTTTTTCAAAGGCGAGGCGTTTATTTCCCACTGGCTTGGGTTTTGTTAATTCCATGTGCAGGGCAGCAGAGTGGACGGGGGTGGGGGGGCGCGCTGGGGGCTGGGGAGCAGGTCTCGGGGGAGGGCTGCGGCCGCGGGGGGCCGTGTGTCGGCTGGGGCCCACCGCGGCAGCTTCCAGCAGCCCCCCGCCCACGGCCGGGGCCAATTTGGACCGGACCCAGGGTAAAAACCAACCAGCCAACCCTGGTATCTTTCCTGCCCCCTCTCGTCGGAGCTTCTACAGACCGTGAATAGAGGACCGGCAGGGGCTCCCTCTGTCCGGCTGCTGCCGGGCCCGGAGGGGCTTCCCGGCTCGCAGGGCGGTGGCCGCGGCCCGGCCCTTCCCTCCCCGCAGAGCCCAGGCCAGGCCTCCGCGCGGTCCGGCCACCGATATGTTAAAAAACAAAAGAAACGCCAAACTGAGAATATGAAATCGGCATATTTTAAACTCTTACATTAAACAGTATAAATGCTTTCAGCATTTAAAGACGAGGAAGGAGAGAAGGAGAAACTAAGTATAAACTCAAGTGGAGAGAACCCCCAAAGGGGCCCAGGCCGCGCCCCCGGCAGCCCCCGGGCCCGCAGCTGCGGCGCCCCCCGCCCGCGCCGGGACAGGCCGAGGCGGCGCCCGGTTCGCGGGGCTGGAGGCCGTGGGGGCGGGGCGGGGCGGGGCGGGGCGGGGCGGGGCCCCCGGCCCGCTTGGGGGCGAAGCCCCGCCCGCCCTGAGGCGCCCTCCCCTCCGAGGCCCGGGGAGGGGACCTGCGAGGGGACCGGCGCACGAGCGCGCCCAGACCGGGCATCCCGCCCACGGCCCTGCCTCCCCCCACATGGAAGAGCGCGCCCTGGTGGCGGGAGCAGGAACCCCGCCGCCCGACGGGGCTGCCTCCGCGCCCCCCTGCGCGCCTTCCCGGGCCCAGGGGTCGCCGGGTCAGCAGGCGTCTGGGCCGCATTTCTCAGCTAAAAACGCAGGGTCATCGTGACACCCTCTCCCTGCCGTGGTGTAACGGAGACTAAGTGAGATCACCCTCTCCGAGTGCTTGGCACAGCGCCTGGCACAGCACGCACGTTCAGTAAACGCAACTGGGTATTATTATGAACCTATTAGCTGCTGAGCGCAGCCTGCAGAGCCGGGACTGTGGGTGGGTGGAGAGCTGCGCTCGGTGACCGACCACCTATTGCTGCAAGAAGCACTACCTGTCCAGGAAAACCCCCCAAACACCCCTCGTTTTATTTTTTTAAATCATGAAATATTTCAGACTTCTATAAAGCTCAGAAAAGAATGCAGTGCCAAAGGTACACAGCGCTCAGCTTAAGAAATAAAACCTTATGAACAGTAAAATGCTGCACAACTGTGGAAGTGAATGAACTAGAGCGACGGGGATAAATCTCAAAAACATAATGCCGATCAACGAGAGCAAGTGGCAGTGGATGCCTACAGTACGATGCCCTTTACATCAAGTGTACGAACTTGGGCAATGAGTGAGGCCTACACAGGCACTGAAAGTGTCCAGACATGCAGGCGAGTGAGAAGTCCTAGGAAAGCTTTGAAGGATGGGGGCTCATTAATTCTCAGGTGTCCTGGCTTTGATCTCAGCAGGGTGCAGACAAGGCGCTCCCCTCCCTCCTGTCCAACACAGAGGTTAGCCCCTGTGGAGGCAGAACTCTAGGCAAACAGTGTAAACACACTGAAAGCAAAATTTTCCCTTTCTATGTACCCCGATCGCATTAAAGTCCAGCGGCACCTTCCCTGCAGGTCCATCGCACATCATGGCAGGACATGTTCAACCCGAGTTCTGACGGTTGGATGTAACATAAAAGCAGCCAACCAGCAGCATAAATGTATATGAAATGAGATCAATAAAATGTATTTTTTTCCTCTATTGAAGATAGTCCCTGGAGGGGTACATGGCAGGAGCCAGGGCAATGCCAGGGAGAATGCTAGCAGGGCAGTGGGGAGCGGATGGGAGGGCGTCCGGCAGCGGGTAGTGTTCATCCTCACTGTGTGCAGCAGGGTTCAGTGAGCAGTGACTTCCTTTCCTCTCATCACTTTAAAAGAATAAATAAATTATCAACGCTTCTATGAAGACATACAGATTTGTTTTGTTCGTCCCACTTTATCCTAAGAGGTCATCATAATAAAGAATTATTTTTGAGATGATTAATGTCACAAGAAAGTGGTATCAGATTATGAGTTTATGATGGTTTAAACGCTGAAATCAAGCAGAGAGAAATTCTTCTATTCATACATTTTTTTCCTGCCATACCAGTGGAAATTTTGTATCTTATAAAAACGAAATGCCAGCCACTACAACGAGTCCTTTGCATGGGTATTTCATGCATCTGTGATAATAAACATATGAGGTGGCCCTGCAGAGCGGGTGTGAAACCAGAGGTACACGGAGGGCCAGGACTGGACTTGGGGGTCTGAGGCCAGCATCTGTGCTGTTCACCATGCCATGTACCGACCCTCAGGGAAACACACCCTTCGGAGAAACGTCCTTTGCGGCCTAAGAAAGCCGTCCTCGGCCTGTACTTACACTTTCCCACTGAGCTCTAACGATGGTGGGGCTTCGGAAACAATCTCACACGGCCCGCTCTGTCACAAAGGCTGCATCTAAGTGACAGTGTGGTCTGGTAGTTGAAACAGTAGTCTGGGAACTGGGGGTCTGTCTTCTGATCCCCTCTCTTGTTCTGAGGTTACTCTGCAGCCGCGGATGCCCCTTTCCTGGCTCTTGCCGCCCCCTTTCCTAACTGCCTTCCCCCGCAAACCCCACAACCAGGGCCGGCTTCTGCATCCTTCTTTCTGCAACAAGGCCTTGTCTTTCTGTGACGTCAGGTGGCTGAGCCGTGGGTGGACGTCTGACCTGGGCAAAAGCAGTCTTGGCGGGCAGAATCAGCCAGAACGTCCTCTGGGAATTTGGCCAAAGAAAGGGAGTGCTGAGGGGCGCTGCTGCCGCCTTTCTAGATCTGAGTGATGGCCTTTCGAAATGCCTGGAGGCACCAGCCTCATAATTACACCCTAAAGGCCACTCTTGATTCCCAGCGGAGAGCAGTTTGCATGTGGAGTTGGCCCATCTGCTTCCTCCAGCCCTGCTCCCTTTCCAGAACCCCCATCCCTTACCTGGGGGTGATGGGGCTAAAACCTTTGCTGCTACTGCATCACCGCTTTGGGGCATGTTTTCCAGGATTTCAGTTTTGCATTAGTTCAACTTTAGAATGTTTTTCTTCTTATAGCAAACGGTGGGCGGGGCTGGTGGGAGCTCCTCTTAGCCTCCACTGTGCTCTCTTCAGGGCACTGTTTGCTGTATATATGTATACACTATACCCATGTATAGGTTTGTATTCATTTCATTTCCAGGGAATAATATTTCTGACCTCTTGTCTCCAGATTCCAGGCACGCACGTGTCATCACCAGTGTCATCTTGTGACTTTGCAGAGACTCTGAGAGCTGAATATGAAAGTGGCCCCGGAAGCAGGAGCTTTGTATATCTTTGGGTGCCTTGGTTGGGAGCAATAGAAACTAAATCTGGCTTACTTAACTAAAAAAGGAGTTTACTGGAAATACAGAGTAAAATACAGAATTGAAGAAGAGGCTGCACTTTTCAGGGATGTCAGGAAGCAGGCAGTTCTGAGGCACAGGACTGAAGGGGCTGCACCTCCAGGGTCTGCAGTCTTCACGGCTGAGCCCGGACAGCCCTTTTCAGCACAACCAGCCCTCAGGGTCCATGCTGAGAACACGTGCCTGGCCCACCTTAAGTCATGTGCGAAACCGTCAGCCAGATGAGGGTGGGACTCTTGATGACAGCCCTGCCAAGATCGTATTCAGTCAGGCAGAGTTCGTTCCCCAAAGCGGATTGGAGTGTGGAACAGTGGAAGAGGAATGAATGACGGTCGGGTTCAAAAGTTGTTCATTCTATTCTTGCCACATGTCACTGGATCCCTCCCCAAGTGTGGTATGAACAAGCGGTGTATAAGAAGAGCCTCTATGTGCAGGCTTGCGATCACCGTAGTCATGGACCAGCCCCACGCAGCTCTGTGGAGCTCAGTAGGGCAGCCTTGTCCCTGGTACACGAGGACACATGGGCTGTGCCACGACAGCCCTGCAGACCTGCATGGAACTGCACAGGGCCAGGCGCTGGGTCGGCAGTGCTAGCCTAATGTGAAGAGATCATCAGCCCTGTGATTGAAACTAAAATCCACATTATTTGCAGAAGAGAAGAAGCATCTGATCCGTAACAACATCTAGAGACAGTGTTCTAAGTGGTGATACAAAAGTCAATAGCTACTCCTTCTCAGGTCCCCAAACTGTCTCCTTCAAGTCAGGAGATGTCTCTTCCCCTTGATTTACTTACTTCTTTCCAGTGAAAACAAATATTTCATCTTACTCAGTTTTGGATTATGTCCATATATATAATATAAAAGCTTCCCGGTTTATTCTCTATTTAGGTTCTCAAAGATCATTGTCCTCTAAAATATTTATCACTTACTTTAAAGTAATTTTTAGCACTCAAGTAATTTATGTTCATTGTAGAAAAATCAGAAAACAGAGATTGGCCAAAAGGAAGAAAATGAAAATCCACAAGCACTGGATGATTTTTGATGTGTATACCTCCAGCTTTTTTTCTCTGTTTAATATATTTACATACATATGTGCTCATATATAAATAAATATAAAAAATATGGAATATTGTTGATCATATTGTCTTCATTATCTTTTTCATTCAACAGTAAGTTGTTATTATCTTCCCATAATTATAAAAAATATTTCCTCTACCTTGTCTCTTCATACTTCCAACGACCTTCATATTTTAATATCATTTTTGCTCATTGGTTCATTGTGGAGACAAAGAAAAGACCATCTACCACATTTCTTACTTCTCACTGGAGTTTTCATTTTGATGTGTCCTCTGGATGGACCATGAAATCTAGATTTTTTCTGAAGCCATACAACACAATCTCTGCCCCATGGTGGTTCAAAAAACATTAATTGCAATTGCCCTGAGCAACAAAGTTTCCTTTATGGATGGGCAGACCTGTTAAACGTCTTTAAGCGCTTGGGTGTATTCTTTTTGTAGAAGAAGGTAGTATTGCTGTCTCTATTTTCCCACTAAGAAAAAGGAGACTGACAGTATTGCGTCCATGGGAGAAGCCCCTGGCGGGGCCCAAAAGAGAACCTGAGGCTCTAATGGCCCCGTCCTCTAATCACACCGCAAAGCCACAGTACTTCCCTTTCCGCTGCCTCGGGGCTGGGCTCGGAGAGGAAAGTGCTGCCTCCCTCTGAGGGCTGAATGGTGATCTGCCATTCACAGCCCAGGGTGCTCTGTCAAGACAGGCATAGACTCCCCAGCTCTCAATTGCGGGAGAAAGCTTATTATCGTGTGCAGGACCCATTGATCTGTTTCGACAATGACTCTTGAATTATACGGCCCCTAAATGTTTGCTGCCAGAGAGATCTATACCGTGGATGTGATGATGGGTACTTACTGGAAACTATTGCCTGATGTATGGGTTTTGCTGTTTTGTCTCAATGAAATATCCTTGTGCACTTGGAGCGCTCTCTCCTTCCAACTCATTCCCTCGACTCTAGTGTAGGGTATTGTGCCAGAAAAGAGTGCAATAAAATAACTTCTGAAAGTCTTAACATTTGAAGTAAAGCCGTGTTGGTTGTGTGAGTACAGAGCAGCAGAAGCTTGATTCTTGATTCTTCGTGCCAAGGATGATTTGTCAATTCATTAAAAAAAATAAGAAGCTTAAAAAATGTGTACCCATTTACGCAGCAATTGTGTTTTGAGTAATTTACCCAAAGTAAATAATGGCGGATGAGTGTAAAGACCGAATCACAAGGGTCTTCCCTGTAGCATCATTTACACTGGTGAAAAAAGACTGAAGCCATTTCAAAACAGAACAATAGGAGACTGTTTAAATGAGTTATGCTTTGGTTATATAACGATTCTATGCTGTCATTAAAAATAAGTTGTATCAGTGTCCATAATGAAGAGGGCAGTTGTTCATGATATAATGTTAAGTCAAGAAAGATAGGCTATGAAACAATTTGGTTTTGATACCCGCTTTGTAAAAACAACACACGCATGCACGTCCTCGCCGGCAGACAAAGGCGCCCGCACCCAGGCCTGGGCCTGCCTGGCTCTCCCGCGTCTCCAGCTGGTCTCCCCGACTCCTTCGACGGCTCCCCCTATCTCAGGCCCGTCCCCTGGGACGTTTCCTCTCCTTGAAACATCTCCTTCTCTGTTTAGTTACATGTCCTTTAGATCTCAGCTCTAACGTCCCTTCCCACAAGTAGGGCTCAGATCCCTGTTCTGTGTTCTCAGAGAAAGGCGTCTTCTGGTAGCCGTGTGAGAGTCCTTCGTGCCGTACACCACATGCGTGGTATCCAAACGTCGGCAAACAAGAAAACACAACTCCGTCATGAGTTATAATATCAATAAAGTACTCATTATGGGTCCCCTATGTGCTCAGACTTTGCGGACACCCTGTGCTTCTGATTCCCCCGTCCAGGTCAGGCCTCTCTTGCTTGCAGGGAGTCAGGTCTGGCCATGCGACCTGCTCTGCCCCATGACAGGAGCAGAGATGACATGTATCAGCTCCCTGTAGGAGCCTTTAAGGAACAGTCCAGTTTGCTCTAACCTCCCCTCCCGGCCATGGGCTTGCAACTGTCCAGGGGTGGACGTTCAGTCGGCCTTCATTGCGGTGTGAGAGCAGACGCCTGAGCAGAGGCCACCATCCATCCTGCCTGGTGCACGATGGATGTGTATCGTGAGAGAGAAGCAATTCTTTGTTTTTTGAGATGACCAGCTATTTGTAAAAATAACCCAGCCTATCACAGCTGTAGTTTAACTTCTGCTAGTGCAATTTTTAACCTCAGGTGTGGTGCATATCCTTAGGAGACAAACACTCTACTAGATCGTGGGACCTCGGCGGCAAACCAGGTAAACAAAGTCCCCTGCTTGCACGGGGTTCATTCTGCTGAGGGGGCAAGACCTCAACCAATAAAGCAGAGACCGGCATGAAAACAAGCCAGGTGCTCGGCTTGGGAGCAGAAGGATTCAGACGGGAGGATGAGTGACTCAGAGTGGGGCCTGCTGTTCCGGAGGCTGGGTCAGGAAGCAGGACAGAGAGGGGGTAGTGGGGAGGAAGAAAAGATCGGGGGGCAGGCAGTGGGGGAACGGAGTTGACCACAGGACTCTGTGGGCCCTGGGGAAGTCTTGGGGTTTTATTCTGAGTGTGATGCAAAGTTATTAGAAGGTTTTGAGCTGGGGTATGATAATGAAACTCTTTTAAGAAAGGGCCTCTCTGGTCGTTGTTGTAAGCACTGGCTAGAGAGGCAGGGAGGTAAGGGCGGAAGTTGGGGGGTCAGTTAGAAGTGGTGGTCTCGGCCCTGGATGCAGATCCATCTGGAAGCAGGAAAGATGAGATTTGTCAGTGGGTTGGATGTGGGGTGTGCAGGAGAGGCAACAAATGTCACTCCTAGATTTTGTCCTGAGCAACAAGGCAAATGGTGCTGCCAGATTTGGGACACAGGCAATACTGGGCGAGAAGAGGGCACGGAGGAAGGTGGTAGGAATCAGCGCTGTATGAACGAATCCGAGGGTCCGGAAGAAAAAAGGTAGAATGATGTGTGCTGAAATGCTAGAGTACTTGAAGACTTATATCGCCGTCTTCGTGTTCTAATGTTTCTGTAATGAGCATACAACAAGAAAACAGTATTTTACAGAGTAGTTATTTTTCCAGTTGTAACGTGGAGATTGTGGGAGTCTGGCAAAGTGCGCTGGCAGCCCTCGCCAATCCTATGACCTTTTTATTTAGAGAAATAATATTTTTAGGGTAAAAGTGAGTTTTTAGCCACAAAGTTGTTTAACCATGGCATATGCTTGAACAAATTTATTTCTGCCTGTTCTAATGTTCTAAGGCTTTATGCACTGCTAGAGGCAGCATTTTTAGGAGGGCGCCTTCTGCTGTCACTCCCGCCTGGGTTCAAGTCCAGATTCTGAAGCTTCCTGCCTCCGTTACTATAGTTACTTAACTATCTGCGCCTCTATTTGCACACTTGAAAATGGGGATACAAACAATACCTGCTGCCGAGGCTTGTGTTGGGATCAAATCTGATAGTGCCCGTAAGTGCTCAGTACCGTGCCTGCCTGCGGGGGATGCTTGGTACATGCCAGCTACTGTGCAGTGCTTGTTTCTATCATGTGTGATTTTCGGGGAGCATAACTACTGGTAGAATAACTCCACGGACAGGGACGTGCTTCTTTATCTGCACCAGTGGTAACAGGCATTCACCCCCAGCCCTGGGAGGCAGATACTAACAGTCGTCCCTATTTTACAAATGAGGAAACTGAAGCTCAGAGGGGTTGATTTGCCACAGGTCACACAGCTGGGGGCTCTGGTGCGCCTGCCTCTAGAGCCGATGATCTCACACGTGCACCCCGTGGAGCCCACCCAGGTGCCTGCTCTCCGCACGGAGTCGTGTGTGTACCCACCGGGCCCCGTTTAGGAGAGGCGTGTTCCTTGTTGCCCACCCGCCATTCCGCTCGTTGTGAAGGCACCTGACACGGCATGTTGCACTCACAGGACTGCTGGCCAGAGGCGGACGGAAGGCCCACTGTCTTCTCTGCACCTACGGTTTTCAGCCCCGCCGCCACTGCGGGCCGAGCCGGGCAGGGGCCCTCCGGGACAACTCCGTGACTGCTGCGCGTGTCTCCTTCAAGTCTGCGAACTGCAACACTGTTTGGAGGTCCTGTGTTGGGAGTCGGATCCATCACCCCCCGCGCATCCCGCTCTGTTGCAAGGGCCGGGCTCAGGGCCCCCGCTCTGCCGCCGCCCCTGACCACCCGCTCTCGGCACAGACAGAGCTCGGCCCTGCTCGCGGGCGCGCAGACCCAGGTCCGGAGGGCCCCGGGCGGGGTGCACCAGGACGCTTCCCCCCAAGAGCAGAACGGGGCTCTCCGGGAATGGCCGTGGGGCGTGCATGACGGACGGGGGGGGGGGGACCGGAATAGCCCTTGGCAGCGCGTTGCTGAAGTTGCCTAATGAGCCTCCTCCCTCCCTCGTAAAGCCTCGGGGTGGCCGAGTGGCTAGAAGGAGGCGGGCGCCACACCGGAACCAACGGGAAGACACAGAAACTGGCGGCAAAGCTGCAACTTGTTCCCCCAGTTAGAAGAGAAACAGGTGTCCCAGTGCCGCTTCCAGGGATTCGCGAGAAAGCCTTCAAACCTCTATGAAAAAAATTAAGTGTTTTGCATCATTTCTGAACCAGGTATGTAATACATTCAATTTGCCTTAAGAAAAAAATCATATTGGGAGAAGAGAGCCATTATAGTAGGTTCCGCATACATTTAAAATACGTAAGGAGCTTCCTTTCGGGGCTCCAACTCCCAGAACGAAGGTGGCACGTAGTCATTGACACTCACACGTGTGTGTGCGGCTTCTTCAACAGCCCGGCGGCCTGTTCCACCTGAACAGACACTGTTGAGGCCACATGCTCACATAGGGTCGGGGCTAAAATTCATACTCAGGCTCTTCATGACATCAGTTAACTAGCCAAGCATAACATTTATGTTTGCAGTCTGAGCACTGCTAAACGTTGCAAAGAAGAAAGAGATCAGATTTTCTGGTTTAGAGGAGCGTCCCCATGTGCTAGGTCCCTGTGGGATGGTTAATTAGTAATAAAATGGGGAAAACGTTTTTGTTTGTTATTTAAAGATCAGGCTAGGTGAGCCTTTCTTCAACAATCCTAAACTGGTATTTCACTTATATCTACAAGTGTGTGTGTTTAATGAGGACTTGCAATATCCGATTATTTGGTTTTTTAGTAGCAAGAACAAGTGACTGCAGGTACCAGTCTTTAGAAATATTTTTCTTATTACTTATGTGATACATGATAATCATTCTCAGAAATTCAGAAACTACAGGTGAATAAATAAGCAATGAAATATCCTTACAGTGGAATGCTATGCAGCCATGAAAAGGCTAAGGCAGAGCTTTGTGTATCGATGTGGAAGGGTGGACATGAGAACCACTGCCTCCACTGTGACAGAGGCAGCAGTGCCCATTAATGGAGGTCCACATGCTCCAGGCACTGAGCCCTTTGCACCCATTCATGAAATTTTTTCCCTTAGAGCAACCCTATGATTAGATACTAAGTATTATACTCTGAATGCAGATAAATTACTCTCTAACTTTCCTACGCAAGGTAGGACTTTCTGTCCCCTTAACTTGGGCCGCATTTGGGACTGCACAGCTGAGCTCCATGTGGCCATACTGGCTGCCTGCAACTGTAACCGTGTGTCAACTGTGTCACATCATCCACCTGTAATTCCACCATATTATCACTTTGTGGGAAAAATAGACACAATGGAAGATGTGAAGTCTCCACAAGATATTTTGAGACCAGGGACTCTAAGGGGGCTATCACTTCAAACTTTACCCAAAGTTCTATGTCAGAAGAGTTCCTTTTGGTGGTCTAGGCAGGCCCAAGCATCTGCACTATATATAGAATTTAGCTAGTTCTTGAGAAGCATATGATGGGAACTTCTTAAAATTAATGTTATTTACCTGCTAGGATGTAAATGCTGAAAGGATGTGGTCTACATTACGGACAAGGGCTCTGTAAAATGTGATATTAGAAAATGGAAATTTTATGAGTTCTGGGAACCAACACAGGTGATGTGAGTGAAGTGGGAGAGAAATTCTAATTTTTGCTGCATTGCTAGAACTTAATCCAAAGTCCTTTAAAAAAAATCATGAATAATAGAACTACAAGATTCCTGGATTAATGTTGCTCTCTTTGCCTCCCTGAGCTGGCTGTTCCTGGAAAATAACCCTTCTTAAAGCAGCGGTCCTTTCCCCCCATGTTCACGGGGCGAGAATCACAGAACTCCAAGCTGCTGAGGCACTGGGTGGGGGGGGTTGGTCCAACTCCTCGCCCAGGGCAGGAAACACTCTTTGTTGGGGGGTTATAACGTCTCACGCGGAGACTTCCCGGATGGGGGCAGGAGACGTAGTGGATAAGACCTCCACAGAGTGTGCTTTCTGATGGTCCTTGTTAGCTCTGGGACCTTGGGTGCTGCATAGCCTCTTAAGACTTCGGTGAACTCACATCTAAAATAAGAATACCTCACAGGACTGCTGGCAGGATTAATGAAGAACTCTTGGTAAAGCCCTTGGTGAGGCGCCAGACACGGCATCAGCACCTGTCTTTGTCTCCATCTTCATTACCACCACCAGCCCCACGTGCAGGAGGAGCCTTGAGCTGCCATGCTGGGGGGAGCACCTCCTGCTGCTGGGAGTGAGAAGGCCCTTGGGCTGCATCAGGTCATGAACCATCCCCCTTATCCGGAACTGGGGGCCAGCCTTCATTAGCCCCACTCTCCCTGGACTCTTGTGAGAATGGTTCCCCTCATTTTATTTTTATTTTGGTATCATTAATCTACAATTACATGAGGAACATTATGTTTACTAGGCTCCCCCCTTCACCAAGTCCCCCCACATACCCCATTAGTCACTGTCCATCAGTGTAGTGAGATGCTGTAAAGTCACTACTTGTCTTCTCTGTGTTGCACAGCCCTCCCTGTGCCACCCACACACATTATATATGCTAATCGTAATGCGCACATTCTTCCCCCACCCCCCCCATGCATGCTAATCTTAATACCCCCCTTCCTCTCCCCCCCTTCTCCCTCCCTACCCACCCATCCTCCCCGGTCCCTTTCCCTTTGGTAACTGTTAGTCCATTCTTGGGTTCTGTGATTCTGCTGCTGTTTTGTTCCTTCAGTTTTCCTTTGTTCTTATACTCCACAGGTGAGTGAAATCATTTGGTACTTGTCTTTCTCCACCTGGCTTATTTCACTGAGCATAATACCCTCTAGCTCCATCCATGTTGTTGCAAATGGTAGGATTTGTTTTCTTCTTATGGCTGAATGATATTCCATTGTGTATATGTACCACATCTCCTTTATCCATTCATTTACTGATGGACACTTAGGTTGCTTCCAATTCTTGGCTATTGTAAATAGTGCTGTGATAAACATAGGGGTGCATCTGTCTTTTTCAAATTGGGCTGCTGCATTCTTAGGGTAAATTCCTAGGAGTGGGATTCCTGGGTCAAATGGTATTCCTATTTTGAGCTTTTTTTGAGGAACCTCCATACTGCTTTCCACAATGGTTGAACTAATTTACATTCCCACCAGCAGTGTAGGAGGTTTTCCCTTTCTTCACAACCTCCAACATTTGTTGTTGTTTGTCTTTTGGATGGTGGTGATCCTTACTGGTGTGAGGTGATACCTCATTGTGGTTTTAATTTGCATTTCTCTGATGACTAGCGATGTGGAGCATCTTTTCATGTGTCTGTTGGCCATCTGAATTTCTTCTTTGGAGAACTGTCTGTTCAGCTCCTCTGCCCATTTTTTAATTGGATTGTTCGCTTTTTGTTTGTTGAGGTGTGTGAGCTCTTTATATATTTTGGATGTCAACCCTTTATTGGATCTGTCATTTATGAATATATTCTCCTGGTTCCCCTCATTTTAAAGGAAATCTTATGCTACTCTTCTCCTATTTTGAATATTCCATGACATCCAAAAGGTCTACCCAATGCAAATGCTTTCTGTAGTCCAGACAGAACAGAAGAACAAAAATAAACCTGTAAGAAAAGGAAGCAAGCTGATTGATTCTCTCCTCCCCCCAGATTAAAGCCCAAAATTTGATTTCCTGCAATATAAGTATGAGGTGTAAACACTTTCTCATATTTTATTTCATTCAGTTCTTATCAACAAGTGGGAGGAAGATAGAGCAGCACATACATTATTATCCATGTTCTGTAGGTAAGGAAGTTGAGAAAGAGAAAACAACTAACTTGTGTAAGATGCACAGCTGTTGACAGAAGTAAATCAGAGTCTCTGTGATAGGCTCCAGCCTGCTGTCTTTTCGCTGCACCAGAGAAAGGAAGCATGTGCAGCCCCTCTTGTTCGTCACATGAAACAGACGTCGCTAATCCATCACAGCATTCTTCCTCAGCCCCTGAACTCATGCTCAGTCATTTCCTGTCAGTGTTCCTGGTGGCCGTCACCAGCTGAGTTAGGTGACCCTGGAATCAACAAGTGAATCAGCCCTTCCTGGACAAGACGGTCCAGCCTTTGCCATGGATCTCATGTAATTCACTCGGCGAAGCTGGAGGGACGATCTTCTCCTTAGAAATCTTACACCAGGTCCATGTCCAGGAGGCATGCGGTCACCATTGATCGTGAGCTCCTCCGGGCTGGAATCCAGGTCATTTTCACATCCCCTAACCTGGGATGGAACCTAATGCACAGAGACATTAAAGCGTGTTTTGCTGGCTGGCTGGCTGGATCTAGCGATTGAACAGGCCCATAGAAACGGTTCCAAGATAGAAAAGCACCTCCAGTACTGATGGGTTATAGACTTGCTTCACCTTCTGCTTCTCGGATTGGGCTGTCAATCTTGAAAGCACTGCCCACCTTCCAAACACTATTTATCTCCACTTATCAGAGGATATTATTAGACACTGTCCTGCTGAGGTAGCATATTAGTTAAGGCTTTTAGTTCTGGGTCTGTGATAAGGATTTGGGGAAATGTGTTCGGCCAGGGGAGGGCAGGCACATGGTCTCTCTGTTACTCTGGCCTGGCGGTAGCTGCTAGCTCTCTGCTGAATGATCAATAACTGGCTGCCAGTCAGTTACTCCTTGCTGGCTATTTTAAGGACGGCCACAGAGCCCCACCATGGACTCCTGAGGAAATACTCTGAAACAAGAAAGCCCATTGCTTCTCCTCCCTACCAGCGTTGACCTCGGTGGCAGAGCGCAGGAATGCACGCACACCTAGGAGTTCCTTCAGAGGGGTACCACTGAAAGCCTTTATGGGGGGGCAGAGGATCGGCCATGCCCACACGCCTAGCCATCGATCAGGGTGCTGCCCGTCTGGCACCTAGGCTGGCATTGTTGGTGAGCGGCTGAGTTCCAGCTGTTTCTGCCTTCCCTGGATTGCTTTTCATTTTAGTTGCCTCTTTCCCAGATAAAGGGAATTTTCAAGAGGCCCAGCCAGTCGTCAAAGAGTCCTATTTTACAAGAAGAGTTGCTTTTTGCAAGGGCGTATTTTTAAAAATTGCATTTCTTTCCTTTCCTTACTTCTTTATATACAGAATCTCTGGGAAGAATTTATACACTGAGGAAAGTTTTTAACTTCATAAAATTTTTTATGGGCTTGGAGTTTATTTACCCTGTAATGTGTGATAGAATTGGGACCACATACGTATTCTCATTTCCTGTACTCTCTTGGAGAACAGATGTTATAATCTTTCTTACGGTAATGATGACTAATAAAAAATACTTAGCATAGACTTCAGCTAACTTTATTTCATAACAACTGGAATTTAGCCCTTCAAAAATAAGAAAAGGTATAGAGAATAAAATCAACCCATGCATCCATCGCCAGCTTAGAAATAAAGCATCATGAAAACAGTTGAACCTCCCAGAGAGATTCTTTACTCCAAACCTCACCCCTACCCCCAGGGGAGATACTATACTGATTCTGGTATGTTTCATTCCCACACATGCCTTGATGCTAGATGTTTACATCAATAGACAATAACAATATTTTGCATGCTTTAAAATACTATGTAAGTGGCATCAAACCAAATGTTTCTTTGGCATCTTTCTGCCAAAAGAAACATGCCATCTTTCTGGGCATGGACTTACTGAACTTATCAGTATATAAAATATATTTTTTTTCCACGAGTACATGGAATTCAAGTTAATTTTTGACTTCAAGCAATACATTTTTCCAGAACTGATTGAGATCCCAAGAGAGGAGGATTCTCCGATCCTCAGACCAGGTGAGATCTCCCTGTTACGGAGATCTCCACACACTCCTCGTCTCTGTAATGTTTAATTGCAGCGCCCTTAATTACTTTTGCTTCTTGATTGAGTACTAAATCATTATGTTTTCCTGTCATGTCTGTCTGCCCTGCCGGAGGTGAGCTCTCTGAGGACAGGGGCCGTGTACATCTGCTCGCTGCTGTAACCGTTACACTGAGGTTCAGTGCCTGGCACAGAGCGGGCAGATAAACAGAGGGCACACTACTGCCCCCAGGATAAATTCAGCTTCCTTAGAGTTAGAGACAAGGTATTTCCCCATCTGGTTCCCTCTGCAGTTTCTGGGCCTGATTCCCGCTCTCCTGTGACCTGCGCCCTGCCTTTTAGTCCTGCTACACCATTTGCGGTTCCTGAACTCTCTCGGGCTTTTTGTTTTCGTAGATCCTGGCCCCTCAGACGGAACCATCTACCCACCTTGGTTAGCCTGTCAAGCTCCTTCTCATACCCCAGTTCCCTTTATCTGGGAAATGGCCCCTCCTCTGGGAAGCCACTGGAAGCAATATTTCAGGCAAATGCTGTGTCCCTTGTTCATGCTCCCACAGCACTGTCAGATTTCTCTAGTATTTTATTCATTCATTTATTGAAAAACATTTACTGTGCTCCTACTATGAGCCAGGCCTTTCTCTGCGTTCTAGAGATACAGAGATGAGCAAGGCAGGGTATCTATTGCTTCCAAATAAGCCAACAGGATCTATGAAGGCACTGAGTGGGGTGAGGGCACGCGTCACTGGCCGTCTTCTGTAGGGAGGGCAGTGGAGGACAGCCGGTCTGAGGAGCTGACATTTGAGCTGAGACCTAGGAAGACATGAACAAGTCAGTCCCGTGAGGGGCTGTGGCAGTATTTTCCAGTATTTTCCCCACACCCTGAGGATAGGAACTGCTTGGAGTTACCTGCTTCCCCAATGCCAGCAAACGGCCACCAAAGTATTTCATGAATGAATGAATGAGCCAAATCATGTTGGCTCAGCATGAACCTCAGTTCACATGAAATATTCACACCAACCCAAACCAGGCCCTTCTCAGGTGCTAATAGCTGTGGGAAGAAAGGAATTCCAGCGAACCCTGTGACCAGGTGACACCCAGGTGCAGAGAGAAAGCCGTCTGCCTTGTTTTGGAGTTTGCCTGCTTAAGTCACCCCATGCGGACACTTAGCACCGGGCCAGCGGCAGGCTTGCTTCTTTGTCACTAACTTGTCATTAACATTTCCACAGCATTAAAGATAATTATCGCCAGTGGAGTGGTGAGCGTATGCCAGGCATGATCTCTCTTAATCCTTATTTCACTCCTATTTTTATCTCGGAGGGAATGGAGACTCACTGAGGCCTTAAGGGTGGCAGAGATAAAGCCAGGTGACAGTGGAGTCCATCTCCCAGGGAAGACTGGGCGCTTGGTCCTCCAGCCCAGAGGTGTGTAACCGGGGCTGTTGCACAAGCCTTCTTAAACCCAGAAGGGCCCTTTGCTTGCTTTAACCTCTGCTGTCGCCATCGAGAAACTCTTAATCATTTTTGAACAAGGGGACCTACATTTCACTTTGCACCAGGCCCTGCAAATTATGTAATTGATCCTGTGCACACCACAGTACGTCCCACAGGAACATACTGGGTGTGGTGAGCGCCCCGAGTTCTGGATAAGGCCGTGTCAACCGCTGTGTGTGTGGCAGCCCAGAGTAAAAACTTTCCTCAAAATCTAGATGTTCAATTCTGAAAACATGTAAATCTTTTTTTTTTTTATTGTAAAAGTAATACAGATGAGTACTAGGAGTAGTAGTCAAGGAGACTATAGTTTTATTTGCATTGGACCATGTTTTAGTAGGGAGAAAGGTAATTATGTTCAGCATATAAAGCTTTGTGTTCTCTGTAGAAACCTTTGAATCCTATTTATGAATTTCCCTATCCTTAGAATGGTTTCTACGTTCCCTCTCCGATGGCTGCCAGAAGAGAGAATCCAAGAATTTGCAGTACCCAGGGGAATTTTTTGTTATACTTTTAGTCTACTTTTGTTCAATTATATGCTCAATCAGCATCTTTGGCTTCTAACTAAAATATTAATTAATACATGTTGTGAAATATTCTTACTCCTCCTGGTAAACATCGCCCTCATTTGGAAAATGTGACTTGGCTTGTATCGTGCATATTTCTTCTGCTGCCCCTACACCCAGCTTATCCGCCTGCAGCCCCCTTCCCTCTGGCGAAGCTGAAACCAGGCCCAGCGGGGCCACCACTTGATCTCCAGGGCCGGTGATCCCTGGGCCCTCTCTCGCCATGAAAAGACTCATATTGTGGATGCTGCAGTGTTGTGGGCTGGTCAGGTAACTTCTGTTACTTAGCAACTTTCTCCTCTTTGTTAAGTCGGGCTGTTCAATCTCCTTAATGAATAAGAGCATCAAGCCAGGTAATTGATGCCTGGACATTTAGCTCATGAATAATTGACCGTCTGGGTAATCCTAGATACATTTCCTCGATCAGATTGTACAGTGGAACAGTCATGTCATAGCCAGTGTCAAGTTGTTTTTCTTTTTTCTTTTTTCTTTTTTGTCTTATTGAGTTTTAGGATGTCAGAAACCTGCTTTCTTGACCCAACGGCTCAGGTGAACAATGGCAGCAGCGATCCTCCCAAAGCTGAGCCATGTTCCTCTTTCCTCCACAAGAGCTCAGCGTTTCCCCTGCAGTCGGGGCTTAGAACTGAGTTTCAGCTCGTCTCATTTATCTTTTCAGGTATCTTTTCCCACATACATCGGGAAGGCAGTGGTCTAAAGGGGAGGAGGGAGATGGGAATCGGATTTCCTGGGCAATGCCAACCACTAACTCTGCAGCTCTAGACCAACCTTCGCTTGTCTGACTTATTTACCCATTCATGCTTTCATTCATTGTACATTTCGAGTGCCTGCTGTGTCAAGCCCTGGAGATCCCATGAGAAGCCAGGCTGGCCTTGTCTGCCTGCATGGAGCTTACGTTCTGTGAAAACACATGGGTGATAAACGGATGAACAAGGAAACGAAGAAGTGATTTTCATAGTGCACATAGTGGCACGTGCTAGGTTGCAAAACAAAAATGGAGTGATGAAAGAGAAAGTGACCAGTGGGACAATGGGGCAGATGGAATAAAATTTGAGTGGGTCGTCAGGGAAGGTCCAAAAGTCTGTCTGATGGAGTGACATTTGAGCTAAGGACTGAGCAGCAAGGAGGAGCCAGCCAGGTGAAGAGATGCAGGACAAGATTTTAGACGGAGGAGCATGAAGGCAAAGGATCCGAGATGGGAACGGGCTTAGCATGTGTGAGGGACAGAAGGAGGGCTATGGGGCCAGGGCAGAACGACAGGGAACACAGGACAAGTGGGCTGGTGCCCACAGTGGCCACTCACCTTTCATACCTTCTAAAACCACAAAACCTGTGTGACTTCCCTTAGTCATGGGGGCCTGAACAAGGGGATACGGATGGAGCCCACCTTTCAAAATAGCTGCCTCACCAATGGTACGGGCAGTGTCATTCTTTGTTTAAAAAAAAAACAAATGTTATCAAAACTCAGCTTGGGTTAATTCATTTATTCCACACACATTTCTTGAGCTCTAGGAAGTATTTGTGACCTGAGGTATATAGAAATGACTAAACTCAAGTCCCTGGGCTCATCGAACTTAACAGTCTATTAGCAAAATAAACAATAAACTAAAAATAAAAGTAAAATACAGGTATAAGGTATATAAGATAATGAGTACTGCGGGGACAAATAAAGGAGAAAGGGGCACGGAAAGTGTGGGAGGGGGCAGGATAGTTGAAATGTTAAGTAGAGTGGTCATGGGAGGCTTTATTGAGAAGAGGACGTCTGAGCTGACACCCGACGTGGGTGTGAAAGTGAGTGTGCTCTGGGGGAGAGGGGTGCAGAGGGAACAGCAAGAGTACCTCTTTTTTTTTTTTTTCAGTAAAACCTCCCTGCCACCAGCCAGCCTCTAGCCTGGGTTGTGTCTCCTTTTATGAGACTTTGTTAAAATACTCATCAGTCTCCTGCTTGAAACCTTTCCCTATGCTTGGAGTAAAATTCAAGTTTCCTACCATGGCTTAAAAGGTCCTGTTTGACCCCTTCACTTCTGCAAACCCATCTCCCTCTCCTCTTGCTGGGCTCCTCGTCTCCAGCGACAGCAGCCTTCTTCCCGATCTTTGCACAGACAGACTCATCTCACCCCAGCCTAGGGCCCAGCATTTAACTTCTCTCTGCCTAGAAACGCTTCCCAGAGGTTGCCACGTGGCGGTTCCTTCTCCTCTCTCAGGGCTTACCAACTCAACCCTCTGGCTGTTTCCTGTCACACAGCCACTCCCGGCTCAGGGCAGTTATCCGAGGCTCGCCAACCAGGAAGACTCACCACTTACTCCACTTACTCACAAAGGATGCGGTCATTTCCTCCTGCCCTGAAACTGGCCCATTACGTGTAACATGCTCTTTGGAGAAAAAGGAGGCTATAAATGTAAAATGAAATTGTAACAGAGTACGCACCTACCATATCGTTAAACAGCCTTTAGAATATGCCATTCACTTCCAGTTCCTTCTATTTACCACCAGACCTGATTTTGAATTTTAGAAGACTCAGTAGCAAATGTACGCAGAAGTCTGTGCACTGCTCAGGATGTAGGACGAAGAGCAGAAGAGACGGAGGAATGGCCATCTGCACAGGAAGAAAGAAGTGTCTGAGAAAAGAGTAAAGAAGAGCTTCCAGGGTCTTTGTATTTAGAATCTACTAGAACTTGGATGCTGACCCCAGAGAAAGTGCCAAAACTTCTTTGTCCTATTTGTTATACTAAGGAATTGTTTGAGAAATATAACAAATGATAGATAAATATACATGGCAAGAAATGGAATGGGGTAGTATTTGTTTTGTTTGTGAAATGGTGAGTTTCAGTAAACAGAAGGCAGCTGTCTGTAAGACCCTTCTCGGCTAATCTGTTACCGTGGCAATGGCAGCGTCAAATTGTGTCAAAAGCTGAAATAATCTTTCATCCCAGTTTACCCAAATATCTTGGAGGACGAGGTCCTGACCACCACCAGCACCACCCAGAGCAGCAATGTCACTTCCCTCTCAGGTCCCATAAATGAATCCACTAGGTCAAAATATCCCAGGGCCCCAGGATGGCATTTCTTCCAGTGGCACTATGTTCAGGGCCATCACAGACAAGCAAAAAACATACACACACTTACCGTCCAGCTCCAGTGGAGTGACTAGGTAGCTGTGCAAGTTTCTTTTAAACCCACTCTTCAGTGGTACTTTATCGTAGCACGGGAGATTAAAGAGCTTTAAAAAGGGAGCT
Source organism: Manis pentadactyla (assembly GCF_030020395.1). Lineage (NCBI taxonomy): Eukaryota > Metazoa > Chordata > Mammalia > Pholidota > Manidae > Manis > Manis pentadactyla. Next base: position 105,851,227 of record NC_080031.1, read on the forward strand.
GGACAGCTTTTCCTCAGCAAGGAATGCCTCCCTCTGACGCCCCAAGGAGGAGAAAGGAGTGTGTTTCGATGGGGAGGTTCTGTCCGCCCTACATCTTGACACAGCGCCGCTCAGCGTGGCCTGGCTGGACGGGAGGCCCACGGGAGGAAGACAGCCAAGGTGGCTGCTCCGTGTCCCCCGGCCTGCCCACCCTCCGCCCGCTGCACAAACACACCCTCTCCTCACTTCCAACCACAACCCGGAGCGAGTCAACACTAGTATTTCCAGTTTGGTAGATTTTTTTATTTTTCAAGTTCAGGAGCCCATCAGTTGTGTAGGGCTCAGTGACGATCTTAGGCCGTGACGCCTCTGCAGGCCTGCATGGCGTTTCTGGAGGCAAACCAGCTGGCCTTCCCTGACTTGTTCATCCCTGGGCCTCTCTCCCAGCTTGTAAGGTGTGGCTGCCACAGAGAGCGCCAAAACCATCAATATTTCACAGCCTTAATTAAAGTAAGCCGAGAGCTGTCGGCCTCTGCAACTGGCTTCCTTTTCCAAAACAAGCGCCTGGCGTCTTGAGCAGGGGGCACAGACAGAGAAATGGGAGTTTGGCTAAAGTTGGGGTGGAGGAGGGATGAAGCCCAGTTCATTTACCAGGACCTTGTGGGCTTATAAACCCACTGGATTGGAGTGGTAAATCCCTGGGGCGCTGCCCACAGGACAGAAAGAGGGCAGGGGGCCTCCTCTGGAGCCAACTTTGCCAACTCCTGAAAGGGACTAGAAGTTGGGCAGTTGGAACCACAGCCCACCTTCAAAATGCACCGACCAGTCTAGTAGGAGTTAGCTCTGGGGCCCCAGGGAAGGCTTCTGCACCACCAGGGTGGGGCCGGGGGTGGGGTGGGGATGGTGCAGGTCTCTTTCCGGTGGTTGCGCACCCAGTGCCACCCCACGTGCCCAGGCCAGAGCCGCCATCCAGCCCTGCCCGCAGGAGAGCCTGGAGCCCTGCAATTTATACATCTATTAATTACCTCCAGCATGGAAGAACTGCCTATAAATACTGTGGCACTTCAGATAAAACTTTCATGCAGCTATTTAGATCCTTTAAAATATAAATGATTTCCTCTAAATTTTTTATCATAAATCAGGGCATGGAGCTAGGCGACAAGACGCCGATTCCCCCCCTGATGGGAGCAGAGCCTCTGCTTGTTTTCCCTCTTTCTTTTTCTCTCCTGCCTTTCTTTTCCTTTTTCTTCTTTTTTTTTTTACCTCACCAAGGCTGGCTTCTGGCTCCGCTTCTCTTTGCTGCATCCAGGGGCTTGAGGGGAGGTAAACAAGGGGCAGGACGCTTGACCCCCTTTTCTAGGGGCTGCCCAGTGTGTGTGTGGGACAGCGCGTGGTCTCCCACCGCCACCCTGGGTTCAAATCCTATGGCTGCCACTTATTCCTGTGTGGCCTCGAGGAACACAGGATTTTTTTTGAGCCCTCTGTGAACTAAAGGTAATGATAGTGGTTATAGTGGGTGGGTGTTAAGATTAACTGAGAGAAGGCAGAGAGCCGTGCAGACAAAGGCAGAGCTCAAGAAACAATGAGCTGTGCACCGGTGAGCAAGTCACTCCTCCTCTCTGAACCTCAGGTTCCTTACCTATAAAGAAAAGGTAGAAGGGACAAGTCACTTCCGGGGAGTTACTGTGAACACCGAACAAGAGAACATTGAGTCTAAGCTTATTGAAGCAGGGGCCACGTAGAGCTTGTTCATCACTATACTCCAGCCCAGCGTGTGCTCGGCCCCGAGGAAGTGACCAGCAGGCATGTGGTCAATACATGAAGCGGCAGAGCTCCTGCTCTGCTCTTGGGGCCTTAGAACTTGCTTTCCATCTATGGTGATGGATTTGAACCCTATCCTCTTTCCAAGACCCACTCTTAGAATCTTGACGTATCCATACAGAGGGGGTCTGTGAGCCTGTCCCCAGCCCTCCTGCAGTCATGGCCCAGAGCTCCTGCTTGGTTTGTCCAGGCGTGCAGAGCCGGTTACTAATCCATGTTTGCGCCTAGACTTCCTCCCTGGCTGCCTCTTCACAGCCACGCTGACTGGGTAAGAGAAATGGCCCCATCCCTTGGTCACGGAAGGGATGACAACCAACGAGGCCACATGGGGTTTGACTTGACAACTTTGAACCCTAGGGTGCCTGTGAACCGGAGAAGGCAAAACCGGTCCTCACGTGCCGGGAATGGAACCATGCGTTTACTGAGCCCATATTCTTGAGGACAAACACAGGGCTGGCCAGGCTTCTGCTGCCGCACATGCCCTCAAGTCTAGAGCTCCAAGACAAGGCCGGCGGGACTACACTGGGAGCGCAAAGGGGGACGACGCAAAAGCCAAGCGCTTAGGAAGGTCTCCTGGGTAGTGGCACCTCAGATTCAGACTGTCGGCTCCGATTCTGCCTGAAGCAGGAGACTAAACCCAGGAGGCTGCGGTCTCTCTTCTTCTCTGGACCACCGCGCCCCGAATCCTGCCCAGCCAGTGGAAGCAGACCTCAAATCCTTTCGCTGTGCTGCTTCGACACTCCTGCGGCTGCCCACTCCATGGGGCGAAAGCCAAGGGCCCTGCAGAACCCGGAGCCTGCCTCCTGACTGTCACCCCCCCATGCGCGGCCCCCTCGCCCCGCCGCACCACCCCGGCCTTGCTGCTCTTCCCCAGCGCTAGGCCTGCTCCTTTCGCACCTGCTGTTCCCCTTACTCCCAGTTTCTGTTCCCGGCCTGGGCTCCAAGGCCCGCCTTCCGCTCACGCCCGCGCGCGCTCGGTCCCGGGGCCCTGCTTGGAGCTCCCCGGACAAGCCACCACGACTCCAGGCTGCCCTTCCCATCGCTGTCCTCTGCCGAGGCGCGCGTTCCGGGGGTCGGGGGGTGGTGCTTGAGTGGGGGGCGTCCTGCCCTGCTGGCAGCGGGGACCCGCCTGGAGCACCACTGCCCCGGGGCTGGCGGGGGAGCCCAGGGCGCGGGGAGGGCTCGCGGCGCGTGCCAGTCCCGCCCCGGCGCCCGGCCTGGGCCCCCGGGTCCCTCGGGGCGTCTCGGGTGGTCGGAGCCCGCGCACAATGCGAGCGGCGGCCGGCGGCGGGTCCGGCAGCAGCTGCGCAGGCGGCGGCTCACGTGGGAGGCCCGGGAAAGCGGAGGCAGGCCGGGCGGGCGGCTGCCAGCACCTGGCCGGGCGGCTCCGCCAGCTGCTCCCGCGGCGGCAGGTTGAGTTCGGGCGCCCCGCCGGGCCGTCTCCGCTGCACCCCCTCGCCTCCCCCCTCTCCCAGGTGCAGCGCGGCCCGGGCGGGAGGTGGGTTGGCGGCTGCTGGCTCCGCCGGGCGGCCTCTACCGGAAGCAAGCCTGGAGGCCGGCCAGGCTCCCGGCCTCTGCCGCGGAGGCCTTCTCGCCTTCCAGGAGGAAAGCAAAACCCGGCTCACCGCACCCCCTCAGCCCCCGGGCTTGGGCGGCGGGAAGCTGGTGCCAACCCAGGATGGTGGTTCCAGGCGTCGGCTTGGGTCAGAAGAACCTGTGTCCCCACCCTGCCGTGCTTGGCTGTGTGACCTTGGACAGCTCAGCCTCTCAGGGCCGCAGCCTGCTCGTCTGTGAAATGGAAATGACAATAACCTCACAGGCTTGCTGTGGAGATGCAGGTACACGCAACACTTCTAAAGCACATAGCCCAGAGCCCTGCACACAGGAACCACCCCGCCGATTGCTCTTCCTGTCCACCATCACCACAGACCAGAGTCCTGGAGAGGACATTGTTCATGCACGCATCCACTCAACACAGATCAGTACAGTAAGCCTCTACGTGGGGCCTGGCCTGCAGACACAGGCACCGGGGGGCGCCCAGGGACAGGTAAGACTCACCCTCAGAGGGGACCCAGAGTCTCTGAAGGAGCAGAGACCATAAAACTTCACGTTCTTACCAAGAAATAATAGAGGAAGCTGCAAGAGACTCAAAGACGGAAAACTCTCCCTTCGAGTCTTGGTGAAACTGACATAATTAGGTCAGGTCTTAACAGCAGTAACAGTAATAATTAGTGTCAGGTAACAAGTTTCCAGAGTAAGTTTTTCAAAGTTGAGCACCCCAGATCACCTGGATTCGAATCACAGATGTCTATTAAAAGCACCTTAGTCCTGCAGGAGGAAAGTGACGGGTGAGGGATGCCCTTTATCTTATCTGGACTGTAGTAATGTTCTCCCAGGTATACGTACGTATACCAACATTTACCAAGTCGTACACTTCAAATGTGTGCAGTTTACTGTATGTCACTTACACCCCAACAAAAAGCCATTTGCTGGCTATCAGATTTTCAGTGTCTGTAAAATAGGGAAAATAGTAGCTATCTCATAATTTTGGCATGAAGATTAAGTGTGCAAAGAGTGAATGGATGAAGTGAGATGATATTTTGCTTTGATTCAACCAAAAGCTGCAGTGTCGCACTGTGCCCCTCCCTCTCCTGTACCCACATTCCGTCCATGGGCGTCTCCCTGGATGACTGATAGTGTGGGAGAGGGCGGGGAGGGGCAGGAGGGGCTGTGGCTTGATGACTTGATAGCTGCTTCAGTGGGTACAGGAGAGATCAGTATATTGTTCTTTCTACTTTTGTGTATGTTTGCATTTTCTGTAGCTATAATTAAAAAATAAAGAGTGGCTTCCCATTTCACTGAGGGAAAAAACCAAAAAAAGCACCTTAGTCCTTGTGGTCAAAAATCTCTGGGTGTGGTCCCAGGATGTTGTAATTTGAGAGGCTGCAGATGAAAACCCCTGGCCCCCAGGAAAATGCCTCTGCTCACCCAGCACCCCTACAGGGCTAGTTCTTCTGGGGGACATAATGCTCTGCGTCCTGACTTAGAGTTCCATGTGGCAGTTTTATATCCAGCCTAGACTCTGAGCTCATGAAGCAGTGTGCTTTATGCCTGCAGAACCCACCGCAAGACCCAGCTGTCAGTAGGTATTCTGGAGTGACTGTAAAAGGAAAAAAATGCCCCTTTTAGTGAGTGTCACTTCCATAAACGCCCTTGCGGTCCTAAGACCCTCAGACAGATTTTGTCCTGAACATGGTGTGTGTTTTCATTGTAATTCAGTGCCATGCAGGTGAAGGTGGGGCCTGTGCTCTCAGTTTACCACAGTCCCAAGCTTTCCTTTTATATACCCAGCTAGTTCATTTTACTGGAATTGCCCCTGTCAGAAATTTGCAATTTCTGTAAAGTGTAGAGGATGTTATCAGTTGCGTGGAAGGCTCTCCTTGCAACTGCTTTCCGTATGGTCTTTTCCTCCTCTTGTCTCCAGCCTGTTATCTTCAGGACCTTCTCCGAAAGACTAGTCCCTAAGGATGGGTGTCACCTTACTGCTGGCTGCCTAGGGCTGCTGGTAGACCTTCCTGAATGGAAGGATGGCAAAACCCAGCGAGCACAGGTTCCTGATGTCAGCGTGGTTTTTGATTTGTAATCCTAATCCTGGTGATGCTGGAGTGCGGGCTGGTGAGCTGAGAGTCAGCATCGTAGGCCTTCCGAAGGGGGCCAGTTGGTTTTGCTGGGTGATCCCTGAGTGACCTCTACCCTGGCTAGTATCTCCCAGGCCCCTGAGGGGTCAAAGCCGAGAAGGATGGATGCGGATGACCTCTTCCCTCTGTGTCTGGGGTTCAGCTTCACAGACAGCTAGACATGGAGTGACTGTGGATATAAGGCACCATGTGGCCATGCAATTTACAGATTCTTCTCCAAGGAGGATCTAGTATTCTCACCTTCCCTTTCCCTTTTGCCTTCTACTTTGGGCAGAAAACAGGAATGAATGGTCCTACATGCTGGTGAGTAATAAAATAATGCTTCTGGGCAGCTAAGGGTCCCAGGAGAGAAACTCCTGATTAGCTCAAGAATGAGTTGCATTTAAATTAACCAGAATGGCAGTCTTCTGCTACCACTGGAAACATTTAGCAGTCATCTCATCCAGCCCTCTCTGTGGGTAAACTGAGGCCCAGCCAGAGTCACATAAGGCCCAGTGTTGGAATGCTGTCCCAAACCCAGCCCTCCTGAGGCCCATGGTTCTGGAGCGTATTTTGTATTTCAGGAATCCCACCAGCCCTGCTCTGCGTCCTGTGCGTGAAATCTACATCTTGTCCACTGCAGTGCAAGTTTACAGACAATTTCCTACAGTGGATTCTAGACCAGTGACTGTGAGGGCAGGGATGGAGACTCACATCTGTATGCCAGCGCTCTGCATGGGGTCTGGTGCAAAGCAGGTGCTGCCCTGGAGAAGCAGAGCAAGGGGCCAGGCTGTTCCTGTAGACAAACTATGCTCCAGGGAGGTGACCCTGGCCGCTTCCATTCCCACGTTTTCTCTTTAAGTTGAGGGAGGAAAAAGAGAGGAACATTTATTTCATAATTCCAACCTGCCAGGCATTGCGCCAAGTGCTTATCGCAGTGCACTCCTCACAACTGTCAGTGAAGGAGAAACTGAGAGGTGGAGACGCTTTTGAATCAGAGTGCAGGGCCTGCGCCCCTAAGCATCAGGCTGTGAGGTTCATTGAGCCCTAGGTTCTGTGCTCGGTGCTGTCCTTTCTACTCTAGTTCCAAACGTCTTCACCAGAACCCAGGAAGGCAAATAGTAGCAGAATTCCCATTTTAGAGTGCAGGAAACCGAGGCCCAGAGTTTAGTGAAAGGGCACGCAGGCCTCCCGCACCTGGGCTGGGTCCTTTTTCCCATCCCAGGACGGGACCCAGGAGGGACTGGGGAGGACCCGAGGGTGGGGAAACCGGACCTGGGCAGGGCTTCCTGTTAGGCCAAGAGGTGGTCCCTCCAGCACCCAGGCCAGCACTCCTTACACCCAGCTCCACGTTAACATTCTGGCAAACCAGGTGCCCACACCCGGGCGCAGAGGGCTTAGCCCGCAGGCTGCTCGGATGTTTGAAACCCCCAGGCCGGAGGCTGCGTTCGCCGCGAGGGGGGCTCAGCTGCGCGCAGGGCTTCTCTCTGAACCCGGAGCGCCGCGCGGCCCGCGGCCCCAGAATTCCCCATCCATTATTCACGATGTTTACTAGCGCGGGGAAAGACGACTAGGGAAGAGGGAAGGGAACAGGTCGAGAGCGGGAGGAAGCGGGGGCTGGGCAGTGCTGCCCACGGGGCGCTCGGTCCCGAGAGTTCGGGAAGGAAGACAAAGTAGCCCAGTGGTTAGGGGTCTGGGAAGTTAGACTAGGAGCCAGGCACAGGGCAGACCCCCAGTGAACGCTGGTGGAACGGGCAAGGGAACAGGCAAGCCCGCAAGTGAATGGCTCTGCTCCCAACCAGCTATGCGCAATCTTACCCCCTCTGACCCCCGTTTTCCTCATCTGCAGGGCGGAATAACAGTCCCTGCCCCATAGGGTGAGAGGGTACCACGAGCTAACTCTCTATATTGCCCAGCACAAAAGGGGAGCTAAAAAATCATGGCGAATGGGTCTTACAAGCGTCGGCAACCCAGAGGAAGCGCACGGACCCCCAAGACCTCTGTACAGCTCTTCAGCGAGTTTATTCTGAACACTAGTCAGTAAGCTTCCTTGGACTGGGGGGTCGCGGGAAGGCGGGGCGGGGCAACTAGTCTTTCCGGTGAAGGCAGGACTGGGAAGGCGGCTGCAGGCCCCGTGGGCTGGGCAGGCAGGCACTTCCCCGACCTTCCCTGGCGGGTGGGGGCGGGACGGGGGGCCACCGGGGGTTAAGCTGGCCGCCCCTCACGCTCCCTGGAGCTCGTCTGGGCGCGTGGAGGCGCCTCCTCTCTGCGCGCCGGGGCCGGGCTCCAGTGGACAGCTCGGGCGCGGGGCCAGGAGCGCCCTGGAAATGGGCAGTTTGGCGGCAGCCGGGCCGACAAGGAGTGTGTGTGTGTGTGTGTGTGTGTGTGTGTGTGTGTGTGTGTGTGGAGTAGGGGCAGCTTCCTGGCCCCGCTCAACTCGGGGCTACCCTTCCATCTGGGCAGTGCCAGCTGGGGCAGGGCGGAGAGGTTGGGGGCTTTGGCGGGGGAGGGAAACGTCCACGAAAAGAAGAGAGAATCTGGAGAGTCTCGGGGGCCGGGGCCAGGCGGGGCGGGGCCGACCGGGGAGGCTCGGCCGGGCGCGGGTATAAATGCCGCGGCGGGCGCAGCGGGGCGCGCGGAGAGCTGCCGCCCGGCCTCGCCTCCCTCCCCGGCCGCCCCTGCTCGTGCCCCGCGCGTGAGCACGCCTGCGCGCGCCCGGGCCCTTCCTGGCAGGCGGCGTGTAAGACGAGTGAGGACGCGGGCGGGGAGCGCGAGGGGAGCGCGGGCGCTGAGCGGCGCTCACTTGCAGCGCGGCGGGCGAGCGGGACGAGCCGCTCCATGCCCCTCGCTGCCTCCCTGCCCGGCGCGCGAAGATGATGGCCATGAACGCCAAGCAGCCGTTCGGCATGCACCCGGGGCTCCAGGAGCCCAAGTTCTCCGGCCTGCACCCCGGCTCCGAGGCCATGCGCCGCGTCTGTCTCCCGGCCCCGCAGGTACGTACGTACTGGAGCATAATCACCGCTCTAAGGCACATTTTTTTTTGACAGGCACTCGCTTCATGTTTTTTTCATGTCGCGCAGAACAATCGCCGCTGTCTGAACCCCGCCGCGCGTGTCCCCCGCGCTCTCTCCCGGCGCGCGCGCTCTCACTCGTGTGTCTGATCCGCACGTCTGTTCCCGCGGAGCCTCTGTCTCCGTATTAATTTTTATGACCTGGGCTTTGAGGAGCGGCATCTCAGTTGCTTGAAAATGTGTTGTAATCCTGAGCTGACGGTATTCCCCACTGACCGTGCCGTGCGCCCTCTCGCTTGCAGCTGCAGGGTAATATATTTGGAAGCTTTGATGAGAGCCTGCTGGCGCGCGCCGAAGCTCTGGCGGCGGTGGACATCGTCTCCCACGGCAAGAACCATCCGTTCAAGCCCGACGCCACCTACCATACCATGAGCAGCGTGCCCTGCACGTCCACTTCGTCCACCGTGCCCATCGCCCACCCGGCCGCGCTCACCTCGCACCCGCACCACGCCGTGCACCAGGGCCTCGAGGGCGACCTGCTAGAGCACATCTCGCCCACGCTGAGCGTGAGCGGCTTGGGCGCCCCCGAGCACTCGGTGATGCCGGCGCAGATCCACCCGCACCACCTGGGCGCCATGGGCCACCTGCACCAGGCCATGGGCATGAGCCACGCGCACGCCGTGGCGCCTCACAGCGCCATGCCCGCCTGTCTCAGCGACGTGGAGTCCGACCCGCGAGAGCTCGAGGCCTTCGCCGAGCGCTTCAAGCAGCGGCGCATCAAGCTGGGGGTGACCCAGGCGGACGTGGGCGCGGCTCTGGCCAACCTCAAGATCCCCGGCGTGGGCTCTCTCAGCCAGAGCACCATCTGCAGGTTCGAATCCCTCACGCTGTCGCACAACAACATGATCGCGCTCAAGCCCGTGCTGCAGGCCTGGCTGGAGGAAGCCGAGGCCGCCTACCGAGAGAAAAACAGCAAGCCGGAGCTCTTCAACGGCAGCGAGCGGAAGCGCAAACGCACGTCCATCGCGGCGCCCGAGAAGCGCTCGCTCGAGGCCTACTTCGCCATCCAGCCGCGGCCCTCTTCCGAGAAGATCGCGGCCATCGCCGAGAAACTGGACCTTAAAAAGAACGTGGTGAGGGTCTGGTTCTGCAACCAGAGACAGAAACAAAAACGAATGAAGTACTCGGCTGTCCACTGACTGCGGCGGGCCTCGGCGTCGGGTCGGGAGGGCCGCGTGTGCGTCCCCCCGGAGCGGGGCGGAGGCGGTGATGGGGGACAGGTCAGGCTCCCCCCCCCCCGAGGCCGCAGACTTTCTCCTTTATCCCACCTGGTGGCCTCCGGCCTTCTCTTTCTCTTCTTTCCCTTCTATTTCTACCAGAAAAGTTTTGGCGCTAAGAAAAAAGTCACGCAGGGCCAGGCTTGGAGGGACTGCTGTCCGTGGTGCTGAAAACCACCCTCGAGGGCCGGACTGCGCAATCCAGGGCAGGAGCCCAAATGCACGGGCCCGACCGCACGACCGGGCGGTGAAGCCGCCGCTTGGCTGAGCGTGATTAGACAAGGCCGAAGGGAGGGGAAGGCAGTGGTAAATAATGATACAAAGTCTAACCGGGGCACAAACATGTACTGGAGATTTATTTAGAGTATATAAAATACGTGTATGTTTCGAAAGGATAAGCCTTATATATTCCTTTCCCGGCCTAAATGTTATCCATCTCATCCTTTGGTTTTCTGTAAGTTCTCTAAAGTAGCGTGGATTAGGTTCAGGAAAAGTATGCGGGGTTTTGCTGGCTCCGAGCTGTTCTCTGAGATGAGTTCGGCTCCAGAAAAAGTGGGCCCAATTCGGTGACTGAAAATTTTGGGATCTTGTAGCTGTTTGCAAGCAGCCGCCGGCACCTGATCTGAGGTATCCTCCCCGATATGCTGGCGTCCGAGGGGGTAATCACCGCCAGTGAAGAACGGGGCATTGGTTGGTACAGCTTGGCACCGACTGAGGACTCTCCGACGTACCAGCTCGCCGCTCCGGCCCGGCTCCCAGCGCAGCGCAGAGGCGGCTGCTGAGAAGTCCTAACTTCTCCGAATCATATGCAGGCCCTTCCAACATGTCTCACCTCGTTGCGCTTTTACTATTGTTGTTAGCATCATTCTTGCCTATTATTTATTTAACTCCTCTTCTTTGCATCCCTTTATATGGGTGTCTCTTGGTGGAGGTGCACTTACAGTTTTGGGCAGAAAGAGGGGTCAGATCTTCCTCCTGAACCCTTCTTACTCCAGTTTCTCTGGCACCCCTCACATTTTATCTTTAGTTGCTTTATGTAACTTGCGTGTTGCTGTGTGACCTTTGGTTTCATTTTCCGAATAGATACAAATAAAATATTAAGTATTCTTCTCTCTTACCCCTTGACTTAAGTTCTAAAATAAATGCTTTATTTTTCAACCCGAATCGCAGTACTTTTCTTTCTCAGAGGCTCAGCAGTGCGTCCTGGAAAGGATTTAAAAATGGGACCCCAGAAAGGCTGGGACGTCACTGCCGGCGGGTCCCTGTCCCCTCTCCTCTCGCCCCGCTGCCTCGCCTTCTCACCGGGATCTCTTCCAGGGGGGGTCCCGCCCCGCCATCGCGGCCCCAGGGTTTCAGGGCCTGGCTCTCCGCGCCTCCCCGCGAGCAAGTCCAGCAGCCTTCTCGCCCCACCTCAGCTTGTCTCAGACCGCAGACTTTAAAGCCTGACCGACGGGGGAGAGGAGGCCCCACTATCTCCACTCATTGGCTGGGCGCTCCCGAAGCCAGGTTCTAACTTCTCTGAGCCTCGCTCGCTTCTCTGCAGGATGAAGGTGCTGATGCTTAGCTCACAAGGTTACTCTGGAGACTAAGATGGTTTACTTAAGGCGGCAGTGCTTGGCGCTTACTAGGACACATTGTTGTTTTAGAAGATTCAAAGGGCTAGACAGGAGATGAAAGGGTAAATAAATACAGAGGGGCAGGAAAATGTCCCATTGGGGTCCCTCCAGGATCGCTTCGGAAATCCATTTGGAATTGTCACCCAAGAGATGACTCACTCCACGGTCTGTTTCGGCTTTTCTTTGTGGGTGGGGGGAGAAAAGAGATTTCTGCTTCCAAGACCCCACGTGGCGCCCTGTACATAGTAGGCGCCCAACAGATGCCAGTTCTTCTCTCTCTTTCTCTCTCTCTAAAAGGGGGAGGAAACCTTTTTATTTGTGAGCCACAGAAACACCTTCATTATTTAAAAATGAATGTTCCAAGTCCGGGAGTCGCCTGTACATTTGCCCACTGTGTCTTCAAAGAGCTCTGGGCCATCACATCTGACGCGAAATTCTGAGCAGACAGGGTCTGCTCTCCGCACGGTGCACCCCTCCCCACTGCAAAGCAAGCCTGGGGGTCGCCTCCAGCCCCAGGGCCTCAGCCCCTCGCCCCCGCCTTGCGCAACAGCCCCAGCGATTCCTCCACCTCCCTCTCATTCGGGTGTCCTTTAATAATAAATGCCCTTATGCCATTACATTATATTGTGGGTTTTGAAAATTTAAAATACAGCTGATGCAATATTAATTGCCTATAGTGGTATAAAACACAGGGCCGGAGCCTAGCCGGGCTGCAGAGGAGGCGGCTGTGAGCGTGCCGCGTCGAAGTGAAGCGCTCCAGACAGACGCGCCTTTGCGGGCTGCATAGTTTCCTGCAGGTAAGAGCCCTTGCCTTCTCTGGCTGCGTAAAGAACCCGATATCCGCCTCCATCTCCTTTTTGAAAAGTACCCTCCTGTTATTAAATATACATATAACCTCAAAAGTTTGGGAAACTTTTTTAGGGAGGACTAGGTGAGCCGCCAGAACGCAAGACCTACGTCAGAGTTTGGCCCTGCTAAGTTGTGAGCGGAACCTGCGCTTCTGTGCTCCCGGTCCGCTTCAGGAGCCGGGGGGCTGCTAGCGCGCGCAGGAGTTTTTAACCACTTTGTACCTGCGGGCGGGCGCTGCGGCCGGGTCACCACGGGCCCCACCCTCTCCTGCCCACTGAGCGCGCCGGGTCGGCGCCAGTGCCTCCATGCTCGGGCTCGCTCAGGAAGCAACGGGAGCTGTGTGGTTTCTCCGGAATTGTGCAGTCGCCTCTGCCACTCGTCCTGGGGAGGCAAAGACCTCTCCAACGTTGGGGGCGGGGGGTGAGTAGCAGCCGGTTTGGGGTTCCAACAGGCCTGGGTTGCATCCGGGTGGGCCATTTCCTAGCCCTGTGACCTTGGGCGAGTCACATCGCCTCTCTAAGCCTCTGCTGATGGCTGTAAAACCGCACAAGAATTATTTTTAAGAGTAATTGGAAAGTACTCTGGAGCGAATTTCCTTTCCTCAATCCCACCAACTATCCAAAATTCAGTTCAAGGCCCAGCTGGGAGTTTGTTTAAACTGCACCAGGAGAAAAGGGAGGCCAATGTTCAGGGCTGTTTGTATGGAAAGCTGCATTGGGCGTCTCCAGGTGGGACTTGGAGAGTCGTCTGTAGACCAGGGAGAAGTCCTCTAAGGACCTGGCTGGGTGGAACCAGGGCCTGACCAAGAATATGGGCCCTGTAGACGGAGGCCAGCATGGCTGATGCCCTCGCAAGCAAGAACTCGCATGTAGGAATCCTGAGCTCCTGAGTCTGAGCTGTGTGATCTCTGGCCAAAAGCTTCCTTTCTCTGCCTAAGGTAGTGCCAGTTTTGTTCACTGTTTCATGCCCAGTGCCCACCTCAGGGTCTGGCCTAGAGTGGCAGACAATAGGTATCTGGTGAATGAATGAATGAATGAGGTTTTTGTTTTGTAAAATGAGAGAATCCCTCCCAGCCCTATCAGCTCTGGATTCTGGGGACGGTAGGGACACACAGAGAACCATCAAGATTAGAGAAGCCTCCCTGGGAGCAGTACGCTGCTCAAGGTGGTCTACATCTCAGGCTTCTGTTCAAAGGCAGCCAGTTTCCTTCCTGTTTACATTGAAAGAGGCCTTGCCTCATTGTATGGTGATGGAGCAGGTGCTCTGTGACAGGGGCCCCTGGAACCTAGAGGAGGAATCAGTGGGTGACGGGCCCTGCTGAGTGTGTCTGCCCCGCTCTTCACCCTGCTTTGAGCCTGGGTTATTTTACTTTCCTGCTGAGATGGAAACAACCCTGGTCCGGAGTAGACAGATCTGGGGTAGAAAGTCCCCTCCATCTCTTACTTGAATCAGTGATTTTACCAGACTGAGCCTCGGTGCTCTCAATTGTAAAATTGGGGAAAAAAAGACTATCGTTTGGGATTGCTCCAATGAATGAATGAAATCACATAAGCCCAGGGCATGACACATAGCAGGCACTAAAGGATACTTCGGCTCTTTAAAACATTACTTATATTCAGAAAAGTGAGAGGTAGTGTTTCAGGGGCAAATTCAGAGCTTGGAGTCAGGTAGGATCAACATTTCCCTTTGGGGGCCACAGTTTATTCATTTATAAAGTGAAGGTAAGAGCAGTGCCTCCCGGCTTGCAACGTGGCTGTCAGGGGTAAGACAGCACCACACAGGAAATCTCTGCCCGCTGTTCGCCCCATCTGCGGAGGGGACCATGCGTTCGCCGTCTAGGAGTCCAAGCGCGAACACGCATTTCCGGTGAGAAGCCTGGTCCCAGTCCTCAGATCCTCGAACTCGAGCCTCACCCCCTGCAGAACCGAGGCAAGCCTCACCGTCTGTGATGGAGACTCAGCGCCGAGCTGCCTCGCGAGGGGCGGGCCTCCAGCGCGCAGGGGCGGCGCGTGCACCGCAGTCTCTGGCTCCCTCTACCCGCAGTCCCACCTTTGGGCCCCGGCGCCACAGTGCGTTAGCTGGAGGGCAGAGCGCCTTAAAAGCCCCTCTTTTTAGTCAAGGAGAGCCCGAGGCTTGGAGAGGGCCGGAGGCTCCCAGCTGGCTCCTGTCTTAAGTTGCCCCTTTCCAAAGCCAAGATACCATCCCACACCGTCGTATTCCTATCAGTCCTCATCATCCCTGATAGCGTCCTATTTATTTACTTATTTAGCAGTAAATACTCGCGGGGGGAGCCAGCCCCCCGCTGCTCCCTGGACCTGGCGCGGGGGCGCGCACTGAGGGAGCGCTTCACACGTGTTTGTTGGATAAATGAGTAATAATGATATCTAATATAATAATATCTAATAATAATATCTAAGGGCTTTCTTGTGGCCGGTACTGTACCAAGCACTTTATGCGTATTAATTCATTAATCCTCAAACAACACCATGAGCAGGTACCCTTTTTAATCCCATTCCAGAGGTGAGAACTTGGAGGCACAGAACTTCAGGTAATGTGCCCAGGGCAGGTCGTGACCGTCCGGCGGAAAGATCTGGCAAAATGCCCACCGGAACCCAGGGGAGGCGCGGCCCCGGCAGGCGGGAGGGGCGCGTGGCGCGTGGCGCGGAGGCGCGCAGGGCTCGTCGGGTCCCGCCGAGGACGCGGGGCGCAGGGGTGGCTGGGGTCCGGGCCCTCCGCTCGCTCCGCCCTGCGCGTCTCTCCCGCGTCGGGTCCTGCGCCTCCGCCCCGGGCGGGGGCGTCTGCTCGCGCCCCCTGCGCTCCGCCGGCCTCGGCGCCGGAGCGCCGCCTCCACGGACAGCCCCTCCCCGGCGCCTCCTCCGCGCTGCGGATGGACGGAGCCGCCGCGGCCCCCGGCGGGGAGGAGCCTCGCCTTCGATCGCCCCTGCCGGTCAGGTCAGAGTTCCCGCCGCCCCCCGACGGCGCTTCCGCCCCGCGCGGCTCCCGGGGCTGCCCCGGCGCCTCCGGCGGGCCTCCCTCCCCGCGGCGGCCCGGCGGGGGAGCCCCGGCACGGGGAAGGGAGGGGGAGGCGGGGATGCGCGGCCCGGCCCGGCGCCCCCAGGCCCTCCCGCCCCTGCCTGTCGCCCGCGCGCGCGGTGCTGGTCTCCGTACAGCGCCCGCCCTCCTCGCCGCCCTCCGCCCGGCCCTGCCCTGCCCGGTGCTGGGGGCAAACAGGTGCGGAAAGAGGCTTTTTCTCTCTCGTTCTCGTTTCTTAGGATTTCACACACACACACACACACACACACACACACACACACACACACACACAGCAGGGTTCATCTTGTGAAAATCAAAATTTTGTCGGACTTCTTTATACATGTGTAGGATTAATTCTGTTTTTACTTTGAATTTCATAGTGAGGGGCCATTACCATAATTTCAGGAGGTCTCTGGCCGAACCCCTCTTATCTTGCCTCCCCTCGAAGCGCCTCCCCTCCGCTCACACACCCACATCTGCCCAGCTCCTAACCCAGCATCCCCACCTGCCACAGCACCTCCCACCCCGCCCCCCAGCGCCTGGGGCGTTGCTAGGCAGCTCACCTCTTGGCAGATATAGTTAATGTCCAGTCCTCATAAATCAAGACCATAAAAAGCTTACTTTCATATGCACTCAATTTCTACCAAACCTAAACTAATTGCATAAATTCCTTTAGGCCACTCAGAGCTGCTCTCTGGGTTGGGATCTGATCAATTAGTCATTAGGCACTCCATTAGCTGGGGCTTAAGCTGCCTTATATAAATGTCTCCTGTCAATTTGCTTGTAATTGAATGAATAAAAAAGGGTACAATTATTAGCAGAGGATCAGAATGAGGGGAGGTCAATTTTATTCAAATATTCTAAAACTGTCTTAACTAATAATAATAATAACATTAACAGCAACCATCAGAAGGCATTTAGACACCAGCCACTCCAGGAGCCTCTGTCCATGTGGAGGAAAGCTCTGGCTGGAGACACAACGATTTGAGTGGGTATCTATGCTGTGCCCTCTTGGGAAACTAGCCTCTCTCACCCTCAGCACCTCATTTCTTTACCTGGAAAACGAGTTGGTTGGAGGTGGTTTCCTTTTCATTTTTTAAAAAATAGTTTTGTAGTTTGTCAAAGTAATTGATGCATATAGTTAAAAACTGAATACAGATGGGCACCCCCCTGTACACCCGCAGCCACTTTTAACTGTTTCTTTTGGAAGTTAATTACATGTGTAAATAATATTTTTTGATGCTTTTCTCTCTTTAAAGTTCAAGGTTTATTTCTTAATATTTTGGTTAAATAATACGTGATTCAAATTCAAAAGAACTAGAAGACGTGCAGTGCAAAGTCTTTCTCCCATCCTTGACCCAACTAACCCACTTTCCTTTGTTGAAGGCAAATAACAGTATCAATTTCTTGTGTATATTCCAGGGATATTTTATTGGCTGCCATTTCTTGATTTGTCATTTTCAGTCATTGTGCATTAAGTCCTTGCTATGGTATCAGACAGCTAGAAATGTAATAATTTTAAAAAATCTTCCCACACCAAGAATCTGAGGAAGTTTTATATAAAATCAATAACATAAAAATATGAACTGAATGGGTGGTTTAAAATTCTGATTCTTTTTTTTTTTCGGTTGACCAAAACTTAATTTGATGGTGTGGACACCACTATAAAAACTGCCTACTCATAACGTAAAGAGTGTTTATAGGTTGATTTGTGTTCTATCCCATTTCCTTTCAAATGCCATTTAAAATAGCCTATCTGTTCTTACTGTGGAATTAGACACCATACCTATAATGGAGGCGCCTTTTTCTATCGGATACATCACTTCATACAGCACCTGGTTTTATTAGAGTCTGTTAAAAACATGCCTTCATTCCTTTACCTCTTCCAAGTGAACCCGTTTCTACAGTGAGGCGAGTTTCTCTTCGGTGTACACAGCTGGGACCGGACTGGGGAAGACATTGATGACATCATTTAACAGTCCACCAGGGACGGGGGCTGAGCACCAGAGGGCAGAAGTCCCAGCCGAGCGACCACACGTGAGGGAGCTGGGAGCCTCAGAACATGAATTCTGTTTCTCACAGAGGTCGGAGGTGGCGGTCCTGCCCGACTGCTGGGGGACGCACGGGGGGCCGTTGTTCCAAGGCCGGGAGTGATCTGTATCAATGAGTCCCTCTTGTAGTGGAAGGCATGGATGGGAGGCGTTAACCAGGAGAACTGGCATCACCTCTGGTCGGCATGCCGAGTGCAGGGCACGTGGTACGGTGAGAAAGAACCAGAATGTGCACAAAGAGATCTGAGCTGCAGTAGTTGTTTTGTTCTGTGTGACCTTGACACCTCTATTTACTTCTCAGTGCCTCAGTTTCCCCAACTCTAACTTGAGGAAATTGAATGAGATAGTAGTTCGAGTTTGGTGGGGATTCATGGACTCCCTTGAAAATCTGAGAAAAACAGTTTTCCCAATCCAGAAAAATGCACATTTGTACACTCAATTTTCGCTGACTTTTTAAAGTTCAACCATGAATCCCCTGGGTTCAACTAATGAGTCTATGGGTCCCAGGTCAAGATCCCCTGGACTAGGTCATTAAAGCCTATTCTTAATGTGACTATCTAAATTTATGGTCAGATACCCATAAGAACTGAAAACAGTTTAGCAAACTGGGAAGAACTTTACTGAAGCCAAAAATAAAGTGTCAATTAGAGTGTGAGCCAATTGTCAATAAAGACTCCAAATGGCTTTGGCAAAATTATTTTTCAGATAAATAGTCAGTCTCCCAAGAGACAGTGTAGTGGAGTGAAAAAAGCAGTACATTAGCGGTCAAAATCTAGGATTTTTAAATAACTAGAATTGAGATTTTGAGCTGGGGATTTCCCTGCTCTGGCCCCCTCTTTTTATTTATTTATTATTAAGGTATCATTGATATACAATCTTATGAAGATTTCTCATGAGCAACATTGTGGTTACTACACTCCCCCCAATTCTCAAGACCCCCAACATATCCCATTACAGTCACTGTCCATCAGTGTAGTAAGATGCTACAGAGTCACTACTTGTCTTCTCCATGCTCTACTGCCTTCCCCGTGACCCCCCCTACATTATGTGTGCCAATCATAATGCCCTCAATCCCCTTCTCCCTCCCTCCCCACCCACCCTCCCCAGTCCCTTTCCCTTTGGTAACTGCTAGTCCATTCTTGGGTTCTGTGAGTCTGCTGCTGTTTTGTTCCTTCAGTTTTTGCTTTGTTCTTATACTCCACATATGAGTGAAATCATTTGGTACTTGTCTTTCTCCGCCTGGCTTATTTCACTGAGCATAATACCCTCCAGCTCCATCCATGTTGTTGCAAATGGTAGGATTTGTTTTCTTCTTATGGCTGAATAGTATTCCATTGTGTATATGCACCACATCTGCTTTATCCATTCATCTACCGATGGACATTTAGGTTGCTTCCAAGTCTTGGCTATTGTAAATAGTGCTGTGATAAACATAGGGGTGCATCTGTCTTTTTGAATCTGTGAACTTATTTTCTTTGGGTAAATTCTTAGGAGTGGAATTCCTGGGTCAAATGGTATTTCTGTTTTAATTTTTTGAGGAACCTCCATATTGCTTTCCACAATGGTTGAACTAGTTTGCATTCCCATCAGCAGTGTAGGAGGGTTCCCCTTTCTCTGCATCCTTGCCAGCATTTGTTGTTGCTTGTCTTTGGGATGTTGGCCATCCTAGCTGGTGTGAGGTGATATCTCATTGTGGTTTTAATTTGCATTTCCTTGATGATTAGTGATGTGGAACATCTTTTCATGTGCCTGTTTGGCCCCCTCTTTTCTTATCAGTAAAATGAGAGGGTTGGACTAGATGACTTCTGAGGCTGCCATTATGTGAGCTTATGTGTGTAGGCATTGGCGTGTCTTACATTTGACATGTTTGGGCCTATTGTATTTTCTGTTATGTTTTCAAAAGGATGGTTGTACAATCAATGTAGAACTGGAAGGAGGGGCTACCAAGTGTGGTATCTCCTAGGTTCCAGAAATGAAGCTTCCAAAACCATGTGGCAGAAACACAACCTCCACCTCGTAATGAAAAAATGGAAATACCAACAGTTTGTAAGTTTAAAAATTAAAAGCAGGATGGGTGTAGGAGGCAGGATGAAATTAAAACGTTTTGTTAGACTAAATAGTCCTGGCTCGGCCATGCCAGGTAATCAGCTGGTCTGGGGCGACCCAGCAGGGTGGGAGCAGAGGGGTTGGACGTCTTTGTGGGCTGGGCAGGGTGGCCCTGGGCACCCAAACCAATCCCGGCTCTGGCTGGAATCCATAGATGGGAGAATGTGGACCAGGCTCTGTTCTCTGCTTGCAGATGTTCATTTTCTGCCCTTCTCACTTGGGTTGATGTTTGTAGCTGTGAGCGCTCTCAGCCTTTGAGGGTCTGTGTTATTGGTCATATTGCTCAGATAAAATGATTGTAACTTTGACCACCTATCAACCCTTCCACCTCCAACTTCCCAGTTTCTTCTGTTTCATAGGATCTCCCGCAGTTTTACTGAGATGTAATTGACATATAACATTTTGTAAGTTTAAGGTGTACGACATAATGATTTGAAATTATGAAATGATTACCACAATCAGATTCCATCACTTCATGTATAGTTTATTTTTTTTCCCTTGAGGTAAGAGCTTTTAAGGTCTACTTTCTCAGCAACTTTCAAACATGCAATACTGTATTGTTAACTATGATCTTCATGTTGTACCTTCCATCCTCAGAACTTACTTATTTTATAACTGGAAGTTTGTACCTTTTGACTACCCCCACCTAATTCCCCTGTTCTTAGTTTCTGCTTGGGATTTTCACTGGTGGTATTTCACTATTGCTTAGAGCTTGGGATGGGCAGGCCCTTTGTCTTCCAATGCTGTTAGGCTCTGGAGGGGGAGGGTTGGTATTTCTTGACTGTCATAGGAGGGTTTTTCCATCATAAGAGGAGTTTTAATAGTATTTATTCAAATGCTTTATATTGCCACTGTTAGGCACATAGACTCCTAGAATGTGAGCTGAGAAAGGGTGAGAGGGCCTCTGACTGGGGACAGAAATCCATAGATGAGAGAATGCTGGCCCGTACGCCCAGAAATCTATACTTTTCACAATTTTGACTCTGATCACTTACCGAGATTTAGGAAGCTGTTTCTTACACTTTTTTTTCCCCATGACAGTGCTCTACAATGGAGTTTGGGTATACAGGCTGAAACACAAAGATTCTTTCAGTTCTTTTTTTCACTAAAGGTGATATAAATTTTGCATCCCATTTCGCAAGACATCTGTGGTTGCTTTGCCCTCCCAACCATTGCTGTTAGTTTACTCATCATGGAATGAATTGTTGCAGCGCCCAGAACCTTTGGCTGCAGCCACGCCCTGCACACTAATAGTAGCCCATAAGAACAAGTAGCCTATTTGGACAGTAAATTCTAGTGCAAATATTCTTTAGTGTAGGGCAAACATGAGACCTGGAAGCAATTTAGTAAATACATGGTAAATAAGGGTAAAGCAAGCAACATCGCTGCCGATCACATTAGAACGGTAGATATCTAACAGATTATTTGAAACCGAGTCTGTGAATAAGCTCTTCTTGCTTGTTATCTTCCTGACCACATACCCTCCCCCAAAAGTGGTGGAAGGAATGGAGGGAATTTAAGATGTGGGGTGCCCCTATATTCAAAGTGCTGCCCCTTTTAAGATGTTTTACACACCTAATTAAATATATGTACATTATGATCTGTATTTTCCAAATAAGGTATCAGAAAGGTTAAACAACTTGTCCAAGGTGATACAATGAATAAATGATAGAACCTAGGAGTTAACCCCAGGATTGTCTGTCTCCGGAGCTGTGCTCTTTCCCCTAGGCCATGCTTGCTCCTGTAGATGAAAATGGACTTTTCCATGTTCTTTGTCAGGAATGTACACTTTCCTGTCCGGGTGGCTGTTGCTTCCTCTTGTCATTAAAAAAAAAAAATCATAGTCAAGTTCCATAACATGGTGCTCAGGCGATTGTCTGTCTCTTCTTTTCAGCGTCCACGACTTTTCTCTCTGAAGAGGAGAGAAGCAGGGTAGGAGAAGAGCCTCCGTAAGTTCCACAGTGTGGTAACAACATGTCCAGAAGGGTTGGGGCTGGTTCCCAAACACTACAGACAGTTTAGGATCAGGTTGACCTGGTCAACACCCAACAAATACATTGGTGTATATATAAACAAACAATATTTTTGGAACTGTCTCATCCAAAAGCATGTACAACTTCCTTAAAAATGAGTGGAAAATAAATACCATTTAAGAATTTTAATTCTTTGCATTTGCCGTTTGGAATACCCCTACCAGCAAAAACATTAAGCTCAGCTCCTTTATCAACTTACTGCATTAGAAGAATCCAACACCACTTAGCCGTCTGTAGTGTTATCATGGAGGGGGACTCTGGAGACCTCGGGGGACATGGGAGCTGTTACTTAGAAATGGTTCCGCAGGGCAGGGACGGGGTTGGGGCCTCGATTGCCTTTTCCTACTCGTGTGGCTTTTCTCCTCTCCCATCTTTTCCCTCTTAAAAAAAGAAGGCCTCTCTTCCGTTGTTCCTTCAGTTCTTCCCCGTCTCCCTTTCTCCTCCCTGATCACAGTAGCAAAGTGCTTGGGAAGGCTGGCTACTATTTTTAAGTCTTTCATTGAGATCCTTGAGTGTCCCAGAGGTGTCAGGCAATATAGAACATTCTAAGTCAGGGCTCCCTTACCAAAAGGTAGACCAAAACAAGAAAAGATGTTTTGGAAGACATCAATGTTCGCTGTTTTAAACAGCATCCTAGTAGCCAAGTTCAGAATTGTGCTGGACTTCCTCCTATGCATTTTTTGTGATAGTGTTTTTTATTTTGTATAGGTGAAGGGATAACATGAAATGTTCAGTGTGTAAAGCTTCTAAATATCGTAGTTTGACAGAACATACAATAAATACAATCATAAAAATGATTATGAATGTCCTGAACTGTGCTTTTTAAAAATTCTCTAGCACAGGTTGACCAAAGGACTGAAGAAAAGGGGGGGTCTCTTTTGATTTCTGTGTAGATGCCTGGCTGCATCAGAAAGAGCTGGGCTCTGGAAACCTAAAGAGTCAGTCCCACAAATACTGTTATGCCTCCACTCTGTGACAGGTCCTGCTCAAGGTACTAGCGACTCAGCAGAGAGCTTGGGGCTCAGCTCCTGCCCACATGGCGCTTATACTCAAAGTGGGCACTAGTGATATCTCATGCCTCACACTCAGGACCGATCTGTTTTTTAGGTTTCTGACCAGGTTAACCTGACCTGTACCTGTCTATAGGGTGGGAACCAGCCCCAACTTTCTGATTATCTCTTTAGTATACTATGGAGCCTACGAAGGCTGTTCTCCCCTGCTCCTCTCCTCTTCAGAGAGAAAAAGCCATGTTAGCTGAAGAGAAGACACACAATCGCCTGAGCATCCGCTGCCACCATGTTGTGGAGCTTGACTGATTTTTTAAAGAATGACAAGAGGAAGTAACAGTCACCTGGACAGGAAGGTGTGTGTTTCTAGCAACCACTCGAGGCCACGAAATTGATGGAGCCAATTCCTCTGTGTTCCCACTGGCCACCGATCACACGGATGCAGCTCCTCCCATTTGTCCTTGACGTGCTGAGATGACACATCTCTAGAACAAACCAGTCGCTGCCCTGTATGTAGCTGAGCTCTTCAGAGTTTAAACAAACCCAGTTCAAATGATTTCATAGGCTTGGGGGGCCCATAAGAAGAGCTGATTTTTTCTTTTTTTTTGAAGAATGAGAGGTTTGATGTCAACAAGGGCACGCAGGCTGTGTTCTAGGACTGAGAAGGTTAGGAGCTAGGTGATGCTTCTGTTATTCCCAAGAGTCAGGGCGAATCTCTTTTCTTTTTAATTTATTAAAAAAAAAGTTGTATGTGTCCATAGTTTCAAGATTCAGATAGTTTGGTAAGGCTTGATATGATAAAGAAAACAAAATGAATCCTTTGGTTTTCTACTTAGAGTGACCTGGCTGGGCTGTGTCCTTGGGGATTCTTTAATGGCAGTTTTTTGGTATTTTGTCTTTTTCTTCTTTGGGCTGGTTGATTCCCAGAGAATTTCTCGGTTTCCCGTTTAGAAGGTAAGGGTCTGGCTGCTCATGTTCAAGATGCTGAGTGAGGGAAAAGGAATGGAGTTTCCAATGTTTAGAATGTTTAATTTAATTCTTCTGTTTTCACATGGTTGCCCACCCTTAACTATGGTTGAGGTCCTGAATACTTAACTTAATACTTGACTTAATTTTTTTTTCCTAATGAATAAATGGCCAGCATGCTGCCAGTTCCGGGTGAAGCAGTTGCCCATTTGTACCAAGTGGCTGAGGCAATTTGAGGGTCTAACAGCTTCTCCAACCACCTGTTTAAGGCTCTCAAGCAAGCCACCCATTTCCTCGTCTTAATTCCCACTTCCCAGAGAGGTGTGGTGCTATCACTCGGCAGGTCTTTTAGGGCATCTGCTGTCATTTCAGGTTGCTCTTCGGCATTTCCCACTGCTGACTTAGGATTCAGCTTTCTTGAGTCTATTATTAATTGCCAATTATCTAGCTGTTTTCCAGTATCAAATATTTTGTTTTTGCAATTGTTTCCTTTCATTCTCTTTATCCCTGTAGGCTTATGCTTTAAATATCCTTTAATCCTCATTTTAAGGTGAGGTTTTGGGAGACAGTGGGTATGATGTGTATGTCCAGGCTCTAACTGGGAGTCTTGGGAGCAAGGATTCTGAACGAAGGTCTGAGGACCCCTGGAGGAGTCAGGGATGCGCGGTGCTGGACGGGGTCGTTGTGCCCTCCGAAGCTGTGTGCAAAATTAGGTGTCTTTATATGTATGTTCCCACACTTATGAAGTGTACAGCTTTAATCA
The DNA here is from genome assembly GCF_030020395.1 of Manis pentadactyla. Classification (NCBI taxonomy): domain Eukaryota; kingdom Metazoa; phylum Chordata; class Mammalia; order Pholidota; family Manidae; genus Manis; species Manis pentadactyla. The sequence goes on from NC_080031.1 coordinate 105,875,416, forward strand.
CATTCTCAAAGTGTTCTGTAACTTCCTTAAAATCTAAGTACCCTTTCTCTAGAGGCCAAGTATATGTTCCACTGGGAAGAAGATGGTCAAATTTAGGAAAATGTCAGACCAGCTCCAAATTTTTCAGCCCTGCTAGTAGGTAAAGTTTCCAATTACAGGGACTAAACAATCCTTGAAAAGCAATTCATCCCTATTCACTGTGCCCCAGAGTACACAGTTCTCGCCTACGTCCCAAGAGCCTCTGCACTGTCCCTGGGGAGAGAGCGCTGGCATGCTTGAAGTCATCATGCAGCCTTTGAGGTGACGCTTTCAGAGTAACAGACTCAAGTGCCAGAAGGTCGGTGACAACAACGAGCCAACACACAGGGAGGCAGAAAGTGCTACAGACTGTGAACCAGAGGAGGGCACGTGTCTGGTCTAAAGGGGGCAGAAGCTACTCAGCATCGGTCAGTGACTGCCAGGTGGGGAATGAGTCCAACATGAGCAAATTTTCTGATTTTTCAAGAGAAGCTGGAAATTTAGGTTTCTAAAATGTGATTATCTCCTTCTCTCTCTTTCCTTAAAAAAAAAAAAAAAATCAGGTAGGCCAAACTAAACCCGTATGCAGGCCGGATTCAGCTCGCACACCACCTGTCTGTGATACCTGATGTTCGTCATTCCTCTTTTGCATATTGGGAGCCAGCTGTCCAGGACCAGCAAGCTCCCATTTCCAAGTTGTCCAGGAGGAGGTTCAGGATGATCCTCGGACCCCTGAGGGCGGCCCTGGACCCCTTGTGTGTAGAGCAAAGGGCGGAAGTTGGTGGCAGTGGAGTGTGTGTGTGTGTGTGGAAGGGGGGAGCTCCGGTGAGGAGGCGACTTGAGGCGGTGTTGGCCTTGGCCCCTACAGCTGCCCTTCTCAGTTTGCTGGGTGACTTTACAGAATTGAGTGGGGATGGGACTGTAAGGGCGACGACAGTACTGAGCAGTTTTAAAAGATTCTAGAAAGGTCCAGTGCTGTCCAGTAAAATTTTTGAGATGATGGAAATGTTCTGCATCTGCACAGTCCTGTATGGTAGCCACCTAGCCACACGGAATATTGGAATTGTGGCTAAGGCAACTGAAGAACTGAATCTTAATTCAATTTAAATTTAAAAACTGCCTATGACTAGTGGCTCCTGAAAAATATGTCTGTATTTGTAGCTACACCCACCCCCCTACACACACACACACACACACACACACACACACACACATCAAGCGCATATTTCATAGATACTGTTTCTTGGTTGAGACCAAGTTTTAAAAGGGAGTAAATTTAAGAAAAATGTTTAGTAAACATTTTTAGTAAATGTATTTAATAAATAGTATTTGGGTGGTATATACACACATATGGCAATTACCATAATGATCATACAAATAACTAAAATTTGGGAAACAGTGAGCTGTATAGATAGTCATCAAACTGTGGTCCACTCACCACTGATAACTTGTGAAATATTATTTCAGCATAAGGAGTATCTTACCGGCAAGTGAAATATGTTTGGGAAATTTCCGGAGAGGTTTTTTTTGTAGTTGTTGCTATTTGTTTTAACTGCAGAACTTTTCAGTCTTTTGTAAGTTGGAATGAATGAATCACCAGGAAAGGAATGTAGAATGAAGCATTTCTGAAATATATTTGACCAAGGGATGACCCCTTTCCTGTTTTTTCTTAATGGTCCCCATTGTTTTGGGGGTTGCTAGCAGTTCCTTAGAGGCCAGATTGGAAACAATGTAGCATATTTTCTCTGTATGGGTCAAACAATAAATATTTTAGGCTTTGTGGCCATATAGTCTTTGTTGAAACTACTTAACTCTACAATCATAGTGCAGAGGCAGCTGTAGATGATACACAAACAGGCATGGCTGTGTTCTCATAACCCTTATAAAACACTCAGTGGACTGGGTTTGCACAGGATCCTTGGACATCTTTCAGTGTCTCCTAGATCATTTCTGCATCTTTTCTATCCCAGATCTTTCCCAATCTTCGTGGTTCTTAGATCTCCCAGCGGCCTCTGAAGGCCTCCTGAATGCTTGCCTGTTGCTCTGAGTCTTATGTGATCCTCATGGGATCTTTGGGAGATACCTCAGTCCTGGAAAATGCTGAGGTTGAAGTTTGTGGATTTTCACTTTTGAAAACCTCTGTGGTCCACAGAGCATTATCCCCACCCACCCCAGCAATCTGCACGCCTTCTGATTTTAAAAATCCCCTTCAAACAGGGAGCAGCTCATTCTCCTACAAGAGGACTGAGAATTTTACCCAACAACACTGTGGGTCAATGAGAAATTCCCTGCGGAGCCCTGGCAGCCGTCATTTTGGAACATTGAAAAACCAAGCCAAGTGTTACAAAAATTTGTTCCAAACTCCTGGCAAACAAACCTGGAGTGGAGTCATTGAAACTCATGCGCCCCATCGTCCTGTGCAGAGCTGGCCCCTTGGCAGCCCTGTGCCCTGCAGAAGCCTGCCTTGAACTCGGCGTGGAGAGCGGGGGGGGCCGCCTCTGAGGACTGGGCACTCAGTCAGGAGCACCTGCTGAGAATGGGAGCCCCAGATCTTGACCACTGTCAGACCATTAAAGTGGGCATAAAAACCAGAGGACGTGGCACAGGGAGCGGGCCCTGGGGGACTCCTCGCCAGGTTCGGCCCTCATGGCAAGTTGGAAGCAGGGGGAGTAGAGACAGTGAGGGTCTCGGAGTCAGGGAGACTTGGGAGTGGATGCCAGCCAGCCACCCGCGGGCCATGCCACCACGGGAGAGCCTACGGCTCAACCTTTCCGCCTGCTCTGGAAGATGAGCCTGGTGACCGCCACGGGGGGCGTGCCCACTGTGTGCCACGCGGGCACGCTGCTAGGCTCCGGACAAAGACGGGCGGCATGCTGCCCTCATGGAACCTACGGTTTACCTGGGACCGGCAGGACTCAGGTGATTTAGGAAAGTGCACATCGTGATACACACGACAGAGAGCAGCGACTAGGGGTGGCAGTGCCCACCTTACCGGGGTGAAGGAGCGTGGCCCGGCTGTGGAGGTGATCTTTAAGCTGAGGACAACTTCCATTTATCGAGTCGTTACCACGCAGCGGTCACCTATTCTCTCTCTCTTTTTTTTTAATTGAAGTATCATTGATATGCGATCTTGCGTTGGTTCCAAATAGACAACACAGTGGTTCAGCGGTCCCCCATATTATTAACCCCTCAGCCCCACTACTGCAGCCACTACCTGTCATCACAGGAAGATGTTACAGAACCACTGGCTATATTCTCCAGGCTGTACTCCTATCCCCCTAGGCACCTACTCTTTATGCAGGACCCCATTTAAGGTAAGTACTAGTTATCTCCATTTTGTAAGTGAGAAAGCTGCGGCCCAGAGAGGTTAGATATCCTACCCAAGGGCACACAGCTAAGAAGGGGCCAAGCAGGGACTTGCACTAGGACTTTCTGAAACCAAATCCCCTTCTCCTTCTAGTTCACTGTACCTACCTCACAAGGGGAGCTGAAGCTCAGTAAGAATGTATGGGAAGCGCTCAGCCTGGGATATACCAGGTGCTTATTCCATGCCAGCCCCGCCCTTAATGTCACCACTCCACATCTGATCCTGCAGGGCGACTTTCCTGAGGTTTTCAGGGTGCGCTACCTCAGACCCCCAAGCCTTGATCCCGGAGAGCCCTGTGGATCTCTACGCTGAAACAAATCTGAATGATCTGGAAGAGGTTCTGCAGCTGGGACCTCACCCCTCTTCTTGACGGCAGCCCAGCAAACGGGCAAGGGAAGGAGGGATCAGGTCAGGGCAGGACGACACTGATCCCTGCGTGGACGCCCAGGTAAGCTCTCAGAATGTTCCCGGGACCAAAGGCGACCGATGGGCTAGATCTCTGAGGATGCATCGTCCCCCCCTCCCTTTCCCCCTCCGGGGTGCTCCCTGATGTCCTCTGCACCCCTCGAGAACTGGTGCCTTGGACATGAAAGCCAGGAGAAAGCAACAAGCCGTCGGCGGCGCTCACTCAATTGATTTTTACACAAAATTTGCCTTCATGCACGAAGGATGGAAAAATGATCCCATAAATAATGGATAACAAAACAAATGCCGGGAGGAAATCAATAGCCACACACTTGATACCGCAGGGAGAGGGAAGAGGAAAATGTGGAGCCCGATCCAGCTCAACGGCACCCCGGGGAACCCCTTTCTAGCACTTCCTGCTGGGGAGGGAGAGGCCCATCTTGCCCCACAGGCCCTGGAGCCGGGGAGCTAAATCCCGGGGGTGGGGGGAGCTGGGAGAGTTGCACTTGATGGAGCCTCGGGCTGCAGGGGGTCTTAGTGGGGTCTGGGCGACCCCCTGTGTTCCACAGTCTGGATGTTGGAACGGGCTGCTCCTCAAGGGTCACCCTGGTACCCACCCACAGGATGAGGTGCATGCCAGGTTCTTTTCCTGAGCCGCCCATGGCCGCAGGCGGCCCCGAGGTCTTTCAGAGATGCCCACAGGCTTCCGTGCTGTCTCTGGGGCTCCTTCTTTTTCTCTCACGTCAAGTTGCCCAGATCTGGTCACTCCCCCTGGTGCTACAAAAGCCCCCCGAGTGGCATGGGGTAGGGGTTAGAAGCCTGGTTCTCCCATTTCCTCCACCTGTGTGACTCTTGGTAAGTCACTCAAACTCTCTGAACTTTAGTTTCCTCATCTGTAAAATGAGGCAAGTGAAATCTTTTATGCTTGTAGGATGGATTAAATGACTTAATGTGTATAAAGTGCCTGGCATATAGTAAATGCTCAAAATAAAGAAGGTAAAATCACCCTCACATGACACCTGACGTCTGTGCCTTTCTTCCGTGCTCACTTGCGCTGACCTGGGGCTTCGCTGTCTCGTGGCTGGGTGGGTGCAGTAGCCTCCTGATTAGTCTCCTGCCTCTGGTCTCTTTCCTCTTGATTTATTTTCTCCTCATAATCCTTACCTTCTTGAGAAACATGGTTGATTATGTCACACCTTCTTGTTGTTCATTTTAATCGTATTCAATTTACTTGACTAGGTGGTACACTCGCATGGTTCAAAATTGAAAGGGTGTAAAATGGTACAAAAAATTCCTCTGACTTCTTTCATATCTTCCCAGCCCTGTTATCAGTTTCTTGTGTATCTTTCCAGAGAAATTTTATTAATAATAAGCATATGCATTTTCTTGTGTACATATGTATGCATGTATGTGTATATAAATATATACTCATGTCTGTGTGTTTCCATGTGTTGTTCTTTTTTCTTTAGATGGTAGCCAACTATGCATACATTTCTATACTTTTCTTATGACACTTCATGTATCTGGGAGCTTATTCCCTGTCAGTATATGAGGGGTTTGCCCGACCCCCTTTTCTCTACAGCTGCTCATTATACCATTGTATTCCATTCTAAGGATGTACCCTAATTCATTTAACCAATCCCTGTTGGTGGAATTGGGTTTTTTCCCCCCGTCTTTTGCTTTTATGAGCAATGCTGTGATGAGTTACCTCATACGTATGTGATTTCCCGGTGTATCTCTAGGATAGATTACTACCAGGTGTGTGATTGCTGGGTCAAAGGGGATGCGCGTTTTCATTCCTGATAGATACAGCCAGCGTGCTCTCCAGGAGGGTCGTGCCTCGAACACACCCGACAGTGGTTCCAGCTCTGCCAGGGCGCCGTCAGCGTGCCTTGCGCCTTCCTCTCCCTGTCTGTCCAGCCTCCACCCCGCATCCTCAGGCTCTGCACGGACTCTCTGCCCCAAACACGAGAATCATCGCTGCCTCCCCAGGCACAGCTTTCCCATGTGGTCCCCTCTGCCTGGCAAAGGGCCTTGCGCAATGCCACTCCCTCTGTAATGCCTCCCGTCGCCGGCTCCTTCCTCTGGTCTCCCACACCACGTGCCACCTGTGCAGCACGCACCACACGTCATGCTTGTTCATGCACTTCTACCCCAGGCCTTCCTCATCTGTGTATCTCGGTGAGAACTATAAGCACCCAGTTAGTGTTCTTGTGTGAATGTGCAAAGTGCTGCACTAACCTCTGCTGGGGAAACAGTGCGGGAACCAGCGGCGTCCCTGCACTGGGGGAGCTGGCAGAGCGTGTGAGAACTCTCTGGTCCTGGAAGAGGGGGTGCCTGTTCATTTGAATGACTTCTGTAGCTGCCCCAGAATGTATACGAACTCTGCCACGAACTGCATGCCAAGTGAGGGAACGTGCGTGTGCCCAAGAGAGCAAAGGATACGCGCGCCTTCCCGTTCTCATCTGAAGTCAGTTTTCTTTTCTCGCCTTCTTTCCTTCCTTCTGCCTCAGTCCCTTCCCTTCCTCCATCTCTCCCTCCCCTCCTTTCCATTCTTTCTTCCCTCCTTTTTTTCTTTCAGGAGCAGTTGAGGAAAAAATGACTTTACCAAAGTAAACAGGATACTCTGAAATGTCAGGCACAGGACAAAAGGCCTTGTCCTCCTTTTGGCTGCTAGGAGGACATATTTCACCATAAGACCGAATCCAATAGATCCCAAGAAGAGGTGGCAGCAAATACAGTCCATAGTCTGAGGAACCACAATAAGGTAGAGGAAAAGTTATAGGAAAGAGAGAAAGGCGATACGAGAAAAAAGGAAATACTGACAAGTTAAGCCCGAGTGTGGCAGGACCGGTCTGACCTAGAAGAGAATTTTGAGCTCCTCATTCTCTTGGCTGCCTGATTTGAAACCCCAAATCTATCAGAGGAGATTGATCCTTAGTGTGGATTATTTTTTTATAAATTATTAAGAAGAGCAATAGCTCTCCATTTACTGAATGCCATAACAAAAGAAATAGGAGGGAAACCAAGACATTGTCTACCCAAAGAGCCCAGCATTTGGACAGTGTAAAGTCACTAAATAATTCAGCAGCTATTTGAAAGTATAGTATTTTGTAATTTCGACTGAACCGTCTTAGTCTGGCTCTCTGTAGAGCAGAATTTTAAAAAGATGCTCGCCTTCGTGACCATCTATTTCTAGGAGAAATGAGAGCCTGGTGGAAGCCCTGGTCAGGAGAAGGAAAGCTGTCTAATTAGAGAGCCTTGTGTTTACTCTGACTTTAAACTTTCATGAGACTGCCAAGGGTGAGGGCCAGCCATTTCCTAGCAATATCTTTGATTTCTTTCTCTGCATCCACACACGTGTGCTCTAACTGTACACATCTGTGTCCCGTAGACCCACAGACAGGGACGCCACTGTGTATGAAGTGGTTGTAACATACTGACAGAAAGGAGAATGGAACAAACAAATGTGCCCCCCACCTCAAAAAAAAAAGCTGTTACAATGTGAGGCTGATCCCGTCTGGGCTGGCTTGTTCAGAGCGACCAGAAACACCAGCTCAATAAGCGTCTGCAAGAAGCTGTATCCTGAGAGGGCTGGCAGGGCGCAGGAGGACTGATCCTACAGGGAGGAATTAATGGGTAATCTGGGGGGGGTGGCTTATGTGTATCTGACCTACTACAGGGAGAACTTCACACCGTTTGCCATGGTACATCAAACTAAACAAACCACTCTGAGTATGACTGGAGGCAGAATGAAGAAGAGAGCCCTTGGTGGATATCTAAGCCCTCTACTCCCTGGCTACGTGACCTCGGGCAGGTGACTTCATCTCGGGTGTGCCTCAGTTTTCTGATCTTTAAGATGCAGATCTTACCTCCCAGGGTTGTTGTGAAGATTACACCAGAAAATAATGTAAAGTAGCAGAACAGTGCCTCGTGTGCAGTAAGTGCTCCGTTGATGTGTATGTGTCAGTTGCTGTTATTCCACTGCCCTTAATTCCTTTGACCCCCCCAAGAATTGAGGTGGGCAGGCAGCTAGTTACAGAGAGCAGAGCTCTGTGTTTGATGGGGCCCTGCAAGTCCTTATTGGCAAGGCAGACTCCTATGGATGAGTTATGTCAGCGGCATCCCAGAGGTCCCGGCATGGATGCAAACCAATTAAGTTAAGCACTTACCGCAATCACAAGGGCAACTCATAGGTTTAAAAGTGGGAAGAGAGTGTATGTGAACTTGGCTTCGTAGTACTTTGCTTTGTCAAATCTACTAGAAATAGAGCCTGTGCATTCTTCACTCTTGTTCTTCTGAATTCTGGAGCACATTTTGTCTAGTGAAGTATAGAATTCTGGATCTACCTTTTCCTAGAGGTGTAGTCTTGGACATCTATTTATACTGTCTTAAGACTCAATATCCTTACTTGTTAAAAAAGGTTCAGTGGACGAAGCAGACGTCACCCTAGGAATTTTGAAGCACAGGGACTTAATACTGGGAATTAAGTACTTATAAATTTATTGGAAGGGTAGAAGGCATGGGCTGTAGGTTGGTCATGTGAGGATGACTCCCAGAATATTATAGGGGCTCTGACTTTTGTCACAGTTGGGGCAAATGAGTAATCAGCACCTCGACACTGGAACAACTGAGGCCCAGAGCACACCATCTTGGCGGCTGGAGCTCAGGAAAGCATCCACTGCCAGTGCAAGTTCCAGCAGGACACTGGGCCACTGAAGCCACTGCCACTCCCAGGACAGCTGCCTCTGGAAGCTGGAGATGAGACATTAGTATCACCAGACTTTTTCCTGCCAGGTGAAAACAGCAAATGTGCAGGAAACTGCCCTCCATTTCTGCCTTCTGAGTTTTGCTTGAGTGCATCTAGCTCATGAAATCTATCTCACCCCTAGAACCCTAGCTGCAAAGGAGTCTGGAAATGAGTTACTAGCTTTCTAGCCTCTCAGGACTAGGAAGGTACCTGAAAGAAGTTGGAAATTGGTGCCAAGTACCAAATGACCTTATCCAGCCCAGAAAACAATAATGTGGGGATTAAATAAAACAATGAACTCATTTGAACACTCCCCAGCAAAATGTAGGCAATCAGTGAGTTCATTAGTTCTGACACCATTACTGCCGTGGGATTCAAGGCTTCATCTTCTAAAAATACCCAAAGGGAATCGTTCTTTCTTCAGATTCCAGGCTGAATTTCCTGTGAGAATGTGAGAATTCTCTGCTGAGCTCCATGTCTTCAATGGCTCCCCACCTTACAGCACAGATGCCTGTTAAAGTGCTTCTTGTCCATGTGTCAGTGCTTCAGGAAACTCTTCCAGGCCATTCTTCCTGTTCTCCACTGAAAACCCTCTCTCTCTATTCTGGACTCGACAATTCCCATCCTGTTGCTTCAGGCCAAATTTCTGATTCTCTGCTTGCCCCTCTCATGGTGAGACCAAGTAGAATGACTTGCTGGGCTTGATCTCTGTTGCATCTCTGTTCCCACTTCATACTCAGCCCAGGCCTTAGAACCTGTACCTAAGGAATGGAGCCTAGGACCCCACTTGTCATCAAAGGATACTGCCTATAATAACAGGCAGCTTCCTAATAAATAATTAGGAAGAAGATGGAAAAAAGTACCAAGACTTCCAAGATTAAGCTCTAACAGAATAGGTTGGTGTAGGGCAAAAACATAGAGAAAATTTATCTTCAGCGTCTTCCAACTCCCATTTTGTTGCTGTTATGTATTTTCCACTTTAATACTGAACTTCGGGGTTGGCTTTCTACTTGGGATCACAATAGACATTGTCAACAAATCTTACCTGTGCTACATCTCATTTTGTTCAGGGTCTTATAAAGTGGCTGATTGGCTCAGGGGTTCTGAAGCCTGCCTGAGCCTGAGCTCAGCTCAACTGATTCAGAATCTCAGGGGGACACGTGAGGACTGGGCAGCAGTTTTTTTTAAAGCTCTCCAGAAATAATAATTACGAAGTGCAGCCAGCACTGAGAACCACAGGGCGATCTAATCTGACACCCCAAGGAGGGCGGTTCTCTCTCTTTCACAAGGACTATTAGCAGGCAGTGTCATAGCTCAGAGAGTAAATGGGTGATTGCCTCTCCAGGCCCCAGGGCAGGGTAAAGTGATAAGTAAACTTTTGGGGTCAGGACAACATTTTAATAACCCTCAGGTTATACCATTCAAGCAGGTGACTTTTTCACCTATGTGTAGAACCAGTTCTGGTGTTTAATATTTAATTCTTGATAACAAATAATGTTATTTTATGACATGAAATTCTATTTTATTCTCTATCCTTCTGTATAATCCTGTACAATTGACCTAACCGCTCGGAGCCCCCATTTCTTCATTTATTCACTGGGTATGATAGTAACAGGCAGCTGCTTGGAGAGCTGTGCTGTGGCAGTTATATGTGATTGATGACATGTGCAAACTCTCTGGCACTTTAGAGGCAGAAAACAAATTTGATCTGTTTTTACTATTATTGAATGATCGTTTATTCATTGGCCTTGTGTTTAGAAGTTGTTTGAAAACTAGGTGATGTCAACAAGTAAATAGACTGCACACACCCAGGTCTGTGGTCGGGGGGTGGGGGTGGGGGGAGGAATTAAAATACATCCCCTCCAGGAAGCCCTGGAGTGCTACTCAGCATGGAAGAACCTAAATGGAAATTCCCAGCAGGGATGGCCAGTGTAGGGTTCCTTGTTTGGTTTGCTTATCCAGGTTGAGCTGCTCCTGCTTATCAGCTGCGGAGCCAGAGAACTAGGTACTGTGTTCTGGGTCGTTGGCTCTGCTACTTTTTGCGTGAACTGGATTGCCAAAGTTCATTATATGAATAAGGCCAATGTAGATGCAGGGAGGGAAGGGGTGGCGGAAAATCCAAGGTGTTCTAAATACCATATGTTTACAACAGCATGAATGACAGTCTTGAAAATTTGGGAACAATTCACAGGTAGCCATATAAAAATGCCAAAGTAAACTATAGTGTGTTTGCTCATCAATGTAGTGAGCCTTAATGAATGCTTACTGTGTGCCAGGCACTGAGCTAGTACTATGAAAAAAAGAGAAAGATAAACAGGCCATAGACCCAGCCCTCCAGAGGTTGGGACCCTCGGGGAATGACAGATAAAGAGATAGTTATTAAACACTGCTATTGACAGTAATGGTTTTAGGATAATTTGATAACATCGAAATAAGGAGACAGTAATTAAAAAATGTAAGATATAAAGTGGCATTTAGAGTTTAATTCTCTTGATTCTAAAATATGCCTACAAAAAGACTGAACTGAAATACAATTTATAAAGATGACATCTAGTAATTCTGTGATGGTGGTGGTATTCTGGCTGGATTTTCCCCTTCAGTTCTCTAGTTTCCAAATGTTCTCTATTTTTTAACATATTATTTTCTTAGTGAAAAATTTAAACATAAACTATTTTAGAACAATGCCCTGGGACTGACCAGAAATGATCAACCTTCTCTCTCTTTGTTACCTACAGCTTCCTCTCTGCCTCGGTTTAGGTTTCCTAAAAGCAAAAACCGAGAGACAAGGGTGGGTGCAGGTATTCTTTTTGGGAGGTGATCGCAGAAGGCTGACTGAAGGGAGGAGAAAAATGAGAGACAATGAGGAAAAGCTACTACAGACAGGGGACTCGGGAGCCCAGCCTCCCTGGGGGTCCTCAGCTGAACCGTCCCTCTGAGAGGCAGGAAGGACACCGGGCATTTATCCGATGACTCCTGTGCCCCGCCGATGGAGGATTGCTCTTGGAAGCTTTACCTGTCCCAACTTCCGGGCCTGGCCAAGTGGCCATCCTTGGCCTTGGAGAAAGCCTGGTGGCACATAGCAAGGAGACACCAGAGAGGATGTTAGGTGCTGACCGGGAGCACGGAGCTGTCCACCCCTGCACTGAAATCAGGTGGCGGCGCACACAAAACCGTGCAGTACCCAGACACATCTCTGCTTGACAGGGCTCTCTCCTCACTTCTGCTCAACGCTTATCAACAACTTAGGACCCAAAAGGCAGGCTAATTACATTCAGGAACAGCACAGAGTTGGTGGCTGAGAACAAATTCAATGAGTACCCAGTTCTGAAAGATCTCAAGAGGTTGGAATGGTGGACCGGATTTAAGGATGGAATTGAAATAGTGAGAAATACAAATTAAAAATGTATGCCTAGTTCCAAACGAACAATTACAAAGGCAAAGGATTGGAAAACATAGCTTAACAAAAGGAAATTTCACGCAGCAGAATACACGTGAGTTTGAGTTAAGCCTAAACATAAAATCTGAACTAACAGAAATTCCATCCCATCTCGCACTGCAGTCTCTGCCCTGAGGAGGGGGAGAAAACGCCCAAGTTCTCCGAACCAGCCAGCAGGAGTGATGGGCTAGCCCGTGGGTCTTGTCCGCCCATCCGAAGTGGGACATAGACCAAGTGGGACGTGGTTATGGGAGAATCACCAGGGCCGGCCCCCAGAGAGGGGAAGGCGGAAACCACGTACTTTGGATTAGAGGGACTGGGGAAGTTTAGCTTAGAAAGAGAAGCTTCAGAGAGGCAGAAGGGGATGGGGGCCAGGGGAGCTTGCTTTAGATGTCCCAAGGGCTCTTGAGGGGAAGCAGGGCGAGGCTGAGTGGCATTATGGTGGAAAGCATGGGATAGAGGGTCAGACACACCTGGGTTGGTTGGAGTCCTACTCGGATGTTTACCCGCTGTGTAGACTTGGCCTGGTCAGCTGTCACGTGAAAGCACTAATGATACCTACGTCACGAGGTGTGTGTGGACTAAATGGGATGTGCAAGTTGCTTAGCACAGTACCTGCCCATATATAGGTGCTCAAATAATGATGATAGCTGGGAACTTACAGAAAAAAGGAGTGAGACTTGGTTTCTGTGGCCACATATTGTGGAACCAAGACCACTAGAAGATAGTGATGTGATCTTAACCTACAGAAGGCCTATGGCACCATCGAATGGTCTCCAGATCTAATGGGCTACCTTTGGAGTAGTGAGGTCCCTGATGCTGGATGTTTGGAGTCAGTCAGACAGTCGTGGACTGGAGGCTTGGAGGAGATTCTCCTTTAGGCTCCTGTGTGTGGGATCTTCACTGGGCCTTTGCTGCTCCCTGTGCCTGGCCCCGAGTCAACAGCAGTGAGCGTTTCCATGGAGACCATGAGGGGCTCAGAATTCCCTGCACCCTGCATCCCAGAGGAAGGAGACAGCACTGAAGCATTCTCCCCGTAAGAGTGTGCACTTTTTTAAACTGTCTGATTAAATATTAACCCCAGAGACAGAGCATTAATGGGTCTCTTATGTAAACTTTGTGCATCTCATAACCATCCGGGAAAGGGGCTTAGGTAGACACTCCAAGGAAAGAAAATCTATATACCCATCTCCTCCCTCCGTGCCCACTGGCAGCGGGCACAGAGCGCTGCCCTGGGGTCACCGCCCACTCTGTATCTCCTTGGCTGGGAGAGCCACTCTCATGGGTCCTCGTGGGGAGGGTTGGGCAGGAGTGTCAGCGGGCAGGGCCAGCGCCCCGCTCGCCATCGTCTCGGACCCTTCCTAGCTTTCCTTCCATCTCTCGAATCCCGAAGCATTGGATTCTGGGGAGCAGATGCAGGCAGGAGGCGGCAGTAGTGGGGTGGACAAAGTCAGAGAATGGAGGTGGGCGGGAGTAAGGAACAGTCAGTGGAGTGGCTGGGAATCTGGACACATGGGTTTTTGCCGTAGCTTTGTGATCTTAGACAAATCCATTGATTTCTCTGGGGCCCTTTGGGGAAAAAATGAGCATTTGCACTACAGCTCATTCTTGAGCAAACAGCTTTGAACATCTCCTGAGTGCGTGGGATACAGTGGGGGAAAAGGCCCGGTTCCTGCCTTTGAGGAGCTCAGAGTACCGCTCAGGGCCCTCAGTCTGGGGTCCATGTATCCCTCTGAGGTCAGTGAATGGCCTTCAGGGGACCTGCAAAACCTCTGCCTCTGCTTCCTAAATGTATACGTGTATTTTTTTGAGGGGGGTGGGTAAGTCCTCAGCTTTCATCACGTTCTTATAGGGAATCCATGACCCTCCAAACAGGTAAGAACCCCTGGCCTCTTGCGGCTCTCCCCAAACCGCATTTGTGTGTTCGTTGTGCGTCCTTTATCATCCTTGCTGCAGCGCTTCTCACCTGTATGTAGTAATTTTTCTCTAAAGTAAAACTGGATGCAAAATAATACTTTTACAATATCCATGAAATTATGAGTGGGGGTCTGATGAGCAACCTGTGTCATCTATCACCTACCCACCCACCAGCTTTAACATAAACACAATCCATCAGAATAAAGGGTCCCCCGGCAGGCACCCCAAGCGCTCTCCCTCCCTTACCGGCAGCACCGCACGTGTCACTGCGGGGCGGGAGCGCGTATTCAGAGCCCAGGGGCTGACGGTCCCCCCAAACCGTCCCCGCTGGGGCCCCTGGGGGGTTTCCACCCACCTTCCGTTTACCCCTCCTCGACCTCTTCTGCGGCCAAAGGGCGGACACCGATACCCCTTCTTCCCACACCGCCTGCTTCGGCCACCAGACCCCCGAGGCTGCTGCCAAGCCCCCGAGTCGCTCCTCGCGCGGCGGCGGGTCTGGGCCGCGGCCCTGGGCTCGGAGGAGGCTGCGGGGCCGGCGCGGGCGCGGGGGAACCGCGGCACCTCGGCGCATCCATAATTCATACAGTGCCAGCAGCAACGAAGGCGAACAGGGACCGGGACCAGGAGAACAGACTCGCATAAAGCTTTTTAATGGTCTTTTCCTATTACTGTCAGATGGGCGGCCGTGTTTCAAGCGCGTGGAAGAGTTCCAGGGCCCCCACAGTTCAGTCACAAAAGCTAAACGCTGCCATTTGCCCCTCCTCTGCCAGCTTTGTGCAAGAGCTTAGCTGAGCCGAGCGCAGTCCCGGGGCCCCCAGCGGGCATCCGGTCCTTCCAGGGGAGCCGCCTGCTCTTTGAAAGGAGTTTCTTGCAGGAGGGCTGAAAACGGCTCCAGTCCCTAGTAAGAATGGTATCGCCAGCAACTTAGTATTTCTAACATTTGCAGAAGACCCTTCACTGCGGTTTTAAGGGCACGGGCTCTGGAGTCCTAGCTCACCAGTGGTGGGCACCTGGAGACCGACGTGCTCTCTTTATGACTCAGTTTCTTCACTTGTAAAACGGAGATGATAAAATTATCCACTTCTTGAGACTATTGGGAGGATTTGGAGATAACGTATGTACACTTACCTAGCAGAATATGTGGTTCTTAGTGAGCACAAAGCTTCGAACACTTTCTAAGTGTTCCAAATTCAGTCTTATTTTTCTGCTCTTCCCATCCCCCCAGATGTAACTGTTACGCTCTCGTTAATGTATATTTTACCCATGTGCATTCAAACACTTGTTTTTTCTGTATGCGTATCTGTAAACGACTCTGTGTTTTTGAGATCTGCCCATATTGCTACTTGTAGCTCTGGTTCATTTATGAACTATTGTACAGAATCCCATAATTGAGTTGTCCATTCTTCTGTTGCTATTCAAAACATAATTATTAGGCCATTCCGTTTCATTGGCTTTATTGGCTTTACTCATAAGTCCCACTCTGTCTGAATTTCCTTCCACTCTTTCTTTTACGGACTTTCCACTTGGTTTCCTAGTAAGGAGCCCACACTGCGCCCCCAAAGTGTTTTTCCTACTGAATCAACATGTCTTCTGCATAAGAAAAGTAGGAAAAAAAAAAATCCCTTGACCTATATTCTTTCCTTGAACTTTGCACTGGCAAATTTTCTCCACAGGTCTTTCCTGGAATCTAGGAACACCTTGGAATCGAGGTTTTTTTTCTTAAGCCTAATGTATCTTCCTTATAAGCAGCCTGAGTCACTGAACACCAAAACAGGAAAAACAATCTTACATATTAAGCAGGGAAAAGGTAAATACACTCAGTTATATTGAATAATAGCTAATCACAAAAGATCTGTACAGATGCTTTAAGATCAAGGGAAGTTCAAGGGGTCAGTGGATGGAATTAGGTCTAATGAGGAAAAAGCATGATAGTAAAGAGCTAAAAAAAGGCAGAACAAACTAAAAAGAAACCGTCCAGGGTGACAAAAGGAAGAAAAAGTAATGCCAAAGCAGATCTGCTGACCTCAGATCATTTGGATCTTTGATTTGGTCTTTGATCTGGATGCCAAGATGACTCACTCCAGTATGTATTTGTTTCCTGGAGGCTGCCGTAACAGAGCACCGCAGACTGGGTGTCGTCCCCCAGTCAGAGGCTGAAAGTCCTAGACCAAATGGTCAGCAGCCAGACACAGAAGGTCACATATTGTAGGATTCCATTTATATGAAATGTCTAGAATGGACAAATCCTTACCAACAGAAAGTAGATCAGTGGTTGCCAAGAGCTAGGGCAGGGAGTGAGGAATAGGGACCGATTACTAATAGGTATGAGGTCCCTTTTGTCACACAATATTGCAAACATCCTAAAAACCACTGGGGACTGCAGGAGAGTCTGGTCCAGGCCTCTCTCCTGCCTCCTGACGGTTTGCTGGCAGCCTTTGGCATTCCTTGGTTTGGAGATGCATCACCCAGCCCCTGCCTTCCTGTTGGCATTCTGCCAGTGTGCGTGTCTCTGTGTCCAGATTTCCCTCTTATGTCATAAGGTCACACTCATCTTAACTTCATCATCTGCAAAGACCCTATTTCCAAATAAGGTCACATTCACAGGGATGGGGGTTATGATTTCAACATCTTTTTGGAGGACACAATTTAACCTACAACACAGTGTAAAATAGTGGGTTTAAAAAATATATATTTTCCCATGATATCCCAAACCAAGTTTTTCCATTCATCCGCATTAGAGACTGCATGGGCTCTGCAGTCCAGGAGTTTACAGTCTATTCGAACAATATTGACACAGCCACACCATCCATAAATGTACCTCAGTAAGAAAATCTGGTTTTTGAGAGCAACTGGGCAAAATCAGTGATAGTTGAAGATGTACCTATCCTGCAACCCAGTCGTTTCATGTCTACAATCACAAGAAGACATGTGCAAGGATGTTCACTGCATCATTGTTTATATTATTAGCAAAACCCAGGAAACACCTAAAACTCCAGCTGCAGGAGAATGGGTAAACCCATTATGGGATTCTGTACAGCAGATTCAGTAAATGCACCAAAGCTATGTGTAGCAACAGATGGATCTCAAAAATATAGTATTATTAGAGGATACTTACACAGCAAAACTAATTTTTTAATTTGCCTTCATTTAGTAGGTACTTCAGGGGGTGCTGGAAGGAAGGGGTTCAAAGGCCATGTCCATGTCTGGTGTAATTTTGGGTCTGGGACAAAAACATTAAGATTTATTAATTTGCATGATAGGCCCTTTGTTTTACCACTCTTCTCTGTGCTTTTCTCTGTGATTGAAATATTTAGTCATAAATTTAAACTGCTTTATGGAAAGCATTTTAGAGATCTACTAGATTTATTTTAAGAATTTTCTTTTCAAAAGGATTCACCACATATGTCCACACAAACACTTGTGCATGGATGTTCATAAGAGCATTATTCATAATAACCAAAAAGTGAAATCAATCCAAATGTCCACCAACTAATACAGGGATAAACAAACCCTATTATACCCATAAGATAGAATATTATTTAGCCATAAAAAGGAATGAAGTACTGATACAAATTACAACATGGATAAACCTTGAAAATACTACATTAAGTGAAAGAAGCCAGACACAGAAGGTCACATATTGTAGGATTCCATTTATATGAAATGTCTAGGATGGACAAATCCTTACCAACAGAAAGTAGATCAGTGGTTGCCAAGAGCTAGGGCAGAGGGTGAAGAATAGGGAATGATTACTAATAGGTATGAGGTCCCTTTTGTCACACAATATTGCAAACATCCTAAAAACCACTGAATAGTACTCTTTAAAAGGGTAAATTTTATGGTACATGAATTATGCCTCAAAACATTTCAAAGGATTCATTCATATGAGCAGGATGACTTTACCTGACAATCCTTTCAGTACTTTGAAGAACTGAGTACAAAAAAAGGGGTATCTCCATGCATAGAGAACATCAGCCCGTTAGGATGTTCTCTCTCAGAGGTGGGATTGAGGGTCATTTTTTGTTTTTTTTTCCTTATTCTTTTTTTATATGTTTGGAAATTTCTACACTAAACATTGTTTAATTTTAGAAGTAATTTTGTCTAGAAGAGTTGTTTTCAAGTGATGCCTTACAGAGCTGGAGAACCCAGAAATGTCAAACGGAAAATCAGTCACATGGCTAAAATTCACTGGGGGTTACTCTGTGCTGAGCACTGTGCATTGTTGTGCATTGTTCCCTAAGAAAAGGGCAGACTCTTTGACAAACAGAGAATGGGATTCAAAAACATTCCATAATGAGCTCACAGGGCTATAACCAGTAAGAAGAGGAGTTGAATTAAAATTCAGGCTGGCCGTTTCCAAAGCCAGAACACTTTACTGCCACATTATCTGTGATGTGAAGCTTAGGCAGAAGCCAGTCTGAACTCATTAGCCAGTGGGAAATGGGTATTAGTTAATCTAACAAAACAAAACAAAACAAAACAATTCCCCAAATTATTTACGCGTATGTTTCCAGAAACAGGTCTGTTTTGCAAAGTATGACTCCTGTTTAGCAAGAGTAATATTTACCTATGACCTTTTTGCTCAGTAACTGTTTCTCCATGACTTAGTTAAAAAGAGAAAGAACTTCACATTTCTTTTTGCACACAATTAAGTGGTGACTGGGGTGCATCCAGGACAATTCTGGTCTGGGATAACGGTGAACTGTGTAAGGTTATTTACTGCAAACATTGGGATTCTCAGCCTGCTACATGTGCCCAGCACAAAGCAAAGTGGACATTTGATAGCTCTCCAGTTCCTCTGTGTGGGGATTCAGCCAGATGGAGTCATCCAAACTCAAAGCATACTTTGGGGTCTGAATCAAACATACTTTGGGGTCTGGTTAATCAGATGAGCCGGGTAAGGGGGGTGTGAAGCTCAGATGCTCCATCCATCAAAATCCAGGCTGAATTTTGGATTTGAAACTCTAATTCAGATGAAGGAGGGAGACACGCCGGAAAGATGGCAGCTTGTTGTACTGCAGTGCATGAAGGCTTCTCTGTACGTGTAAGCCTAGGAGGGAGTGAAGAGGCGGGTGGAAATCGTGGCCAAAGGAGAGGAAAGGAAAGCTGGCAAGGAAAGCCATGCTGTAGGGAATCTTGGTTTGAATGATATATATATATTTTAATTTTGTTATCATTAATCTACAATTACATGAGCAACATTACGGTTACTAGACTCCCCCCATCATCAGTTTGAGTGATTTTTCTACAAGGCTTAACCATATGAGGTCTTGCGTGCAGCGAGGTACTCCAAGACTTGAATCTTCACGGGGCTGTGGAGAATGTCCAGCCTCCATTCCCTATTCTGGCCCATCGTTTTTCTCGGGGGACATCCATTCCCTTTCTTGATGAGCCTGTCTATCAAGACAGCCTTCCTCTCCGGCTTTGTCGCCCAAGTGGGCGATGCTGCTTCCGCTAGGAGCGCTCTTGCCCGTTCCACCCCCGCGGACGCCCCAGGCTGCTTTGGTGTCTGTCCTTTCTGGTTCTTTAGCTTTCTGTGTTTGAGCTCCCAGTAGCCTTCTGATGGCGCCCCACCTCCCCATTTCTTCGCTGAAGTTAACTAGTTTCTTTCACCTAGCTGGAGTCCCTGCTGTGTAAACTTCCCAGTTCATGATGCTTGAGGAGTTGGAGAGAAACTTGAAGAATTCAGAAAGCATTATGAAGATCGTCACAAAAATAATCAGCAGGAGAGAGATTTGTGGGGCCTACTTAAAGAAGTATAATTTTATCCTAAGAAAGGACATTTGAGCTGAGTTAGAATAACTGTCTTTGGCTGAGTCAATGCTCTCAAGCAAGATGGGGAGTTGAGGAAATTATCTTGGAAACTTGCATTAAAATATTTCTCCTGAGGTATTTTGATACTTCCGACCAATGTTGTGTTTTAAGAGAGAATTTGTGTCAAGACTTGCACCCAGTTTTCTATTTTTTTTTTTTTACATGTAGATGTAACAGACTTCTTCAAAGAATTGTTTCCATTTGTTGTCTACAATTTCTCATAACCTAGTCACTCTATATGCTAATTATTAAGTGAACTTTCTGTTTCATGATGCCTTCCTCGTACTTGATGAGCACCACAGCTTTGGTTCAGTCTAACACGTCCGTACTCTGAGCCTGTATCCGTGCAGCTGAATGTGCTGGAGAAAATCTCATAACCGCATTAACTGGTCTCATTTTAAAAGAATGACTTTGAAACTCAAGTGGCCCCTACCAGGCAATCCTATTACTTGATTTTGGTTCATTCATCCTTTTATATCCTAGACAATTACTCCACACATTTCCTCTCCAAGTCTGTAGAATCACCTTTGACGTAGCAGTTGGATAATCAATCCTCAATATCCAACTGCTAAGTCAACTTCGTCTTTTTATGAGAAAACTGAAGTCATCCGCTATCCATCCTAAACCTCTCGACGCTTTCACCCACCTACTCTGCCTTCCTTGTCACCACAGATGAGCTTCCTATACTCTTATCTAAAGCCGACACCTTTCCTTTCTCCTCTCGTTTACTTCCAGACAAAACTCCAGCTAATCTGCCCCCTCTCTCACATACTCTAATTTTGCTTTCTACAGCAGATGCCTCCCATCTTACAAAAATCTCTTGACCCCATTCCACCAGCTACTGCTGCTGCCCTATTTCTTTGCTCCCCTTTAGACCAAAACTTCTCAAGAGTTGGCTATGCTTCCTGTCTTCAATTCCTCTTTTCTCAGTTTCCCTTGAGCCCAGTTCAGTCAAGTTCCACCCAAATGGCTCTATCATGTTTATCAGTGACTCCCACTTGGCCAAACCCAGTGGTCACAAATCAGTGTTAACATAATGTAGCAGTGGGGGGTGGGGGGCACAGGGAAGGGAGGGGTGGGGGACACAGGGAAGGGGGGGTGGGGACACAAGGAAGGGGGGTTGGGAGACACGGGCAAGGCAGGACAGCACAGAGAAGACAAGTAATGATTCTATAACTTACTACCCTGATGGACAGTGACTGTGACTGTAATGGGGTACGTGGGGGGGACTTGATAATGGGGGGCAATCTAGTAACCATAATGTTGTTCAAGTAATTGTACACTAAAAATATATTTAAAAAAATCAGTATTAAACATCCTAAACCCAACAGTAGTATTCGACCAGTTGATTACTCCCTTCTCTTTGATACACTTACTTCCTTTGCTTCCGGGATGATACGTTCTCTTGGTTTTCTCCTACCTCATCGGTCGGTCCTCACGGTCTCCTTTGCAGGATCCTCCTTTCCTCCCCGAGCTCTGCGTCGCCGTGCCTTGGGCTGGGCCTCGGCCCTCTTCTCCTTCCACGTGCACCGGCCTGTGGGTGGCGCGATGGGTCATCTCGTCTAATCCCACGTCCATTCTTTTGACTCACATGTATATTTCCAGCCTTCGTCTTTCTCCTGAAGTTAGACTTGTATATCCAACTGCTGATTTGACATCTCCACTCATACATCTAATAGATACCCCAAAACTTAATAGGACTGAGGCTGAACCCCTGAGCTTCCTCACTGAACCTGCTCAGCTCTGTCCCCATCTCAGCACGTTGTGATTCCGCCCTTCCAGGTGCTCAGGCCACAAGCCTTAGGGTCATTCTTCAACCCATCAGCAAATCCTGATGATTTTGCCTTGAAAATGTATCTGCCCACCTCTCACTGCCTCACTAGCTACCACCCGTCTAGACCGTCATCCTCTCTTACAGACAGTCTCCTAATACACGGGCCCCCCCGGCTTCCGCCCTTGTCCCTCATTCATCTCTTCTCAAGAAGGCAGCTAGTATCAGTCAGGTCATGTCACGTCTGTGCTCAAAACCATGCCTTCAGGGTCAATATAAAAGTCTTTACAGTGGTCCGCGAGGCCCTGCATGATCTGGTTCCTCTCCGATCTCACCTTCTCTACTCCCCCACCATCTGGCCTCCCTGCTGTCGCATGCACATGCCGGGCTGCTCTGACTCAGGGTCTTTGCTGTTGCTGTTCACTGCGCTTGGAGTGCTTTTCCCAGACACCCATCTGCCTACCTTCCCACCTCCCTGACATATTTGCTCACGTCTCACCCAGTCACCTCCTCGCCATCCTGTACATGTACTGGAACATGTATTGCATCCAGGACTCTTGAGTCTCCAGACCTTGTTCAACCTTTTCTTTTCTTTTCTTTTTTTGAAGTCCAAAGATTTTTATTGCTGCATTCGAACAACCTTGTGAGACAGGTCCTACTATTAGTCCCCATTCTACATATGAAAAAACTGAGGCTCAGAGAGATTAAGTAATTTGTCCAAGTAGCACAGCTAGTAATGTCCAAGGCAGCACAGTTGGGATTGAGAACAAGCTGGAACAATAGAGTAAGCATATTGATTTAAATGTATTATATATAATACTACTTACAAATAAAAGGGATAGTAAGTAATACGGTGCGATCACATGCAAAACTCAGTCTCTTTGATTGACAGCTATATATGCCATCTGAGGCCATTTAGTACTTTTCCTTCCTTTCTACAATCAGAAAATGTGTATCACAGCAAACCCTAAAGACAGCGATAACAGAAGACGTCTTGCTCGTTCATTCACTGGGTGGTCTTTTTTCTTTTCAAAGGAAGGCTGCTCTGTAGAAGAACGAGGCCTCAGCCCTGTTCAGTGACAAGACTCCATGGGCTTGAGCAGATCTGAGGGCAGAGGCTTGGGCTGCCCTGATCACAGTATTTTTCCTAAGGGATATGTCCCAGGGGCCAAGATTCCTTTGAGCTTATTTATTTATTTTTAATGTTGAAAGGTAAATCATGCACGTGGTGCAAAATTAAAATTAAAAAAAAGCCCAAAAGATATAGAGTGAAAAGTAAGTCTCCCTGCCTCTCCTGTTTCTTAACCACCAAGTACCTTTTTTCCAGTGGCAATGCCTGTCCGCAGCCCTGCGTGAACACTTCCAGTTAGTTCTCTGTTTACATAGGCATGTTGGGAATTCTGGGCTTCCTCTGTAGAGGGTTTCCCCGTTTCCAGAGCACATCCACATGAACTTCTCTTCAGAAAAGCTCTGAAAACAGCCCGACTGCGTGAAGGAGGTTTGTTGGTCTGCTCCATGCTTCTGCCCTCCACAGCATCACCCAGGGTCCCCGGACATTTCAAGGGGTCTGGTGTTTCTCCCACAAGTCACTGCTCCCTTTCCAGCTCTTGGAAAAAACCTAAACAGGAAATTTCCCCCGGGTATTTAGTCATGAAACCCAAATAAAGCGGAGAAGCGTGGGCCAAGGTTGGCTTTTTCAAAAAGTAGTGCACCTTGAATTACCCTTCACTGGCACGTTTTTCCTCTCTGCTGTGCTCAGATGCCAGCTGCCCGTGGCTGCGGCCTGAGGACGGGCCTGTGGGTCTCCCCTGGCAGATGCCGCCACTGCTTTAGCCAGAGAGCCCTGCAGGCAGCCCCTGGCAACATTTTTAATTCAACATCAAACTTCAACTTGAAATTTGAAAAAGAGGGGGAAATGACAAGATGTCAATGTCTCAGAACCTAGCGAGCAGGGCTTGTAAATGTGTCCAGTCTGGCTCGCTCTGGGCTGCGGGAAGTTTGCGGTTCTTTGTGGTCGCTGAAAGTGACTGTGTGCCATCAAAGGGACCCTGAGGCTTGCTAGAAGAGCTCAAAGGGGGTGTTATGTCTCAAGAAGACACTTCCAGTTCTGGTCAGAAAGCCTTGTAAACAAAGGCAGGTAGAAAGCTGTTTATGGTATAGTTTTAAGTCAAAAGGGTAGTTTATAAAACAATGTAGATAAAAGGACTCATTTTTGGAAAAAAATGATGTGTGTGAATGCCCACCAGGAAGTCTGGCAGGCTGACCGCCAATAGTCACAGTTCTGAGATGGAATCATGTTTAAGGTTTTCCTTTGTCTTTCTTTATTGTCTGAATTTTTTTTTTTTTTTGCAAAGACCCTACATTACTTTTATAACCTCTGTTATATCCCTATATTACTTTTATAACCACAAAAATGCTATCTGTATAATATTTGAAAATAAAAAAGATAACAAAGCTGGGGCCTCTTCCCTCAGAGCCTGCAGCCTCCGAGAACAGAAAATAGCCGAGTCCTCGAATGCCTAGGAGGCTGCGCTCAGGGCTCAGGTCCCCAGCCGCAGAGCTCAGGGGGTAGCCCGCTCAGCGCAGTGCTGGGCACGCGGCGAGCAGGAGTTCAGTGGTAACAGCTTCCGTCCGAACAGGGCTTCCCGGGTCGCCATCGCTTCCATCACCGCATTTGATCCTGCAGCTACTCTGGAAGTAAATGGAGCAGCCGTTTCTATTCTCGATTTATATAAAGAAACGGAGGCTCAGAGAACTTTACGAGGCAAGCAGATCTGGATTGAGACCTTGGCTTTAGACTTGAAGTCCCTAGCACTTCCCGCCACACGCTAAGCTTGTGACTCCTGACCACACACGACTCGTTTGGGATGGTGACGCAAGAGCTTTTCTTTAGGACTGGAAGCGTCAACTTGAGAATCATTTGGGGTGATGCCGGGGTTCTTGTTCACGAAGCCGAAGAATGATCTTCACAAACACCCAAGGTAGGAGAGCAAGGTACAGGCTTTTATTTCGAGATAAAGTGACAGGACAGAGCTCCCGGCTCACGCCAGGAGGGGACAAGAGAGCCCGTGACGGTGCATTGTCTAGGGGTGTTATAGGCAGCTGAGGATTTTTTGAGAACATAAAAAAGGCTTAGGGTGTGGACTCGTACCACCTGCCCTGTCCTCAAGGTGGGCTGGGTCGTTGTCTGTTTGCCAGGGCTGTTTACAGTGAAGTCACGGGTTATGCTGAGATACCCTTGCAGAACACTCAAACATCCCAGGCCAAGTTGCTCCTGACCTTTTGACCTTTAACTGATCTCACTGAAGATGTCTATATCTTTACCCTAGAGAATTAGTGTGACCTTGACTTTGCATAATGCTTAACACAGAGTTTCAATAGGGACTTCTTTGCCCATTGTTACATTGCTCTGACTGTAAATATTCCGCCCTGCTTTTCCTGGAGGCCCTCACCCTACTCTGTCTACACCCACGGTCCAGTCTCCGGGAGATGGCTTCCAAGGGAATAGCTTATCAACCCCTGTTGGTCGCGTTGCTGGCTCCAGATCCAGCGTCCACTCAACTCTGCTGTCCTGCCCGCCTCCAGTGAGAAGGACTTTACCAGGATGAACTTCTGGCAGGCACTGCCTTTTGTTCTGGGTTTAGCTCTGGCACTGAGTGCGGGCTTGACACAATGCGACATTCTTTTTTTGATGAACAAAAAAGTGAATGAGTTTGGGTCAGAGCTTTAGGGGAGGGACACCCTGCCTTCCCTTGGCCACGTTCCGGATCTAGTTCACACACGGCTCACCTCTGCTCCTCATCTCTTACCAGACCGACACCCAGGCTGCTGATTGGAGCTTTGAGTCAGAAATGAGTGGAATGGGGACTTGGGGGAGGGAAATGGGGGGCGTATAGAGAAGATATGCTGAGAAGAGGGGTGGGTAGCAAAATCGAAGATACAAAAAAAAAATGAATCCCTTTGCTCCCCGTCTCCCAGGAAAGGAATGCAATTTCCCCTCAATTCTGGCTGCTCTGAGCACTAACTGTAAAAATAAAAAATGAGAAACGGAGTGGGTTGTTGTCAGTTCAGATACAAATGGGCCCGTACGTTCAGCCTTTATGGCTGGCTGACTCCCACCTCCAGTGCCCTGTGTTTACTGGCTTTGACTTATCGATAGAACATCCCGGGGCCTGAAGCCCTCCTTCCCTCAGAGCAAAGACACCATCAGCAACCGCTCTCTCCTCTCAACCCATGAATAATAATGTGGATGATGATGACGGTGTTATTATTATCATTTGGTATTTAGCCAACGTCTTTCCCCGAAGTACTTGAAGCACTTTATAGGCATTGCCTTATTATTCCTCACAATACCTCCCTGGAGAGAGGGCGGGAACAGAGGTTTGTTTTCCATTTCGCTGAGAGAAGCTGAGGCCCAGAGCAATGAAAGGGCTGCTCCGAGGTCACCTGGAGACCCTGGGCTGAGGTCAGGAGCAGAGCCAAGGGCCCGCCATAATGGCTGTTTAAGGGCGCCTGCCCCCACCCCCACCAGGGAGCGTGAGTCATTAGCTCATTCACCCAGTTGCAAGTGTGATAAGACCTCAGAAGGGAACTTTTGGCGGAGGCACATTGTAAAGTGAGGAGCTGGAACGAGATACGATGTTTTCAAAGTAGGTGGCTGAGAAACCCCTCACTTACCTCAAGGGTATAAAAGGCCATTAGTTGGAGATGAGAGCATTTTTTGAAGAGTTCTTCCCCCAAGCCCAAGGAAAAGGACGTCAAGGAGACTAGTCAGAGGGGAGCGCGCGTCCTTTGCTGGTTCTGGTGGGCAGTGGACTGTGTGAGCTCAGTCTGAGAAGTCTGGGGAGCCTGGCGTTGGCAGGAGTGGCCCTGGCCCTGCCTGGAGGGCTGGAATTTGGAATTGGCTGTCCTAGAGTTTAGTGGAGTTTAGAATGCACGAGTCTCTCGCACGATCAGAAGTGGACCGTGTGTAAGAGAACGTCGGTGTGGGGCCAAGTTGGATTCTGCCCAAAAAGAGGCAGGTGGGTGGGGGGTGCTTGGTAGGAAGAAGCTGAAAGTGGAATCCAGTGGTGGCATCTTTCGAGAAGCCATGAAAGCCCCTCAAGGGACTCAGCCTTACACTTCGTCACGTGGGACCTTAGCACTGTTCGTGAGAACTTCATCGCCCCTGTTACCCTTCTTCAGCCCACCTGGCCCTGCAGGAGTTAGGGATGCGGGGGGAGCATTAGCGGTCCTGCAGACGCCTGTCACATCCCGCTCCCCAGGGTGAGCGTTTAAGTCTTGTTGAATACATTTATTATTACATGGTGACTGGCCCGTTTAGTTTCCAAACTGCGACATGTTCTCTGAATTAAAGTGCACACAAGCTACCCAGGAGTAAACAGTGGAACTTGCCCAAATGTCCATCTGGTGGTAGGAGAACGCTTCCCACAGGACAGATTTAAATGGACAGAGGGGTAGAAATTAAATCGCTTCATGATTGCCTTCCACGAGATGGACTTGTTCAGCGAGATGGTTATATAAGCTTTCATGGGGTCCGAGGTTGTGCCAAGGAACAATGAAATGTGGCGAACCCATGGTGCTCACCATCATTTGTACCCAGTTTTAGCCAATCATAATTGCAGCTGCATTTTAAAGCATCGACTGTCACACTGATAAAGTGCTTCACATACATCATCTCATTACATCGACTACACTACCCTATGAAGTGGTTATTTCTTCTCATTTTCTAGATGAGGAAACTGAGACATAGAGAGGTCAAATAGACTTGTCTTTAGGCACACAGCCAGCCAAGTGCGGAAGCTAGAATTCGCCCCAGGTTTGTCTGACTCCAAAATCTTGCTTCTGAGCCACGCTGTGTCCTCCTAGAGAATCATAGCAACTCTTCTGTGCCACTTTAACGCCCAGTGTGCCTTCCAGCCCTGGCGGCACATATTTAACCTTTTTATCCTCCGCAGGTCTCTATCTCAGTCTGAAACAGCCCAAACTGAGTCCCCTGGGCTCATAGGGTACATAGTTGGCACTCGATAGGTGGCTATTGACTGGCTGATAATACTTACATGCAAGCACAGACTTGGGAGTGACATCTGCCATGGACCAGCTGTGTGATCTCGGGTCAAATACCCTTTTTGAGCCTCATCTTCTTCATGTGAAAATGGGTTGATAATGCCTCCATGGGAGGGCAGCCGGGGGGCCTGAATAAGCCTGCTATCACTCTGTATGGCTTCAGTAAGCATTTGTTGAATGAATCACTGTTAAATATGCTGCTTCATAGTGTTCCTTCTTTCACACATGTAGCTTCGTCTTTACAGTCGGATCATGGTCTCCATAATGGTGTGGGTCAGTGGTACAAGTGTTAGGCAGATGCCGCTAGGCAGACGCCAGTGGCTGATGAATTCAGTGCCTCCATGGAAGACTGTGCAGTCTGGAAGCCCTCCTACTGATGGGGAGAAGTATACAGTTGGGGGGAATGCATTTCAGGGGAGGGAAGTAAGGGCACCCAGCTAATACAGGTGCTGAACTAAGTTGTTGGATGATGACAAATGTATGTTATGAGCTGGTGCATATCCTAAGTGCCTTATATGTAAAACCTCGTTCATCCTCATACAAGCCTGTGAAGTAGACTCTATTACTGCCTCTTTTTTTTTTTGGCTCAAGGAAGTTGAGGTTTAGGGAGGTTAAGCAACTTACCCAAGGTCACACAACTATTATGAAGATGATGGTATTAAAACCCATTAAGCATTACCAGACCTAGGAGGTCTACCCTTACTAATTCCTACTTCTCATCTCCCTTATACATAAGTCCAGTGCTAACTTAGTATGAGGTTAGTTGTTTACATGTCTTTTCTTACCTATTATTTTGTAACATTTCGAGCGCCGGTACCATGTCCTCCTCATCTCTGCGTCTTTCCAGGAACTTTCGCAGAGCATGTGCTCAATAAATGCTTGTTAAATAGAATGTTGGCCAGATCTACACACCAACTCTGTGCCCACTTCTCTCTACTCCACTGCAAGTCCGGTTCAAGCTGCTAACATCTTCCCCGGAGAACTGTGAACCAGTTTCCAGCTGTCTCTGAATCTGTCCTTGGCCTCTTCCATTTCTGCACTGCAACTGCAGTGATCTTCTTATACCACTTGCAGCAGGAATAATAATTTGAAAATACTAAACCAATGTATCATTCTTTTCTCCGTAAAGAAGAGTCTCAAACAGCTAACCTGGCACTGTAGCCTCTGGTAAGAGCGAAGGGTGGTGCCGTTTCTGGGGGAAGGAAGAGCAGTGTGGGAAATCCACAGCAGAGGAAAGGAAGAGGGGGCGGGGGGCCAACCCCTTCCCCCCGGGGGTTGGGGCATCGGATTAGTGGGCAGAGATAGGGAAACATGTGCGCCCCGTCCCCCTGCTGGGTAGAGGCAGGGGAGACTTTGACCTGGCTTCCTGGTTCTGATTTGGACTCTGGGAGGAGACCACCATCCCGGTGAATGTGGAACAGCCACATCAGGGTAAAACCAGCCTAGCTTGGCATGACTAGAGTTAGATTACAAAAAAACCTACCCGTGGCCCCCTACCACATGGAAAGTGCCCAGAAGTTCCCATGTGCCCTGCGGAGGATGTAGTGCAGCTGTGTGGAAAGCTTACTGACCACGGAAAAGCCGAGGACTGCAAGGCCAGTCCCCAAGGCCGGGGTTGAATGGGAGACCTGGGTAGGCTGCAGGTCTGCACACCAGCACCAGCACCATCAAGGTTGGGGCCATTACTGGGGCGGGGCTCAGAAAGGACTCTGAGACGCTCACAAGGACCCACCTTAGGTGCAAGCCCTGCCCTGGCCACCCCAGGATTCGTACATGAGCTCTCCCCACCCCGGAGAGGATCTTTGGGCCGGGGAAAGGGCCAGTGCCTCCTGACATTTTCTGAGCCTGGGATATGACTGTTGAAAGGTTAAGTTCCTGCCGGAGTTGGGAAGTGTTTAAGATGGGGTCCATGTGAGGAAGCAGAGGCGACATTTTCTTTGCACATCTGAATACAGTTGAGTAAGGTTTCCAATTGCAGGTAAATTATCTAAGCTCCTCCCCATAGTCTACATGGTCTGGCATTATCTGGGTCGAACTCCCCACTCACCTGTGGCCTTGCATCAGTTCTTAGAACATGCACACCTCCTTCCTGGCATCTGCATTTGCTGCCCGTCCCCTCCTCCCCCAATCCTCTTCACCCTGTGTTCTCAGAGTGGGGGTTTTCCTCTCTTTCCGGGTCTCAGCTTACAAATCACCTACTCAGAGAAGCCCTCTTTGACTGCCTGACTGAAAATAGGTCCCTGTGCCCCTTGTCTGGTGTCCTCTATCCTGGTACTCTGTTTCCTTCAGAGCAGTGACCACAATGTGGAATTATTTTGTGTGTTCATTCAGTCACTTGTTCACAACCTGTCTCCTTACTGAGACTCTAAGCTTCCTGAGGACTGGTTTACTAATAACTATGTGTTGGAGGGAGAGAGAGAGAGAAAGGGAGAGAGTAGGGGAGGGGGAAAGGTGGGGGAGAGGGGAGCAGGGGAGGAGAAAAGGGAAGGAGGGGGGAAAGGGGGAGAGGAGAGGAGAGGAGGGAAGGGGAAGGGAGGGGAGGGGAGGGGAGGAGAGGAGAAGAGAGGAGAAGAGAGGAGGGGGAAGCCTCATTGATAAACATCTCCAGTGTGAATGGAAGCGCTGGTCATTCTGCTGTTCTCACCGACTGTTTGCTGAGCGTTGGAGCGGATGCTGGTGGCCCCCGTCTGGATCCCTTGACCCGGCCAGCACACCCAGCCCCCAGCTGCTGCAGATGCTGGCTGCTACGGGCTCACATACTTGTCCTCTCTCAGAAAGCCTGTCCTCGGTTGCAAAAAGCCTCTTCATGGGAAATCCTGGGGAGGGGACACCCCACCTCAAGGCAGCGTGTGGCGTTTGGCTGACTGATGCGGACACAGAAGAGCCCAGCCCCTTTAGTTGGGCAGGACACCTTCTGAGATGCGGTTTATCCTGCAGAGCCCCCAGTGGGATCAGCTTCAGGCTAGACTGTCCCTTCCCCTGCCCCGGCCTGCTGCTCTCTCCACCTCGCCCCCATCCAGCATGGGTTTCTCCGGACGGAGGTCCCTCAGAGAATCACCCGACAAGAATCCCCATGGCAGCCTCTGCATCTGGACAACCTGACCTAAGATGAGCCTCTTCCACGGGCTCTGGGCCAGGCCTGGGCGACGGAGGAGCGGACGTGGAGAAGGCCCCGCAGCAGGGCCAGCTTCCTCTTCCTCGCCCGTCCCACCCGATTCACCCTGTGGCGGCCACGCATGTGCCGCTCAGAGCGCCATCAATTATGAAAGAGGCTCTGAAATGAGGGAACATAAACGAAGATGAAAGATTCCAACGGAAGGCAGACAGGTCCCACGGCTTGGGGAGCACCTCCGCGATCATGTCTAGGAAAAAAGCATTTCAGTTTCCTGCCGTGAGAAAGCTCCCAACGCTTTGAAGGCTGAAGAAGCCGTTCTGACAAGGACAGGAGAGAGTGGTGGGGCTGATGGGTCTTTTTCATCCTCCTGTTCTTTTGCTGATCAAGAGGCAGGCGCTGTAAATCTGACCCACGGGGCTGAGAAGGAAGCAGCCCTCTTTTTATCTCCCCTGCTGTTTTCTGGAGACAGGAAGAAGTGGGAAGCCAGCCAGACCCCAGGAAGGAGGTGGTCTCAGGAGGGGAGGGACAGGCCTGAGCGAGTCTGGCCCTGGTCCTCTGAAAGGGCAGAAGTGCTGGCGTGAGGCGTGAGATGTCAGTGCTTCTGCACCACCCCCGGGGTTCTGTCAGGTGCTTGCAAGCGAAGGAAGGACAGCAAATTCAGGTCAAGATTAAAATCAAAGTGGGGACATCTTTAAAGGGATATTTAAATGAAGGGTTTTCATCTGAAGATGAAGTTTTCATCTGAACTTTCCTCCTCTCTTTTGGAGGCCTAAATGCCAAACAACAATTACAAATGCTTATTAAAACCGTGAAGTGATGCAGACACTGAACTAGGCATTGAAATAAATTCCAGCACCAAACACAGAAATGCTCAGCAGTGGAGATAAACCAGCCAGGGAAGACCTGGACCATCCTCCACATCTGAGGGGAGGAGTCCACGTTTATGCTCAGGCTTGTTGGGGAAGCTGGGAGATTGCAGGCTCCTTTAGAACAGAGAGCTTTGTCTGTTGTCCGCACCGAATCTCAGTGTTTGGAACGGTGGCCGGGACCTCAAAGGGGTTCAGTGGATGTTTGTGGAATGAAAGACGCAATGGGCAGGATAAGCGCGCTGACTTTGTACTCAGTTGATAATCCTGTCCCTTTCTTTGGAGCACGGTTTCTTGGGCAAGACTTCTTGAACTTTCTGAGCTTCACCTTCCTCAGCTATAAAGCAAGAAAACATATTAATTGCCTCCTAGGTTTGTTATGAGGTTTGAACAAGCTACGGTGTACGTAGCACACTGATGGCTCAGAGTAAGTAGTAGCGAATGGCCTTTACTGTCATTATTAAGACTTGCATATTTCTTAGGACTAGTGAACAATAAAATCAAGGTTTTACAGGAGTAAAAACTGCATCCCAAAGAGATCTGTGAATAAATAAAAGAAAATAAAACACAACAGGGCAGTGAAATGCCAATTTTCCTGATCAGTCATTGCAAAAATTGTCAGAGAAAAATAAGGCCATTCTTAATCATCAAGAAACCTAAAACAGCAATTTTGAAATAAAGGAGGCAGTAATGTGTTACAAAATCCAATATATCCGTTCACATCTATTTCAAAAGACTTAAAATTAAATGATCATAAAAAGGTCTTTGAGGAAAAACCATTAAGGGAAGAAAGAAAGTTATCTAATTATGTATTGTGTGAATTGTATCTAATTCTGATCCAGATTAAATAGAGATGTATTCATTTATAACAAAAACCTAATGATGATTTAAAAGCATCCTATTCGGCTTTGATTGTAAAGTGAAATACTTACCCCCTCACACAGATTTGATGTGATATGTCTAGGAGAGTCTATGAATATTCATGGCCAGTATATGAATTACATGTTCACATTCATATAATACACTTCTTACCCAAGCTGAAAGATGCATCCGTTTTCCTCTGGCAAGAAAATCATTAAAGCGAGTTGAAAATGGAAAAGCCAACAATCCCTTGTATAAAAGTTACAGCGTCCAGAGGGGCTGCCAGTCTAATAAATTGTTTGTTTAATGGGCTTGGGATGATGAGGTTGACAAGCGAACATGAAGCTTGGAAAGGAAATCTGCCCAGGTGGCCGATCTGCCTGGGGCCCAGGCTGCCTGGGTGCCTCCCTCAGGCAGAGACGAAATTCTCGGAAACCCACCTGCTCTGCTGGCAGTGAAGGCACACGCCGCTGACCAGTGCCCCTTGACTGGCCCCTTCCAGCTGCAGGCAGTCCTCAACATCGGGCCCAGGAGGTTCTGAACTTACTGCTGCATCTGGCCTCTCCATCGCCCGGAGGACTGCTTGGGGAGACATCAAACTGGGAGTTTAAGGTCTTGGGTGAGGACCTGCTCATCCACAGGCACACTTCACTGTCCTGGCCGTGGTCCTCAGGGAAGCCTGTGTGCTAAAAGATCCGTCCAAGCTGACTGCTCTTGGCCATGCACTGTAATGTAAAAGAACCCTACAGGGCAAGTTCTTTTGTGAAGTAAGGAATGCTTTCAGCTTCTTCCTGTTCTCCCGTTCCGGGGTGGAGTCTGGCGCTCAGTGAGGCCTCGGCAGTCCCGGACGGGCTTAGCAATGACGTGCAAGGCCTTTGCAGTCAGACAGTCTGCACTGCAGTTCCGGTTCTACCACTGAGTTGAGTAGGGTTGTTTACCCAAGCTAAGCCTCTGAATAGGGGAAACCCCTTCTCTAAAATGGGGATGATAATATCTTCCCTACAAAGGACCCCAGAGGATGAAGTGAGCAGGGCCACAGTGACCCAGGAGCCCCCCACTACGTGCTAGCCCTCAATACAGTGGGTGCTCCTGGAAATGGGAGGGATGCCCCACCAGGACCTGGACAAGTCGAGGCTGTGACGGTTACAGGATTGAAAGGCGAAGGTCCAGGCAGATCTGACCACTCCTTCCCAGCTTTGAAGCCTTTGCTTGAACCTCCACGAAAGCTCTTACTCTCCTTTTCTCTGGTTGTTTGCATATTTGTTTTCCCATATAAACTGAAGCTCTTCAAGGGTCTTAATAGACGTTGTATTACTAGGGCCCAGCACAGTGCCTGGCACACACATTGAACTAAATTAATTCAAACTGCAGTTAAAAAAATCTCCAAATGGGGCTTTGAGTACCAAGAAAAGGGGAAAGAGAACCCTGTAGATGAGTATTCTTTTATTTATATGTACAGAAAACCTAATCTGAATTGGTTTAAACACCAGTAACCAGTACATCCAGGAGAAGGACTGGCTCAAACGATGCCACCCGGGAACTGATTTCTCTTCCTCTATCTCCTGGTGCAGCTTTCTCTGGCTGGCACCATTTCAAACAGGCTCTTTGCCTCTAGCTAGCCAAATGACTGCAGAGCTCAGACCTAAAACTTCCCCCATTTCTCATCTAGCAGGAAAAAAAATCCGGAGTTTTTGTCCTGGCAAAACACTCATTGACACTTTAATGTGGTCATGTGCCCACCTCTGAGACAATCCTGGTAAGCTGATTGGCCTCCTGACACCTGAGCTGTGTACTTCTCCCTGAGCGGGAGGTGAGAACAGCTCCCTCTAATCTTGAATCAAGACTGGAGTCGGGGTGGATTCTCAGGGTGGCTGCTTGTTTTACAAGGTGCCTGGAGATTTTGGTTTTTTTTTTCAGCTATGGCCCAGCCAATCCACGGGGAGACAATTGCCAAAGATAGTTTGTGCCTCATGGTTCCCAAGAGGAGGGGGCATGCCACACCGCGCAGGCCGCCTGGGGAAGTTCCAGGAGGCAGAAGGAGAAAATGGGCAAAAGTCATTGTGGTTTGTTTTCATGGGAGGGAATGGACACGGAAGGGTAAACAGCTGAGCTGGTTCAGGGTGGCATAGTTGGAACAGTTTCGGTGTGCTCCGGGCTCAGGGGGGTCCTAGTTGTTGGTACGTGACCCTGGGGTGATTTAGGGCTGATGATGTCTGGGATTTCAGGAGCCTGATAAAGGAAGATAGGAAGATATATGGGGGGCATGGACTCAGGGGTGATTGGTTTGTATATTAAAGGGATGCTCACAGGCAAGTTGTTGTGAGGGAGGGCCAGTCCCTGCATGGGTCCACAGTGCCCCAAGATGTCAAAGCGTCAGAAATAGAAAATTCAAAACATGATTAATACAGTACTGGGTGGAAAAAGTTACAGATATCTACTAAGAAGACCAAGGTCTAATATAGGAATGTCATCTCACTCACATAGCCATTCATTCATTCATTCTCTAACATTCACCCAGCATCTCCGATGTACGGCACGCTGAACTAGGTACAAGGGACATAAAAGGGAACGAATCAGGCACGGTCCCTGCCCTTCTGCTGATTAGAGCCATGGATCCAATTATTAGAATTCCTAAGAATGGTTAGTTCAGTCCTACTAGGGCTTATTCCACATGATAGGGGATCCGGTAATTCATTTTTAAAGACTTTAATCTGTTTATTTATTTTAGGCTATAATGAGATGTTTGGCCTGGGAGTATATTTTGGGCCACCAAAGAAAAGATCTGATACTAAAAATATTCCCACAAGTGAGGCTAATCATTCATGATATGTATAGCATTTTTGAGATTACAAAAAGTTTTAACTATTTTCATTTATTCTTTACACTGTTAGAGAGAGATTATCCGCATCTCATTTTACAGCTGGGGAGCTGAGGTTTTAGAAAGAGGTGAAGTGATTTGTCCAAGGATTTATAGTCAGTAAGTAGCCAGGCCAAGGCTCAAAGCCAGGTCCAGTTTTCTTTACACTTTACCAATACTTTCCAAACTATGGGACCCCTACCAGCTGCACAGAGGCAGAACATTAAAATACATGACCGCACTTGGTGAGAAGTTTATTTCCATTCCAGTTCCCCTTGGTCCTTGTAGTTCTGCCAAGGTCAGTATCCTGTCTGTGCTAATGTGTCGTTAACATCTTTCTTTTGCTCATCTGTCTCTCTCTTTTGAAACAAGTGCTGGATTCCATCTCAAAACCTTTGGTAGGTAAATTAGATCTAGAATCTAAAACCATTTTGCTTTATTTAAGACAAGTAATAGTGGTTTTTCCATTTATGGTTGAGATACTAAGTTTCCCTTTCAAATAAGTTTATCTTTAAAGTTAAAAGAGTGTGTTGATTTAAAACAAATGCTAAATAAATAATGATATAGGTGGTTTGTGGAGATGTGCAAGTCATGAAAACAAAGCTCCCAAGTCACTGCCATCTGGGAGGGCTGCGTGGACCAGCAGGCAGGAGGAGACCTCCTGGGAGCAATGAAGAGTTTCTTTCACGTCTCTCTTGTCCAGGGAGGAAGGGGACTGGGCCAGGCCCCACGACATGTGGAAGACATGGTCATGAGCCTGTAAGACCAGCGGCTCTCAAGCCAGGGTCCACAGACTGAAGCCCGTCCAAACTGCTGTTTCCAAATCCTTTGTGAGAAAAAAACACAAGGACAGTGTGTATGTCAGTGCAAGAATGCCAATTGTTCTTCCTTAGATAAGAATGCACTTTATTCTGGAATAATGTTCTTTTTTTGGTATAAGTGCATCCATTTAAAAATGCTCATTCTTAAGTGATCACTTGATGATAGTAAATGGCCATTCTTTATTATAAATGTCTTTACTTGGCAAAACAAAATGCTGGCAATTTTATTTTAACAACCTATGCCTCTATTTTTTTTTTTTCCTATGTATCACTGAACCTCTGTTCTAAGGAGACTTAAATTGCAGGAAACACTTTGGCTTCTATTGTTAGAGGAAAAAGGTATTGATAGACCCAGCATTATAATTGTGGTTACTAGCAATGCAAAACAGCAAGCCATAACTCTTTACTGAACCCAGGCACTGCTGTTTATCATTGAAGAGATCCTTCTTTCTCTCCAGTGTGAGTAAATAAAGATGGGAGATTAGTGAAATCAGATAGCTGTTACATTAAAGAGGAAAAAAGTTCAAGTTTCAAGAAGGCCGCTACAAAAACAAATACACAGATCAAGCAGCCCCCAAATGCCTAGACCAATACGTAGCTCTCAGTGACCGTCTCCCATTAGATGGGCGAGCTGACAGCCCATTGAAAGCGACAGCCCCGCCCGCCTCGTGTATTCCAAGGGTGGAGATGTGAACTGGTACATCAGGCTGCCTCTTCAACTAGCAATTCCTTTTCCACTTATTGGCCTGAGAAAATACCGTAACTGGGCACAAAGAATTGATGACAAGGATGCTTATCAGGAACACCACTTGAAATAGTGAAAAGCTAGACACAACTTTAATATCCATCCCTAAGAGATTGATTGGGTAAGTTATGGCACATTTATACACTAGAGTACTGTGTAAATACATAAGAATATGCTGTGGAAAAATACTCAGTGTTGTGTGAAGATGTTAAGAATGTATTACTAAATGAGAAAAGCAAGAGTGAGACTTGCACAGAACATTGGCTACAGTTCACTTTAATTTTTCTTTAAAAGACTGGTTCAATATAGTGAAATTATGGGTGAGCTCTCTTTTCTTCTCTTAGTGTAAAAGTAGTTTCTAAAAATGTCTACAGTGAAAAATGCAGTACTGTTGCTTTAAGAAAAAAAGTGGTTTCCGTAAATTGGGTCCCACTTAACCTGTTTAAAATGGGTCAGGAACCATATGCAGAAGCTTAAAGGTGTGTGTTTGTGGGCTTGCATTCTGCAGTGCTGACGTGCTTCCCCTCGAACCAAAGGGAGACACTAAACCTCTCTGCGAACTCTTTGTAGATTCCCATCTGTGACTTGATAAATATTTGATGCAGTGGCCAGTCAACATCCCTACATTAGCGAAATTTCTGCCCAGGAGCAACTGCATAGCTCTCAGCTATGAGATCGGAGTAAGTTAAAAAGAGTGTATTCATTAGCCACTTCAAAGGATTTGGTTTTTTTAGCTGGCAGTTTTGCAGACTGGATTATTGGCTCTGCTGTCTGCTGTGTGATAACCGAAAAAACATAGCACTGCCAGGAGGAGTCTGCAGTTTTCCTTCACAATATTTTCTTTCCTTTGTGTTCACAGCCCAGGAGGCAAACGCAGAGTGAATCCTCCCCCTCCGTTGGTTAGACAGCTGTGACTATTTCAAGTGAGTTTAGTATCTGCCCAGTAACTTTGATGCCAAAACCCTGAAGTCTGGTTCCCCTGTGTGAAGTAGTTCTGTTCAATGGATGGACCACTTATTCACTCTACCCCCCTGTGGTTACAATTTGATAATTAAAAAGCACTTTTGTCCCTATATATCCTAAATTGGTGAGTAGAATGGGTGAACAAAATGTAGTAGGGCAGAGAAGGGACCTGAAACTAGCTGAAATGAGTACCAAATATAGGGGCTTTCGGAAGGACTTGGGCAAACTCCTACTCATTCTTCAAACCTCAGCTTAGATGTCACCTCTTCCTGGAAGCCTACCAGGATCTTTCTCCACAGTTCCAGGCTTGGTGATTCCCCTCTGTGCTTCTGGAAGCTGTGCTTCTCCTGTGAGAACCTCAAGACTGTATTATAGTTACTTGCTTGTTTATGTCTCCCTAGCAAACTGAGTTTCAACAAGATTGCCCTGTACATCACTGCCTTGTGTGGGGATCTAGCCCTTTCAAAAGTGCTGAATATTTATTGAATTGAGGACATTTTTCTTGAAATTACTGCTGCAAAGGACTTAGGAAATTGCAGGATCATAGGACATCAAATTGGAAAGTTTCCTCCATTGGTTGCTCAGGCCTTACCCACCAGAGTGCTCTGAGCAGCAATTGTCCAGTCCACTTGCACACTTTTAAAGACCAGAGAGTTCACCTGCCTTCAAAAGAGTCAGAGGTAGACTTTGAAATGACTAAAGAAGATGAGTAAAACAAAAGACGAATGGGGCAGGTCCTGAATTCCATTGAAAGTTAATCCCACTTCCCCCTTTTCCGCAGGGCCTTGATCTCACCCGAAGGTCAAGCAGACCCCACCGAGTAGCAATGTAAGGCTCTGCTTTTCAAACCAGAGGGCGAGACAGTACGCCAAGGAGTCCTTGAACTCCAAGATGAACATGGAATCTCTTCTGAAGCATCATTTTGGAGATCTGGAGGTAAACATTTTGTATTAAAAGATAGATACCATAGATACATAGTATGGGAAAATACATATATGATTTTTAAGAGAGAGCCTGAGACTTGAAAGAAATTGACCAGAATCTTTTGAGCTGAGCCCAAAGATGGGTTACTTTGGTGGAAAAAATATGAGAAAACTGCCCACTTCACAGGCTACCATCTTATGCCTCTTGGGGTTTATTTCCATTTCCATTGGTTTCTTTTGGGGATTGGAAAGACTTTACAATGAAAAAGAATCAGTGCATCATGGTGAAATTTCAGGCCACACCAACTGGGGTAGAGGGACGGGTATTTCCCAGAAGAGGCCTGGCATTTATAAAGCCCTTTCCCTAGTACTCTGTCAGCGTTTACCAGCTAGGCCCGGCTCAGGACGGGCACAGCAAGTGTCCATTTGATTCAGCATTGACAGTGTTGGGGCGAGCAGCTTAACCCCTTTAAAGCCTCAGTTTCCCTAGCAGTAAAATGAAATTAGAATAATTACCTTACAGTTGTCAGTTACTCTATTAAAAATTATAAACAATAGTTCTTATTGGCATTGATTATAAAACTAACATATGCTCAGTCAACCCACCCTTAACTTGGTGGGCCTGGTACAAAAATATAAATGGAGAACAGTATGTTTAAATATTTAGAAGTTAAAAACAAGTGAACAAACTGTTAAACAGAATAAAATTTCTATCCTTCTACCTTTGAAACAAAATTGAATACAAATCCTTTTTGTCCTTTTGAAAACAATATTTCTTTTATTGTGGGAAGAACATTTAACATGAGATCTAGAAAACAAGTTTTTATATGACTGAATATCAGCAAAATTTGAAGTTGTCTGATCTTTAATTTTTTGCACATACCTGGGAGTTCTGTTCTTTGCCTGATGTTTGGATGAGTTATAACAAAGGCATACATGATTCATACATTGAGATATTAACGATTCCATAAATTTTATTGTTTCTTCATTTTAGCAAAATTACAAATTATGTTGTTATAATTAGGATTTTTACTTAGTTTGTGATCTAATGATAGCAATGCCAAATTAGACAACCTTTCTTAAGTCATTTGTATTCTTATTTTAAAATTAATTTTAATATGGAGAAAACTTGCTGTTAAGCCAATAGCAACTGTAATTGTCAAAGTTATTATAGTAACATTTACATTCAGAAATCAATAATGGATCTTACATATCAAGTTCAAATAGTCTGATGGGGTCTTATGATACATTACTATCATATAAAATATATTCTAATTTTATCATATAAATCACTATCACTTGCATTGCAATTTTTACCTTCTCTAATGCAATATCTAGATCCATACAACATTTAAGCTCTATTCAAAAATTACAAGGCTGAAATATTATATGGAAAACCAAAAATGGAAAAATGTTCTGAGATTGATTCAAATCTTTCTTTAACTGACAC
Source organism: Manis pentadactyla (assembly GCF_030020395.1). Lineage (NCBI taxonomy): Eukaryota > Metazoa > Chordata > Mammalia > Pholidota > Manidae > Manis > Manis pentadactyla. The sequence continues at coordinate 105,915,561 of NC_080031.1, forward strand.
TATACCTGGATTTATAATGACCCCTAAATAGTCTTAATAGAAATTAGTTTGGGGATTATTTGTATGTGAATGTTCTCTTTCATAGTGATACACGTTTGTCTACTTGTTCTGATTTTCTTATATTTTATAGGATGTCACATTTATTACATATTTCACATATAGTTCATTTCAATCAGGAGAAGCTGTTTCCTCTAAATAAAAAAAAATTAATGTTAAAAAAGGCAAAATCACCAAACCAATAACAGTTCAAGGTTTTGGAGTTTCTGCCAGTTTTGGTTAGCTTTATTAAGAGTAAGCAACAGTTCACACCAGGCAATGTGGACAGTGCAAATTCAAAAATAATTTTCTAAAAAAAGTTAGTGAGAATGTTTGCTATCCTGATCTGGGTGATGGTTCCGTGAGTGTACACATGTGAAAACTCATCAAGTTGTACACTAAGATTTGTGCATTTTATTGTCTATACCTCAATTAAAAAAATTACAATAAAAGTATTTTCTGCCGGAGAGCATGATTCCCTCTACCTGAGGATCATCTTTTACTTCTTGTCGATTCTCATGCTTCTTGTTATTGTGTGTAAGTTAAATTTTATTGCTTTAATGACATTTAATCAGCATTCCCTTTGTGTGTCCGAATGTGGCCGTAGTGGCAGAAAAGCATGTTTTTTTTTCATCACGATGTCTCAAATATGAGCAGATACAGAAAGTAGTGTATGTAAATCATTGAATTGTTCCAAAGATGGTATCACTTATTGGCACAACTGAGAACGTGTCTCTTAAGAAATTCAAACAATGCATTGTCCATGGCTCACAAAAAATGCTTTTCTTACCTGTTACTTAACTGTATTAGTAGCTAGCTTTCATTATTCTTTTAAATCAATACCTAAAATTCAGTTTTTATGCATTTTTGTTTTTTTCACAGTAAGCATAACCAAGAAAATACTCATTAATTTTTTTTCTTCAATTTTAGTCTTCTGACAGTTTGACAATATAAATGACAAATGTTAGTTGCTCAGTAAGATTTGTCCAAATAAATTAATTAAACATTATATATATTTTTCTCACCTTTAATACTATTTTGAGCTTTCTTTTTTTATTAGCTTTTAATCTATCTTACATGCTTGACCATTCTGGCATCAAATTTGAAAATTATTTTTTCTACTAACCTAGAAATATTCCATTGTTTTCAGTGAGTGTTGTGCTGTTGCTTTCGCACAAAGCTTGGCTAAATATGGAACATCTATTGCTAGTCTCTTAATAAAAAAAGTAGCAGTACTTTATTTTATTTTTTATTAAGGTATCACTGATATACAATCTTATGAAGTTTCACATGAGCAACACTGTGGTTACTACATTCACCCATATTATCAAGTGCCCCCACACACCCCATTACAGTCACTGTCTATCAGTGTAGTAAGATGCTATAGAGTCACTACTTGTCTTCTCTGTGCTATACTTCCTTTCCTATTCCCCACTACATTATGTGTGCCAATCATAATACCCCTCAATCCCCTTCTCCCTCCCTCCCCACCTGCCCTCCCTCAGCCCTCCCCTTTGGTAACCACTAGTCCCTTCTTGGAATTTGTGAGTCTGCTGCTGTTTTGTTCCTTAGTTTTGCTTCGTTGTTATATTCCACAAATGAAGGAAATCATTTGGTACTTGTCTTTCTCTGCCTGACTTATTTCACTGAGCATAATACCCTCTAGCTCCATCCAGGTTGTTTTAAATGATAGGATTTGTTTCTTTCTTATGGCTGAATAGTATTCCATTGTGTATATGTACCACCTCTTCTTTATCCATTCATCTACTGATGGACACTTAGGTTGCTTCCATATCTTGGCTATTGTAAATAGTGCTGCGATAAACATAGGGGTGCATCTGTCTTTTTGAATCTGTGAACTTGTTTTCTTCAGGCAAATTCCTAGGAGTGGAATTCCTGGGTCAAATGGTATTTCTATTTTTATTTTTTTGAGGAACCTCTATATTGCTTTCCACAATGGTTGAACTAATTTACATTCCCACCAGCAGTGTAGGAGGGTTCCCTTTTCTCTACATCCTTGCCAGCATTTGTTGTTGTTTGTCTTTTGGATGTTGGCCATCCTTACTGGTGTGAGGTTATATCTCATTGTGATTTTAATTTGCATTTCCCTGATGATTAGTGATGTGGAGCATCTTTTCATGTGCCTGTTGGCCATCTGAATTTCTTCTTTGGAGAAGCATCTGTTCAGATTCTCTGCCCATTTTTTAATCGGGTTATTTGCTTTTTGGGTGTTGAGGCATGTGAGCTCTTTATATATTTTGGATATTAACCCCTTATTGGATATGTCATTTATGAATATATTCTCTCATACTCTAGGATGCCGTTTTGTTCTGCTGATGGTGTCCTTTGCCGTACAGACATAGTGGTATTTTAAATCAGTGTTTACTTGTCTTCTGGTTCCTTTTTTGATTATTACTGATTGTTCACTGTTGTTTTAGGCTTTTATTCAGTTCTATCATTTACATATGCTGGACTTTTTGTTGTCACTTTTGGTTACAAGTAGCATTTTATGTTCTTTTAATTGAAAATGTAAGTATTTCTAGTCACAAATCCTCCCCTTGGCCAGAGCTGATTGTGGAGACTAAATGTGAAATGTGCAGTAATAGTAACAAAAGACTGTCTTTCAACCTAAAATATAACAAAGTTTCTATAGTTTCTCCATTTGAGAAAAACATTTTATTACAATATGAAATATTAAAATTTCTGCCATGTTTATCCAATGGAAAATTCATAACCAGTGATTTGAATTAACTTACATTTTTCTGAAAGTATTTTCATGATTTAGGAAGGATGTGATTGACTTTTCCCAGGATCACTTGCCAATATACAGTAAAGATTCAAAGTTTTTATCTTTCTCATCTAGTTTGCCAATTCTTTCAATTTCTTTATCATCTGATGGGCAGGCCAGAAGTGCATTTATTTCTTCTGAGTTGTGAATTTTTTATGAAAATTTATCTTTTTCATTCTCTTCTTTTGATCAGAAAGAAAACTTCAATAGTAAAGCATATAAAGTTATGGGTGTTCCATCTGACCTGTTCTAGTTGAGGATTTGCTAAGAATACTTCTCTTGCTTAGCTTCATTGTTTTGCTTGCTAACTAAGTGTTCATTAAATAAGAGTATTTAATACCTGTTTATGAATGTTATGTGGGTCAGGCTTAGTGAAGTCTGCTTACTTTCATTGTCTGCAATTTAAAACATTGAAGCAAATGCAACTTACAGATTCACAGCAATCCCTATCAAAATACCAATAGCATTTATCAACAAACTAGAGCAAAGTATCTTAAAATGTATAGGGAACCACAAATGGCCCCGAATGGCCAAAGAAATCTTGAGAAAGAAGAGCAGACCTGGGAGTATCATGCTACCTGATTTCAAGTTATACTACAAAGCTACAGTGATTAAAACAGTTTGATACTGGCACTAGAACAGACTCATAGATCAATGTAACAGAATACAGAGCCCAGAAATAAACCCACACATATGGTTAATTATATATGACAAAGGAACCATGAATAAATAATGGGGAAAAGACAGCCTCTTCAATAAATGGTATTGGGGAAACTGGACAGCTATATATAAGAGAATGAAACTAGACCACTGTCTTACACCATACACAGAAGTAAACTCTAAATGGATTAAAGACCTAAAAAATGTAAGACTTGAAACCATAAAACTCTTAGAAGAAAACATAGGCAGAAATCTCTTGAATATCAGCATGAGCAATTTTTTTGGAATATGTCTCTCCAGGCAAGGGACACAAAAACAAAAATAAACAAGTGGGACTACATCAAACTAAAAAGCTTCTGCACAGCAAAGGAAACCCTCAACAAAACAAAAAGGCAACCTACTGTATGGGAGAATATACTCATAGATGATACAGCTGATAAGGAGCTAATACCTCAAATATAGTAAGAACTCATACAACTCAACTTCTAAAAAACAAATAATCCAACTGAAAAAATGGGCAGAAGACCTAAATAGACATTTTTTCCAAGAAGACATACAGATGGCCAACAGGCACATGAAAAGATGCTCAACCAACGTCACTAAGCATTAGGGAAATGCAAATCAAAACCACAATGAGATATCATCTCACACCAGTCAGAATGGCCACTATCCAAAAGACGAGAAATAACAAGTGTTGGTGAGGATGTGGAGGAAAGTATTCCTGCACTGTTAATGGGAATATAAATTGGTCGGCCACTGTGGAAAACAATATGGAGATTCCTCAAAAAACTAATAATAGAAATATTATATGACCCAGCAATTCCACTTCTGGGAATCTACCCAAGGAAAACAAAACCACTAATTTGAAAAGATATATGCGTGCCTATGTTCACCGCAACATTATTTATGACAGCCGATGTAGAAGCAACCCAAATGCCCATTGATAGTTGAGTGGATAAAGACGGTGTGTCTATACACACAATGGACTATTACTCAGCCATAAAAAGGAAATCTTGCCATTTGGGATCACGTGAATGGGCCTGTCACGCTAGGTGAAATAAGCCAGGCAGAGAATGACAGCTATTGTATGATTTCACTTACATGTAGAATCTAAAAAACAAAACAAACAAAGAAAAGAAGCAAACATACAAAAAGAAATAGACCCATAAATATGGACAATAGGCTGTTGGTTACCATAGGGAGGGGGCTGGGTGAAATAGGTGAAGGGAATAAAGAGGAAGAAACTGCAAACTGTAAAATAAATTATTCGTAGGAATGGAATTGCAGCATGTAGAATGTAACTAGTAGTATTGTAGTATCTTGATATGGTAACGGGGGGACTGCACTCCCAGAGGCAAGAATCTAGTAATGGGTGTAATTACCAAGTCACTGTGTTGTACATCTGAAACCAATGTAATTTTGCATATCAACTTTATTCCAACAAAAAAAAATTGAAGCAGCCCACTTTTCTGTTCTGTTTTTTTCTTTTCAGCCCTTGCTTTTCTGAGCTCCACTTTCATTAGTGGTTCTATCTCAATATCGACTTGTTCTTATTATCAATGAGCTACAGAATTAGTAGATTAATTATAATAACATTTGAAAGGTTCCAAGTCTGCATATACTTCATCAAAAATATAATTACAGCAATTATTTTAAAAAATTAAAAAAATTTTTCTATATAACCTCAAAAAATTATTTTTTGTCTAAAATATCGAAAGTATCTATAAAATGAATGAGCAAAATAGAAATAATAACTAGTGAACATTAAAATTTAAATAAAGATCATTCAAATAAAGCTTATTTTGTTTCTAAGTTTGTCTTACAAAGTATTTTTATGATCATAAAATTAATTCATTCAGTGTTAATCAGTTAATGCAAAAAAATTGGTTTATGCTTCAAACATGCTATGTCTAGACTACGTATAAAAAGGAATTAGGGATAATATCATCTAATATTGCAAAATATTCTTTTGCTGCCATATGTAACTCCTGCAAATACTACTGCAATACTTTGTGAGTGCTTATTGGTCCACGAACTAGGACTCAAAGGCAGCAAGAAAATAGAGGCTCAGCACTCCTGGGAAATGATACTTTATTATGCAAGAATCTATAGCGTTCATGACATCTGAGAGGAAGGATTTGACAAGTTAATTAATTTGTCTTTTCTATTACCTAAATGCTCCCAAGCTCAAATTCTACTCATGCGGTATCATTCCACGATGCTAGCAGAGGAACAGGCCACAATTCTTCATGACAGCTGGATAGAGTCACCTTTTGTTTCCAGAACAGAGAGCAAGAGATACGGAGAAACATTTCCTGTGGTGTGAGTGGTGTTAGCCACCAGTGTGGATGTTTAGGGTTATGGCTCTTCTGTGTCAGCATTGAGCACCAAATCTCACACGTTCTTTAGTAAATTTACCTTTTCATAGTGCATTTGTGATTTTCAGACCCTCTAACACTTGAGATCTGAGGTAAGAGCCTCTCTTGACCAAGTCTAAGGGCTAAACTCAACTTAAAAAATTCAACACAATTTACATGTATAACTTAGATGTATAGTAGCTTCCCCCTACCAGTGCCTGAATAAATTACCAGATAAACATTTTGGTGTTTATTTTTCTAGGCATCTTTTATAACTTTGGTAAGCTTCTTTTCCTACTTAACAATATATTATGCACTGCTTTCCATGTTGTTACATAAAATTCATCTTTATCTGATTAATAACTGCATGACACTCAACCAATTTTTTTAAGCCAATCTCTTCTTGAATGACTTTTTTCCCCCAAATTTTTGTCGTTTAAAAATCCCTTTATGGGTTACTTGGATTTCATTACTTTAAAAAAAAATCAACTTTTTACTTTGGGATAATTTTCAACTTGCAGTAAAGTTCCAAAGATTGTACAGAGAGTAACTGGGTGCCCTTCAGCCAGCTTCCCTGAATGTTAACATCTTACAGAATCATTGTCCATTTTCAAAACTAAGAAATTAGCATTGATAAATATTATTGGCTAAATTACAAATCTCACTGGAATTTCACCAGTTTTCCACTAATGTCCCCCCCACCCCTTTTTTATTGTGATAAGAAAACCTAACATGAGATCTACCCTCTTAACAACTTTCAAGTGTGTAGTGTTTAACTGTAAGTAGTGTTGTGAAGCAGATCTAGAAGTTTTTCAACTTGCATGACTGAAACTATACCTGCTGAACTGCACCTCCCCATTTCCCCCTCCTTCTAGCCTCTGGCGAGCACCACTCTAGCTTTACACTATTCTGAAACCACAACTGCATTTGATCAATCACAGCTAATTTACAAATGTTAGTGAGGGCAGGATTGCTCTGGAACTTGCGCTGTGCTCGCTGAGAAGCAGACAGACCGACTGGGGAGCACCCGGGGCTGGGCCGAGATTTCACATACTCCGGTAAACGGTGGGCGTGGGGTCCGGGGTAAAGAGCTCTAAAGCTGCTGGTATAGTCTTGGCTGTGAACTTCCAAAATTACAAAGCTCCTTTTCAGGAGAAAGTCTCATACCAAGAGTAAACTTCTGAGAGTAGAACCCAAATGGGGAAGGATAGGTAAGAGAAGTGAAGAAAAAGAAAGTATGTAAGAGAGCACAGGAGCCACTTCTCAGAAAGCACAGGGCTATTAAAAAATAAATTCTTTGTAAGGACATCAGTACAGGGAGATTTAGAGCAATGAAGTCATAAAAGTTGTCCTGACTCACCCCTCCTTCATAAGAGAAAAACTCAATTCATATAAAAATGAGCAGGACGATAAAACTGTATTCAAATCCAACACTAAGTTGGATGTGTTAACTAAATTTATTGTGATAACCATTCTGTGATATGTACATTTATCACATGACTGAATTGTACACCTTAAACTGACACAATATCAACACTGTTATTATAAGAAAAGAGGAAAATAAGGGGTAGAATAACATTCCAATAATGAAAACATATCAGAAGGACATGCTTATTAAACAGATGAAAAATTTAACTTACTATTTTAAAATGAGCTTAAAACTAATCAAATAATATTAGGATATAACTATATAAATCAGAATTAGAAAAATCTGAGAAATAAGGTAGGAGAACTCAGAATTAATATTAATCATTTGATAAATAGAAATTAATCATTTAATGAAATAGAAGGACCAGAAAAATGAATAAATACAACAGATAATGCCTTACCATAAATATGAGGTGGAAAGGAGGGAATTTCAGCAAGTCAGAGATTCAGGAGAAAGTGGGGGGTATAGAAGGAGAGCAAAAATTATCAACACACACATATATAGGTTGGATAATATTTTATTATATATATAATAGAAAACCCACAAAGAAGAAAATGAAAAGCAGTGGAAATTTAAAAGTAATTTAAATTAAAAAGCTATGATTAAGAAAACTTTACTGAAATAAAGACATGTGACACTAATAGTAGGAAATCAACCCAGAATGACCAATGTCAAGATATATTCTGAAAACACTTATGGACTTTATAAAATAAGAAAAAAGTCATTTGGGCATCTAATCAAAATATCAAGTCACTTAAGTGATTGACTTCAGACTTTATTCCAGAATAGATAGACTAATGTATTGAAGATACTCAAGGAAAACAAACATGTCACAAATTATGAACATAAAAGAACCAGAGAGTATTGCTCCCATATGCCTTTCCTGAGGAAGTTACTAAAGAAAGGTTTTTAGATGACCAAAATGGAAAGACATTGGTTTATCAATTGATGATGTGCATCGAGCATATATTTACCCATAAAACAATGATGGTTATAAGAAGAGTAGATGCCCAGGAAAGTAGATATCATACAATAATTAAAAAGGTAAAAAGGTAAAAGAGATATCAAGATTTCAAAATTACAAAGGATTGATCAAGAACCACATGCTATTTTCTACTTATTGATTGTTTTATACTTAATGATTGGGGTAAAAGGATATTTATTCAAATGAGATGCTGATGGATAGAGATGAGAGAGGAAGGAAGAAATTACTAATTCCAGTATTGTTGGGGAACCACCAGAAAAATAAAACAAATAAGATGGGGGTGGGGACTAAGGTTATTTTAGCTTTAGTATAAAAGTAACCATGAAAATAAAAGTAAAAGCTTCCTAAATACAAACATATTTGAGAGAGCAAATAAAGCAGGTCACATAGTGAAAAACTAGTGCTATAATTAATGACTTGTGTGTGTATAACATAGAGCAATATGAAGTGAAAAAATAGGAGCAGAGAAGTGTACATAGTACACTATTATTTGAATAAAAGGCAAAATAATATATATATAAGGAATGTGTATATATTTGCTTAATTTTGCAAATAAGAAAGGATATTTGAACCCAAGGAAACAAACCAATTTCAAGGTTTAAAGGTTTTTAAACATGCCATTATCTTTAGTGGGTAATATTCTAAGGATTAAAAAAAAGCTTCAAACAATCTTGAGCTTTCTTAGTTGGTCTGTTGTTGGTAGTGGTGTTGATATGGTTTTGGATACTGTATTTGAATGTATTGTAGGGAGGAGCAAATGAGTAAATACACTGGTGTTGGTGAAAACCAGGGTTCTCACTGTAGGAGAAAGAAGATGAAAATATGGACTGGGGGGAAAGAGGAAGAACCCCATGGTATTGGATTGGAGTTGGGGGATCAAGATAAATTCATTATTTAAAATACAATATACAGTTCTTCCTGGCTCTGTTTTCTGAAAGGTCTTAGAAGCAAGGGCAACCCAAGTGCAGTGAGCACCCTTACCATCCTGTCCTTGGGTTCTAAAAACTGTTTCCCACTGAAAGGAACCCCGTCTGATTCTGAACAAGATGAGTCTGGGACTTCACTAGGGAGCACAGAAGTGCTCAGACACTGACGGGGCCATGTCAGGAGGACACAAACCAGCAGGAAGGGGCTGTCATTTTGAAGGGGCCAAATCTGGGACAAATTGAAAATCGTGAGAACATTGGTGGGAATGAATAATATAAGTTCATAATGATACTCAAGAAAATTTTAAAAATGAGTGTGAGGGAAAAGTAAGCTCTTTTTCTTTTTTTACCCACTTAAAAAAAAATTAAGGTACCATTGATATATAATCTTATAAAGGTTTCACATGAGCAACATTGTGGTTTCAACATTCATCCATATTATCAAGTCCCCCCTGACCCCTTTGCAGTCACTGTCCATCAGCATAGTAAGATGCTATAGAGTCGTTACTTGTCTTCTCCTCGCTGTACTACCCTTCCCGTGATGTAATGATATTGTGTGTACTAATTATAATGCCCCTTCAGCCCCTTCTCCCTCCCTCCCCACCCATCCTCCCCACCCCTCTCCTTTGGTTACCACTAGTCCCTTCTTGGAGTCTGTGAGTCTGCTGCTGTTTTGTTCCTTCAGTTTTGCTTTGTTGTCACACTCCACAAATGAGTGAAATCATTTGGTACTTGTCTTTCTTTGCCTGGCTTATTTCACTGAGCATAACACCCTCTAGCTCCATCTATGTTGTTGCAAATGGTAGGATTTATTTCTTTTTTATGGCTGAATAATATTCCATTGTGTATATGTACCACATCTTCTTTATCCATTCATCTACCGATGAACACTTAGGTTGCTTCTGTATCTTGGCTATTGTAAATAGTGCTGCAGTAAACATAGGGGTGCATATGTCTTTTTGATACTGAGATGTTGTTTTCTTTGGGTAAATTCCTAGGAGTGGAATTCCTGGGTCAAATGGTATTTCTAGTTTTAGTTTTTTTGAGGAACCTCCATATTGCTTTCCACAATGGTTGAAATAATTTACATTCCCACCAACAGGAACCTGTAGAACAGGTTCCCCTTTCTCCTCATCCTCTCCAGCATTTGTTGTTTCTTGTCTTTTGGATGTTGGCCATTCTAGCTGGCGTGAGGTGATATCTCATTGTGGTTTTAATTTGCATTTTCCTGATGATTAGTGATGTGGAGCATCTTTTCATGTGCCTGTTGGCCATCTGAATTTCTTCTCTGGAGAACTGTCTGTTCATATCCTCTGCCCATTTTTCAGTCGGGTTATTTGCCTTTTGGGTGTTGAGGCATGTGAGCTCTTTACATGTTTTGGATGTTAACCCTTCACCGGATAAGTCATTTACAAATATATTCTCCCATACTGTAGGAGGCCTTTTTGTTGTACTGATGGTGTCCTTTGCTGTACAGATAAGGTCTTTTCCTTAAAAAGTAGAGTGCCAGCTAATAAGTATAGAAGAAATGATAGAAAATGAATGTGGTTTCACAATCACTGATACAATAATTGATTCAGGGAAGGTTTGTTAGTGGTTGCTAAAATGCTGGGTGAAAATTGTTGGGGAACAAGAGGTTCTCATATTCTCAAAGCTCCAACCCACTGATTACTTACTGATTTTAAAGGGAGAAAAGGTAACTCTACGATGGAGAATTCCAGCAGGCAGCACTGTAATCAGCTGATTAAACCTAGCTCGACCAGAGACAGGACAGTGAGGCATTGTGTGCCTCTTGAAGTGAGGCACTGGAAAGGACCCGACATTGCCTTTGTAGAGTCTTTGCTAAAAATGTTTAACTAAATCTAATTCTGAAGGAATAACCAGACAATACAAACTGTGGAACATTCTATAAAAGAACTTGCCTGAAAGTCAACAACAAAAGACAAAGGTCGGAGACCCGTTTGAGAACAAGGGAGACTGCAGAGATGTCTCCGTGAACACAGCATGTGGTTCTTGATCAATCCTGAGTAAGAACAAAAACAAAGACAAAAATAAGACAAAATAAACCAAAAAAGCTCCCAAGGACATTAAGTTAGAGAATAATATAACCAATATTAAATCTACTATAATGACAATTTGGTTTTATAGGACAGTGCCTTTCCTTCTTAGGTAAATGTTGAAATACTTTAGGGTGAAGCTTCATAAAGTCTTTACCTTACTTTCAAATAATTCAGTTAAAAATAAAAACACCCCTTATAGGGAAATATGTACAGTGAATGTATGTAGCTAAGTGATAACTGGTGAATCTAGGTGAAGGATATTTAAATGTTCATTGTATTATTTTTTTCAACTGTTCTGTGGGTTTAAACATTTTCATAATAAAAGTTACGGGGAGGGCATTGCATGAACACATGGACTGGATGCAGGTGCGTGACTCCAGGACGGTCAGTCTGCGGGGTGGCCAGCTGTGACCTAGGGCCCAGCCGAGCTGGCCTGCAAAGATGAGCTGCGTTGTGACTGTTGGGACCCTTTTGGCATCAAGTAACAGGACACCTGAGTCCAAGAGGCTTAAACTGTGAGGACACTTAATTATCTCATGTAACAAGAGGCCTAAAGGCAAATGGCTGCAGGGCTGGTCAGTTGTCAGCTCAAGGATGTGAGAGCCCTCCTCCGCCCCCTCTTCTGCATTCCTCTTGGTTTTACTTCCTTGTACAGAATGGCTACCTCGGCTCCAGGATCACGTCCTCGCAGGACGCATCCAAAGCCAGCAGGAAGGGGATGGGCTAGCTCCTCCTCAGGCTTTGTCCTCCGCATCAAGGATAAAATTCTTTCTCATAAGCCCCCCAGAAGATTCCTTTTATGTCTCATTGCCCTTAGAAGCCAATTCCAAGTTGCCATTTGGGGCTGTTCACTTGAACAAAGCTGATCGGGAGGGATGTTGTTGGATGGGTGACCAGCGGCATGGCCACAGGAGCCAGTCAGCCTCACTTGCTCAGGAATCGGAGCCCAGGAGCCCAGGCTGGGTTTGCTGTCAGCAGTTAAGGTGATGGTGAACGGGCAATAGAACCTGAGTCAAAGCCGTGGGACACCAGGTCATTTATGCCAAGGTTAAGACAAGAAAAGGCTGCAGGGAGGATGAGGAAGCCATTTGGTACAGAAAGGAGAACAAGCCCACCTACTGAGGTAGGCAGAGCTGCTGGGGGGTTGGGAGCTGCTCGCTTAACTGCCTAGATCTCAGGTCATTTCTGGCCATGGTTTCAGTTTTAGGTCACTGAGATGTACCAGTCAGGATTCACTCGCCAGTAACAAGAACAGAAAGTACTGCCCTCGCACAAAAGAGGTATTAGTTATAAATGTACAGGAATGTCTTAAACTACCCAAGATCTACCTGTCTTTAGAAAGTACTAGAACCTGAAGGTGCTGGAACTAGGGATTCTCTCTGCCTCTTTCTCTGTGTTTCTCTGTGGCCTATTTCGTTCCTGTCTCCTCAGGAGGGCGTTTGTGCTTCACACTCTCCCTGTTATACCCCCACCCATGCCTTCTAAATTTGTGTTAAAGTTTTGGCCCCACAAAGAACCCAGGTGGTAGTCAGTTCCTCAGGCCTAGTTTCAAATTCCCAAAGAAGAGAAGCTGACAGGCCTAAGTTGGATCAGATGGCTAATCTACCAAACCTAAGGCTTCAGGTCACAAGAGACAAGCATGTGACAGGAGGCACAGTGCTAGGAGAGAGGACTCCTTGACGGAAAGACGTTCCAAGAGGCGTCTGCCGTGATCTTTAAGATAGTGGCTTTCAAGATTGAGGGTGGCAGTTTGCCCCCTGGGGACATTTAGTAATGTCTGGAAACATTCTGGGGCTATCACAACGTAGAGGGGTGGGGACTCCCTGCGTCTAAAGGGTAGGGGCCAGGGGTGTTGCTAAACATCCTAGAATGCTCCCGCAAGGAAGAATTATCTAGACCGAGACGTCAGTAGTGCTGGCGTGGAGAACCCCCTCCTCCCTTTGCATTCTAGTAAGTGTTCTTTCAATCAGGTGGAGCAGATGGGGCACCCGCGGAGCACAGACCTGGGCCTGCTAAGCCACAGGACTCAGTACTGCTTGTTGGGCAGAGAGTGAATGAAAACGGCATTCGGAGTGTGTGGATGCGGGTCCCACTGCAGATTACCTGGGTTCAGGCCTTCTCTTCGAAGGACCCCAAAGGCAGAAGGTGTTGAGGCTCTGCCCTGGGTGGGAGATTGTTAAACAAAAAGAGAAGATGGGATAAGCAAAACAGAACTACACACACACCCCCCTGGCAAAGTACCCAAAACAAACAGTAGCAGCTGCTAACCTGCTCCTCGGGACACACCATAAGGCAGGTCTGTAAGTCCTGAACAGCTGCGGGCTATGAATGGACCGTTTCTTTTTTCCACACTAACTTGTCAGGCAGGAAAGTACAGGCTCCAGGCCATTGGGTTTCTCTTGGCTTAGTCAATACAACATCTGCTTTCATTTCCTAAGGAGCATTGTTAGCCTAAAATGTTTAAGAAAAAAAAATTCTGTAAATGGTTCAGAAAGGGGAAGGCTTCAGGAACAAGTTGAAGAAAGAGTTTGTAAGGCTGGGCATTTTCCCGAAATTCCTGATAAACCCAAGTCTGCTATTTGGCAAAAGAGAGGAAGTTTTCTGAAGTTTTCTGCCATAAACCCCAGAAGTTAGATAATTCAGGATCTTTGCTGCCCTCTACTGAGTATAATGAAGACTAGCGGGGGGTTGAATGAAGGAGAGGCTTTTATCGCTTCATTCCTTCATTTAATTTTTCAGCGAGTCTTACTGAATGTATATTCTGTGCAGGCATTAATAGAGTTGCATAGAAAATACCCACACGAGGTCCCTGTTCTCATGGGATGCACAGTCTAGCAAAGGAGACACTGCGTATAAGTCAACAGGTAAGAAACATTTTAAGGCTGTTCAAAGTGCTCTGAAACTAATTAATGGTAATGAGGGACAGGGGGCAATTTAAGATGGTTTGGGCTGGCAGGGGGCATGTGAGCTGAGACTGGAAGATGAGAAAAAACCAGCTGTGCTGAGAGCAGGCGCAAGGGCCTTCCATGCAGGTGAAGTGGGTATAAACTCTGGAAGCAGGGAAGAGCTGGCTGGGTCCCTGAACCCGGTGCAGGAGCAGGGGTCAGTGTGTGGAAAACCAGGCCGCAAAGGGACTCTGCAGTCTGCAGAGGAACTTGGATTTTATTCTGAATAAATCTCACTCAGTAGAAAAAGCTATTGAAGGGTTGCTATTTTCGCTTTTTTTTTTTTTTTTTTTTAAATAATTATTTTTTATTGAAGGGTAGTTGACACACAGTATTACATTACATGAGTTTCAAGTGTACAACACAGTGGTAGAACATTTATATACATAATTCTAGGTTCCAGCTATCACCCTACCAGGCTGCCACAATATCTCGACTATATTCCTTATGCTATACATATTTTCGCTTTTTAAAGATGATTCTTTTCAATAGGACATATTACCTATAGGATATCAATGGAATTTCCCAGGAGTATCAGAAAGTGTGCAAAGGTGCATACATTACATTAAATAGATAAGTAAAGGTCTAGAATATTACTTTGTCTCCTGTGTGCATAATGGATGGTAGGGCAGCAGGACAAGGCCCGGGAGGCAGGGAGCCGTGCTGGGCTGGAGCGAAGTGACGCAGATGGACAGAAATGGATGGACTTGAGGTTCCTTTGGGTTTGCGCCTGCAGGACCCGCTGATGGCTTGGATGTGAAAGGAGGTGACAGAGAGAGCTGCCGAGGCTACAAGGACAAGAGATCAGCTGTGCTGTGCGGTAGAGAAGGTGGCGTCCTCAGGCCCTGTTCCTGGCTCCTTGCGGGCCAGCAGGGGCCACTCGCTGTGGGCCTCGGCTCTCTTTCCCTCTGCTCAGGCTGGGTGATTATGCCTGACAGGTCTCTGGGAGGCCTCCCTCATAAAAATGGCTCTAAAGTGTTTTGCTAATATGAAGCCTCCCATAAATGTCAGGTGATAAGAATTACAGCCCCTCAGGCTCATGAAAGAGCAGCGTGTCATGGCCTGAGGAAGCCGCAGCGATGGTGAGGGCAGCGAGCTGTCTTTCCAGGCTGTATTTCAGGTTCGGGGAGGATGGCACTGGAGGAAGTGCAGTGCTGGCTGAGGCCAGAGCGGCTCTGAGCTGTTCTTGAAAGGCCCAGCTACCAGCCCGTCAGCTAGGCTGCCCTTCACCTGGCCCAGAGCCTTCTCAAGGTGAAGGGACACGGCCTAGATGAGTTCTTACTAGTAACTATTGGTTAGTCTTAACACTAAGTTTCTCTATTAGCTACTAACTAGTTACTGTTCTCAGGCAGGAGGAGTAGGGCTTTGGGGAATCTGGCCTCAGGCAGCTCTGATTCTGGGGAAAAGACCACCTACTGTTTTCCTCCTTTCCCATCCTCAACCTACCTGTCTGCTGATCAGCACACTGCACCCAGGTGTTCTCCCTGCCTCGCGCTGCGCCCCTGCTAACCATCTGTCTGGCGATGCTTTGAGGTGCCCCATATGTCTAACAGCCCTGCCCCTAGCTCCCTTCATTTCTCCCCCTGTCTTGCTCTTTCTGACACACACTCAGCATACAGCTAGAAAATCACTGGGGTCATATGACAAGCAGGGTGTTGTTCTGGGGTCCTGGAAACTGGGCTGAGGGGGAAAGAAAGATGATATGCAGACCCTACTCAGGAGTTACTCGTGAGTAACTTCGGGGATCACAAACACACTAAAAAAGTAGACCAGTAACAAATCATGCTGACTGACATCTAGACTGAGGGCTGACTGCGTGGCAGGCACAGGAGGGCCTCGTGATGACCTCACGAGGTGACGACTGCTGCCATTCTCATTTTCAGATGAGAAAGCTGAGGTTCGGGAAGGCGGTGACTTTTGCAGGGTGACAGCTAGTGACTGTTGGAACCTTTTTGCACCCCAGGGGTGCCCAACCCTCAAGCCTGTGTGTGCTCTGTCTCTGGCCCCTCAGTTAGGATAAAATGACATTCCTAATAGTATGGGGCAATATTCTGCAGGCTTGCCAAGTTCTGAGGCCAGGCTGCCTTTTGTTTTCCCCTAATTTCTCTTCTACACTCACACACACGCACCTCGATCCATATCCCCATGCTGACCCCTTGGGCCCTATAACATTTTGATGTTGAATCAAAATCACATCAACATTGTTATGTGTTCATTGAGAAAGCTTTTCGGGAGCAAATGCCAAAAGCTCTGATAACCTCCAAGAAATAAGAAACCCCCCCAACATACCAATGCATTCTGGATCAGTTTTCTATATCATATAAACTTTATATCAAGTTTTGCTATTAATTTTTTTATTTACTAAAGTTATTTCTGACAGAATTCTTCATTTAAATTTCAGAGTGAAGATTTGAATCATCCAGCAGTTCTGTGTCAAATTTTATCAGTTTTATATTATTTGTGTGTGATTTCTTCAACAAACTGATATTTCTAACAGAGCCAGCTTTCTTGGGTCAAATGTTGTAGATTTGCCTTTCAAGATTTGATCTTCAGTCAATTTTTAGTCAATATATTACCATGTGCAGTGATAATCATTTTCAGTTTTAATTTGTATCATTTTTACCAGAAATGTCCATTATGAATTGGATAGTAGACTAATAATTTTACTTATTTCTTAGTTAGCTAGTGAAAAAATGGGAAACATTTTATGTAACAGAGAGAACTAGGTAAAACAGAGGCAAAGATTCAGACTTGGAGAGAGAAAGACTGCAAGAGAGATCATATAATAAGAAAAATTGTATTTACAGTCATGGTAATAGCTAATGTTCATTGAATACTTACTATGAGCCCTTTTCTAAACACTTTAATTTTTACTTTTTAATTTTTTAAATTAAGGTGTCACTGATATATACTCATAAAGGTTTCACATGAAAAACAATGTGGTTATTACATTCACCCATATTATCAAGTCCCCCCACACCCCATTGCAGTCACTGCCCATCAGTGGAGTGAGATGCCACAGAGTCCCTACCTGTCTTCTCTGTGCTGAGCTGTCTTCCCCGTGACCCCACCACCACCACCACACCAACACTTCAAATGGGCTTACACTCCTTTAATTCTCACATCACCTCTTTGCAGAGATATGATTATTTCCATCTTAAGATGGGGAAACTTTGGCACAAAGACTGGAAATAAACTGTCCTGAATCACACAGCCAGTAAGTGGCAAAGTCAGGACTCAAGCACAGATGGCGTGGGACAGAGCAGCCGCAGCAGTCCTTACGTGTTGATTGCTTATTTCTTGATATTTCAGCGTGAAAACGTTCTCTGGAACAAAATGGTCGGGTGAGTCAGAATGTCCTTCCATCCCATGCTTTTCTGCCACCTGAAGTGCCCTCCCGTGTGGTCTGTCCTGACATCTGTCCTGACCTTGCAGAGGAGGAGCCCACTGCCCACAAGGCTGGGTCTCCTGCCCGTCTGCTGGGCTTCCCAGTGTCTGGGCGGATCCCTGCTGGAGAGCCTATCATCTGTGCTACACTTTTGCTTCCTAGTTTCCTCTTTAGACTATAATCTCCTTGAGGACAGGAGTTGGGTCTTGTACTGTTCCCATTTCCTAGTATGGGACTGATACAGATTAGGAAGGCTATGAAAATTCCTGAATGAACGTATCATTTCATTAACAGTGAATTCCGCTAATAGTGATTTGCTTTCTTATTTAGTACAATTACTTTGACCTAACAAGTTATTCTGCATAAAGGGCCCCGTTGCCTTTCATGACAGTTCTGGAAACTTCCTTATTCGGAGCTCACAAAGTTTTCGTGTTCTGATGCAAGTGAGTGGGCTGTTGGTAGACCATTTAATTTCCACATTTCTCCATTTTCCAGTTTGTTCTAAAAATCCTACAGTCTCCAGTGATAACAGAGCTCATTAGCAAGGGAATTTGAATATGATATGGAGTAAACCCAAATGCAAACCCAGAGCAAGTCTATTTAGAACATGTATCTGGGATTATAACTGAGAACTAGATGGATAATGTTGGAAAAATTATCCCTGTGTATAAATGTAGGCTTTCCAAGTGAGAAATCTTAATGTTGCCCCAATCTCTCTACGTATTCCACACTCAAATCCAATTGATCACCTAGTTCTATTGATCCTACCCTTTAAATAGCTCCTGAACCTGTCACTATCTTGCTGTCGTAGTCTCAGCTCAAAGTCTCCTCATGGCCATTCACAGCTTCTCACTGTCTCTGTACCTGCAACTTGCTGAGTTCTAACTTACCATTCTCACTGAGGTCAAAATGATCTTTTTTTTTTTTTTTGTAGATAATTATTTTTTATTGAAGGGTAGTTGACACACAGTATTACATTAGTTTCAGGTGTACAACACAGTGATTCAACATTTATATACATGATAATTCTAGGTACCAGCTATCACCATACCAAGTTGTTACAATATTTTGACTATATTCCTTATGCTATACATTACATCCCGGTTACTTATTTATTTTACAATTGGAAGTGCGTGTATGTATATATATATATATTTTTTTGTGAGGGCATCTCTCATATTTATTGATCAAATGGTTGTTGACAACAATAAAATTCTGTATAGGGGGGTCAATGCTCAATGCACAATCATTAATCCACCCCAAGCCTAATTTTTGTCAGTCTCCAGTCTTCTGAAGCATAACAAACAAGTTCTTACATGGAGAACAAATTCTTACATAGTGAATAAGTTACATGGTGAACAGTACAAGGGCAGTCATCACAGAAACTTTTGGTTTTGCTCATGCATTATGAACTATAAACAATCAGTTCAAATATGAATACTCATTTGGTTTTTATACTTGATTTATATGTGGATACCACATTTCTCTCTTTATTATTATTATTTTTAATAAAATGCTGAAGTGGTAGGTAGATACAAGATAAAGGTAGAAAACATAGTTTAGTGTTGTAAGAGAGCAAATGTAGATGATCAGGTGTGTGCCTGTAGACTATGTGTTAATCCAAGCTAGACAAGGGCAATAAAACATCCACGTATGCAGAAGATTTCTCTCAGAACAGGGGGGGCAAGGTTCTAAGCCTCACCTCTGTTGATCCCCAGTTTCTCACCTGATGGCCCCCCTGCGACTGTGCCTGTCTTAGGTTGTTCCTCCCTAGAGGAATCTTACCCGTCTCTGGCTAACCAGTCATCTTCCGGGGCCATACAGGGAAATGTAAAGTTGGTAAGTGAGAGAGAAGCCTTATTGTTTGAAAAGGTTAGCTTTTTACTTCTTTGCATATTTATGCCCTGTGGCTTCTATGCCCAGCATTTGTCTTGAGGTATCTTTACCACTTGGAAGAATTATGATACTCAGTTAATTCGATATGAGGCATGAATTCTATTTAAAAAATGATCATTTTAAGAAGCCAATCTGATCCTATCACTTGAAACCCTTAATGACTTTTCACCTGCAGAATAAAATGTTACCTCACCTACCCTTCTAGCCCCATCTCCTGCCACTCCTCTGTACATCAGAGCTTTAGATGTGAAGTTCCTAAAATTTCTTCCAAAATGCTGTCCTCACTGTATCCTTTCCTGGTCCTTGTTTGCTTTCTCAGTCTCCAGGTCCATAGCGGAGTCTCCCTCCTAACATAGGCCCTCTGGCTGTGTTTCTGCCTGCATTCCAGGCAGTATGGCATAAAGATTCCAAGCAAATATAGTGGTGTGGAATTGTCTGGCTATACCACTTAAATTGAGTTTAGGCAATTTGATTAACCTAATTCTCAGTTACCTCATCTGGGGAGTAGGGATAATACTTGGCTGCTGTATCTGATTGTCGTGAGGAATTACACGAGAAGTACCATGTAAGATGCTTGCATATGCTAATCACTTAGTAAACACTAGACATTGTCTTGGCTGAGATTTGGTTTGTCTACTTCTCTCCTAGACTGTGTTCTCCACGGACGGTGACTCTTGTGTCTTTGGCAGCTATATAGTTCCTGGCACAAAATCAGTGTTCATTAAATATATGCCAGGTGGACAAATGAATGGATTTGCCAAATGGACAAATGAACTATCTTCTGAATCTAAAATTAGAACACTTGGTCTGATATGTTTGTGTAATGGAGAAGAATTCAACCAGCTTCTAAAATGGTGAGTTATTGCTATAGTAATAAAAAATTATTTCCTCCATCCTGAGATTGGTGAGATGCTTAATGATACACTACAGTTTTGTAAATTTTAAGAGAACTTTCAGTCAAATTTAACTGAGGAAGCACAATGTCCTAAAGATGAGTTTTTGTCCTGTCTCTGCCACTAACCGGTTATGTGACAGTGAGAAAGTGAATAATCAAACTCTCAGGTCTCTCTTTCCTCATCTGTAGACAAAAAATATTGAACCAGATCATCCAGAAGATTCTTTTCAGCTCTCCAGTCAACTTCTTTTATAACTTCCCATGGTGGCAGTTTGGGGAAATTGTATGTGACAGATAAGTATATACAACAATTGCATTATAAGAGTCTTAAATATTACCTTTACATGAGGATTCCTGAGATGGCACTGTTTTAATTTGAGAAACAGAAACATCTTAATAGTATAATTTTAGAGCTGGAAAGAACCATAAAAGATGTCATTGTTGATAAAAGAGGAAAGAGACAGCCCTCCCACCCCCACAATTCAGTAAAATAGCATCTACTTGACACAATAGATTTTGATTAACTGTTTATGTTAATAAACCAAGAGACTGTAAATGTGTCATTGAGTATTTGGGGATAAATCTAAAGTTTCTGAGAGCTAAACTAGTAAAATACACACAAAGTGGACTTAGTAATAGTCATCAGTGTTCATAAGCCAAGAGATTGTAAAAGGTTGACTGGTTTATTATTCTGGGACAAAACGAAATTAGGGTATTCTTAGGGAATGTTATAATCATTCAATAAGTGTAGACCTAAATCATGATATGATGTCTTATTGAGAAAAAATTGTGGAAACAAAGCATAGGTGGTTATCCTAGAGCAGTGTACTCTGTGTTACAGAATCCGGATGGCCCATGGAATTATTTTAAGTATCTGCAAATTTATAAGCTCACCAGTCGCTTAGTGTCTATTGCCTGAGTCAGCCAATGATGTTAATAGTGAAAATGATTCCCTTTCTGTTTGCTTCCTATAAAACAGAATGGAAAAAAACACACCTCTTTTAAATTTTTCCTTCCAGCTGGGGAAGTAGGCTTAGGTTCTTGGGTAGGGCAGAGAGTTCCCCAGTGCAAGGGAACACACAGATGGTCTAAGTAGAAGGTATTTCTCTCTCTGGAACAGTGAATTAACAGGCTGTTATGACCCAATGCCATTAAAAATTCAAATAAGATAACTCACTGCCCTTGTTCAGCTTCCAGTCTCATTGAATTGCTTTCTCATAATTCTGCTTGCTCTGTAAGTTTGCCCACAGAAAGGACAGGAATATCTCCACCCATCTGATAGTTGTAGTTCTCTGTAAATAAATGGACAATTCTGGTTTATGGAGATGGATCTTTATATGCTCAGTTTAAAGTGAGTGCTCTTGACTTTGGTTCCAGTCTTATTTTGCCAACAAAATCTATTTGGGAGGCTGTAAAGCCAGGGGCTCAATCCTTAACCGCGTGTATCTGCAAGGCTGGGGAGGCCGTAGGGGCCCTCCCGGCGCTCCCGCAGCCGAGCCTTCTCCAGGGACACCTCTGCACTGCTCACCCTTATCACTAGGTGAGCATCTTGTCCAGTCCTCTGCTTTTGTAGCTGGACAAACTGAGGCTTTCATGACAACATGGCTGTGATTTCCACCCTCTGTACTTAGTTACATCATTGCTAGCTAGCTATCTGGAAGCTTCAAACATATTTTAAAAACTTCATTTTGAAATAATTTTAGATTAACAGAAGAGTTGCAAAGTTAGTGCAGAGGTACCCAGCATCCAGCTTCTCTTCACGCCTATAACCCACCGTGGCACATTTATCAAAATGATGGGGCGCACTGCTGACTACAGATGACTCGGATTCCCTTGGTTTTTCCCACTCGTGCCCTTTTCTGTTCCAGGACCCAATCCAAGGTACCACATTGCATTTAGTTCCCTGTTTCCCAGGTCGCCTTAAACCTGTGACAGTTTCTCAGTATTTATCTATCATGACAGGCACTTTTGAAGACAATTGATCAGGTGTTTTGTATAAAGCCCCTCAATCTGTGTTTGCTTAACGTTTCTTCAGGTTTAAACAGAGGCGATGGGTTTTGGGGAAGAATACCACAGAAGGGAAGATCTTCTTATTGCATCCTGTCAGGGTATGTGATGCCACTGAAGGTGTTAACCTTGGACACTTGGCTAAGATGGCACCTGCCAAGTTTCCCCGCTGTGAGCGCGAACTCATTGGAGTCACTGAGTCCAACCCACACTCAAGGAGAGGGAAATTAAGCTCCACCTTTTGGAGGGAGGAGTATCAAAGAATTCATGGACGTATACTAAAACTACCACAGTATTTTATAAATTTTGCTGGAGCAATATCCTGTTTCTCCTTAAAGTGCCCCCACTAATCTTAGAATGCGTCAGTAGATCTGGCCTGCAGCAATAGCTATTGTGGGGTCCTAATGGTGATTTTCTATTTTCCTAATTTCTCCTACATTTATTAGAAACAATATTTTTAATGTGTAATATTTGTACCCCAGTGTTTTGTGACCTGACATCTTTTTATCTGGCTCAGTTGTGGTCAACTTGTAGAAACCTTGGTCTGGAGCATATCTTTTCTTCTAGAAGAAAGATTCTTTTCTCCTTCCTTTTGTAGGTCATCAGACTTTCTATAAAAGTTTTCGCAATAAAAAAAGATCACATATACTGTCATTAGCTTTCCAACAAAAAGTCAAATGTGAGATTTCTGTTCTCTTAATCTTTATGAGGATGCACTTACTCTTTACAAATTTAATTTGTCTTGTGTTGGGATAGCTGGTATCATCAACAATTCACTTTTACTTTCTTACCTGCTGTTGGACTGTAGACTAATAATGTAAGCAGAAACATTTCTGTGTATCCGTTTAAATACTTCTATTCAGTTGCTTACACTTTAATGTTTCAAGGGCTTAGAAGAGTTTCTTTAATTAACAGGAAATTTCAAACATTAAGAAGTAGAGAGGAAAGTATTATAAAACCTCATGTACCCATCGCCCAGCTCCCACAGTTATCCAGGTAGAGTCAGCCTTGTTTCTTCTCTAGCCCCCTGCCCGCCCCTCACTACTCTCTCTCTTCCCTTGTTTATTTTGAAGCTAACCCCAGATGTTATGTTATTTCATCTGAAAGTATCCAGTAGGTTTTAGAATGTTTTACTGGTGCCAACTAGAAATAATAATCAGTTAATTTGCTCATTGACTTATTTATTGACCTGGCAATGAGCTACATTCAGGAGGAGCTGGTTAAACAATAGGAATACATCCCCTACTCTTCTGGAATCTGTACTTAACTGGACATGGAAGTCTCTATCTGAGCCACCTTAGTTACTTAACTTCTTAGTTACTTAGTTCTTTGTCCCAGTTTCTTGATATGTGAAAGGAGGTAGTAATGATACCTTCCATAGATGGTTGTTGTGAAGAGTAACTGGATGATGAAACCCAAGCATCAAAAGTGATTACTGATTGTAGTTAATTGAAATCGATTGAGTCTATTGAGAACCCATGAGCACATAATAACACTTAGAGAAGTCAGAAAAACTAATTTGTATCCAGTCGAGATGGCTATCAAACCATCTTTTTATTTTGAAAATTGATAACTAAAGGGAAATAATTAAGCATTTATTCACCATTTAAGTAGAGACTGTATTTTGGGGTAACTAGCCTCTGTTATTGAAGGAAGTCCCTGATTTACAGAAGAATTGTTAGCTAGTAAATGTAGAACGTAACATATAATTAGGAAATCATTATTTTGCCACCCCTAAGGAAAGTATTGATTCAGGAAAAGATAAAACCATGAAACCATTAGGTTAGTGGGTGATAGATAGGGTGACCAGTCATCCAGTTGTGCTGGAGATGGCCCTGGTTTATGACTGTTGTTCACATATAGTTATTAGTAGTTCAGACAATATTCTGATTACAGTGGAATGACTGAGCAGTCATCACACTAACCCAGCGTCAATCTTTAGCATCACTAAGGGTGGGACAATCCGATATTCATGTGTCTCATGGTTTGATATAATTGAATTACACAGCATTACTTATGAAGTTCTCTTGACAAAAATGTCCCATTTATATCTGATCAAGTCTACAGACCTAACTTTTAGCTTACAGGAAATGCAAGGGTTAAAGGAAGCAATCAGACCCAGAGTGTGGGACTGGCATGGCATCTTCAGCAAGTCAGTCATAATAAAACAGACTCTTCTGTGTTAAGAGTGACTTTAGCCACATAGCAACCAAGTGCATTGCGTGGTTTTGAACTGGATCCTGATTTGGCCAGACCAGCTGAGAAGGACATGCTACGGACAGTTGGGGAGATCTGAATGTAGGCTTTGTGTTACTGTTAATTTTGTTAGGTGTGAAAATGTTGTTTTTGATATGCAGAAAACAGTCTTTTTTTTTTTTAAAGAGATACTTACTGATGTATAATTAGAGGTGGTATGTTATATACCATTTAAGGGTGGGGTGTTATGATGTTTATAACTTACTTTAAAGTACTTCAGCATTAAAAACAATAAAGTGAGTCGACAAGAAATGAAATAAGATAAACTATGTAAAAGATACACATAATGCTCAATCTTATAATATGCAGTAACAACTGGTTGGAATATTACAAAGCCATCTAGGGTGCTTTAGGAGAAGACTATAAAAGCAGAAATTACCCAGGTGGGGGTGGCTGAGGTCAGATTTTCTCTCAGAAGAATCCTCTTGGAGGAGATAAGGTGTAAGTTGAGACTAGAGGGATAGTGTGCTATGTAAATGGCCTCCAGTGATCCCTGATTCCTGGTGTTCAACTTTTGGGTACTTCCCTCCCATTGAGTGTGGGCTGGACTTCTAATGAACAGAATATGGGCAGAAGTGATGAAATTTCATGGCCATATTAGGTAACAAAACGATATGTGGCTTCTGTGTGGGGCATTCTGTCTCTCTGTCTTACACTGTTCATGCTAGGAGAAGCAAACTGCCATGCTGTCATCGGCCCTGTGGAGGGACCCATGTGATGTGTCTCTGCAGTGAAGTGACACACGTCATCAGCTGGGTGAGCGAATTTGAAACCAGATCCTTCAAAATCAGGTGAGTCTTCAACCCTGGCTGACAGCCCGACTGCCGCCTCATGAGAGACCTCAAGTCAGAGGCACCTCCTTAGGCTGCACCCGGATTCCTGACCCATGAAAACTGTGAAATAATACATTCTGTTGCCATAAGCTGCTAAGTTTTGGGGTAATTTGCTACATAGCAATAGATAACTAATACAGATAGGGAAGAGTTGGGTGAAGGAGGGCAAGAAGGGCCCTACAGGCAGAGAGAAAACACATGAGCTAACTACCCAAGACAAGAATGGCTGCCTTTGAGGAACTGAAAGACATTAAATGTTGCAACTTAGAGAGCAGCAGGGAGAGATGAAGCTGCAGAGGTGGGCATGATGCAGATTTTGAAGGTTACAAAGACTAAGTCAAAAGTCTGTTCCATATCCTAAGGGCAATGAGAAGCCATTGAAACAATTGAAGTGAAGACATTTCAGAGGCTTAATTCTGAAAATGCTTCGCAGAGAACAGAATAGAGAGGGGCAAGGGTGCAAATCAATCTGGGGAAGGGGCTGAATCGTTCAGGGATGGTTACAGAAAACAGATGCCTTTTCTGTTTCTCTATTGCCTTTCTCTATTCAGACTCTGTAAAGGTCAGCTCTACTCTGTGACCTCACTATGGTTACGCAGAACTGGTGCAGGGATGGACATAATGGATGGACATAATGAATCAATACCAACTAATATGGTGGCCAGCCAATTTTTTTTTCCTGAAGGATTTGAACCTTCAGCCAGAGACTTGGCAGTGATGTTCGGACATTAGGCAGCGAGGTGAGCCAGGGCGTTGCCTTTATATACACATTGACTAGAAGGAGTAAGAACAGGCAGTGGATTTGCAGAAAGAAGAAACTAGAGCAAACGGGCAAAGATAACTCGAGAGGAGAGGCCATGTGTTCTCTGAGAAGGAAAGAAAGGAACAGGGAGGGAAGTTCCTCAGGTTCTCAAAGCTTCCCAGTCCCTGTAAAGGTCAGGGAACTAATATTCCTGTCCACAGACTAGTAGGATTCTTTCCTTGAAACCCTAAAATGTCTTGACTAGACAGATTTCTGCACCATGACTGAATAGATAATTTGATCTCTACAGATTAAAAAAAAATGTGTGAGTTGGGGGATAGAATGCAAATGCTCTGTCTTCTATTCCTAACACTTGGATGTTACTGAAGACACATCTTTGAACTCAATATATTCATAAGGATGTATTTCTTTTTTAGTTTAGGAGGCCTCCGCCCCATCTGGGCAGCCCAAATGCTGATACTACATAAGAGTTGAACTATAATAATGATTTCTGAGTCTCCCACACCTTGAGATTCAATGGAGATTAGAGGATGGGAGGTGAGAACCTCTTGTTCTAAATTCTGTAATTAGGTCCCAGGATGATGAGGTGACAGACAGTTAGTAGAGGCAACTGAGACACCATCTGGAAAAGTGTTGCCTGCTGCCCTGAGATGCCTGTACAGGAGGGCAGGAGCTTAGGGAGACTTCATACTCTCCTGTTGACTAGGAAGCAAGCACGGTGGTTATGAATGTGGGTTCTATAGCCTGACAGCTAGGTTTGTATTCCAGCTTTGTCACTCACTAGCTGTGTGACTCAGGTGCATTGTTTAGTCCCTCTGTGCCTTTGTCATCTGTAAAATAGAAATAATAACACGGCTTACTTATTAGAGTTTTTTAAAAGTCAAAGTTCAAATGTGTCAATACATATAAAATGTTTAAAACAGTGCCTAGCATATAGAAAATGAATGATGCATTAAGTTACTAATTAAATGAAGTACTTATTTAATTAACATGCTTGGCATACTAAGAACTCCACAAATATAAGCTATTATTATTTTCTGCTCTGATCCTGTATGTTGATTTAGTATGATGTTTAGTATCATAGAGTAATATTGTTTATCTAGTTCTAGCTTTTTGAATGATAGCTCAATGTCTTCAACATACATTTGCAAAAAGCAGAAAACTAACTTGATTTTTTAAATTAAGGTATCATTGATATACAATCTTATGCTCAGGTTTCACATGAGCAACACTGTGGTTACTAAAATCTGCCTATTATCAAGTCCCCACCACATACCCCGTTACAGTCACTGTCCATCAGCATAGTAAGATGCTATAGAGTCACTACTTGTCTTCTCTGTGCTATACTGCCTTCCCCGTGCCTCCCCTATGTTATGTGTGCTAATCATAACACCCCTTAATCCTCTTATCCCTCCCTCCCCATCCCATCCACCCTCCCCAGTCCCTTTCCCCTTGGTAACTGTTAGTCCATTCTTGGGTTCTGTGAGTCTGCTGCTGTTTTGTTCCTTCAGTTTTTGCTTTGTTGTTACACTCCACAGATGAGTGAACTCATTTGGTATTTGTCTTTCTCTGCCTGGCTTATTTCACTGAGCATAATACCCTCCAGCTCCATGCATGTTGTTGCAAATGGTAGCATTTGTTTTCTTCTTATGGCTGAATAATATTCCATTGTGTATATGTACCACATCTTCTTTATCCATTCATCTACTGATGGACACTTAGGTTGCTTCCATTCTTGGCTATTGTAAATAGTGCTGTGATAAACGTAGGGGTGCATATGTCTTTTTGACTCTGTGATCCTGTTTTCTTTGGGTAAATTCCTAGGAGTGGAATTCCTGGTTCAAATGGTATTTCTATTTTTAAAAACTAACTTGATTTTAATCTTTTAGGTAAAGCACTAGCTAACAAAGTCCTCCAAATCAACTCGGTTAACAAATACTACTTATTGAAGCTTGTTAGTTACTGCCTAGACCATGGTAAGTTGTTAGGTATAAAACCTCACAGAAACCCTTTATTTTCCAAATAAAGGAGCTGAAGCTATGAGAATTAAGTAACTTGCCCAGAATTGCACAGCCAGTGTTTCAGACAGGCCTATAACCCTTATCTGATTTACTCCAAAGCCTCTTAGCAACTTCTCTCCCGCTGCCTATGAGGTAGCTACCACGTGTAACTCTATTTCTGAAATCTCTTTAAATGTTTCAAAGCCCAATTACTTCCTGTAAGGAATAATGTAGCAGTTGCACAGTGCGGGCTTATGGGTGAATGAGCACTTTACTAGAAGTTAGGGATCCAGTGAGGAAAATAGAGTCCTTTTAAGTCTTTTTAGTCTGGAGGAAAGAGGAAGAAATGATATATGAGCTATGCTCTCTTTCTGGTTTCAGTGCTTCTTGGGAATTAGCTGTCCTCAGTTGGCTTGGGTGTGAGATCCACTGTGCTGGGATCCCAGATTCACCTCTTGTCAACTTGCACCAGTCATATCATCTCTCTGAGCCTGTTTCCCCATATGTAAAATGAGGACAGTAAGTCTGCCTTGCAGGGGTGTTAAGTGGATTAAAAGTAGTGCATGCAAACTACTTAATATGGATTTAACACAGGTGTTCAAAAAAGGTAGTTATTGAAAAGAAAAACCTGATTCTGCATTGGAAGCACTCTCAGGAGTCCCTTCTGAAGGGTGACTTCACAGACTGAACCTAAGAGAGGTAATACATGGAAAGTACTTAAGACAGTGGCTGATTTATATCGTTAGGTCTGAGTAAAAACTACCTGTAGTTATTTTATTATTTTGAGCTCCTTAATGATAGGGTTCATCTTCATTGTGCCTTTGAAACCTGAGAGCCTGAAGTGTTTTTTTTCTTTCATAGAAAAGAAACGTGAATACTCATCAATTCCTTCTGGGTGTCAGAGTGTGCTGACTTCAGACAAGTGTATTTTAAACTGATGGACAATTGCTTTAAATTATAAATTGGGGAGAGGTTTGCCTTCCCCAACTTATTTAACTTTCTTCACACAGCAACTTAACCCTCATCGGCCTGTAACTAATTATTTAATCCAATTTAGGAGGCATTCTTGAGGTCAGTAATAATGTTACTTAATGACACGACTATAAATCGGGTGCTAGCTTGTGACTGCTGATATTGAAATGATGGTAAATAACTCATTTCCGCAGCAACTCTGTTACCGGTTTAGGCGCGACCCAGGTCGTTTTTGATTGGCTCCCGCGATGTGCATGGTCTCGGCCTGAGCCAATATGGCCAATACGTGGTCAACATGGCTCCACCATTGGCTTTCCGGGAAGCCGGCAGACACGTGGCCACCGCAGGCAGGGCAGTAATACGTGGGAGGACCTAGTTTCTCTTATCGCGAGAGGGCGCCCGCGGTTCCTCTGCTGAACTCTCATTTCCCATAAAGCCTCCAAGTGACCAATCAACTGGCTGTCTCTATACCGCTTTCAAAGTCGGCGCGCCCTTTCACTAATAGTAAGGCAGATACCGCCCTCAGTTTTAAGATTGACGGAATATTTCACCAACCATCTCGAAGATCCCCGCTACCCCCGCCTCTCTCGCACGGGATTGACGATCCGTCCGGCCAATAGCAGACGCCCAGTCGGCGGGTGGATGAACGCGGCCTTCTGTAATGGCGGAGCGTGGCGGGGACGGGGGGGACGGTGAGCGATTCAACCCGGGGGAGCTCAGGTGAGGGACGCTGTCCTTTCTTACCCGTCGGCACGCCGGAGTCCCTGGGGCTAGGCCTGCCGCGGGCAGGTCCCGGGGCGGAGCGAGGGAGCAGGGGCCGCGGCGGCTCGGGGCGCGGGCCGCATGGGCTGGGCCAGGGGAAGGTGCCTTGAATGAGAAAGACGGGCCGGGCCGGGCCGCGGCCTCCCGCGCGCCCTTGGGGCGCCGCCTGCGGTTCCCGCGGGGCCGCAGCGCCGTCGCGGCCTGCGGCTCGGGGCCGGGCGCGGTCACCCTCGGCCTCCCCCCCCACCCCGGGCGCGGCCCTGGGGTCTCCCGAGTGCCTTGTTCCCTTTCCCCACGTCGCTTGCTTTTCACTTTGCGCGGCTTCCCGCCCTTCCTGTTCGCGTTTGCGGGCAGGGGCAGCCGCTGTCCGGTGCCCCCGCGCCCCGTGAAGCGCCCCCGCAGGGCCGCCCCGTGGGCCCTCCCGCCCGCCGCTCGGGTGGCCGCCTTCCGCCTCCGCGGGCCGCAGACCGGGCCTGGCCGCCGTTAAGTCACTGCCCACCGCACAGGCGAGCCAACCGAACCTCGCAGAGATGGAGGAAGCAGAGCCGGGCCGCGCTGGGGACCCCGGCTGCGGGAAGCGGCCCGGACCCCGGCGGCAGGCCCCGGAGCCTGGGGGCTCGCCCGCCAGCCCGTTCGCCCGCGCCCTCCTTTGCCCTCAAGAGCGCAGTGGCCGACCTTTCCCTGGTGTCCCGGTGTCGGTGGCGTTTGTAATTAAGGTTTGGTGAAGTGGAAGTGTCTTGGAAAAACCTTCAGTCAGTGTTTTTTTGAGGACAAATAGGTACCAAGCTTTATAGTCGGTACTTTTTTTTTTTTTCTGGATGGGGCACATGCCATTTCAGATGTTCAGCTCCTGTTCTGAATTGTGCCATTGTCAACATTTGAAAATGAAAAAAGAGCGTAGGTTGTGACGATTCTAGTATTGTCTAGAGCTCAGGACGATATCGTGTAACGAAATGAGTGTTTCTGTTCAAGTTTTAAGGGGAAAAAAGGACTTTTAGATTCTGAATTGTCTCACACACACACACACACACACACACAAATCCATACTTTGGCAGGAATAAAATCTTGTTTCATTTCAGAGATGGATCTCAACTCCTTTAAACTCCAGAAGTACACTTAAGCGATGAGTTCGTGATCCGAGTGTGTTGTCAGAGTTGTTGGGTGTTAAGTGATGGCAAGCTTATTCCTGATTTTGATTTCAAGAGAAGGTTACGTAGTCCATATGGGTTCATTTGGGAACATTACTTTGCATTTTTAGAAAGTATCTTTCTCCAGCTTTACATGAGTAACATTTTAGACTTCATTAATAGTAGTCTAGACGTGGTTACAAATTGAATAGTGTTTTAAATTAACTGTTATGTTGGAAATGTTTTGTAGCTTAGCCTCTTGGTTGCAAGTTGCTTTCAGAGCATATTGTACAGACCTTTGTTTTTAGCTGTTTATGTGGTCTCTTTGATGGCAGAAATTGGGGCTTAGTTTCTGTATTTGTATCCTTACTGTATCTCGTGGTGTGACTGTTATAGGGCCTGGAAAATAAGGTGTTTGGTGGATATATGGTAAATAAACGAATAGAGGAGATTTAGAGATGGTTTAAATAGCGGACCCACATTTATTGAGAGTGTGCTATGTGATAGTCACTGGACCTACGTTGTGGCAGTAGAGCCTTGAACCAGAAAAACTTTTGTCTTCAAGGGGCTTACATGCTAATTAAGATTGATCTAAATTCTAAACTAAAGTAACCACAGCAAATGAAGAGCTCAGCCTGCAAGTATGAAGACATTTACACAGGTCACTGAGTAGTTGGGAGAGTGTGTGGATTAAAACCCGAGTCTCCTCATTTAACAGTCTGCTCCCTAATTTGCTGCCCGTATTAGCAGTAACAGCGTTCCATTTTTGCCCCTCTTATTAAAGTATTTGTGGTCTTGTCTTCACCACTGGGGGGAGGTTACATATCTGGATAGAGTACGTTTAAAGAAATGCATTTGTTCTTGTAAAAAGAATTTTGTGTTTCTATTCACACCAAGTGGTCATCTGTTTTCCGATAAAGATGAAAGTGGTAAAAATGAAAAAACCTGCAATAAACAATTTATTCAGAGATCCAAATATCATATATCTGTTTATTGTTGAGGGCCATTAACGTAACTTTTAGAGTCATATTTGCATAGATCTTTAGGGCTTTTGTTTACCTATTAATGATTTCTGACTTAAGGTACTTGCAGCCTAAATTACGTAAACTGTAAAATGGGAATAAGAATAAGAATATACTAGTGTTACCACTGATTAGCTGCCTTAAACAGGTTATTTTTCTGTGCCATAGTTTCCTCTGTAAAACAGGTGCCAAACTTACCTTTTCCAGTTGTTGTGACGAGTAATAAGAGTTTGTACAAATAATTTCCATATAACTGTGCCTGCTATGTGGGAAATTCCCAGTGTTCACTATCATTATTAAAACAGTAATATTTGAACACCTGCCATCCTGGGCACTGGGATGCAGCAGTATACTGAGGGAAACTTACATTAGTGGGTCGAGAGAGTAGAAAAGAAAATAAAAAGGTGAGATATTTCTTCATAGCATTTATTATAATTGAAAACTCAAATTGGGTAGTGAGGCAGAGAGGGGCTGGGAGAGGCTAGGGGTGGGTAAGCAGTTTGAGGTGACTTTTGAGCTGAGGCTGGATAATGAGATGGAGCCAGTTATGTAAAGATCTAAGGAAAAGCATGCCAGGCAGAGGTAACAGCAAGTGTAGAAGCTTCAAGGTAATGAACTTGAAGTATTTGATCAAAAAGAAGACTTGAGTCTATAGAGAGGTTGCCAAGGGCTAGGTTATAGAGAGCCTGATGATAATCATGGTAATAATAGCTAACACTGTCACTGATGCCATACCAACAGTAATGGTGGCTAATACTTAGAGAACACGTACATGCTAGGTGCTGCTGTTCCAAGTATTCACTGGCTCACTGAGTCCTCACTGCAGGTCCTGGTAAGGCTGTTGTGATGGAGCACTAAAGAGCTCAGCACATGTGACATACAAATCTGACATCAGAAAATGGCAGCTTGAAGCTTTTGACAAAAGAAATTAGGTGAACTTTGTCACTATTTTAGTGGCAGACTTGAAAGTCATCTAGTCAAAGTGCCTTTTCTGGCAGAGCAGTGTACTAGGTTTGTGGGGAAGTGAAAGTAATGATCGTAAAAGTAGTTTACTCTTTATACAGACTATCCTAAATGTTTCATGGGGATTATTTCACTGAATAGAGATAGAGAGGTTTTATTTCTATTCCCCTTCTCATTTCCGTCTGAGTGTACTCTGGCTTGGAAAGTTTGTAACTAGTCTCCCGCAAAAGGCAGAGAGAGCCCTGATTTGCCTTTTGTGATTCTAGAGCCTTAAGGCTTAACTTCAAACTATAAAGTTCCAAAGAAAGAGAAACTTTTTGAAAAGGGAAATGCAGATGATTAAGGAAGGAAATGAAAGATTAAGGTATATTACTGACTGAAGGGTGAAACAGTATCTTTCCTTGGTGGTTAACTTTTTTTTCTGCCCTAAAGGTTGACATTCTTTTAGTAAGAGTGGCCATCTGTCTTTTGGGAATGCATGTAATTTGAAAAAGACTGATAATTCTGATAGAATCCATGCTTTCTTTGCAGTCACTATTTTTAACTCATACTTTGTAACTTTGAGTGCAGGATGATTTGCAAATTTGGTTAAATATACTTGGTAGAGTAGTTCTTAGATGTGTTTACAATCCTAGTGTTCCCAAAGAAGGCATATTGATTCTTCTTTAGGACTTTTTTTTGTGTGTCAGAATTGAGAAAGTTAAAAGGGTAATCTTAACCAGAGGGTTGAAAAAGGTAGGAAAGTTGAAAGAGCCTGGTGAGAGTGTAAGAATGATTATCTTCAAATATACTTAATGAATTGTTAGCCTTCTCTTCAGCATAGAAATGTAAATTTCATGGATAATTGAGAGATTTATAGTAGCTACTGTAAAGTCTGTGGTAGGTGCTAAGTTAACTGATATGGTAAATTACAGTAAAAATAATTTCTTTAAGATTGCACATGTCCTACTTGTAAGGTAGCTTAGGTATAGTATCATCTAGGCATTCACTGGTTCATTCAACAAATGTTTATTGAGCCCTACAATGTCCAGAACTAACTATGTGCTGGAGACGCAAGAGTGAGCAGGACGGACAGAATTCCTACTCTGAAAGGGCTCGCATAGACAGCATGGTGTCGTGTTTAAGAACCATTTGCCTCTGTTTGGATCCTGGCTTGACCACTGAGCCAGCTCTGTGGCCTTGGGCAAGTTAGTGAACAACATCTGTGTACCTTAATGTCCTCGCATGTAAATTGAGTTTGATAATAGTATCCATCTCATGGGTTGTTATGATGATCAAATGACTCAAGCTTAGAATGCTGCCTCGCACATAGTAAGCACTTCTAAGAGTTACTAATTTTTAAAACACTTCTGTGAGAAGAGGTAGTTAATACCATCTTGCTTGTGTAATACCACTTACCTGCTTAAATGCCATGGAGAAAATAAACTAGGGTGTTTAGCTAGAGATTGAAGCATGGGGTGGGGTGGAGCGTAGAGAAAGGCATTCATTCCCTTTAGTTAGAGAATACTCCTGACCTCTTAAGCTGCTACTCCCCCGGGCCCCCATAAAAACTTTGTATTTGGAAGTAATTTCAGACTTACAAAGTTGCAAAAATAAAGATAATACACTTAGTGTTAATATTTTACCTCTTCTGCTTTATTCGCACGCATGCATGCTGTTACTATGAACCATTTGAGGGTAAGATGCATATACCATGGCCCTTTACCCCTAAATGCTTAAGTGTGTGTTTTCTAATAGATATATTCTTTTACTTATACAGCACAGTTATCAACCTCATAAATTTACGATACAATACTTTATTGTCCGTAGTGCAGTGTTGTCCATGAATCCAATTATGTCTTTTATAACATTTCTTCCTTCTAGTACAGGATCCAGTCTGCAGTTAGTTCTGTTTAGCCTCCTTTGATCTAGAACGTTTGCACAGCCTTCCTTTGTCTTTCATGTACAGCACTGACGTTTCTGAAGAATACAATCCCTGCTTCCCCCCTTTTTAGCAGAACGTTTCTCAACATTCCTCATTTGTGTTTGTCTAACACAAACTTCCTCATTATTGGATTGAAGTTACACATTCTTACTTGGAATAAGTGATACTGTGTCCCTTTCGGTCACATGATACCCACCTATCCTAAAATTTTTAGATGATAGTAATTTTGGTCACCTGGTCAAGGTATTGCCCAGGTTCTCCATTATATAGTTAGTGTTTTTTGCATCCTCCCTTGCAGCTGTAAACAGCCTGTGGGGAGATATTTCATGATCATCTAAACATCCATCTCATCCAGATCTCCTCCTAGATTTGAAGTTTATTGATCATCCTTACTGGTGCATTTTTTACTGTGATAATTGCAAAATGATGGCTTTCCAACTCCACTTACTCGTAAGGGCATTGATGATATTAGATGTAATCAGTAGCTACATTTTTGCAATTTTGAGAAAGAAAAAATTATTCATTGCTTTCCCACACAGGATGGCTCAACAGCAGGCCTTGAGGTTCCGAGGCCCAGCTCCCCCCCCAAATGCAGTGATGCGAGGCCCACCACCTCTCATGCGACCTCCTCCCCCCTTTGGCATGATGCGAGGCCCTCCTCCGCCACCTCGTCCCCCCTTCGGACGTCCTCCTTTTGATCCTAATATGCCGCCAATGCCTCCTCCAGGGGGGATTCCTCCACCTATGGGCCCTCCACACCTCCAGGTAAGGGGGTTGCTGTTTCTTTGTTGGTATCAATATCATATATGAGTTTTGCGTAAAAAGCTTGTGTTCTTAGTTTGAGTTTATAGGAAAATGAGAGCTAAAGGGAACATTCATATATTTACATGTTTCCTCAAAAGCAGCGGTAACAGTAATTACTATAGAAATTCAGAGTGGGAATTTTGATGGTGATAGAAAAAATGATATCTAAGATAGAATCTAGAAAATGACAAACATTTTATAAGCATGATATTTATTTATTTTTCTCGTGAAAAAAGTAATAGGGTAATCTTACTATTTTAGAATTATTGTGGGATTCCTTTAAAGTACTTTCTTTTCCTGGAATTTAACCAGGGGCATATATCACTCCCTAGAGTATGTAGACTCAGTTATTGTCTGAAATGAGGTCATTAAGGTATCAACTCTCAATTGTGTACTTTTGAGATTGTGTTCTTTTTGTTTGAGTATGTATCTGTATTTTCTTAGTGTATCCAGCCTGTACATTTCTGAAACCAAATAAATACAGTAATAACCATTTGCTCTCCATTAGCTTAGATAATCAAGAGTTAATTTACTAAAAATAGAAAAAAATAATGGTACTATTCAAGTGATGTTAACTCTGTTTAAATAGTGCTATATTCATGGAAGAGACACAAGGTTTTAATACTTTTCTTAATAATTGTATTGCCTTCCTAATAATGAGTAGTCCCTCCCCCCTTAAATTATTAAATGGTTTTATATTTTCTTTACGAGTAGAATAAGGAATAGTTTTTAGACCATCTTACTCTGGTATAACTTGTTATAAGTAATTTATTCTAATTTGTGCCTTTTAGAGTTAAACATTGAAGACTATTATATAGTGTAATAGACTAATGAAACACTCTAGTGGAAATATGTCAGGTGTTGTAATGGGATACATTCGAATGTTACATGTTTCCCTTTGTTATGATGGATAATTGTGTTCTTTTACTTTAAATCCAAGTGATTTCCAGCTAATGGTGTCTAAGATATATTTGGGGTGGATATTTTATAGAACATGGGTGTGTGTGCTGAAGCTTGAAAGACACTAAATGAATACAAAAAAAACTGGAAATCCAAGAAAACATTTTTAGGGAAATGAAATACAGTTTTACATTATTAGCATAATGTAAATTTCATTATCCAGATTAAGGGGCTATAAATATTTGAATTTTAGTGTTACTTGTATTGTAGAGGCAATCATTTTAATCCCTGTTAAAATTTGTTTTACTTTTCTGCTTTAGTAAGTAAGATACGGCAGTTACAGTTAAATTGTTTGGTTCAGGATCTTGTGTTGGGTCAGCAATCATTGAAGAATGGCAGTAAAGGAAATTACCAGAGGTAGGATTGAATCAGTTAATGGCTCCAGGAAATTTTTTTAAAAAAGTAACATATACCATTTAAATTCTTATTTTCCACTAAAAGTAAAGTGGGTAATTATTTGACCGTGTCTTTTACACTTACTGATAATGTTCATGTCTTTGATGAGCTACATTATTATTTTTACTGTTTGAAAAATAGGGAATGATTATTTTCCTAGCTAACATATATATATTTTTTATTGTAAGAAAATAGAATAAAGGGTTAGTTAAGTATATCTGACTTTTTTTTAGCTACCGCTGTGTTATTTGTGAAATAACCCTTCCCTTATGGTTGGTTCTTACTGTAGGTGTGCTGTGGGGGCATTGATGTGCTTGGTTTAAACAAGATGCAACATTACTTCTTTTCTTTTGAGAGTAGTCCAGTGTCTAGTGTATGAAATATGCAGTTAAAGTATAAAAACAAAGTTCCCCATAATGCTTTAACCCAGACATGAATACTGTTAGTATTTTGATATATTTCTTTCTAGTCTGCTTAGTAATCATTTTTGTTACAGAGAAACTGCTTGCACAACCTAGATGAGTGTATTTTATTCAACTATAAAATCAGTTTCTCTTATAGTGCTTTACTTTTGGGTAGAATTTAGTAGTAGTTCGAAAGAAGAAAGATAATAACCGCAAGTGACATTACGGTTCTTGTGCATTAACAGAGGCCACCTTTCATGCCCCCGCCCATGGGAGCCATGCCTCCTCCTCCAGGCATGATGTTTCCACCAGGAATGCCGCCTGTGACTGCTCCTGGTACTCCAGCACTGCCTCCTACTGAGGAGATATGGGTTGAAAATAAAACTCCAGATGGGAAGGTAAATTATAAAATTTGTTTAAAAATATTTTTATATCCTTGGTGACAGAGGAATAAAACTTAAAAATTCTGGCAGATTGAGATGCATGACAATATCCTTCCTAATTAAGACTGAGCCTTGAATGAGCATGGGGTGGGTGGTGGTCTTCAGAACAGGCTCACTGGATTGGACTTTTTGCACAAACATAAAGTTGCCTA
The DNA here is from genome assembly GCF_030020395.1 of Manis pentadactyla. Lineage (NCBI taxonomy): Eukaryota > Metazoa > Chordata > Mammalia > Pholidota > Manidae > Manis > Manis pentadactyla. The sequence continues at coordinate 105,953,714 of NC_080031.1, forward strand.
GAGTGCTTCCATACATTTACTTGTGATTTTGAAGGCTTGTATTTTCAATGTGTCCTGGGTCCCCTAAACAAATCTCTGGTTTAGTGTTTGCCAGGAGGACCCACAGGACTCAGCAAATAGTTGTACTCACTACTGAGTGAGACTAATTATAGTGAAAGATACAAAGCAAAACCAGCAAAGAGAAAAGGGTGAGTGGGTCGAAGTCTGGAAGAAACCAAGCACAAGCTTCCAGGAATCCTCTTAAGTGGAGTCATACGGAAAATGTTTTATTTCCTCTGTTGTGGATTGTGACAATATGTGTGAGACATTGTATGCCAGGGAAACTAGCCTGAGCTGAGGAGTTGAGGGTTTTCAGGGGATGGTGGTAACCCTCCTGAAATCCAAGTTCTCATGCCAGCCAAGGGCCAACTTCGCAAGCAAGCTTTCTAAGGACTTTTCCTTAGAAAATCCTCAGATTTCAGGAGGGTCACCACCAAAATGATCCATACTGTATCAACTTTCTGCACAGTATATAATCTTGGTTTTCCTTTTTCTGTGCATGTTAAAAATATAGTATGCTTTTTATAAAATTGGGGGAAGGGAAGAAAGGAAGGAAAATTATCAATAGTCCTATAATATATGAACAACCAGTTTTTTTAAGACAAAATAATAGTTGTGTTATGTTTTTAGTCGTAGTTGACAGTTTATGATACCAATGATCTTGCTTCCTCTGCAGGTTTATTATTATAATGCTCGGACACGTGAATCTGCGTGGACCAAGCCAGATGGAGTTAAGGTTATTCAGCAGTCAGAACTGACACCAATGCTTGCGGCCCAGGCCCAGGTTCAGGCGCAGGCCCAGGCGCAGGCGCAGGCGCAGGCCCAGGCGCAGGCACAGGCCCAGGCCCAAGCTCAGGCTCAGGCCCAGGCCCAGGCGCAGGCGCAGGCTCAGGCACAAGCACAGGCTCAGGCCCAGGCCCAGGCCCAGGCGCAGGCGCAGGTGCAAGCACAAGCGGTGGGGGCGTCCACCCCCACGACCAGTAGCCCAGCGCCTGCAGTATCCACGTCAGCATCATCATCCACCCCATCTTCTACCACTTCGACCACGACAACTGCCTCTTCGGTTGCGCAGACAGTATCAAGTGAGTACCAGCCAGCATGTGTTTTCACTTAGGGGCTAGAGGAATGAACAGGTAGGGACCGTATCCCAAAGTGATCCTAGTGTTTCAGGTATTATCCTTGGTATTATTTAAAATACTTTTTGATGCTAGGACCTTGAGTTAAAGAAGAACAGAAATTATACATTAATAGAAGAAATTATTTGCCCTGTTTTAATTCATGAAGCTAAACTGGGGAAGTGCAGAGTTACTGTTCAACTTGGCCAACAGTAATGCTGGGTGCTGTGGGGTTTGCAAAGTAAGTGTAAGTCTTGGCCTCTACCTTACATTGCTTCCTGTTTTTCTGATTGAGGAGGCAAAATAATGCACATGAAACAATTAAGAGAATAATGTGCAGAATTATGCAGTGAAAATAGAAGATGTACAAATTGGAGAAAACAGACAAGTGGGTGGATGACATGGTTATTGAGGTTGGTCATGAAGGATGTGTGGTAGTATTTAAGTAGGTGCCAAAGTAAGGAGAGGTCTTTCAGGTAGCTGGGAATAGCATGAACAAGGGTCAGGAAATGAGGATATGTGCAGTTCATGGGATCGTTAGGGAACTTCTGAAGTGGGAGGATTTATATGGGTTAATAGATTGGATAAGAATGAAACCAGGTCATGAAGAATTTCAAGAGCCAGGCAAATGGGTGAGGAAGGCAGGCTCTGGGGCCTTGTATGAATGCAGTGTTCTGGGAGATAGTTCACGTGATTGTGTTTTGGGTAGCATTGAAATCAGGGAGATGCAATAGGAACTTTTCAATGATCTTGTTTAGATGTGAATGTATCCTAGAATGGGATGCAGATGGGTGACAGGATGGGGTGAGATAGAAGCAGTCAGAAAGGTAAGAGAATTATCAGGTATGAAGCCATCGAGGCCCAAAGGTTAGATCCTTTCAAAAAGATGAGAGGCAATTAATAGATTATAGATTGAGAGAAGAATCTGTTAATTCACTTAAAACAATGTCATTAATGTTTATACTACTACTTCTTTGTTTTTGTATATTGCTCCTTTTCAGACTGAGATTAAGCCCAGAAATAAATAATTTTTATTGATTTGATTATTTGTAATGATACTTGTATGGAGATACATAGTTATTTCTACAGGGTGATTATAAATTGGATTATTTTGCTACCTGGATAATAGATGAAAATAAGAAAAAGCCCCCACCTGTAGTTTCAGGGACTTGGGAATTATTGGTATATATTATCCTGTGAGAAATACGTATGTGAGAGAAATTTAGTCATAGTAGATTCAGATTTTATTGATAAAGAAGTGATTGAAGCACATGGTGTTCACGAGGAAGACAGTGTAGCTCAGAGAAGGCAAGTAGGGACTCTGTGGCATATTACTACAGTGATGGACAGTGACTGCAATGGGGTGTGTGTGGGGGAACTCGATAATTAGGGTGAATGTATAACCACATTGTTTTTCTTGTGAAACCTTCATAAGAGTTTATATCAATGATATCTTAATTTTAAAAAAAGTAATTGAAAAAGTAAGGTACATGTAATAATACAGAGATAGTTTTTTGAAGATCCTACTTCGATTTTTTTTTAGACAGTTGGGAAGAAAATGCTCTTAATAGGAAGATGTAAATAATGCATTGTAAGTCTATTTTCGGTTTTGCAGCTAAGGTGAATTCTGCCATGGAAGTATAATAGTGATACTAGTTAGCTGGTTGAGGGGCTTTGCCTTTTTGTGGCCACTGCTTCTAAAACACATGTGGCAAGGCAGACAATCGCCAGTTTTTATGGGGCACATGTGCTGGTGATGGGAGAAGGGGATTAATAAAAGCAATTCAGTTCTCTGTGGAAGCTCTGTGTTCCTGATACTTTGTTTCCTGCCTTAGGAAGGAGAAATAATAGTGTTTTGTTTAAAGGAAAGTGGGTAGCCAAATATTTTAACTATCCTATATGTGTTCCATTTCTATATCAGAGTGGTCTGTCAGTAGTCCTCATAGCTACCTTGTGATTGTCAACTATTCTGTTCAGAAGTCACTTTGATAATTTTTTGCATTGCCCTTTCGTGATTGGGAGGCCTTTATTCTAAAAACAGAATAGCAAAATCGTGTTCTTTTAACTGCCTTTAAGCATCAATTTTGATGTCTTTCTGAGTACTACTCATGCTTATTTTTATTTCACTTTATTCAGTGTCATGAAGTGTTGTCATACTACAGTCTTAATGTTTCTCCATCTCTTATAGATGGTCGTCTTTTTTAAGATGTGTGGTTGGATTAGTAGTCTATTTGAGGCCTAGTGTTTCACTAGTTATTTTAGCAAATGGAGTTAGTAGGAACTGACCCACCATAAAGTCCTAGATACCATTCTCACAGTTTCCCATCCAGTTCTTTTATTTGCCTTTATCCCTTTCCTCTCATGACTCATGACCCCTAATCAAATTCAGAAAATCCTGTGTCAGCAAGGTACTTTGCAAAGTAAGTGTAAATCTAGGTTGAGTGAATACTTTTTGTCATCTCCATTTGGTGTTCATTTCCACTTGAAATTTGATGTCTTTCTAGCTTATTTTACTTTGCTGGCTAAAATATTTTGTATCATGATTTTAGTAATTGTAGCTAAATACTGTCATAATATTTTTAAAAAATGTAATTCCTATGGGTAGATGGAACTAAAAATTAAGGAATTTATATTTTAACCCCAGTTGTACATGAACTCTTTTTATCCTGTGCAAGTCTGAATGAAATCCTACTTCTGAGGGAAGTTGGGAAGAATAAGTAGATATATTTTCAGCCATTACAGTGATTACAAATGCTAAATGATGTATGTATGGGACTGGGCAAATGTTGCATGTAATTTGTTTTTCACACTGTTATAAAATTATATTAATATGATACTGTACCCTAAGGCTAGGTCTATGCTAGACCAACAATTCATTCCTGGGCCCCTGAAGATACTTGTTTGGCCCTGCTGTCTATTTAGCCAAGGTGAGTCCCTCATTAACAAGTATGAAATTGCTCACATCTTCCCAGCCTAAGTGAGTTTTTCATTATTAGGAGCTGAAAAAAGATAGTGACAAATTTTGTTGTCAATTGGATCATTGGGTGGTTTGTATTAACAATGTGCTTTCCCTTAGAGTAAAATTGGCATAAAGATTGGGAAAGCATTGTTTTGTATCATTTCATTTGGTAAATTCATTCTTAGTCCAATACAGGTAGGGTTTTACATTATCTTTACATTAAGAAGAAGAAGTATTTGTTATCAGTGGATTACCAAAATGAATTGTTTTGGAGCTAGATGGGTTTTGAATAAATAACAAAACTGTTTGGTAATATTTGAGAACTGAAACTTTTTAGAAAATATAAAATACGAATCTTGCTTGTTTTTTGGGTCACATTTTGATTTTAAATATGATTACTAAGGATGAAGTGTTTTAATTTTGATAGTTAGAAATAATGTATTAGCAGAACCAAATTATCCAGAATTTCACATTCTCCTGGCCTCTCATACTGGAAACCTGACTTTTTTCTTCCTTTGTTAACATTTTTATTTTGAAATAATTATAGAGAAACCCAAGTTGTTTTTGACTACATTTGTTCATATCCAGTCAGCCAGAAGTTACTCCGTACCTTTTTCTCTCTGTTCTTTCTTGCTTGGACAATTCCAGATATGTTGAAATTAATTTTTCCACCTCTGTTCTTCCTTATCTTCCTACTTATCTCCCAAGTTGATTCATCCAGTGAACAGTGATTATTACTTCCAAATAGAGACCTTCGTTCTGCCTCCCCCACACCCCTTTACATTCTTGAAGTCTCACAAAAAACACACGAATGCATTCTTATAAAAAATTCAAACTCTAAGGAAGTATATGTAGTAAAAAGTGAAAGGTGTAACAAGTTAATACATTTTGGTATATATACTTCCAGACCATTTCCCTTTATTTATAACTTCCTTCCTTTCCCTACCAGCTGAAGTGCAGACTCCTTGGCCTTCTGTTCAAGTCCCACGTTACGTCTCTGGGCTGCCTTTCCAGTCATGACTTGTACTTACAGTCAAAGCACATCGTATGCCTAGTGTTTTACTAGTTGGCTGTTTACATTCTGTTTTCTAAGCAATTTCTTATTCTGTACTCTTTGCTTTTTAGTCACTTTTCCCACCTCTTGCTTATTTTCTACTTCCACTTTGTCATTTTCCTTGTTGAAATCCTCATCTTTCAAGGCCTGTCATCACAGTACACAACTTACTCTACCCTCTCACAGTTAGAAATGGGCTTTGGGTCTTTATTTGCACTCCTGTACATTTATCCCATTTCACTTTGTATTTTAGTTATTTTTTATATTTCATTTGACTATTTTCAAGCTTCTTGAAAACACATCTTGTTAAAAATTTCCTGCAGTGCATGGAATGGGCCCTTAAATACTTGCTTACTGAATGAGTGAATGATGGATGAATATAGTAAAATGGCTTATGAAGGAGTGATACATATTTTTGCTTTATCTTTTATCAGCACCCACAACACAAGATCAGACCCCAAGTTCTGCTGTTTCAGTTGCCACGCCTACAGTTAGTGTTTCAGCTCCTGCTCCTACAGCCACACCTGTGCAGACGGTTCCCCAGCCGCACCCCCAGGCGTTACCTCCCGCTGTTCCCCATTCAGTACCTCAGCCAGCAGCAGCCTTACCTGCCTTTCCGCCAGTGATGGTGCCTCCGTTCCGTGTCCCCCTCCCCGGCATGCCGATTCCACTTCCAGGTAAACCAGCGCATTATAGCAGTCCTTCCAGCCAGGCTTTCATACTGTCAGTTAGTTTGTTCTCATGTGTCCGTTGCATTTGAAACTTGCCTTGAATCTCACCTGTTTGAAATGTTTTTGAAGGATTCATGGCTAACTGCAATATTTTACCTTCAGTTTTGGTAAATGTCCTTTTTTTGTTGTTGTTTACATGTCTCAAAATTAGAGCCACATTTAAAGCCACACTTATTTTGGGCAGTAGCCTCAGTAAATTAAAAATGATCATCTTTTTGTGTAAATATGTTTGAAATGAAGTATTTTTAAGGAATTGAGTCTTTGAAATTGAGAAATCACAAGTCATTAATAACAAGTTGAGTGATTTATTATTGTGCGCTATTCTAAGAACTTTACATGTGATAACTCAATGTAGTTTTCATAACCATTTTATGAAGTAGGTACACAGGTTAAATTGTCCATGGTCATATAGCTAATAAGTGATGGGTTGAGCCTGGGTATTCCCAATCCAAACACCATACTCTTAATTATGTTATACTGGGAAGAAAATGTGAATCACTTAACTATAAAGAATTCATCTAAAACAGAAACCAGAAGTTTCCCTTGTGACAGTTGTGAAGTTAAGTATAACATGAACCATTTAAACATTTAAATAATTACGGTGAATTCATGTGTTTTATTGTCTTAGGGGGAAATCATTACAGCTAGAGAAGGAATTAAAAAATTGTGGAGTAGAATTCTTCCCATAGGGATTAAACAATTAGAGTGTTGGGCACCCTAATTTGAATGCATTTGCTGCTGTTAAACACATTTAATCCTTAATATATGGCCTATTTTCTTACTATTATAGATGAAAATATTGATACCTTAGAGAGATCAAGTTCCCAGGGCTACTTTGTAGCAAAGATGAATAGAACCTAGTTTTCTTGTCTTCCAATTTCACATTCCTCCCACAATTATTGCCTATCTATTATAAAAACTTTTTTTTGCTAGTTTTTGCATAAAAATAGGATTATATTACAGCCATTTCATAGATTTGCACCCGTTTTAATTATCATTGTTTTTCTAATTGTCTTTTTTGTGTGATCACTTTGAAAAGAACACTAAGACATTATACAAGGAAAAAACGCAAAATCTCAAGAACTAGTGTTTTTTTGGTAGGAAAACCTACATGTTGTCCATATAGTGTTAAATAATTAAATGACTAGTATGTGTAAGATAAATAGCTGGATACTTTACTCTTCGGATATACTTTTGTAGAAAACTAAGGGATAAATGGAAACTAGTTTGACATTCATCATAACCTCTTCCAATCTTGGTCTGCTTTAGGGTCAAGGACAGTATTAAGACAAGATCCTGGATTCTGAGTGATCTGAAGGACCCGGGGTTGTTAATTCTATAGAGAGAAGATTGAGAGGTAGCATAATAACATTATTGAAGTGTTTGAAAGGCTATCATCTAAAAGGACTTCTTTTGCTTTAGAGGTTCCTAATAGGTACCAATTAGTGAAAGGTATAGAGTAGCAAAATTTATTTCTATAGAAAGTGGAATTTGTCACAATAAAATCCCTTCAGTTATAGCTCTATTTTGAAGTCATGATCCTTATCCCATCATTAAATTTTAGAATAAATGGTAGTGACCATTTTACCAAATGAGGTGGTACTTAGGAGATTGGTTAGTAAGACAGATCTAATAGATGGCAACCTCTAATGACATTTTGTAGGTTAGTTGGAAGAGAACTTGGTAATCTGTAAAATTTTGTCCAAGATACCAAAATTCTATGGAAAGGGAGCAGATGTTAAATATATAAAGTAATATTAATATTTATATAGTAAGGTATCTGATGCTAATGTTCATTCATTTCTCATTTTCCCTTTTAATTCAGTCCTCCAAGGTACTTTAGTGAAAAAGAAAAAAAGATGACTTTTCTTCTCCCCAAATCTTTGGTTTTATATACAGTGAGATTTATCTCTGTTTTACGTTCTTCATATCAATTTGGCAGGTGAACAAAAGGGATTTGGATGTAATTTATCTTTTAGCCTTAAATTCTTCCCTGAAATAGCAAAGAGTGGCTCAAAAGGAGGATGATTAAGGAAGGAATAGTCAAACAAGGTGAAGGAAAAGAGTGGAAGAATTAGGTAAAACATAGGAATAAAAGATGGAATGGTGATAGTAAATTGGATTGGGATTATAGGATTTCTGCTTCTAAGACTATGAAATCTTACTTGGAATTTTACAAATTTATTGTCAGTGACATCCAAGTTATCCAAAATGCTGAATGGAAGTCTTTGATTTCCTAATAAAACATAATTTGAGGATAGAGTTTTAGGCAAATTGAATAATCATACCCTTTAAAAAGAAGGTTAAAAATTTAGATGTGTGGTTACTCTGTGAATCTTCATGATAAGCATGTAATCATCCTCAGAGAAAATCTTAGGTTTATCTTTTTAGCATGAGAAGAAACACATGACCTTTTAATATGGTCTGTATGTTAATAGTCAAATACAAGAGCAAAAATTCTGTGTTGGCCCAGTTGATATGTAACAGTAACAGGCCTACATATGCATAGATTTGATTTTCTTGAGTTTAAGTTGTGCAGTGAACATTACTTGGTATGCTTTTGAAGAACAGTCTTTGAGAATTAAGTTCATTTTAAGAAATGAATTCCTAGTGCTGACTTAATAGGTTTAGTGTTCCTGCAGATGGCAGTATTTATACTAATTTAAACCTAATACATGGCTGTAACTTCCTTAACCAAACAAATTTTTCCATTGCTTTCCTTAAGCATTAAGGAAAATAAAACTATATAATGTTATTCAGCATGCTTTTATGATCCAGTGCTTTTGTTTTATTTCCAGAGTTAATAGAAAATTTAGCTTTCATAATCTCTATTTAAAATAAGCAGTGAAGAAATTAAAGGTACTTTTCAAAAATCTGTAGTATTTTTGTGTGTGTGTGTGTGAACATAGGTACATTATTTACAAACCCAGGGGCTTAGTTTTAATTTTTGTCTCTGAATTAGGAGAAATTTCTTTTCTATACTTTAGTGGAGGAAATAGTTTATAATTTTTATTTTTTATTGGTATCAAACTAGGTTTAGTTTTTCAGCCATAATGAATAGAAAATAAAATTTGATTCCCTAACCCTTTTCCTTTAAAAATAAATTTAAATTCACTCTTAATTTTGAACTTCCTCAATTAATCACTCTTAGTTTTCCAGCTTTGCCATTCGTCCCCTTTTTATCACCATTATAATGTATCTTGATGAGTCTTCATTCTTCTGAGAACTGTACGTAAGTTCCATTCTTTAGTACAAGTGCTACCCCTTTAGCTGGCTTTGGTGATAGCGGTTTCTCAAACAGCCAGCCCAGTTAGCCACTAGTGATACTAAAGTAGCCGTCTTTTTCTTGACGTGTTAGCCTGCCTGCACAGTGTTCCAAGCCCAGGGCATTTCAGAGAGCAGTCACTTCGCATGGAAATTTTATTATCAGTTGAACCCTGCCCTCCTCTCCATCTTTGCCCTTCTTTTATTTAAAGTATTATTTGTAGTGGGCTATTTGGATCCATCTCATACCTTATTTTCTTCCTTTCCCTCCCATCCTTTTTGTCCTGTTTTATTCTTTCTCTACTTCTGCGTGGTTATGCCCCGTGCCTCAGCTTCTGCGTGCAGTTCCCACCCAGCAGCAGTGCAGAGGAGGTGTCCTGTCAGTGTCCTGCTGCGTCCGCCTCTCACTGGCGGCCAAGCAACAGCAGCATGGGTTTGATGTCCTGTGGGAAAACACCCCACATGAGAACTTGTTACGTATATGCACTGAAGGGGCTTCCTTTGTTGAATTTAAACTCTTGAGACTCCTTTAAAAAATACCAGCTGGTTTGATAAAAAGGTAATTAATTGATGCTATAATTTAAAATTAGTTACCAATGGATTTGGCACCACTTCCCACAAAATGTCAAACAAAAAGAAATTTTCCTCCATTCTTGGTCTTTCTCATTGGAAATAACATTCTAAATTGTAGTGGTAAATTATTTCCCTGAATCCCAGTGGTAGCCGACATACAATGGCAGCTTTCCAACGTATGCTTGCTTATCCATTTTACAGGTGTAGCAATGATGCAAATAGTCAGCTGCCCGTATGTAAAGACAGTCGCTACCACCAAAACCGGTAATTTTTAAAACCATCTTAGTTTGTTTTGTCTGTAAGTTGGCATGGTAGTGAATGTTGTTGTTTATCCTTTTATTTATTTATTTTTATCTAAGTGAGTGGGTTTGATATTTTTCTTTTTAATGAGCAGTATAAATGCAGTTGTCATTTTGGCCAACACTTAATTTTCCCAGTTGCCTGTAGTATTAGCTTCTTTGGTTCACAAAAGCAATTAAGGTCAGATCACTTTATATCTTAATTTTTGTAATAAGTGTAAACAACTTCATTCTCATATTCATAACATTTAATTTTGTTTTTTGATGTATGTTTTTAAGTTAAATATAAAAAAATCATTTCCATGTGTAAAGTGATGTGATTATGCTTGCATGCTAGTGAGTATATGTGTGTGAATATTTGTGTGTATAGTATAAATTTACGTTTTAAAGTTATTGAAGATAACTACCCAGAACTGAAATTCTAGTATAGTATTTGAGGTTTTTTGTTTTTCCAGTTTGATTCACATATCCTCAGTTATTTTGTTTATTTAATAGCTTGTCTAGCTGTCTCATAGAAAATACAAATCTTGGCTTATCTTTTAAAAAAAATAGAAGAAACTTTGCTTTCTTTTAGGGAAGAACTAAACAGAGTTTAAGGGATATCTGATTTAATCACTTAGCATGTTAAAGTAGATTTGATACTAAACTCAGTCATTTACTTTGAAGCTGAGAATTTTATTCATTCCCTTTTAGGTACCTTAGAAATCAAAATAATTTTGCCTCAAACTATATAGTAAATATGTTGCCTTGATTTCATTAGAATTTGAGAAAATCTTTATAAAATGTATTTCTATTAATATGAGAAATGTACCACGATTTTTATAAGTTGTTACATTAAGACTTCTTTATAGGTATGACCCAAAATTTCTGATTGTTCTTAAGGTACTTCTTGGGTTGAATTCCAAATCTAATTGAATTTAGGTACTAGAACTAAACCAGGGAAATAGATTTAAGTAATTAAATCACATTTTATATGATTTTTTTTTGTTCCAACTGACTCATTCATTTATTAATATTTAATAGCTTTAGCTCATGTTCTAAAGATTTATTTTGTATTTCAGTTTGATACTTGAATCTCACTTCTTCTTATTCTTTTTCCAGGTGTATTGCCAGGAATGGCCCCTCCTATTGTACCCATGATACATCCCCAGGTCGCTATTGCAGCTTCACCTGCTACCTTAGCTGGAGCGACAGCAGTTTCTGAGTGGACTGAATACAAAACAGCAGATGGGAAGACATATTATTATAACAATAGAACATTAGAATCAACCTGGGAAAAACCCCAAGAACTAAAGGAGAAAGGTATAGTTTAATGCTTGGATGCTTGGTAGGATGTAGTAAAAACTATGATACTATAAATAGAATGTTATTTGAAACTCTGAGTAAATTCCTTTTTAACACATTTGAGGGGTTTTGTGATGATGTAGTTGGATTATTTATTTCTACCGAATATAAAATTCTAGTGTAGCATTTGAGGTTTTTTGTTTTTTGTTTTTTGGTAAGTATATATTTTAAAAGGCCAGTTCTTCTATGTACATATTTGTCCATTCTTCCATCTGGAAAAATTAAGTCACACATGTATACAAATACATATTTTTTCTGTTGTCAGGAATTGCATAATTCTGTTTAATTATTGTTATCCTTATCAAGATTGATCGTACTGATCAGGAAAGAAGGTGTGTATTGTTATGTGTTCTAAATAAAAAAATTAAGGCCCTTGGAGTCTTGGATGAAGACTCATAATTTTCTATGTTATAAGTCCCTGTTTCTGTTCCTAAGGGTCTTAGCATCTTATCTCTGTCAGCAAAATGAATGATTGCTATCGGTGATTCATGAATGACCTGAAAGACTTCAATGTCCTTCTGAAATCAGTAGTTCTTTCCCAGTTCCCTGATTGGTATAGCAAGGTGTTTGGAGTTGAGCCTTACCTTAGAATCATATTAATGATAATACAAGGAAGAACGTTTTATTTTTATGGTTAATAGTTCTAGTTATGGATTATCTTAACTACTTAGTCTCTCAAAATTCTTGGGAAATTCTATTAAAACCATTAAGTGACATTATCTTTTTGATAGAAAAATTAGAGGAGAAGATTAAAGAGCCAATTAAAGAACCTTCTGAAGAACCCTTACCAATGGAGACTGAGGAGGAAGACCCCAAAGAGGAACCGCTGAAGGAGATGAAGGAGGTAAAGGGCTGTGGCCCGTTCACCTGGGAGCCGGCATTGATTGTGCGTATAGTTGATTTGTAACTGGAAACCCTTATGACAAGAGTTTTAGGTAATTGTTATGAACCAGAAATTTTAGAGTTCTTTGAGGTTTCTAATCCAGTTTTTCATTTGGAAGTTTCATTATATTATTTCTTCTACTAAACCGAGGGCTCTAGAAAGAAAGGGCATTGGTCTGGGACTTAGACCTGATCCATAGCCTCCTGACATACAGACTGGTACATGTTAAAGACTATAAGTACAATTTCACATTTGGGGATGTTTGTTATATTTTATTTGTCCTCTCCTGGCATGGAAGGATCTCTATACAAGACTAAAAGAGCTTCTTTGGAAGCTTCCTTTATTCAATGATAGTCATATTGTATTAGTAAGGGAGTTAGCAGAAAAAAGAAATGATAAATGAAGAGGTCTCCTCTGATTTTCTGTACTGTGTTCCTCATTTCTGTTTCTAAGCAGAGGGTTAATGAGTCTGTAAGATAAGTCTACTGCTGTTGTGGTCTGCTGTTGTGGAATTTGGCTCTGTCTATGCTGCAAGGGTTTAGAACTTTTCTGGAAATTTCTACTCAGTCTCCCTGCCCTGTGCTAGCAACAGATCTTAACGTTGATTGCACTTCAAAGTACTTGCCACAATACTTGTATTTGTGGAATATTCAGTATAGCTTTGTGATAACTAATAAAATGTGAGTGACACCTTTTCCCATAGGAGCCCAAAGAAGAGGAGATGACTGAAGAAGAAAAGGCCGCCCAGAAGGCGAAGCCAGTAGCCACCACGCCGATTCCGGGTACTCCGTGGTATGTAGCTGGCTTCATAAATCGTTCAATTGATTGTCATACTTGATTATAACATGATATATCCTGTAGAAAGAGAAAGTACTTTAAAAAAGTTTATGTCAGATACATGTTTTTATCTACTGAATGTTTTGCATGTTCAAACCTAAAACTCAAATTGCTACAGTGTCTTCCTGCTTCAAGGTACTCTCCGTCTATGCTTATGGTTCATAGTTACAGACATGAACCACTGTGAGATCCTGAATCTGCTTTTTATTTAAAATTTTTAAAAACTTGTGTATATATACTGTGTGAGTATGTTATAAAACCATATAAAGTTATGTCTGTCTAAATGTTGAAAGACTACTTTTTCTTTTCTTCTTCTGTTTGGTTCTCCCTTTTCTTCCTCTCCCATCAGTGCTTTCTCTCTTGTTCCTGCTCCAACTCACTTCATCCACATACATACCACACACTACAATGGGTCACCTTGTTTCCTGTCTTGTAATCTGTAAGGTCCCCTCCAACTTGTTCTCCTTGTTTTTCCCTCCTTATTTTTGTTATTGGAAAATGAGTATGTTTATTCTGTAGCGCCCCGCAGTCTGGATTTTATTGCATCCCCGTGGTACTGTTAGCAGACCCCTCCATTCCCAGATGCTCTACAGCCACAAGCGGACACAGACATGGAGTCACATTCAGATCAGATTTTTTTTTTTGGCAAGACAAGCTCATGAGTGGATGTTTGGCAATGTCTGGAGGCATTTCTGATTGTATAACTTGGAGGGTAACAGCAGCATCTAGTGGGTTGAGGCCAGGCACGCTCATGTGCAGGGTGGCTCCTTGCAAGAATTAATTATCTGGCCCAAAGTGCTGAGGTTTTCGTAATAATGAGTTGTTTGAATATTACAGATTCATAGAGTTAACTATATTTTATGTTTCTATCCATTGTAATTATTATTCTTCATGTTCACTGTTTCATCTTCAGCTAGGTGAAAAGCTTCTTAAGGTTGATTCCTGAGAGTTTTTTTGGTTACAGCCCTATCTTTACCTTTGCTTTCTGCTCTAACAAGATGTCCCTGGCTTATCTCAGGTATTTCCTTTCCCAGACCTAGACGCAGTCATTTCTCCAAGGAGCCCTGGTTTCTTTTTGTGGGATGTGGCATTTACATGTCATGGTGTGGGATTCGGGATTGCTGTTACTACTGAATTAGTCATTATTTTTAGACCTGTTAGGTAGGGACAGATGGGAGGTACATACATTAAAGTTATGTCATGAATTTCATACCATTATTTGCAATTCAGGTCTTCTACAAGATTTTTGTGAACCTTAACATCTATCTTAATTCAGTATCTCCTGCTGAAAATACAGTTTCTGAGTGAATGCACTGTAATAACTCAGTTTGCTTTTCTTACCCGCAGGTCATAGAATAACAATACCAACACTATCACTAACAGAGTGATACTCAAGACAGTTTAAACTTTTTTTGTTTTATTTTTATGTTTAGTGTTTATCACTCTAGGGATGTATGGTCAAATTACTGTGTTTTAAAGGTATTTTAAAAAGTTGTTTTCTATATATTTATTCCACCAACTTAATACATATGCAAAATATTTACTTGGTTCCAAAACTGAAGTTATGGAAATAATCTGTATGCAAAGAGTATATTCCTAAGTTGTGATTTCTCTGAGTATTGTATATGAAACGCTGGTAACCAACTCTGGAGCTTCATGGGCCTCATCATTCAGACTGGGGTCTGTCCTCAGATTAGTGAAATATTCTTTTGGGAATTGTTTAATTATTGCTTCTCTTCATTTGTTTCTTTTCCTTCTCTGGAACATTTATAGTTTGCATGTCAGGTCTCTTATATTTATTAACCTCTAAACCTCTTTTTCTCTTAATATATTTCTATAGTTTTTGTGCTTGACTTTATTTATTTTTCTCATTGAGCTGATACATTGTTAAAAAAGAAAATGTGAATGCATAAAAAAGTATACAATATGAAAGAAGTACAGGAATTTAAAATTGTAGAATTTCACCCTCACCAACCTTCCTCATATACATATGTCTCTGGACCTTTTGCTGTATTGTGTTTTATGTATATGTTTGTAGAGGTGTGTGTGGTAACATTCCCATTATAGTATCTTTTTAAAAACTGTATAATTTTTCCTCAGTGCTTTTTACCAAATGTGTCTCAGAAATTTTTCAATTCTGGTACATAGAAATCTGTTTGTGATGGCGTAGTTTTCTGTTATATGAAAATATGCATAATTTTCCTACAAATAGGTGATACAGTTGTCTTCTGTCTTTGGTGGGGTTTTTTACCCTTGGCATTACAAAAGTTGCTGTTTAGGAGATCTTGATCGATATTTCTGTAATTCTCTAATTTATTATTTTCTGTCATAAAATGGGTACATGCTAAGTTTAAACAAATTGTTCATCTCAGCAGGGTATGCCACTTCTCTTGGATTATCAGAGTTTTAAGTCTGTCTCTTGGTATCTTCACATGTTGCTCTTCAAATGAAAAGTAAAGAAGCTAAATGTACAACATTAAGTTTCATCTCTCCTGTACTTATGTTGGGATTTTTTTTTCTGGCATTTAACAACATTAGTTTGACCATTTAAAAAAAATTAGGAAAGAGAGGTCAAAATTAGAAGCCTTTTGTATTCACTTGTTTTGCTAAACTTTAGTTTCTAAGAGATTTTTAATGTTTTGACAAAAGTTTTTAAAGTCACAGACCAATTGTAATTTTTCCCTCTTCTTCATATCCAGGCATATGAGTTCTTTATGTATTTTGGGTGTTAACCCTTTATCAGATGAGTCATTTACAAATACATTCTCCCATACTATAGGATGCTTTTTGTTCTGCTGATGGTGTCCTATGCTGTACAGAAGCTTTTTAGTTTGATGTAGTTCCACTAGTTCATTTTTTATTTTGCTTCCCCTGCCCAAAGGAGATGTGTCCTGGGAAAAATTGCCCATACTTACGTTCAAGAGATTTTGTCTATCTTTACTTCTAAGAGTTTTATGGTTTCATGACTTACATTCAGGTCTTTGATCCATTTTGAGTTTACCTTTGTGTATGGAGTTAGACAGTAATTCAGTTTCATTCTCTTAACATGCAGCTTCCCAGTTTCCCCTACACCAGTTATTGAAGAGGCTGTCATTTCCCCATTGTATGTCCATGGCTCCTTTATTGTATATTAATTGACCATATATGCATGGGTTTGTATCTGGGCTCTCTGTTCTGGTCTGTTAGTATATAGATCTGTTCTTGTGCCAGTACCATACTGTTTTGATTACTATAGCTTTATAGTAGAGCTTGAAGTCAGGGCACGTAATTCCCCCCAGCTGTGTTCTTCTTTCTCAGGATTACTTTGGCTATTTGGGGTCTTTTGTGGTTCCATATGAATTTTAGAACTATTTCTTCTGTTTCTTTGAAAAATGCTGTTGGTACTTTGATAGGGATTGCATTGAACCCGTAAATTGCTTTGAGCAGGATGGCCATTTTTACAATATTCTTATCCATGAGCACAGGATAGATTTCCATGTATTGGTGTCTTCTTTGATTTCTCTCATGAGTGTCTTATAATTTTCAGAGTATAGGTCTTTCACCTCCTTGGTTAGGTTTATTCATAGGTGTTTTATTCTTTTTGATGCAATTGCAAGTGGAGTTCTTTCCTGATTTCTCTTTCTGCTAGTTTGTTCTTAGTATATAGGAATGCAGCAGATTTCTGTGTATTAGTTTTGTATCCTGCAACTTTGCTGAATCCACTTATTAGTTCTGATGTTTTTTTTGCTGGTTTCATTAGGGTTTTCTATGTATAATATCATGTCATCTGGAAATAGAAACAGTTTAACTTCTTCCTTACCAGTCTGGATGTCTTTTATCTCTTTGTTTTGTCCGACTGCCATGGCTGGGACCTCCAGTACTGTGTTGAATAAAAGTGGTGAGAGTAATTTGATCCATTCTCGACTCACATCATCTATTTTGATGCTCTGTTAACAGGCTATACGTGTTTTACAGAGGTTACATATTCCTGATTTCCTTTTTTACCATTATGAAATAACCTTTGTTTTTCATAAACCCTTTGTGTTCTTTGTTTTGAAGTCTGTTTCATGCATTATAAAATAGCCATTCCTACCTTTATGCTGTTTGCATATTGTATCTTTTTTCCATCTTACTTTAACCTTTCTGTGGGTTTTTATCTTTCATCTCTTAAGACAGCTGGTGTTAGTGTCTTGCGTTTTTATCCACTCTGCCACTTGCTTTTTAATTGGCATGTTAGACTGTTAACAGTGGTGTAATTTTTCATACAGTTATATGATCTATTGTTTTCTGTCTTCTCTATTTTTTGTCCTCTCTTCTCCCTTTACACTTTCAATTGAATTATATGAATTTTTTTTAACATTCCATTTAGTAAGTTTTCTGTTGTCTTCCCAGTGATACCTGTTAGCGTTTTTTTAAAAGTTGTGGATCTAAGGGATTACAGTACACATACCAACAACCGTTATAGTCTACTTAGAGTTATTATAACTCTCATTATAGTTCATTTAAAGTCATTATATAGAGTTATTAAGTACCACTTCATGTAAAACATGAAAGGAAAACTTGTTTCTGTATAGGTTCTTCTTAAGCCCCATCCCCACTGTTTACCACTTCTGTTGTTTTTCCCTTTTTGTTCCTAAAGATCCAGGCTCTCTCTTAGTATCATTTTCTTTTGAGCCTGAAAAACTTTATTATAGAGCAAGTCTGCCAGAGCTGAAATCTTTTCGTTTTCCTTCAGCTAAGAATATAATTTTTGCCTTTGTTTCTGAAGGACATTTTCATTGTATATAGAGTTCTGAGTTGGCAGTTCCTTTTTTCAGAATTCTAAGATGTTTTACTGTATCTTTGCCTCTGTGGTTTCTGGTAAGAAATCCATGATCACTGGGCTTGCTCTGTTTGTAATTGTGCTATATTTTCTCTTAGTTATCAAGGATTTTTCTTTCTTTTTGATTTTCACCTGTTTGATTATGTTGTATCTAAGCATGGTTTTCTTGAAGTTTATTCTGTTTGGGATTCACTGAGCTTCTTTAATATTTATCTTTTACCCAATTTGGAGATTATTTTGGTCATTATGTCTCCACATTTTTTTCTGCCCCAATAATGTCTCCTGGAAACTGCTGACGTTGATGCTAGGCACTGGGATATAAGGGCCTAGGGCTTCCTGAGCGAGACTTCATTCATTCTTTTTTCTTTTTTTATTGATCTATCTCCTCCTGGCTTATTGATCGTTTCCTCTGTCATTTCCATTCTCGAGCCAATCAGAGAAATTTTATTTCATTTGCATTTTTCATTTATAAAATCCGTGCTTTTTTTTTTTTTTTAAGTTTCTCTGCCGAGAACTATCTTTTCATCATTTCAAGTTTGTTTTTCTTTATCTTATGAAACCTAGTTATAATTGCTGCTTTAAAGTTTTTGTCTGATTACTTCAATAATGGAGACTTTGGGTCACCGTGGACTTGGCAGCTGTTACCATGTGATCACCTGGCCCTGGAGAGCCCTGTCCCCTGGAGCCGTCGCTGCCTGTGCCGCTGTCCAGCCGGGGGCTCCCTGGGGCAGAGGTGTGAGGGAGGGAGATTGGGAGTTGACACCCTTGCAATTGCTTCTCTGAATTTTGACTCTCCTGTATACTTCTATTTTTTTAGACTTTACAGAGTTCTCACATACTTGGTTTTTTCTGTTTTGTCTTTGTTCCTAGTTGTAATGAATGAAACAGTGGCTGTAGTGGACTCAGTGCTGTAGTGCAGTGGGCATCTGTTTATTTTTCATACTGGATATAATCAGATATTAAAGGCTTCTTAGAAGGTTATATTTGAGTATGTAATTCTGGTTTGGTAAGAAATACTAAGTATGATGTGATAGGTAGGGTGCTGTGAACTGTTGTTTAGCCTTAGAACTGCCTTATAGCTTTATTATTTGTTGCCATTAAACTTAGCCTCTGTGATAGGTTAAAGTGTATCATTCTCAAATTGAACATGCCAGACCAGTTTTCTGAGCACTCTCAACTCTCATCACAAATCGCTTTGCTTTTCCTGGTTTTCTCAGTTAATATGTTGCGCTGCTGTTTTAATCTCAGCCACTCATCTCTCTTCTGCTCTAAAAGTCATGTTTGGCTCTCCAAATAACTAGTGGAAATATGAAAGTGTTCTTTCCCACCACTGCCACCTCCGCTTTTGACAGGATGACAGTAAAATACTTAGCTGTAAAATATGACATAGAAACTGATATTTGAATCCATTTGTAGGTGTGTTGTTTGGACCGGTGATGAGCGGGTCTTCTTTTATAATCCTACCACCCGTCTTTCTATGTGGGACCGACCTGATGATCTGATTGGAAGGGCGGATGTTGACAAAATTATTCAGGAGCCCCCTCATAAAAAAGGAATGGAAGAAGTAAAGAAATTAAGTAAGTTTTAAATTAGGAGTTTATCCTCTAGTTGTAACATTCTTGTAACATTTTTACAGAGACCATTTAGAAAAATTTTCTATTAAGGAATATCAGAAATTTGTGAGCTGGAAAATAGATTGCTATGATAGTTTGAGTTCAGTAATAGAGACTTAAAAAAATAGAGGATTTGAATAAAATTATTTTTTGTAAAATACTTACATATGTATGCTTTAACTTGTAGATTTTCAGTTAGTACAAGATATGTTTGTACTGCTGACATTTGGCTCCATGCTTATTTATAATACTAAGATGCTCCTCTGAGCCTTTTAGCACCTTTCATGACTAGTAGTGTATTTTTTGAAATAATAAAAACTGTACAGAATATTTTTTAAATGTTTCCTAAAATATTATGAAATATAAAATTTTGTGAAAATCAAAAGTTTCATCTTTTAAACTAGATGAAATTTAGGAAAAGTAAGCCTTATTTCTGAGACTATAGAGACATCTTAAACCTTCTTAAGAGTATCTTTTTATCTACCTCATGTTCAGATAGCATTTAAGTATATATAATGAACACAAATATTTGTACATAATTTTTATTGTGTATTTTTTATTGGTAATTTGCCCTTATATTGATGTGGTTGTGTTTTATAGAACTTAACCCATATTCGTGTAGAAGCTTGATGAAAGAATCATTTAATACTTAAGCAAGTCCTGATGATCACATATCATTTACAGTAACTGGGTTGTATTCGTGTGGCACTAACATCTTCTGCTTACAAGTGATCTCTAAATCCACAAAACTGCTTGCCTGGTGCTGAAGACACTAGGCATCTGTTTTTCCCCTTCAGCAATATCTGTTTCAGCTATGATATTGATGATACTTTATAACATAGTATTGAATTATGCCAAGAAAGTGTGAGATTTGCTTTTATTTTGTGAATCTGTTTTCCAATATTTGATCCATATATTTGATAAATACATGCATCATAAACTGCTGAAAATGAATTCAAAATTTAATGGAAAGGGAAGATGAATAGAGGTATAGAATTACCATGCTTTGTTGAATGTTTTATAAAGGAGTGAATGTTATGAGATGGATATTTTATTTGTATAAACAGTAGCTTATTTATTTATTTATTTATTTATTTTTATTTTGTTATCATCAATCTACAATTACATGAAGAACATTATGTTTACTAGGCTCTTCCCTTCACCAAGCCCCCGCCACAAACCCCATTATAGTCACTGTCCATCAGCGTACTTAGATGTTGTAGAATCACTACTTGTCTTCTCTGTGATAAACAGTAGTTTTTAAAAAGAAAAAATAGTGTTATGTGTGTATAGCTATTCATGATAACATTTGAAATGTTTTTTGCCAGGGCACCCGACCCCGACAATGCTGTCCATCCAGAAGTGGCAGTTCTCTATGAGTGCAAGTGAGTGAACTAAATTGCAGCTTCTTTTTAATACTATTAGAGCAAATGTTGTGGTAGTGGGTAGCAGAGGGATTCATAACTAAATAATTCAGTTGTTACTGGTTTACTTTTATTCTGACAAAGTTTAATTAAATTTTATCTTACAGTTAAAGAAGAGCAAGAATTAATGGAAGAAATTAATGAAGATGAACCTATTAAAGCCAAAAAACGGAAGTAAGTAATACTTATAGTTTATGTGTAATTCATAGATTTTACCTTTTAAAAGTTCATTAGGTTGCAGTCAGCTTGTGATTGGGACAGGTAATGTGTATGTTGTCAGGAGACAGAAGTCATGATTGCTCTCTTGGGCCTGATATAAAAGCTTTGCTTTAAAATGTACAAATGGTGTCCCTTCTCTTGCTAGATTTGCGAAAGATCTGTTGTTTAAATTTTAGAAATTAGTTGATAAATTATTTCCAGACATTCATTAGGCCTGAATTTTATCAAAAATAAGTTTCCTCCCTAATGTAGACTCCAACAGACACCATTCCAGAAACCTCATAAATACAGACACAGACTTCTTTTTATATCCTTGCTCTTGAGTCTGGGGTCATTGCCACCTTTGAAGAGGGAACCCTTGAGCTCTGAAAGCGCTCTGAGAGAGACTGTCCTGAGCGCACGTTAGTCTGGCCAGCACTCTAGAACTGGCAAAATATGAATGTTACTGAGTATGGGTGGTGAAATGGTGGGGTAGAGGGCGTTTGTGTGTGGGTGGGGGAGGAATGGGACCATTATTTAGCAGCAAAAGAAAGTTTAAAGACATGGTTAGGGACTGGTTGATCATAGGCCTTACCTGAAAAGGACAGATTGAATGCAGCCAAATTATGGCAAAGAAATCAGGAAGACAACCCCTAGAAGGGTGGCTCTTTTTAAAAAATTTCTTTATTGGCAACAATGGTAAAGAAATTAAGATAGTCAAGAGAGTCACCCATAATCGACCATAGTAGTCACAGCTGTTTTCATTTTTGCAGTTGACTTTTTAGTTCTTGACCAAATGTATAAGTATTTTTATTAGTTGTAATCAATTGATTTTGTGTTTTTTTAAAAAAAAATCTAGAATAAGACATTTGTTTTCTTAATTATGATAAATGACTGCATTTATTCTGTTTATATACCATAATTTTGGATGTTCCTACGATGTTAAACTTTTAGGTTGTTTTTAATTGTTTGTTCTTATAGACAACTCTGTAAGGTTTTTAACTGCTTTTATCAGGAGAATGTCAAAGAAGTCCTTTATGTGGATTGCCCGAGCTTCTCTATTTAGGTACAAAGTTAAAAGCCTATTTTTTCTGGCTTAGTTTTTCTTTATTTCTTTTATTGAGATAGATAGTGGTAGTTTGTATTGTGACATTTTTATTTAATATAATTCTATAAGGTTATTTTCATTAGTTGTGTTTCTTGGATGTCTTTTAACTCTATTTAAATAGTTCTTAAATAAATTATTATAAGAGGGTGTATTGTTTGGCAAATTGCTTTTACCTGTTTGTTTTGTGCATATCTTAGGTCACAGACTATCTCGCTAAGTTCCTGCAGGTCACGGACTATGTCTTCTATTTCTTTTGATTCATTCCCTAAGTTGCTAATTACCTCTCACTATTATTTGTGGGTTAGCCTCAGTTCCATTTAAATCTCCTGGGCTAACTTCACTTCCTTGTATAGCATGGTTTTGAATTTCCTGATATCCTGATTTATTACCCTTAAGTTTATGTAGGGAATATGAACCGATTCTATTTGTACACCAGCAGATCATATTTAAAAAGGAAGATCTGCTCAGCCACACCTGAATATTACTGAATTACCTATTTTTTTGGATTATTTACATGAATGAGCTTTCTTCATGTAAAGATGTCTGAGAGGTGACTTGATTTCATGTTTCCAAACCCCTTGAGTATAACATAGCAACAGCATTGGTCTTAGCACTGAGGTGCATTTTTGGAGAAACAAGAAGTAGTTTAGTCACTGATGAACAGTTCTAATTCCACCTAACTACTCCTGGGCCTATGTTGCTCTCTGGGACCTGTCCTTCAACTTAAATCTCAACTAATCACCCAGAAAGTGAGTAAAAAAATGTCAGGTAGGTAAGGTATATATCTCACTTGGCCAAGTTTGCAGATATTTTCATTTTATTTTCAAAATAAATATTTCACATTACTAAGACACCAATTTTTATTAGATTTAAAAGATATTTTATGGATTTATAATGTAAGATCTTTTGGAAAATACTATTTTCCCTATATCATTTCAAGAACTAAAAATTATATTCTGTGCTGTTTGATTCTAACACATAGAGTTGTACCGCAATGTTAGATAAGTTTGCTTTTTATTTTTTTTAAGGTCATTTTGTGTATCAACTAGTGTCAGGGAGAGACAGCACGTTAAAGTTTTTTTTCCTAACAATGTAGCCATTGTAACATCATTAGAAGCTCAGTGTAACTTTATTATTATTATAGTGAAAGTTACTTATCCCTTAGGGTACATTTGAAACCCTCAATATACTTGGCTTTTCCCAAAAATATGCTGCTCAGTAGTGAGTCTTGGATATTCCATTGATTTTAAGATTTTAGTAAGATTTCCTGTTAGTATTTTGTCAGTTGATCCCTTGTATTTTATTTTTTTATAGGAGAGATGATAATAAAGACATGGATTCAGAGAAAGAAGCTGCCATGGAAGCTGAAATTAAAGCGGCCCGAGAAAGGGCCATTGTCCCTCTGGAGGCCCGAATGAAGCAGTTCAAGGACATGCTGCTAGAGAGAGGGGTCAGAAAACAATCTTTGGGGGAGATATTTCTGTTTTGTATAAGTAATATAAATATGTCTTGCTAAAAGGTCCAATCTAAGGTTAGTGCTCATGTTGGGGGGGGGAGAAGGGAAGCCTATCAAATTTTACTGTTTTTTTTTTTTTTTTCTCCAAACAGCCTTTTTTCTTGGCTAATCATGTCATATTTAACTAAATGAATTTTACTATCCTTTCAAATGCAAATAACGTTTAACATTTATTGGGTCGTTAAATTTTGGTGAGTATTATAAGACGAGTATTAACATTGCGGAATGGCGGACTACTCGGGATAGGTAAGGTATATACGATTTTTCCTTTAATATATTCAGAATGGCTTTTGGTTAAAGGAGAACTGGTACTTTATGATATTAAAGAAGAGATGTCAACCTTTTGGTTATATTCACAGATTCACTTGAATAAGTGAAATTGTTCAGTTCTAAATTACAATATTGTTCACTTCCTTGGAGCAAGCATGGGAAGTCAAAATGCAGATCTTCAAGGCTTTTTCTGATGTACTGATTTTTAAAATGTCACACAGTAGTCGTTATTTTAATGAGTAATTAAGTCTGTGTTATTTCTATATAGAATAGAAATGTTCAGAGCCAATTAGTGTGGAAATTTGCAATGCTCGCCTCCCACTGCTTGTCATTTATTAGTGATGGAAACTTCAGTGTGGTGTTTTATTATGTCTCCTTTTTAAGCAGATGTCCTGTAGATTTCAAGGAAAATTATGTGACATTTATGTTTTAGAAACAGCTTAGTTATGAGGCAATACATTTTTTATTTTAAAGGTGTCTGCTTTTTCAACATGGGAGAAGGAATTGCACAAGATAGTTTTTGATCCTCGATACTTACTTCTCAATCCTAAAGAGAGAAAACAGGTAAAAGGAAAATAACATTTAATAAATGTTTATCCCTTGCCAACAGATTTTTTAATTATAAGGAATAATTACCATGCTTTTTTTCTTTAACAGTACTTTAAAAACAGTTTCATATCTTAGAACATAGTCATCTTCTATGTGGACTTTTCTGCCTCAGAAATAACTTTGACGTTTTGCCCTTATAGACATGGTTATTGCCTCATGAACATTTTGTCCTTGTACCTCATGCACACTAAAGTTATTATCTAAGAAGATTTCAAAATTAATTTCAAATGCATTTATTAATTTCCATTTTACTGGGCAAATGATGCAGATTTAGAGGAGAAAAATAGCAAAATACAGGTGAGTAAAAAGGAAAAAAAAAACCAGTACAATCCTACCCAGCTGATAGGACCACCATTGAACAGTTTGGTTTATAGCCTTCCTGTTATGTGTCAGTATGTACATATTTATGTGTCTGTATTGTAGACAAACAACACTCAGACATGTTTCTGTCTCACACACACTGCGCAAAGTCCACATTACATTTAAGTGGCATCTGTTAAAATGCCTTTTCATCATAAACACAGAGACGTGGTGGGTGCATCTGGGTGTCTGCTGAACGAAAATTCAAATGAACTGAAGTTGCCTTCTTACTAAGTTGCCATTTATTCCCGTGATGATTGTGACACATATCATCTCATGGTGATTGTTTCTTCCTCTAAAGCATTGCATACTTCTAACTTACATAATTTCTGAATTACTTGGACCACCCTGATACTGATCTCTATAACATGGTGAGTACAGTGAACCACCTGCTATAGTGCTGTTGGGCTACAAGATTTCCTTTGGTGACAGAAATATCCATCTTTCCTTCACATTTACAATTTAATGGTTGGACTAATTCTCTACACACATTGTGCCATTATGCATATAGGTCTAATCATAGGCTTTTTATAAAGAGAGGAAATTTACAGTGTGCCAGACATGTATTTTAGTACTTGTTATAGAAAGACATGACTTTCCAAATATATTCACATCTACATTACAAGTACAGTAGTCTTTTCTTCTGATGATTCATGTGTGATGGTCTCATTCTCACCTCTGTTGATGGCCATATCCAAACCTATGGATCAGCTTTGATTCTTTACTTTTCCCCACTGGGCATTTTAAGTCTACCAGCAAAATGTATTTCGAGACACTTTTCTAAATTCAACCACTTACTCACATGTCCCTCTCTTAACACCCTGTTTCAAGGCCCCGTTATCAGCTGTCATCATCTGTGAGCCTCTAATTGGATCTCTTTGCTTCTTTCTACTTTTGTTCCTCTGTAGTCTAGTTGTTCTTCTACACAGCGGCCAGACTAATTTTTAAGTTAATGATAAATTCAGACAGTGTTTCCTTGCTTAAAAAATGTACAGTGCTTCCCACTTCATTTAGGATAAAAGTGAAACTCTTACCCTGCCTGTAAGATTCTGCATACATGCATGTCTGTCTCTTTCTTGACGCTCTTTTCTTATAGCCATTCATCCTAGCCTCACTGACTGGCCTTGATACGCCTTGAACAAGCCAGGCACGTACAGGTACTTGCTATTCCCTCTGCATGGAATGTTCTTCTCCAAGGTGTTTGCATAGCTGGTGCTGTTTTGTTCAGGTACTTGTCTGGTTGCCTTCTGGCCCACCTGTTTCTTTGCCTTCTTTACTTTCTGAATAGCACTCATGTCTCTGATTATCTAAAATATCATCTTTCTCCTCCTACTGCAGAGTATAAATTGTGTGAGGGCAGGAGCTTTGTTTCGTTCCTTGCTCTGTGGGTAGTGTCTACAACAGTGCTTAACCTGAATATCCCTGAAGACTTAGTTTAAGACTTTTATGACACTGCATGTTAAGTTTCTGACTGAGTGAAATTATAAGTACATACTGAGAACTAAAATTCTTTTTTACTTTTAGAGGCATTTTGTAAGCTGATGGTGTTACCTTACTAATAAGTTTCACATAAAAAGAAAAATTAGAAGCATTTTTTAATTTTAAATTGAAACTCCATTTAAAGGCTCACATGCCTTTCAAATAGGATTCTTAAAACTGCAGTATAAGAAATGAGAGAAAGGAGAAGTTAACATTGGTATTAATATACATATGTATTTTTGGTACTTAGTTTTATTATTCTCATGGGAGTGTAAAACAAGCCAATTAAATGTGAGGTTATGTAGTGCACTCTAATTTCATATCTGAGATTTGTGCTTTGATTTTAAAAAACTAACAATTTCATTGAAAATGCCTCATAATCTACAGTTACATCTCTTTCAGTTTTGTCCTAGAATTTCTAGTTATTCGTCAACTTACATGTATTTTACTTCGTTATAGAGGAAGTATTTCATGTAATTGTAACCATAAATTTAAATTACGATTTTCCTTACTTAATCTTGTTTTTGATAAAAGGTCATTAAGGAGGCAGAAATGTTTTGGCAAAGTCTGATACGAATAGCCTTCTTCAACAAAACCAGACCATTTCTATGCAAGATTGGCTCTGACATAGAGATTAGTTATGCAGACACTTCAAAATAAGTTGTCTGTTATCTTATTTCAAAAATAAATCTTTTAATATAGTGTATGTTCTTTAGAACTTTTTAATCGTGACTGTGTTATAGTTTGGTAATATATTGTCAGTATTACTCATGATTGTCAGCTGTCTAGGCCACTGCTTACTGAATCAGTATCAAATTATAAATTGAACTAGATTGATGTGGGAATCAAGCAATGAGACCTGTTGAAAAGAAAAACTTCCTCTACACACTGAATATTTAGACATCAAATATGTAGGTTTTTCTTCCAATGCCAGTCAGTTCTCTGACACCAGCTGGGTATCTTACAATTAAATTGAATTCTGACACTGTCTACCTGGAATGAACATCAGATCCCACAGGGTAAGGGCTCAGTTCCACAAGATTCTCTTACTTCAAATGCCAATTGCAAGTAGTAGGTTTCTAGATTACCCCCACTTCTGTCCTACAAATTAAGAGTTCCCTTGACTCCCTCCTCAGGTTTGATAATTTGCTATAATGACTCACAGAACTCTAGGGAACACGTTGACTGGGTTATGTAATGAAGGATGTGATAAAGGATGCAGGTGAACAGTAGATGATGAGATACAGGACGAAGTCTGGAAGGGTCCTGAATGCAGGAGCTTTTGTCTCTATGGAGTTGGGGTGTGTTCACTAACCTGGAAGCCCTCCGAACTCCTGTGGTTATGGTTTTTCTGGTGGCAGTGTTGCATGGGCATGATTGATGAAATCTTTGACCGCTGGTGATTGGTCTCAACTGCAAGCCCCCTGCCTCCCTTGTAGGGAGGGTGTGTGGTGGGGAGCTGAATGTTCCAACCCTCTAATCACGTGGTTGGTTGTACTAGCAGCCAGTAGCCGTTCTGCGGTTAGAGGCTTTCCAGAAACCACTTCATTGACGTGAACTTAGGTGTGGTCGCAGGGGCCTTGGTATGAGAAACAGAAGACTGCTCTTCCCACCTTTATGTATTTCAGGTTCAGGAGAAAAACCGGATATGATAGTTGATGCTCCTGTCGCTCTTCTCACTTAGGAAATTACAAGGGTCTTAGGAGCTCTGGCCAGTGCAAAGACCAAGTGTATTTTATTACATCACAATATCATGCCCCTACTTTTGTAAACTTACATTTTGAAGAAAACTATACATATAGAAAAGTCTGAAAATCAAAGTGAACATACCGTGTAATTACCTAGATTAAGAAATGGAAATAGTTATGCAAGATGATAAGTTCTAGAATCCATACAGCACAGTGCCTATAGTTATATACTGCAACATTTGCTGAGGGTAGATCTCACATTAAGTGGTCTTAATATCTCAAATGAAATAGAAATGATAATAATAAATAAAAGGGCTGGAGGAACATTTTGGAGGTGATGGATGTGTTTGGCACAGATTGTGGTAATGGTTTTCCAGGTGTTTATCTCCAAATTCATCAAGTTGTATACATTACGTACATACAGTTTTTTTATGTTAATTACCTCAGTAAAGTGGTTTAAAAAAAGAAAAGAAAGGGACTATTATCAGCTCCTCAGAAGCTTCCTTGAAGACTTAGACAATGTAGCCCTTTAACATGCATGTTTTGATTATACCTATAAAAATAAACTAGAAATTGTTAAAGCTTATTAACTTTCATGGTATTTATTTTGTTCATGAGTTGATGTTATAAGAAAATAACTGCTTAAAATAGGGAACATAAAGTCAGGTACATTCGGAAGCATGACAAATTATTTGGAGAAACTTGGAAGCATAACAGAACTCCTAATCTTCTGTGAGGTATTCATCTCAGAGAGTGGTTTCTAACTTGAGTGGGATGTTGTCGGGGAAGGGGTTGGAAGTTTTCTCCAGCTTCTGAAAAGAGTTAATATAAATTCACTTGGATATCATTTATAGTTTAATACCTTTATATGTAAATATATACTGAGAAAGGAAAGGGGTTGGGAACTATACTCATTCCCACCTCTGTCAGCATGCAGATCCTTGGATTTACTGCAGTGCTATATTTAAGGTTATTGAAAATGACCTACATGCTTAGCAGGGAACTGGTGAGATAATTATAGATTATTTCTATATTTTAAAAGGGTTTGTTTTATATATATATATATATAGACTGACCTGGAAAGAAGTCTTAAAAGTATTTTAAAGAAAATTTTTGTTATTTTACTTTTTCCAAAGATTGTGCCTGCACATAAAGGACCAAATAGTTCTATAAGATATGTCAGGAAAAGTAGTGGAGTGTTGCCCTCGTTTGATCTTGTGAAGACATTTCTTCCAGAGCCTTTTGACCCGCTTGAGCCTGGGTTGGCTGCCTGTCCCAGGTGCTGTGCGGCAGGCATTTCTGGGGGTGTCAGCTCTTTACCAGCCCCCTGGGGATTTCCTTCGTCTCTCTTACTTGGTGGGGGTGGGAGTTCACCTGTTTCCTACTTTGTCTTTTCTTTTTCGGTTTACTCTCTTCTGCTGCATTCCATCCCTTCTCAAGGAGGAGTAGCTTCTTGAGAAAACAGTCATGGGAAATAAAATTTTGAGGCCTTTCATTATTTGAAAACACCTTTTTTGTACCCTTATTTGGAATTGTTTGGCTGGGTAAGGAATTTAAGTTGGAGATCTTTTCCTTCAAGATTTTGAAAGCATTGCTCTGCTTATGGATTGCGGTGCTGTTTTTGAAGCCATTCTGTTACCTGTTCCTTTGTATGGAGACCTGCGTGTTTCCCTTCTCTTTAAGCGTGGAAGGTCTTCCCACATCTTCAGTGTTCCAGAGTTTCATGGTGACTGTGTGCCCTGCGGGGAGGGCCTGCTGTGCTGGGCACTGATGGCCCTTTCAATAGGGAAACTCACTATCTTTCAGTTAGGAGATTTTCTTGCATTGCTTTTTTATTTGCTTCTAACTACTTTACAACATTTTTTTCTTTTTGGAATTTGCCCTGCTTGGCTGGTCCTCAGAGTTTCTTTTCTCTCTGATTTTCTACCTGTTTTTTCTCTTTTTTTAACTTTCTGAGTAATTTTCTCAACTCTGTTGTCTAACCCTTCAATAGAGTTTTCATTTCTTATGTCATCTTTTAATTTCTACTAGTTCTTTTTCTGCAGTTTTTCTTGTTTATGGTTATGGTTGCAATTTAGGATTTTTTTCTTCTTTTATGTTTTCACTTTCCTGCATAGTCTGTTTCTACCAAATTTTCTCTGTTTTGGTCTCTTTTTCATGTTGGAAGTGTCCTAGATGTCTTTGTAGACCCTGATGGCTCATGATCAGGAAAGAGGCACTAAAATGCCGTTCGGGCACTCAGCATCTGGGTGGGCTCTCAGATTGTTGCCTTTACTGTAGAGCAGTGGGCTTCAGCCAGGGCAGTTTTGCCCCAAGGGACATTTTTGGTTTTCACAACTGAGGGGGGTGGTGCTGGCATCTGTTAGTTGGGGAGGCTACTAAATACTATGTAGCCCAAGTGTCAGAAGTTCTGAGGTTGAAAAACTCTGCTTATAGAGCGACTTAAGCTGGTTTGTTGAGGATTCCCTGGAGCAAATAATCTTTAGGCTGATCAGATTGTGGATAACAACTTATTTCTAGTCTTCTGGGCAGTGGTCACACTTCTTGCTGCTTTGGTCCTGGGAGAATTGTGTCTAGTGTATATAACTGCTTAATTCCCTGTTTTCTCAGCTGGTACACCTGATTCCTAACTTAGGTTCCCTTGGTCCAGAGACACTGTTTTACCTTTTAGAGCAGGGGTCAGCAAATTGTTACAGAAAGGGTCAGATAATAAATATTTTAGGTATTATGGGCCATATGATCTCTGATAAAATAGTGTAATTCTGCACTTGTAGTACAAGAGTACATAGATTATAAATGTAAAGTAATGAGCATGACTGTGTTAAAGCCTTATTTACAAACACTGAAATTTAATATTTCACGTGTCATGATGTTTTCTATTCATTTAAAAATGTCAAAACTATCTGGGCTATACAAAAACAGGCAGCAGTCTGGATTTGGCTAGTAGATCATGATTTGTCAACTCTTGATCTAGAGAATAACCACCTGTTTTGCTGAGGTTCACGAGTAGCAGTTCCTCAGACACAGAAAGTTGGTATGGGGGAATTTGGTGATTGAACTGCTTCTTAAACAGCCTTATTGTAGCTGTATCCCATCCTCACTTCCTTGGGTATCTAGTGCCATCAATTCCAGGGCTGTTTGAGGAATTCCTCTGATTAAAAAAAAAAAATAGGTTCTTTCTTTGTTTTCGTGACTGCTGGTTTAGGGTCAGCTTTCTCATGTGTGCCAAGTCCTTTGCCACTTGTCCGTGTGCTTTGCAGCTTGCAGAGGTGCTGTTCTCTCTCCTCCCCATTTTCCTGTTGTTGTTGGTTTATGACTTAAAAAAAGAAAGTCCTCCAGCTACATGCAAGAGAATGAAACTGGATTATTGTTTAACCCCATACACAAAAGTAAACTCGAAATGGATCAAAGACCTGAATGTAAGTCATGAAACCATAAAACTCTTAGAAGACAACCTAGGCAGACATCTCCTGAATATAAGCATGAGCAACTTCTTCCTGAACGCATCTCCTCTAGCAAGGGAAACAAAAAGCAAAAATGAACTCATGGGACTACATCAAACTAAAAAGCTTCTGTACGGCAAAGGACACCATCAACAGGACAAAAAGGAATCCTACAATATGGGAGAATATATTTGTAAATGACATATCTGAAAGGGGGTTAACATCCAAAATATATAAAGAACTCACAAGCCTCAACACCCAAAAAGCATATAACCCGATTAACAAATGGGCAGAGGACATGAAGAGACAGTTTTCCAAAGAAGAAATTAGGATGGCCAACAGACACATGAAAAGATGCTCCACATCACTAATCATCAGGGAAATGCAAATTAAAACCACAATGAGATATCACCTCACTCCAGTAAGGATCACCAGCATCGAAAAGACTAAGGACAACAAATGCTGTCAGGGATGTGAAGAAAGGAGAACCCTCCTACACTGCTGGTGGGAATGTAAGCTAGTTCAGCCATTGTGGAAAGCAATATGGAGGTTCCTCAAAAAACTAAAAATAGAAATACCATTTGACCCAGGAATTCCACTCCTTGGAATTTACACAAAGAATACAACCCAGATTCAAAAAGACATACACACCCTTATGTTTATCACAGCACTTTTTGCAATAGCCAGGATATGGAAGCAACCTAAGTGTCCATCAGTAGATGAATGGATAAAGGAGAGGTGGTACATACACACAGTGGAATACTATTCAGCCATAAGAAGGAAACAAATGCTACCATTTGCAACAACATGGATGGAGCTGGAGGACATCATGCTCAGTGAAATAAGGCAGGCGGAGAAAGACAAATGCCAAATGATTTTCCTCATTTGTGGAGTATAACAATGAAGCAAAACTGAAGGAACAAAATAGCAGCAGATTCAGAGACTCCAAGAAGGAACTAATGGTTACCAAAGGGGAGGAGTGTTGGGGGGGCTGGTGGGGGGAGAGGGAGAAGGGGTTTGAGGGGTATTATGTTTAGTACACATGGTGTGGGGGATCATGGGGAGAACAGTGTAGCACAGAGAAGACAAGTAGTGACTCTGTGGTATCTTACTACACTGATGGACAGTGACTGCAGTGGGGTATGGGTGGGGACTTGATAATATGGGTAAGTGTAGTAAGCACATTGTTTTTTCACTTCATAAGAGTGTATATCAATAATACTTTTAAAAAAGTCCTCTGTTGTCATTTTATTGGTGTTCGAAGAAAGCAGGAAATAGATTTGCATGCTCAGTTCACCATCTTGACTATGGAGAAAAATACAGATATAAAGCATGGTTACATTTTGGTGACAATATATCTTAAAGAGAAATGTAGAAGTAAAATTATAGATTCTCTATGTCATTTTTTTTCCTGGAAGGTTTTGTGAGGACTCTTACACATTGTACATCGCTTGAGAATTTTTGATAAATATTCGGTTTATAATCAGGGAAAATGAAAATTAAAGGGGTGTTTAATTTTTTTCTATTCTGGAAATATAAGCTGAGGGCTTGTATCTCTGTTTAATACTATGAACTGAATCTTTAAAGTGAGACTTGCCATGGATCGTCTGTATATAATTGAGTTACCTGGAGTTAATATTTTTTTCCTGCTGCAGTTTAGACAAAGGTATTGACTTATAGTTTTTTTTATAGACTACATAATTTGGTAGTTAGATTACTTATATGAAAGACTAATTTGTCAAATTGATTTCTTTTTGTGATAGGTATTTGATCAGTATGTAAAGACGAGGGCAGAGGAAGAACGCAGGGAAAAGAAAAACAAAATAATGCAAGCCAAGGAAGATTTCAAAAAAATGATGGAAGAAGCAAAATTTAATCCAAGGTATATGGTTCATTACCATCAAATATCAAAATATGTATGTATTTTCTCTTACTATTAGTTAATATATATATAAAATATATTTTGGATATTTAGACATAAAAAACTTAACTTGATTATTGGTTTCTGCCTCTCTAATCTTTATTCTTACTGTATTTCCTTTAGAGGAATCCATGGTGCTCTGCAAGAGGCTTTGGTTTTCAAGAAGGGTACTTTTGTTTTAAAAGCTTCCTTGTAGGAATAAGTTTTCCTTCTCTACAAACTGGTAAATGATAAAGTAAATCTGTTGCTGTGTTCCTAAAGTATTACACAGAATAAATTGCAGAGCAGGAACATTAGTTTGATTGAATTGAAGTGGTGAAGGATCTTTCATTAAAAAATTTTTTAAGTGTCTAGAGTATCATTTTGCCTGACATTTCCAATTAATTGTTAATGTAGCAGACTGGCGAAAATGAGACATTTTAAACTTACGCGCCTTTTTAAACTAACATAATAAAAACATCATTTATTAGGTATTTTATGTGCACTTAAAAACACGTGTCCATTTAAAGCATCTCTGTGTATATGTGCATATACATACACAGACTTACATTATCTCATTCTGTCTTCAAAACAGCCCATATGGTTTAGGTATTCCTACCTATTTTTCAGATAAAGAAAATAAGATATAAGCTAATAAGACATAATTTGGGTAACTTTGCCCAATGAACGGGGCCAGAGGGTTTGTTAGAGTCCAGGAGTAGTCCGGACAGGGAGAATTGCTGTCTTATTTATGGCTTAGTTTTGGCAGTAGTGGAATTGGGTTGCTGAGAACATCTCAGAGAATTTCTGAAACTGTAGGGTAGGACTGTGGAGTCTCTAGGTTCAGTGGCGTTTTTTATAAAAAGTTCATCTGTTGAAACAGTTACTTTTTTTTGTCAGTGGAGGTAGGGAAGAGTGATATTGTTTGAGAAAGTATATTTGGTATTATTTTACATTTGAATATAAGAGAAACCCATTGGGGCATTAATAGAAATTTCAGAAAATAAAGCTAATAGAGTATTTGATTATGAAGAACATAATATTCTTTCAGGGATAATAAGAGTCTCAGATTCTCCAGGGGGTCTTGGGCGTATTCTTAATCAAAAGGGGGAGTTCACAGGTCATAGTCGCTGCAACTGGGTTTTACGGTTAAGGAAATTTGAACATGGGCTGGTATCACAATAATGTGAGAGAATCCGTAATATTTTCTTGGGTATTGTGGTTATAGAGAAAAAAAGATTTACTCAGATGCATACTGAAGTATTTATAGGTGAAGTCTCATAATGTCTACAGCTTATTTTCAACTGATTTAGCAAAATACATTGATTTACGTAAAACTATGGGCTGGGAAGAATTGAGACTCCAGACTTACTTCCCTTTATGGGTGAGACGAGTCAGTCTTCCTGTATGACCGACCTGACTGATGTTCTTTTGGGACAAATAGGATTGCCGGAGTGACCTGTACTGTGCAGATTTCAGAAAGTAAAGCCATCAAGCACATAACTGAAGTTCTATTAGCTCTTTGGACATTGTGCTGTATTGACACATTTAATATTAGCATAGAGATTAGGACCAAGTTAGTAGGTAGCAGAAAACCAGGAGAAACTTAAAATTAAATCTCTCTTTGAATTGGGAAAAGACCACCATCAGCAAACTTTTTTTAGTAGAGTTTGCAGATACAGTCGTTGGGGTATATTCCAAAAGAAAGAATGACTGGGGAAAATTACTTTACTTTAGTGGGTGTTTATTCTGTGTCTTCTTTGTATTTTAATCAAAGTTTCAGGCATACTTCCTGTGTCCACCTCTGATCACTCTACTCTTCCCCATCCTCTGCTACCAAACTTTGTCTGACCTCCCCTACTCCCTCTTAAAAAGGATTCTTATACCACATCTGTTATAAACTGGCACTTTTTGGAGTTAAGGAATGAGTCATAGATATCTCTCTCTAATGCTGTAACTTCCATTTTAGTCTGTCCTGGGGAAAAATATTAAGTATTTTACTTATGTTATTATAAATAATATAAATACATGTAAAATAATTAAATTCTCACTTTAACACATTGGTTTTACATTTTTAAGAAGGTTTATTCTTGAATCATAGTAATAATTGCTTTTTTCTGTCTTAAAATGATAAAGCAGCCTTCTTAATTTATCATGAAAAAACATGGACCTCATTTCTGGGATATGCATTTTTATTTTACCTTAAATTTTTTTATGGTTATAGATACCAGGTTTGCAATATATCCTGTGGTTCAAAATGTTGATTTAATGAAATTAGATATTGCGAGTAATATCAGCCATATATAAAAGGTTACTAGAATCTGGCTTTGGTTAGCAAAGCTTGAAAATAGCAGAAGTTAGCTGTAAGTGGCACTCCTAATCTTCAGTTTATGTTTTGAATTCTAAATTCTGAAGTTAACCAGTTTTTTCTTAATAATTAAAAGTTAGAATCTTTGTTCTAATACCTTTGAGCAGGTGTTTTACTTTTGCATGGAAATAGCTGAATAGTTTTTTTTTTTTTTTTTTTTGATGGTGAGGATGTGGGGTTATGGGTCAGGGGCCAGGGTTAGGGTTAGAGTCAGGTTTTTGGTATTGTGTAAAGGGAGGATAGGGTCACAGAGTTAGGGTCCAGGTTTACTGTTAGGATAAGTGTGAAATTGAGGTTTAGGTCTATGGTGAGGTGTGGGTGACATTGATGGTGAGGGTGAGGGGTTAGGGTCAGGGGCCAGGGTTAAGGTTTTTTTTTTTTAAGTTTTTAATTTTGGTATTATTAATATACAATCACATGAGCAACGTTGTGGTTACTAGATTCCCCCCATTCTCAAGTCCCCACCACATAGCCCATTACAGTCACTGTCTATCAGCGTAGTAAGATGCTATAGAGTCACTACTTGTCTTCTCTGTGCTGTACTGCCTTCCCCGTGCCCCCCTCTGCATTATGTGTGCTAATCGTAATGCCCCTTATTCCCCTTTCCCCCTCCCTTCCCACCTACCCTCCCCAGTCCCTTTCCTGTTTGTAACTGTTAGTCCATTCTTGGGTTCTGTGATTCTGCTGCTGTTTTGTTCCTTAAGTTTTTGCTTTGTTCTTATGCTCCACAGATGAGTGAAATCATTTGGTACTTGCCTCCCTCTGCCTGACTTATTTCACTGAGCATAATTCCCTCTAGCATCATTCATTTTGTTGCAAATGGTAGGATTTGTTTTCTTCTTATGGCTGAATAATATTCCATTGTGTATATGTACCACCTCTCCTTTATCCATTCATCTGCTGATGGACACTTAGGTTGCTTCCATGTCTTGGTATTGTAAATAGTGCTGCGATAAACATAGGGGTGCATCTGTCTTTTTCAAACTGGATGCTGCATTCTTGGGGTAAATTCCTAGATGTGGAATTCCTGGGTCAAATGGTATTTCTATTTTTAGTTTTTTGAGGAACCTCCATACTGCTTTCCACAATGGTTAAATAGTTTTTCAAGGGGAAATTAGACTTTATTTTTTCCTGTCCTAAAACATGCTAAATATGGAAGTGTTTATAAAAGTAAATTCTTAGGAAAATGAAAGCTTCAAATATTGAAATACACCCAAATATGTGGAAGTTTTATAGATGCCTTTTATTTGTGAAGAAACTTCTTTTTACACCTAACTGCATTACATCTTTTTATTTAGTCTGATTGGCATTTACTAAGCTTTTTAGATCTCTACATTGATGTTTTTCATCAAATTTGGAAAGTTTCTGGCCAGAATTTTTCTGTCCTGATTTAAGTCTTTTCTCTTTTAGGGTCCTAATTACATATATATTGTTAAAGTATTTGATATTTTCTCACACGTCCCTGAGACTGCCTCCTCACCCCCCAAAATTTTTCTGCATACTGTTTTGATTAGGTAGTTATTACCGATCTAACTTCAAGTCATTGACTCTTTATTTCTGCTCTTAGGTTAAGCCCTCCAGTGAATTTTTCTTTCAGTTACTTTTGGGTTCTTTTTAAAAATTTTCTGTGCCTCTGCTGAAACTCCCTAGTTTTTCATTCATTAATACCATGTTTTTAAATTCTTGAACCTATTTTTCTTGAATTCTTTCAATATAACTATAATAGTTTAAAAGGATTTGTGAACCTAGAACAACAACACAAAGAAGCCTCTTTCACTGAAAATAGGTATCTGCGTATCTTGGGTTCAGTACTGACTTAAAATTTTTTTTCTGTGGATCACATGTTTCTTTGTATGTTCAGTGATTTTGAATTGAATATTGGAAATTGTGGATAGTAATAGAGTCTCTGAAGTCTGCTGTTTACCTCTGGAAATTGTTGATTCTTGTTTTAGCAGGCAGTTCAATTACAGGTTGATCACCTTGATTTAGGTGAGATTTTATGCTTTGTTAGTGTGGATCTCAGAAAGTAGAAGATGTTTGTCTCAACTTAACCAACTTTGTCTCCGTTGTGGATCTTTTGTGGATTTCCTTGTCCTAATATGATTCTTTTCCCAGAACTCAGTGCCTGGTGTTTCTGTTTTTGCTCTTAACTATGTGGCAGCTTGGTATAGGGAGTAAGTAGTCTTTCGCTGCTGCTCTTGTGGGGCTTGGCTTTGGCCGTCTGTTTGTGGACAGTCCCTCTGTGGTATTCTAGGGTTTTGTCTGTGTTTAGCTTCTTCCTCTGTTGTTTTGGCACTCAGACTCTGATCTTTGCTGCTTCTAGTTCATTGGGACCATTGTACTCTGCTTGGACTCTAGCTCTGCAGCTTGGGAAATCGTCTTGAGGCAGAGGTGATGGGGCTCTTAATGTCAGTCTTAATCTTCCTATTGTCCACTGCTGGAAATCAGTGGCCTCAAATATTTTGTCCTCTTTTGTAGTTAGTTATGGCAGGAGAGCTAATTCAATAAAAGTTGTTGCACCATGGCTGGAAGCAAGACTCGGCCTCATCTTAGGTTGGAAATACATGAGCTCTTGAGTCTTGTGAAGCACAGATTCTCTGCTGACGGTATGCCCCTAGTACTGGTAGTATACAGCTGATGGTATACAGCTCTGTAACCACATTTTTACCCGTTAGCCTTTTTTATTCCTTTCTGTAGCTCATTGTTCACTGTTTAGGCAGATATTGGGACTCAGTATCTTTGGGGTACATATTCTTGCTGGAAAAATGGTATCTTCTGCTGTATCTTTCTACAAGCAGAAATAGCTCTACCAAAGTTAGCACACTTGCCATTTTGTTACAGAGCTACTTTTAGTGAATTTGCAGCCAAGCATGCTAAAGATTCAAGATTCAAAGCAATTGAAAAGATGAAAGATCGAGAAGCCTTGTTCAATGAATTTGTGGCAGCTGCAAGGAAAAAAGAGAAAGAGGATTCGAAGACCAGAGGTGAGAAGGTAAGATGGTTTTAGTTCCAGTGGTGTGATTGATGGGAGTGTGAATGGAAAGGCACTAGGCTGATGCTGTGTTTCTAATCTCATTCATTGGCATAAATACTTACTGTTTAGCCTTTTGAGTTAGCTTGCACAGTTGTTCATGTGTGTATATTCTGTCACTTTACTTATATAATACTTATTTTAGTAGTTTTGCTAAACTACATAGATTTGTTTTGAATTTTATTAATACTAAGATGTGCAGTAACCCAGAACTGGTTTTTAGCCCTGTCTGTTCACTGATGCCTGCTCTGTGGCTGCTAAGATTTCAAGATTCTTTATAGATAGTAACATTTAAGTTCAAAAAGCTTCTTTATCTTTTTTACCCTCTAAAAGACAGCATTTCAGTGACTTTCTAATCTTTTAGTAAACATGTCTTACATACGAATTATTGCTTGTCAGAATTAAAGGTCAGCTATTAAAGATTAATGAATTCCAAATGTCATTTGGTAGCAGTGTCTGGAGTGGGAGAGGAGCTCACCACCCGGGAGGCGGACTGGGAGGGGCACGGCACCAGCAGGGCGTGAGCCCTCCAACCGGCAGCTGCCCCCCTTAGTGTCCCTGTGTGCTTTGTGAATGGAGCAAGAGAGCCTAGGAAGCCTAATCATTCTTGACATTTACAATTGTCTCTCCTTCCAGAAAGCTAAAATATTACAAATTCTATAAAGAACTGTTATTAGGGAAGTAATACCACTCTTGTTGGG
The DNA here is from genome assembly GCF_030020395.1 of Manis pentadactyla. Classification (NCBI taxonomy): domain Eukaryota; kingdom Metazoa; phylum Chordata; class Mammalia; order Pholidota; family Manidae; genus Manis; species Manis pentadactyla. The sequence continues at coordinate 105,993,321 of NC_080031.1, forward strand.
AAGAAGCCCCTTTCACTGAAAATGAAACAAGTTTTGGCAGAAATATCTGAAATTTTCTGACTATCTGATTTATTGGACTTCAAAGTAGATTTGTCCAGAATTATTTCACTATGAACTTTTTAAATGAATGGTTATGCTTCTTAGAGGAAATGTGAAAAATTGAGTTCTACAGAAAACACTTTATATGTTGAATTAGAGTCATGTTAATGAATTGCTTGCTATTTTTGGTTTAATAATAACCTGTTCGGTGAAAGAAAACCGAATAAATGATTAATATCCTATTATAATTGCTTTTATACAAGTTGAATGTATTTTTCTTTGCATTTGTAACTAATGTTCTTTTTTCTAGATACTTTTTTATAACTTATTTTATGTATTCTGTTTTATAACAAGTGGATAGATTTTACAGTTTTGTGCTGTGTGGCCTGGCAATCAGTTCAGTCTGACAGCTGTCAATCACTGATACGAAAAGTATTATGGGATTCCCTAGTGAGGAAAGAATTGGTATCTCTCTGTGATGACTTTAGCCTCTCGCTGTTCCGGTACTTTACAATTTTTTTAGTCTTTTTCCGTACGAAGTGATGAGATTGTGCCCAGAATATGTTAGTTAATATAAGAAATTAAATAGCCGTTACATCTAAATAAACCTAATATATTCAGCTTTATTTTCTTTTGATTGTAAAATTTTAATTCTGTAAATTATAGGTTCGTACCATTACTTAATTAAAAAATAAGGCAGGTAATTACTAAAGTGAAACTTTCTCAGCCAATTTAAATAATGCAAAATCAATTACTGACTAGGCCATGAAAGCAGACATCTTTAAAATACGGGTTTAAATATAGTATATTTAGATTCACATTCTGAGAAGTATCTAATTGATGAAGTTTATCCTTTCATGACTCTGCTGTTTATTTATTCTTACAAAGTATATCGTCTGTACTCTTTTAAAATCACATGTTAACTGTATATAATTGATTAATAAGATCAGTACCAATAATATGCTGCTATATTGGAGTTGCTTTGTTCTTGTGAGTCTAACTGGTCTTTGTGGCATTGAGATAATAGAATCAATAGCTGAGCAATTAAAGTGTAAAGGTAATTATTTGCTCAGTCAAAAACCTGTGAAAGACACTGACTTTTGATGAAATCCTTTTTTTCCTTCAGTAGATTTCCAAGCTAACCAGAACAATCATTTCATGTAGGTTTCACTGCTAATTTTGTTTTATAAAAAATGCCCCTAAAAACTGTTTGTTTTTACTAGATTATTTTGTTTATGAAAGTAGCTAGCTACCCTTAAGTGTTTATTTTATTGTAATCTGTTATTGTAGGTATAACCAATTTTTATAGAATTCAGGATCAGGTAATGTCCCTTTTGGAGCAACACATTTGAAGTTGCATATAATGTTAATCCTCTAATGAAATTGGCCTTTTTCTCTTTTCCCTCTTTTAAAAATTCCTGTTTAGCAAGTTAAGTATTTTTGTTAACATACATTAGGCTAAGGATTTCTCCTTATTAAGGTGAATAGCCTAGATGCTTGGCTACTTTCATTTTTGGAGAGAAGCAAACAGGGAAAATAGGGTCTTGAATTGCTGCTAGTGGAAATTGACATATTTTGACATTAACCGGTTGTTAAAACTCTCCATACAAATAGCAGCTTTGGTAAGCCATTTGTAACCTGTTGTGGTCATATTCACAGTGAATGAAAGATAAAGTTTAATTTTATTTGAAGTTTATTTTGTTTATACATCGTGCATTTTAAAAGCTATATGGTAATCCTTACTTCATAGGCTTCATGTCTAGTATTTGAAAATTGTTTGAGTTAATATAAATTTCTGTGACTTAGATTCCTATTTGATACAGCTTGTGTGTTTTATTTAACATAAATTCTATAAATTTTGCCTTCTAGTTTTCACACACATCTAGGAATCTGGTGTCCATCCTGTCAGATAACAAAGTCAGCAGGGTGAACAGGAAAATCACGTTATGTCTCTAGTCAAGTAGTTTATCGCCGTCTGGAAATACTGGGTGTTTAGGTATTTCCCACAAGTCCGAAGTGAAAAAAAGGCTAGGTTCTGTAGTGGAGGAGTCCACAGCTGTTTAGCTTTTGTCTTTTACTTAAAAAATTCTCTAACGCAGAGACTCTGTTGCTAATAAACTTACCCAGTATTTTCTGGAAAGGACATCAGCCTCCCTTTTGGCCCTCTAATAGAAGTAAGGCTTATAGGAGGAAGTAGGAGGGTTGAACCGGGTAGGAGTGATTCATTTATTTTGTGCCCACACATTGTAAATTCTGATTGCGTCCCTGATTTCTCAGGCCCTCCCTCGGTCGGGTGGGAAGGCAGCATGTTTAGTCCCCCTGGCGAGGAGAAGCTCTTGACGTGGGAATCCTCTGGTGCAGTGACTTAGTCTTTCCGGGTAGGAAGAATCGCAAAATATTTAAATGAGACTAAATTGTGAAACACATCCTCAAAGGTGCATAAAAATACCTCATCCCTTTCTTCCCCTATTTAAAAAAATTAAAAATACTGTTAGGGAGAGGTCCTAAGTATTATATGTTTACACTAAAGGAGTAATGTTATTTAATGCCTTTAGTATAATATTACTAACTTAGTATTTGATTTATAAAGTATGTTATTAGCACTTACATTCTGAGTTATATAATGGTGAAAGCATACATGTTTTTATGTACATGAAATTACATAAATTTCTGAAAAAGTACAAAATTTGAATGGAAAATTTTAAGGAATAATTATGACCATAGAAATTTTCATTTTCTTAAATATAAGCGTACAAACATTGCTTTTTTTTAAACCAGAATGCAAATATTCACCCTTTTTTTTGTTCTGACATTTGACAGTGTGGTTTCAGGTTTGTAATGAAAAAGACTTGGTATTTGTGCACCTATTTTAATAAACAAAATTTTTATTCATCTACTTTTTATAATAAATCATTCTTACCATCTTGATGTTATTTTATTATCAGTTCATATGCCTGAATCTTAGCTAAAAATAAATGCCAAATTCATATTCCTTATAAAAACTTGGCAGCTCTGAGGTCAAAAGTTACAATCTAAAATTTTTTTTTCTATATTTGAATAATTTCATTGGAGAATAGAATTTATCTTGAATTTGGTAGATTTTAAATGAGTCTGTATTTGTGTTGATTTTTATGTTTCTCATAAATTGATTCTGATATTCTTTTTATTAACATTTATTCCACTCTAAATGTGTACATTTTAAAAATAATTATTCTTAACTTTAACATAAGTGAACTTTTTTTCTAGTTGTGTTCTGAGCATTTAGATATGAGGAATTTCTCATACTTTTCCCCCATCCTACTACATATTTTAAACTATAGATTAAGTCGGATTTCTTTGAACTGTTGTCTAATCATCACTTGGACAGTCAGTCTCGATGGAGCAAAGTTAAAGACAAAGTAGAAAGTGATCCACGGTACAAAGCAGTGGACAGTTCATCGATGAGAGAAGACCTTTTCAAACAGTACATTGAAAAAATAGCCAAGGTAACTATTGTGTTTACTTGTACTGTAGCCATAAAATAATGAAATCCCTAATTGCATTATGTAGGTATTTGCTGCTGTTTTTGGGGTTTGGACATTTTCTTGCTGAACAAATTCTTATATTCTTAATATAAGAATCCCCAGTAGTTGATTTGGAAATTAGACATATTTTTGGTAAAAACTAGGTTTGAAATTTTGTGTTTGCAAACCGGTTACTCTGTGGAAATACACTTGAATGCAGTTGTTAACGAGGATAATGAAATTTCACTTTTACAGAATCTAGACTCAGAAAAAGAAAAGGAGCTTGAAAGGCAAGCCCGGATTGAGGCAAGCCTTCGAGAACGAGAAAGAGAGGTTCAGAAGGCTCGCTCAGAGCAGACGAAGGAAATAGATCGGGAGAGAGAGCAACACAAGCGGGAAGAAGCCATCCAGAATTTCAAGGCTCTTCTGTCTGACATGGTATATGTTCCTCTTGCTTTTTTCCTTATAAGTGCTGGATATTAGAAAATCCATTATATTTCCCCATTAGTGAACATTTTAGTATTCGTTAAATTGGCTCAGGGAGATAAAATTTGCTAAGTTATTTATAAAGTGTTTTAAAATGGAGTGTTGGTATTAGCACTGTTAGAGGAACACCTGGTTATTTAACATTTTCAGGAGATAGGTGTTTTATATATATAAGTAAGTGTGCTGAACATAATTTAACCTTTTTCTTGATGATTTAGGGTCATCACTGTGATGATCAGTTATTGTACATGTAGATGGTATGAGATGTAGGGCTGGAGGTGTGCTGACCCCAGGAGATAGCCTGGAACTTTCTCAGAGTCCTGCATTACCCAGGCTCGTTGAGGTATGTAGGGTCTTTTGTCCCTACGGTGAACGCCCCTGACCGCCCTGCCGTCCGGCCCGAGTCCCCCCTCTGTGTCGCCGCGGGCTCTTCTCACTCCTGTCGCTTCTTCCTCTGATTTCTTCCTTGGCTTCTAGTCATCTGTTTTCAATTTTTACTTCTGTTCTTGGACAGTTAAAGTCATTACCTAATTTCTCTCCCTGCCTCTATTTTCCCCCAGTTCATCATCGTTATTGCACTCACAGAAATCTTTGCCGGACGCAAATCTCACTTTGTTCCTCTCCCTGTCGCGTGCAGGGTGCAGATTGTCCCTACCCCTCGCAGGTGCCTACGTCTCAGATCCCGTCTTCAGGTGTCATACCTGAGACTGTTCATCCCTGACTCCCACCCTCCGTATCACCTCATCTCTGTGGTTTCCCCTCTTGCCCCCTGAATGCTAACCTTACTGAACTTGCCTTTAATGAATCATACATTTAATAAATCATACCATTTTTTATGCCTGTCTCTCCACCTAGAATGCCTTTAGACTTCCTCCTGCAGTGGCGGTCTTCGCCATTCTCCAGGAGCACACTGCAGCATCACTTCCGGGGGCTGATGCCACTCCATCTAGGCACACGCGATCTCACGGTTCCTTCTACTGTGCCATGCTCAGCACACACTACGGCACTTACTACATGTTATTGCAATTATTTGCTTAAAGCCTGTCTTGCCTAAAAAAAAGGCAAGCCCTTTGAAGGAAGGAATAATGTCTTACTTATTTTGTATTCCCAGTGATGGTCTTAGCATTTACCTGACATGTTTTTCAATGCCTAATAAATGTTGATTAAATAAATGTTTCTTTTTCTTCTACTTTTCTGTCTTTTCAGCCTTCCATATTTTTTAGCATTGGCAGCCGTGTGACTTAACTTGTAATGCCATTCATTACCAGCAGTGAGACATACCTTTCTGCTGGTTGGTGAGCCAGCCAGACCTGTCATGTCTTCTGTTACCTTGTCTTGTTAACCATGCTAATCCTTGTTTGTGCTTAGAAGTGCCACTTTTATTGTGAAATTGATAAGTCTAAATTGGAGCTCTGGATTTGTTTAGTGTTTCTGTTTTTTCCCTGAGCTGCTTAGAGTTACAGTAAGACAATGTTACTTCCTTTTTTATTCATACCCATTTTTCCCTACCAGAAGTTGGTAAGCTATTAAATAGAGTGCCTAAGTTCTGTTAAGGTTCTTAGGGACCATGGTTGATGGGAGATCTTCTCTTCATCCTTCCCCACCTCTAAGACCCGCACTTGATAGGTTAGGTGAGTTCTGAGGGGTAAGATTCCTGGTTTAAAGAAGCAGACTTTCAGTGACTCATTAACTAAGGTGGGGTCACCAGAAGCTCTTTTATTGAGTATATCATTCCTAAACTAAATAAATGTGCTTTTTATTGTTGAAATATGAAAAGATAAGTCTGTCTGGTAATAGATAAGGTTCTTTGTTTTTAGGTACGTTCTTCAGATGTGTCCTGGTCTGATACTCGGAGGACTCTCCGTAAAGATCACCGCTGGGAATCTGGGTCCTTGTTGGAGAGAGAGGAGAAAGAGAAGCTTTTTAATGAACACATTGAAGCACTTACCAAAAAAAAGAGGGAGCACTTTAGGCAACTTCTGGATGAAACTTCTGCAGTAAGTCTCGTTTCTCCTGTAAGATTAATTTTCATCAATAATTCCCAAAAGTAAAATATTGATAGGATTTTTAGTGTCATGGTCTTTAGATCCATTCCTGGAATTCCTATAATTTCTTCTCTGGTTTTTTTAAAGTAAAATGCTGATTGTATTCTTACTAGTTAGAAATTATTCCCTTGTCTAGTTTTCAGATCCACATCTGCTCCCTTGGTAAAGTCTAAGCCCCGCTCAGCTCTGTGCGGTCGTCGGTGCCTCCTGATGATAGATGCTAACATAGTCCTTCTTTTGCTTCATTTTCACTTCGGTGCCATGGCCCCCTGGCCTGGCGGTTTGTACGCTCTGTTGTTCAGGTTTTGCTCCTGTTTGTCTGATCTCTTTGGTGATGGTTTCTTCAGAAGTTGTGATGTTGCCCATGGAGATACAGGGTTTGCAGGTGATTGTCTTAGGCCACCTTGAGAGTGTGGCCATGAAAATAACTGGTGGCAAGCCAGCAAAAAGAGATTGCATTAAAGCCGCTTCCCTGTCCCTAACTAGTCCAGTTACGCTTGGGCATTGCAAGAGATTGCAGGTCAGTGTGTAATACTATGTGCCTATGTGCTGCGGTTTGACCCACCCAATGAAAGAGAGTTGTATTTACGTCCTTTATTTACTTATTTTTCAAAGATTACCTTAACATCCACATGGAAAGAAGTAAAAAAAATCATTAAGGAAGATCCTCGGTGCATTAAATTCTCTTCCAGTGACAGGGTAAGAGGATTTTATCTGAGATTTACTGTCATTTTATAAATACTAGTTGAATGCTTAATCAGCAGCACTTGACCAAAATGGAGTTGATGGTCTTAAGTGTATATATACTTGTAAGTGTATGAGGAATAAATCTGAATTTTAAGTTCATATTTTCTTTCTTGCACAATATATTAAGACAGCACAATAGAAACTTTAAAAATGTAGTCCTTGGGAAAGGTTGGAATGCATTGGCCAGGGTCCCACAGCTAAGCAGGGGCAGAATCAGGATTTGAATGGGGTTTGGCAAAGCCTGTGTGATTTCTACCACATCATGTCAACCAGCATAAGATCCAGGTCTGCTGACTTCCAGTGAGGCCTCTAGGCTATACGATTATTAAAGTGAGTCTGTGTCACACGTTCTTGCTCCTAAAAAAAAAAAAAATGTAATCCTTGGGGTTAAGCCTGTGTTTTTAACCTTAGAGATTCAGTGAAGCTACAGGTTTTATTTATTGTGTAGTTAGATCCCACTAGATAAATACACTTCAGGCTAACAGTTGGTATCAGGCTGTCAAAGTGCCTGCCTCTTAAGGCATGCTAGCAAAACACTGTAACATGGTCTCTAGTTCTGTATCCTGCAGAGACTTTGAAATAGGGGGATCTCAGGTGCGGGAAGTTTGTGGAAGCTGAGCTCTGTCCTGGCGCACCCTGCCTCCCGTGTAGGAAACGAACTCACCTAGGGACTGAAGCAGTGAAGGATGTCAGGGGAACTGTGGCTTACTCCAGTCCGTTTCGTCCCTCGGCCTTCCATTCGTTATGTCTTCCCATCATTCTCCTGTCCTGGTTAGTTTCTCCAGATCTAGAGTCCAAAAGTCCACAGATGTAATATTCCTCCCCCTCAGACCCTAGTAAGCAGGATTTTGGATGTGCGGACCACAAAATATACATGGCTGGGAGAGAGTAGTAGACTGAAAGCAGATCCAGGCTCAGTTTCTACCTTTTCTGATTAAAATTGATAATAAGGTCTTTCTTTTAGCCCAGTGAGTTTATGCCTTTCATAAGTATTCCTTTACTAGAAAAGCTAAATGCTCAGTATAAAGTTCTGAGTGTTATTTTACAGTTGGTGTGTCTGTAAATTATATCACATTATTGCATTTGTGCTTGAAAATATAAATACAGTCTACAGGAAATGCCCATTTAAGCCTTAATGTCCTTATTCCTAAGAGTTTCTACCACATGAGGTCATTAGGAAGATCAAAGGAGATAACCTCATAAAACCCTGAGCGCAGTGGGGCGCATAGCAAGCCTTCAGGCGTTAGTGGTGACTGATACATTGTATGGTGCCTCCTTCCTGCTTCGTTTTACAAATGTACATTGCATATTTTCATTTTAATGAATTAGTTATATGAGCAAAAATGTACACCTTCTTTCCTTTTTCTTTTGAATTATTTTATGCTGTGACTTACAAAACCCTGGCTTAAAAAATAATTGATTCTAATTTGGGATTAGTGGAACTTTTTTTCATAATTCTATTATCTTTTTGCAGAAAAAACAAAGAGAGTTTGAAGAATACATCAGAGACAAATACATCACAGCCAAAGCTGACTTCAGGACGCTTTTGAAAGAGACCAAATTTATAACATACAGGTGTGTGTGGTGCAGTGTTTCACGTCGGCAGTCATTGTCTTTACTAGTCCTTACTCTGATGGCCAGAGCATACTTTGCATTCACACACATGTTGACATTATTAATTTTTAGGAATAAGAAGAAACCAACTTTTATCAAAGGCCAAATACAGCCCATATCTACCTTACTTTTTTTTTTTTTTTTTTTGAAGAAAGGGCCCAGATGTCAATTCTTATTTTGTGTTACCCACCCATCCAGTTTTTGAACATACTTTTGTTTTTACTTCACTGCTTTTTTAGGAGTACCCCTAGGCTGTATAAAAATTGTATTTCATACAGACTTTTAAAATAATCCTTCACTATCAGTTATCTTTGCCTCCTCTGAAGACTATTCAGTGTTGTTGAACTATTCTAAAGCTTGAAATCATCTTATTTAAGCTCAGCAAAAACATTTTTTCTTGGAGGAAAGCAGTTTGCTGGATATTTCTAAATAAAAATTTTAAATTATACAGCCAGAGCTTTAAAACAAAGTTTCTCTATAGCATACCCAGTAGTTCCCCAATCAACAGTTTATCATCAGGAAAACAATTTTACATTGCTTAGCAGTCAGTATGCAGGAAACCATTTTTGTTCCATGCTCCAGCTTTTCTTCCTTTAAGAGAAAAATCTGAAACATCTTAATGAAGGGAATGTGCACGGGAGGATAGAGAGTGCTGAGGGTGTGGTTTTTAGGTATTTTGTCATGGATTTTTTTGGTCAGGATCCTTAATGTTTTGCATCAGCTTGGGCTTTTAAATTAGATGTGAAGTAAGACTTCTTTCTACATTTTTATAGTTAATTTAGTGAAAGATGTGAAAGTGAAAGCTTGTGAAAGATGCTGGGATTGGCAGCCCCGCAGACTGAAGTCCTCTGTTCATCCACAGAACAGGTACAGCACGGGCAAGATTCACCCACCCACCCTCAGCCCTGGTCTGGAGGGACCACCAGTAGGGGCGGGAGGGTAATTCAGCTTCTGAGGCCCTTTCGCTCCTTGGAGTCTTTGCTGAGGCGACTGACAAAGGTGACCACTGCAGTGAAATTTTTCTTAAAAAAAAAATGGAAACACAATTAGGAACTAGATGGACATTTCCAGCTCATTTCTGAAAGACCTATGAACAGCAGTCAGTAATTCTTGGAATTCTTTTATTTCAGATCCAAAAAGCTAATCCAGGAATCTGATCAGCACCTGAAAGATGTAGAAAAAATTTTGCAGAACGACAAACGGTATCTAGTACTAGACTGTGTGCCAGAGGAGAGGCGTAAACTGATTGTGGCATATGTGGATGACCTGGATCGCCGGGGTCCCCCCCCACCTCCCACGGCGTCAGAGCCCACAAGACGATCAACAAAGTAATTCTGAATACTCTTCCCCAGGGGTATCTATTAAATCAAAATGCTTGCATGAGCCAATTTTCAGGTTTTTACATACATGTGCATTAGTCAAACTATTGCAAAACCATCCAATGAACAGAAGGAGAAGCATTCGTGAACAGTTTCTGAACAGAGAACACTTTGGAAATATTTATGCTTTTCTTTGTGTGGCATGACTGACATACATACTCAAATATAGGCTGTCTCTAGTAACTCTTAAATCTTGAAGCTAAAAATCATCCCTTTATGAGGTGTGGAAGTCAGTGACTTTTGGTGAAGTTCTTTCTAGCAGTGTTACACATGCAAGACATTAAGAGCATTTGTGGTTTGAACTTGCAAGATGCTAATACCACAGACTCCAAGAAACCTAAGCTGGGGTTTGTTATGTTTTGATTTTGTTTTTTAAAGCGGGTAAAAGAGAAAACACTGAAAATTGAATCCTTATCTTCCAGAGGCTAAGATTATTATGGACATACTTTTACCTTTGTCTCTAAACAACACTTTAGTTTTGTTTGTTCACTCTATGTGCTTTGATTATCCCTTCTGAATTATAGGCCATGTCTTGTTGTTTAGCCTAAGAGAAGATTTATGTAGTAATTTCTTCTCAGGTATGGAACTACGGTCATAACTAACATTTGACCAAAACAGGACTGCTGGTTAAACACATTTTATTCGCCATTAAGTGATCTTTATCAATATTCTGGATTAGACAACAAATTACCTTTCTTGGGTGTTCCCTGTAAACAGTACTCCTGTTAAATGTTAAACTTTTGTTTCTAAAGTTTAATTTTAAGATGTTTTGATGTTCAGTTTATGTATTTGAACTACAATAAACCAGCCCTTTTTATATATGTGGATTGTATATGATTATTGTTACATAATTTATAAAATTTCTTTTAAACCTGTTCTTAAAAGCTGAAGCAAATGTAATTTGGCACAAAGAAAGTTGATTTTAAATCTTGAGTGTCACATAATTTTTAAAGGCTTGACTGTAATAATAAATTATTTGTGATATAAAAGGGAAGAGATTTGCAAAGAACCATTTTGGTGCTCTGTCTCTTAGCAATATCCTGTTGTTTCATAGCAAAGGGCACTAATTTTTTTGTTTTCATGTTTTTGTCTTTCATGTTAACACACTGATGACGTGCCCTTTGGGCATCCTTCCAGCGTGTCGTACACGTCAGAGCATGGAACTTACCTTTTGCTCTTAGCTTCACTTCTCCTGTTCAGAAAAGATCCCTCTTTTTCATTCCTTCATAGATTTCTAGTTTCAGAGTCCCATATAAATAAAAATTTAAGAAATATGTATGTTCATAGGATATTTTCCCTGTTATCTCACACCTATTGTGGACTGCAGCAAACCTAAAAAGAGGGAATACAGATAGACCTGTTTGTTAGTGCACACAGACACAGCTGTGCTTCGCACACACAGGCAAGCACATGTCTGTTACTTAGTATTTAGCTTAAATATATTAAGCCCCATAGAAATGTGAGCTGTGTATGTAGAAACTTGAAGCTGATTATCTAAAGTTTGTGACCTGTAAAATGAATAATAGGAAAATTTTTTTCCTTTTTTTGAAGTTCATTTTCATAAAGTCATTGAGTGATTTTTAAGTTCTATGAGTCAAACTGAAATGTTTGCCAAGAGGAACATAGCTATTACAGGAATGTATCCTATAAAGGTGAAGTTTCTAGAGTGCTTTATTTTGTTATTCTGAATTCCACGCAGTACTGTTTGCCAGTCACCACATTTAGTCTCTCCTGGCGGAGAAGCGTGAGGAAAATGGTTTGGTGGTATCTATTCTAAATGTAATTTCCTACTTTTGTCATAAAGTATTCAGGATTGATTGTTCATATAAGGTACAAATTAAAGGGTGGGTCATTATAATTAAACTGTCTGCATCTTGATATGGTGCTCGACAGCAAACACTTTACAAGAATGTGGTTCAGTTTACCCTGAGACCTGGGCCAGTGAATGTCTGACGTCCCTGTGAGCCCCAAAATGCCAAGTGATGATTTTGAAAGAAGCATTCAAGACAAAGTAGCTTTAAATCTCTAAAACTGTCAGAAGTAAAACGTAATTGTTTTTATTTGTTTACAAGTTAAAATGTCAGACACAAAGCTTACATCCTACATTTATATATATAATGCAAACATAAAAATCCTTAATTCAAATAGTTCATTACAGACAGTTTTCAATTGTTGCCTCACAAAACTATTTTGGATACTTGGGTTAAATTATACTTTATGTGATCTTGTGAGATTAAGATGAGATTTGTAATGAACCAGGTAAAAAAAAACCTTATCTTCTATGTTTAAAAAAAAAAAAAAAAAGAAAGACCCACAGACTGAACACTTTTAAAAAAAAACTAAAATTCCATCCACAGCAAAGTCCCCATTATTTGCCCTAATGGCAGTTTTTTTCTGGGGGAACCCCTTGGTGAAAATACCCCAGAGTTCTATTACAAAGTAATCAAGAAACATGCGTAAATGTTCTTGTTTTATAGGGGAAGAAATGTATCATAATCATCATGTTTACTGGCTATGCTTTGCCTTGCTGTAAAATGAGCAGTTACTGCTTCTTGTTCGAATCATACTGATAATAAGTTATAAATAACACAGAATTTAATTTTACTGCTTTTCTTCATTGCCTTGGTGCTTTTTCCTATATTCAGCCAAATTACCTTGTGTCCATTGAATTTTCTCTCTTCCTTACTAGTCTTTTCTGTTTTTTTCTTTTCTTGGTACTCTTGCATCGTATAACTTGAAAACCCTGAGGTATTTTAAAAATTGGGCAGGCTTCAGGTTCGGTGTGATGGGTTCATTTAATACCATTTAGCAAGGAAGATCACCATCTCTATCCTGACTTCTGTATTTGAAGGCTGCCTTCGGTGATTAATACCCATATCATTAACCAGGAGCTGACAGTTTATCTTGAGAGATTCACTTTCAAGATAGTTTATTTTGAGAGGAACAGATTGATTTCAGCTTGTAGAAGAGAACTGTCTCTGGCATTTTGGAATAATAATGTCATGCTAAATTACTAAAATCTTCACAGGTGGCTTTAACAAGATCTGTAAGCATGTTTAGCATACAAGCAAAGTTTGGATTGAATTTAGCCAGCCTAAGCCATGGTTGGAAATTAACCCAGAAGGAAGTGGTGGGCTCTGTTCTGCAACCTGAAGTTATGGAAATTCTGTGTGTGTTTTCACCAAGTAAATTAACATTCTTTTAAAGCAAATGAAAATAATTCATTAAAATTTATTCATTAATGTGTTAAAGAAAAATCTCAAGTGGAAGTAGACTTTGAGCTTTGGTTACATGACATAAAGATGGATGGGTGAGGTCAGGGCTAGCAGGTTCGGGAAGAAACTGAAAGCCTTTGACAGATAAGCTCTACCCCAGGGGGAGCAGGGCCGGTCCTTAGGAGCGCCCGGTGACAGCTATTGTGAACAAGGGCCAGAATAGCTGGGCTTTCTGTGCACTTGTGAGAGAAGCATCTTCACACAGCACTTGGTTAATTATTTGGATAGCCAGGTTATAACTAATATGGTGTTCAACTTACCAAATTGCATATTTTGAGAATGCAGACTGAAGCATTTTTGTAATTCCTGCAGTAATTATTCTATCATGTGTTATATGATGAAGTCCAAAATACTGATAAGCAGCAGTATGAGTTAATACAATAGTTGCAATTTGTTTTGGAACTTTATTTATCATCGTCTCCTGCCTCTTGACCCTCGTGCTCCCAGGGAACAGGGTCGTTGTCTTGCACGCAGGGGACTGTGTCCCTCTCATGCCAAAACTGTTCCACGTCAGGGAGGACAGGAACCTCTGCCTTCTCAGTTTTCTCTTTGCCGGAGGATGGAGAGCCCGCTTCTTTCTCTCTCTCTGGTGTGGATGCAGGGGACTCGGGGGGTAGGACATTGGCAGGGAGGACCTCTGAGTTGCCATCTGGCGTTTTCTGAGACTCTGAGGCATTCGGACGTTTTTTGGCTAACCATTTCCATAAGCCTTTCAAGGCTTTGAACTCCTCTGACATCACTAGAAAAATGAGAGGGTTTGCTGATGAGATGGAAAACATTAGGACTTGCGACAGGGCTACAAAACCTTGCGGTGGCGCCGGGCCTGCAGCCTTCAGGTGCCATGTCCACAGCCAAGCTATCCATTCCGGGAGCCACAAGACAGCGGAGGTGAGGGCGATGCTCAGCAGCATCACGGTGAGCTGCTTTGAGCGCATCTGGTTTCTAAGATTCTGAGTCTTAGTTCCTCGCTTTTGACATCGGCCATAAGCTCTCCAGAAATAAAAACTGGCAAGGAGTATTGGAAGGCAAAATACCAGGAGGGGGTAAAGCTTACCGAACAGTGACATGAACTCTTCGGCCACAGCAGGTACATCCATGAGGCACATTTCCACACCTGCATGATGCCTCGTAGTGCTGAAGAACCACTCTGGCAGGGGTAGCAGGCTGGCCACAGCCCAGATGGCCACCAGCACTGACCAGATGGTGCAGTTGTGGACCCTGACTTGCTTGGCTGGGTCACTTGCATACAGGAAGCACACTTTGGCCACTGCAACGATTGTCAGGCTCTTGGCTGCCATGCACATGTGGATGAACCAGTCAGAGGACTTGCAGACGAACCAGCCGAGGTCCCAGACACCTTTGGAGTATGCCGTAGCTCGGACGGGTGCAGAGAACAGCAGGAGAGAGAGGTCAGCGAGGCTGAGATTCAGAATCAGGGAGTGGATCATGGATGGCTTTCCTTTCCAAGTGCTGTGAAGGAGGATGCCAATCACACACAGGTTCCCTACGGAGCCCACCAGGCAGACAGCCACCAAGAGAGCTGGGACTACGGTCCTCCAGTCCTTGGAGTCAGAGGGCAGGTACCCTCCAGCAAAGTGGAGGTGCGCGAAGGACACGTTCATGGTGCTGGAGTTGGCGTCTGCAAAGGCAGCTGCCAGCATCACCTTTTCCATGTAGCTCCTCCTCAGAGAAGTTAGCCTCCTTTCTGTCTTTCTGCTGTGGCTCTTTTCTCTGTAGGAAATAAATATGCTGTCGTCAGCGTCAGTGACACCTCTGGACCCTCCCCTTGCTTATTTCATGAGAGCAGAATGTGGAAGATGGGTGACTGCTGAGCCCTTGGCTGCTGCAGGCGATTATTCCTCGACTGCATCCCCTGAATGACAGCAGGAGTGCGTGGCTGCGGCTCATTAGCAAGTCTAATATCCAGTTATTAACCCCAGTGGAGTAAAAACACCCAACATACCCATAAATGATAAGTGAGAGAACATACATGTAAGTGGGATATGTTTCTGGGGCGTCGCTAGATCTAATCAAGACAATTATTTTTGACCAGCTCGCCCTAAAATCCTGTGTAATTCAGTCAGCGCTGCATCTCAGCAACTGGAGTCCTTTAAACCTCAGCAAGTCCCCAAATCACCCGGACTGACTGACCCAGTGGGGCCGGAGGGGGGTCCAAGAATTCACATTTCTGACAAGCTCCCAGGGGATGCTGATGTTGCCCTTGGAGGGACCCACACTGTTGGAGAGGAAGAGCCTGCACGGCTTTCTCCCCCACGCCGGCCCTCACCAGCCTCAGCCCATCAGCGGCTGAGACCAAACACACGTGGCTGGAGAATTAAAGAAGGCTGCAGAGTCCGTGAGAAACCTAATGATGGCTGACCCGAAGTTCCGTCCATTGTGAGTTTTTCAGAGGTGTTTTTAGAGCTTGGATCAGAACAGGTTTACAGACAAATATAAAACTTTCCAAAAAGTGACGGCGATTAAGGCAACCAAATGAGGAATTGGGCTGCTTTTCAGAGAGAATTCCTAGAGGATTTACCGTGATGAGAAATAAAACAATCTTGTATGGAAGGCATCTAAGAGGGTTTAAAGAAAATGACGTTTTAAAGTTGGGGGAAAAAAATTCTTGGAAAGAACTATTCTAGACCCAGCCCTGGAATTTCGTCATGGGCAGGGGAAAGACGCTCCGGGCGTGGCCGGCGCAGGGCCGCGCTGTCGAGGCGTCCCACTCTGGCCCACGTCCCAACTGCCTTCGCCGGTTTGTCTCGAAATTCCTCAAAGCCGCAGAACTCAGCAAGTAAGTCCTGACTTGTCACCAGGCAGGGAACGGGGGTGGGGGTGGGGGGACGCCGGCCGCGGGCCGGGGGTCTGGCTTCTGTTTTCTGTCCCTCCGGGAAGCTAGTCCCTCCGGGGGCTAGTGCTGCGGACAGTGAAGCACCCCGAGACGGGCCCCAGGGCCCCACCGGGGGCCCCCCAGCGCCTCAGGGGGCGGGAGGCGGGCTGCGGCGCCCCCGAGAGCGACGAGCGCGTGGGCACCGAGGCCCGGGGAGGCCGCTCCGCCTCGCGGGGGGCGCGGCTCCGGGCCGGGGCGCAGACACCGCCTCCCAGCCCGGCTTCTGCGAGGCTCCCGAAGACGCGGGGCGCAGACAAGCCGGGGAGTCCAAGGCTGGAACGTCACGGCCGCTGGACTCCCAGGGCGCACTTGAGGGACACGAGACGGCCACGTGCCCCTCCCAGCCCCATGAGACGGACGCGGGGGTGGGGGGCGGCCTGGGGCCCCTGCGGGAGGCGGCGTTCGGCCTGAACGACGGCAAGACTGCGCTTTCGACCTCTTCTTTGGAAGGAAATGTAACTTTTTATTTTGAAATAATTGCAAACTTACAGAAAAAAATGCACGAAGTGTACGAATTACTCCCTCTACTTCGCATACACTTCAGATTCTCCAATTATTAACATTCTGCAACATTTTCTCTCTCTCTATATATATATATACACACATCCATATATTATGCACAATACACAGATTATTTTTCGGAGTCATTTGAGAACTAGAAATGAGTTTTTGAGTTTTCTTTTTGGATTATCATTAGTCATAAAAATCAAAATAAGGCTACGTGCCCGCAGCGAGAAGGAGGCCCGTTTGGCGGCGCTCATCACCGGTCCCAGTGCCGGTTCTCTCCTGATGCGTCAGCACTTGTGTATCTAGGTATGTGGCAAATGTAATGTAGCCGGCATCCACTTTTTCTCCATTTTAGCGTCATTTCCATTTAAAGAATAAATGTGACTTAGCAAGCCTAAAAGAAAAAAAAACACATCATATGTATTTTTCTTATAAGAAAAATTCTAAGGTGGACCTTGTTGATAGCGCACTCCCCTAAAATACTGGATTAAATTATTATGCATAGTGGACATGCATCCGTTTTTGTTATTTTTATTTATTTTGGGGAGTTGACTCGTATTTGAACCCCTTCCCAGTCTGACAGAAGGCATCCCAGGGATAAGTGGTGTGGGTGCTGTGGGAGGAGCAGCACGGTAACAGAAAAAAGTTGTTTGGAATGAAAACTAGGAAGAACCTCTTCCACCTCAAAATGCTGGACACAACCCCAAATGTCCATCAGTTCATAAATGGATAAACAAGCGGCTATATTCATACCATGGAATACTATTCAGCAATGCAAAGGAACAATCGATGCCACGACATGGATGCACCTCAAAAATGCTAAGTGAAAAAAGCCAGACACAAATTCCATTTATATGAAATGTCCAGCAAAGGTAAATCTACAGAGACAGCAGAGCAGCAGCCTCCTAGTGTTGGCAGAGGGCGAGGTGAGCAACTGCAAGCGGGCACAGAGGGCCTCCTGGGGGCAGGGGAATGTTCCAGAACTGAACTGTGGGGATGGTGCACAGCTCTGTAAATGCACTGAAACCCTTGAATTGTACACCTAAAATAAGGGAGGCTTATGGAATGTAAATCATACCCCAATAAAGCTGTTTTGTTTTTTTTTTAAAGAGTCACTCGGGGTGGACGAAGCAGAAGGGCTTGTATTCTGAGACAGTGATTTAACAAAAAAATTAGGGATCCGGGGAGAGACTGTGGCTTAGAAGGACCAAACCAAAGGACAGACTAGGTGGGAAGGAGGACGGATGAGGGTGTCAGGGAGAAAGCAGACCTGGACGTGGGGACTCACTCAGCATCTGCTGCCTTGGGGGCGACCCCCCAGCCGGGAATCAGGCCTTCAGCACAGCGCGCTGCTCGCCCCCTGTGCTCACGCACTCCTGCTAAGATGCCAGCAACAGAGTGCTGCCAGCCCCGTCGCCGCCGCTGGGCCCCAGGCCCCCTTCCTGACCTGGACACCACCATTGTGATGAGGCCGAGAGGCAGCCCCTGGAAACTGAGAAACAAGGGGAAATCTGAGCCAAAGACATTTTGTGAAGCTTTCAGTTGCAAGGGACCTCCGCCAGCTTATAATCTTTTGAAGAATCCAGACAAAGCAAATTGATGGCCAAGGTTTTAAGTGGTTTTTGATAAAGCAGAGCCAAGTGCCATCTCTTACAGGGCTGGGCAGAGTTTACCCTCTAGCTCCGTTCCAGGGAGGGTGAATAGTCCTAACAGTCGTTACTGGGTGAGTCCTAAGTACTAACCTCTGTGCTAAGCGTCCTATGTGCTGAATCTTCAGGACTCCAGGGCGACACTATTACTGTCCCCGCCTTGCAGATGAGGACTGAGGTGTGGAGTGGAGAAACAGCTTGCCTGCGAGTCTGTCGTTCCCACAGCCAGTAGAGTTGCAGTCCAGCCCTGGTGGGTCTGCCCCCAGAGGTGGGGTTCCAGAGCCGGGGTTCATGGGGAGTGTGCTACACTGCCCCACTAAAGAAGAGGTGGGGTACTTACTGTTCTTTAAGCAAGGATGGAAATTCGGATAGTGCATTTCAACAAACATGTGTTGAGCCCTTTGGCAGTGGGAATAAAAGCTCGTCTGCTTTTCTTCCACCAGCAGTTACCACGCCACTTCCTCCTCGGTGCCAAGCACAGAACCCAGCGTGTAGGTGAATCCTTTTTCTTGAGCCACAGTCTAGAGAGATGAACAAACCAGACAACTCGACGACATGGCACCGGCTGTTGTGGCTGCCTGCATGCGGGAGGGGAGGCGCCTGGAGCAGACCCGGAGTCGGGGCAGGAGGGCCGGCGAGGCTGCCCCAGGGGTGAAATCCACGCTGAGACCTCAGCCAGGCGCCCCTGGGCTCCTCTCTGCCGCTCTCTGGAGCTCACCCCTGTTGTGCGGTCAGTATCCCTGCATGACACACACCGGGAAATAGCCGCTTCCCACCAGAGATTAGCTCGGACGACTTCAGAGTTAACCTCCCTACCTACAGGGTGAACATTGCGGATGAAGCTTGGGAGGAGAAGGGGTCAGGTGGGCTTCGCTGACCAGCTGCCGTTTGTCAGCTTGTTAAGCACGCTCAGCTCCGTCCGTGTGGACGTCATCCACCTGAGCTCTCAGGTGGCGATTTCCTCTCCACCATCCCCTTGCTCCTGCCAGCGGTCCTTCTCTGCCGAGGGCCTTGCTTCGGGGAGCCTCCGTCTCCAGTCCCCCTGTGCATCTTTCGGGCTACAGTCACCTTGTTTTTGTGGATCATCTGCCGCTGTGGGGCCTTCCTGGGTGGCATGTCCCATTATTTAGTGGCTGCCGTTTCGGAGCGTGGTTCCAGGCTGCAGGTGTGAGCTGAGCGACAGTGCGCCTCTGCGGTGAGTGTCCAGCGGGTCTGGCTGGGTCCGAGCGGCCACTCCTACAAGACCGCATCCCCCCTTCCCGCTTCTGCTGCTGGTTCAGTCGCTCTGACGTCTGTGGGAGGGAAAAGAATGGCAGAAGATGGACTGGTGCTGTGATTTTATCTATAGGGTGCTCATCAAGTCTGGACACTGAATTTCTAGTATTAGCAACCATTTATTATGTATCTGCGTTTATTTCCAGACTTGATGGCTATGCTGTGTATTTCAAATTCCACAGACTGGGAGTCAGGAATCTGCACCCTCGCCCTCAGAAATGAGGCTGTTAGATCTGAAAGGGACCTTGTTGCGTTGTGTGGGTCAAACCTACGTTTTCCAGAAGTGGAGACAGATGCTTGGAAAGCGTAAGTGGCTTGTCCTGGGTCACTGATTCCTCGGGAGCCTGACCTGAGCTGGGCTCCGGGAAGCTCAGCGGCCAGCCCAGTGCTTTTGTCCTTCACGCTGTCTTGCACTTCCTCCTGCCCGGGTTTTTGCCTTTGTTAGTGACTTGTGTTTTGACTCAATGGAGGATAAAATTTGACACAGACGTGAAGGTTTTTTGGAAAGGAAGAAGATGGTAAGAACAGAAGGTGGTAGATGCATTGTGCCAGCTTAGGTACACATTTAATCAGTGTTTTCTTGAAAAAAACGAAGTCCCATCAAAACACAGAAGTAGTTAATATATAGTGTCTTCTTAGCAAGAGTTTGCTTTTTATATTGTTATAATGCAAATTACAATTGCAGCTATGATTTTTGTTATGATGTAATGAGAGACCTCAGTCAACCAGAAGACCCTGACCGGGACTGCCTCGGGGACTGCTTTCGCCACAGTGGAGATGATGCAGGTCCACTTTTTGTAGGGCACGTTGTTCGGGGAGGATGGCGCCTTGAGGAAGCGGAAAGCAAGTTGTGCTTTGGGGAGAAGCCCATATCTGGTCATCATAAGCCCACCCCTTGCTACAGCTGTTTTGTTTTTGCAAGGGATTGTTTGCTGTGAATGTGTTCCCTCCGCATGAGTGGCACGTCCCGTCGTGTAGAGGAAAATCGAGTCTTTACAGAAAATCAAAATTCCATTGCCATGTCCACCTTGTACAAGAATTCTTTTTCATATTTTATTTTATTTTATTTTTTTGAGAGGGCATCTCTCATATTTATTGATCAAATGGTTGTTAACAACAATAAAATTCTGTATAGGGGACTCAATGCACAATCATTAATCAACCCCAAGCCTAATTCTCAACAGTCTCCAATCTTCTGAAGCGTAATGAACAAGTTCTTACATGGTGAACAAATTCTTACATAGTGAATAAGTTCTTACATGGTGAACAGTACAAGGGCAGTCATCACAGAAACTTTCGGTTTTGATCACGCATTATTTCATATTTTATTTTTAAAAGACACGTTTTTTTGAGCTGTGGTTCACATACCGTACAGTCACCCATTTAAAGTGCACAGCCCAATGGTTCGGCCCTTCCCCATTCCTGCCCCTCCGGATGTGATGCCTTCCCGGCCGCGAGCTGTTGCCGTGACTGCGGAGTCCAGCAGGTGGCGCCGCATCCCCACGCAGGGTTCGAACACGCGGGCTCGCGCGGGGTCAGGGGCGCAGCGCTCACCTGCTGTTCGGAGGCAGGTTAAGAAAGGAGAGGACATCGCCGTCCCCGCGCTGGGCTTTGCCTGCCTTTTTAAAGTCGGGGACGCAGCTCTCCTTTGGGATTTGCCCTCCGTGCTTACTCTCGGAAGAAAAAAAAGTTTAAAAAAATTATTTTTTTGACATCTCCAGTAACAAAATACCATACTCCACATCTTTGAAAGAAAAGATGTTTGGATGGAGGGGAAGGAAGGCTAGAACTTGATTCCCAGTGTTTCAGCCTGGGTGCAAAATGCTTGTCAATCAGCTTTTCTGCGGAGTGTTTTAAAACATTTTGGATATTTTTCCGGCCCGCGTTACAAATCCTTGTTGAAAGTTCAAGAAATTCGTCTAGAAGGTTTCTTCTCTATGCATTATTTTATCCCCTTGCTCAGGAGATGTAACTGAGATGCCGAAACAGGTAAGGTTGAGTTATTTTCACAAAGCATGTCTATAATTTTACCTTCATAAAAAGCTTCTCAATTAGGTAAAAGAGGTGATAATGCCATTGTTTTGTAGAAGAAACTGAAACGCTCCAGAGGTCTGGACTTGCTGGTATTTATAAAACTAGTTAGTTCCCAAACTGAGACGGACCCTGGATTCCTGATTCTGGCTCCATCTCTTCCCACCAGATAGGCCTCCCAGGGGGACGTCAGTATCTTGAGAGATGTTTTCAGGTGTTCTTTATTAGTTTCGCACTGCTGTTGTAATAAATAACTGTAATAAATAACTGTGAATTTAGCAGAACAGTGCAAATCCTTGGATCAGGAGATCCAAGCCCTGAAATCCAGATGTCAGCAGAGCGACCTTCCTTTGGGAGGCTGTGGGTTGCCTCCCCTTGAATTTCCAGCTTGCGGCAGCTGCCCCGTGGAGGGCTTGGCTGGTGGCTCCCTCCTCTGTCCCCCAAGCCGGCAGCGCAGCACCTTCATCTCTGACCCAGAGCCCCCTGCGTCCCCTTCAAAGGGCCCTTGTGACGGCATCGGGCCCACTGGAGAGTCCACGATAACCTCCCCGTCTCAAAATCCCTCCGTCACGTAAGGCCAGTAGTTGCAAATCCCTGGGATTAGCGCACGGGCATCTCCGGGTGAGGGGCGGGCTGCTATTCTCACTTCAACATGTGTTCTAAAAAAAGTTTGGTTGTAAATTGGAAATGTTGGACTAAACAATGTTAAATAGACTTTCTCTGCACTTAAAAATATGATTGTTATGGCTTACATGTATTGAGATTTTATTTTGCTACATTTTACATGTATCATTTCATTTCCTTCTCATGATAATACAAGAAGTTGTAATATTCCCGTTTGACAGATGAAGAAACTGAAGTTCAAAGTTAAGTAACTTGCTCAAGGTCACACTGCCAGTAAGCAGCAACACTGGGGTTCCAGTTCAGATCTGTCTGATGGTGGTGGAGCTTGAGTCTTGGGGATTCATAATATTAATCTAATATATAAAGCAGGGGGTTTAGGATGAAGGATTTTCCGGATTAGCTTAGCCAGGATCACCGCGTCGCACCAGGCTCGAGTTCTTCAGAGCGCTATGAGGTGGTAGACCTGCCGGCCTTTGTATCCATGTTATCCCGCAGAGCTTTATGATGGAGATGTTCTGTATCTACACCGTCCGATATGGTAACTACTAGCCACATGGGGCTACTGGGCACTTGCACTGTGAAATGGGGTTAGGACAACTGAGGGACTGGATTTTGAACTAAAATTATTTAAATAGAAGTGGACCCAAGGAACGGGTGGCTCCCCCACTGGGTAGCACAGCTCTTCATTCTTTCCTATCCATGTTCAAGTCCAACCTAAGCCTAGGCCGCTGGGTCCTTTTACTTCTGAGTATAATGTATTTGACAATTAGTTGGTATAAAATGTCATTGAAGAGTGATTGCTGAAAACTTAAGAAAATGCTTCTGCCAAGGGTGTGGCTTTGCGGTGGGAGATGATAATGGAACAGGGTTTCAGGTGTCATGCGAGAAGCCAAGGGGAATTTGTAGACCATCGAATCCCAGGCTTTGGAACTATCTGGGCTGTTGGTTGACTGACAATGTCCCCAAAAGATGGACTCCTACCAGACTGAATCCTGAATGAATCTACGGTCTTACTTTGTTATATGTGTACTACGGTGGTCTAAGAATTTTCTGCCTGGGATGTGCATAGAAGTGACCTGTGGGAAATGTGAGGCAGAGCTCTGTTCCAAGTGCAATTAATAAAATATCATAAAGTGCCCAAAAACAACTTGCTTTAGAATTAATATTTCATACAGTTCCTGGAATGAGACAAGCTCTTAATTTTGTCATCTTTCATAAACAAATGCATTTGACTGGTGTAAGGTTCCCATTAAAGCCAAAGAGCTTTCATTTTTATTTCATTTTAGCATGCTTACTAATGTCTAGTGCTATTTCAGTTGTGTTAGGTCACGACTTGCGATTTCATCTTTTTCAGTTTTCGTCCATTTTTAATAATATTTTCATGTAGTCACACAATCCCACAATTCTAAACTCTGTGGCTTAGCCTGAACGATTAGCAGCCAGTGCCCCCTGGTGGCTGATGGGGAAAAGCGTGGAGGCGGCGTTCTGGGGGCAGTTGGTGAATGTCTGTGAGTGATCTACAAAAATATGGGTGGAGTGGAGGTCAGGGACTATTGTTGAATGGGACGTGGATGAAAAATACTTTGTTAGGATACGGATGTTTGAGTATAGACAGAGGAAAATGAACACAGAGATGGGGGAGGCGTACAGTCGTCCGAACTGTTAATTGAGGACCGGTGTGGCAGCCCAGCCCGGGAGCTTGTTAGAAATGCAGAATCCCAGGTCCCACCTGAGACCCCCTGAGTGACAATCTGCATTTAATAAGAATCTTGGATGATTCATTTGTAGGGCAAAGTGTGAGAAATGCTGGTGTGCAGGTATAGCAGGAGGATTTGGCTCTTGGGTGTGAGACTTAGAATCAGGTCGGAGTCCCGGCTTGGCCACTTACTAGCTGTGTGAACTTGAACGAGTAACGTGTCTGTGCCTCAGTTTCCTCCTCTGTGCATGAAGGATGATACCAGTACATCCCTCATAGACTTACTGCAGGGCAATGCTCACCACCATCATCCCTCACACTCATGAGGGCTCCCCACCTTCCAGGCATTGTCTTAAGCACTTTTTATTAATTCATTAGTGAGATACTGAAGGCAACATGCCTAGCAAATGACAAACGCCCATCAAATTTTAAGAAATGATGGGTTGTGATGATCATCATCAACTATAAAGCATAGTCTTTGAGCAAGCAGCGTAGAATGGAATGCATCAACTGGGGAAGTGAGGACTGTAGGTTTGGTGAGTGGTATCAGGGTTGAAGCCTGCGTGGAGCTTCGAGGGCTGAATTCTGAACCCTTGACCTGCTCCTTTCATTAGTGATGCAAAAAGGATTCCTTAAGATAAAACTTAAGATAAGTTTTCAGAGAGCTTGCTTAAACCTGGTAAACAACAAGAAAACTGTATAAACCAGTGGTCCTCAAACTTCCTGGTCTGAGGACCCCTTTACACTCTTATAGATTGAGGGACCCACAGAGCTTCTGTTCATGTGGGTTATATTTATATGTACCTTATTAGAAACTAAAATTGAGGAAAATTAGAAATACTCATTTAAAAATAAGCTTTTACATGTTAACATAAGTGATATTGTAAGAAATAACTGCACTGTCTAAAACAAAGTTGAGTGAGAAGGGTGGTATTGGTTTGTTTTTGCAAATCTCTTGAACGCCTGGCTCAGCAGGCTAGAGCTGGATTCTCCCATCCGCTTCTGCATTCAGTCTGCTGAAGGATCATTTGCCGTGTGTCCTCTGGAAAACTCCACTGTACACTCATGAAAGATGGGGGTGAGAAAGGCAAACCATATTTCAGTATTACTAGAAAATAGTTTTGATCTTGTGGTCCCCTTGAAGAGGGGCTCCCAGGAAACTGGTAGTTTAAAAGATTAAAGTATAATCATTGTAAGCAAATTTATTTGTATTTGAGAACAAGCTTTACTCTTCTACACTAATTAATTGTTTGATGGGACAGAGCTCTGCTGGGGTCCCACATTGTACTTGAAATGCATGAAACCATTTCTGTAGAAATACGAATTCCCTATTTTTTTGCTCATGTGGATGGTCTTACACACCTGTGAGTTTTATCAAATTTCTGCAGGAGTCTTTATTTGGCAATTGCTTTTAGATTTCCAATTCAGCTGCAAAAAAATTGGCATTTTGCATTCCTGTTGCCAGTTGGGAATGTGGTGATTCACTCGCAGGGTGCCATCAAAGCATTGCTTGGCTATCCTGTCATATTTTATCTTCTACAGAGAAGAGAAAGGTGGTAAAAATAGAACAGAAATCTCTCTAATTGAATATATGTCTTTCCAAATAGAGCTGTCAAAGTGTATTAGTGTGAGTGGGCTGTAAAATCCTTGCATGCAGATGCCCTATGAAGCAGTGATCTCCCCTGCTTGGACGGTTGCACTTTGCAGCAGCTCAGTGACAAAGAGCCTCTTGTTTTGGCCTCTGTGATGGCTGCTGTGAATGCCACGCTGTGATGAGAGGCTTAGCCTCACAATCTCGGGGAGGGCAACATGCAATGTAGCCTATGGGAACTTTAGGACCAAATTAATATGTTTTAATCATATTCTGGAATATGGTGGGAAGGCATTTCATACCCTGACTATTTTTGCCGGAAAAAAAATCTAACCTCTATTATGTAAATGAAGCAATTCTGAATGCTCTTCACAAGTAAATGTAAACTGTAATAAGAGACATTTGTGTTTGAGTATCCTTCTCACTTCTTAAATAGTAGCCTGTGAAAGTCAAATTCAGTTGCAAGTTGTTGGATATCATCTGATGCTGGGAGAAGGTCAGGAACATGGATAAAAAGAATTTTGTTTTTGAGCGCTGACCTGTTTGCAGGTCAACAGGCTGCAGTCCTTTGGGAGCTGTGTGCAGTCGCACGGATCTGCCAGCAGAGGGCGAGGGACGACCGTGCGTGGCCCTGGGCGTGACGACACCCACGCCCCGTGACCTGGGTGAGTCCAGACCCCGACCCTGTGCGGGCAGCGAGGCCTGTCTGACCTGGGGAGGGGTTCCGGGCCCGGAAGGGCCAGCTTGCACTCGGTTCTTGCCTTGCGGGAAGAAAGCCCCAGTCTTACCAGGTCTTTGGATTTTTCAGAAAAAAATACTCCAGATGTCTCTGGAATTTTGATTTAAAAATTTAATTTCTTTTAAAACATTCAGACAAACAAAAAAATCCCATACAAACAAACCCACATTAGTGGGCTGAATGCTCCCCGGGGTCTGCCAACACCTGCGGAATCCCAGGGTTCCAGGTGGCCCACGGGTGTTCTTTTATAAAAGGAAATTTCCATAGCACGTCTTCAGAAGGGGGAGTGGAATACAGAAGACAGAGGTAGAACCGCTGTACCATTTCAGGGGATAGTCACGCGGTCTCTTGGGATTAACACTTCATGGTGATAATCATTTTTTGGGGGGGTTCTGAGGTAGGAGTTGACTTACCTGCTGGACAACAGGCAAGAATTCTCTTTCGAGTAACATTACTTTTTGAGTATTTATAAGCCTACTGCTGCAGGAATGACCACACACTCCGGGTTTTGCGGCACGTTTCTTTTAAATACTCTGTCTTGTTTCCCTGGAAGCCCTGCCGGCCCTGGGGGCAGAGGTTCTTGACTTCCCGGCCGGGAGGCGGCGCGGCCCACGGCGGGCACCAGGGCCTCCTTCGTCCGGCGTTTCTGCCCCAGCCTGCCCGCCGGTCGGCCCGCACTTGCCCGGGGCTCCTGCAGGCTGTTCTCTGTTCTTTGTCCCCACCTAACAGCCAAAGCCGGCTTTTGAAAACTCAGATTCGGTCAAGTTCTCCCTTCTTATTCTTAGAACCCTCCGGTGCTTCTTACCGCTCATCAGACTGCGGTTCGAGCGCTCCACTGCCCAGCCCACGCCTGTTTCTCCTCCTCTTTTCACTGCATCCCCCCAGCCTTGTGTTTACTGCGTCACCCCACAGCTTTGGAGCAAAACCGTCGTGACCCCTGTAGCAGAGCTTTGGTGAGTGTGTGAGCTGAAACCCCAGGTAACACGTTCCGTGGCCCATGGTGTGGAATACTGAGGCAAGGTGATCCTGACACAGACGTTCTTCCGCTGGGTCATTCTCTCTCCTTTACTCAGAGACATAAGGCGCAGGATAAAGAATATGACACACTGGGGCCGTCAAATTGGAGTTACATCTGTACTGACCGTCTTATCAACAGAGAGTGGAGTTTCTAAGTGTTCACTTAAAAAAGGCAGAAAACTTTCCTGTGCCGTCCATTGCTCGGCTTCAGCAATTACTTCCCAGGGACTGTGTGGACCTCTAACTTGAAGCTGCTTACACTTGTAAGGAAAACTGCATTTGCTAACTTGTTTGTTGAAGAATATGGTTCACCGGGTTTGTGATACTAACTACAGACCATTAGCTTACTGATCTTCCTTTTATTAGCTCGTATAGCACACTCAAAAATATAATCAAATAAACCCCAACTTGCCGTAAATCTTGTATCCACCCGCCTGCTCCCAGTGGCTTAGGTCACTTGATGTCCAATAGCGTTTTCTGTGATGATGGAATGTCCTGTATTTGTACTGCCCGATCTGAAAGGTGGTTAGGGCGACTGGGGGATTGAACAGTTAACTTTATTTAATTTTAATTCAAATAGCCATATGTGGCTACTGCTGTAATCTAATGTTTGTGTTCCCCCCAAATTCATATGTTGAAATCCTAACACCCAAGGTGGTGGTACTCGGAGGTGGGACCTTCAGGAGGTGAGAGGTCATGAAGGCAGAGCTGTCCTGAGTGGGATTAGTGTCCTCGTAAAAGGGACCCCCACAGAGCTTCCTGGCCCCTTCTGCCCTGTGAGGCACCCTGAGCTTGGACTTCCAGCCTCCAGAACCTCAAAATGTAAATTTCTGTTCTCTGCAAACTGCCCCGTCTGCTGTGTTTTGTTACGACAGCCTGAGCAGACTAAGGGAGCTACCAGGTACAGATTACTTGCTTGTTAAGAATCTGAAAGACTTCTTCAGAATTTGTTTTTGCAAAATTTATTTACATGGGTGATTCTAACAATTTCAAAGTACCAACTCTCTATTTTTTTTTTTCATAGGGCTTATGAACATGCAGCTCTCACAGCCTGAAACATTGTTCCTTCCCTTACTTCCCAAGCTATCTCCTGCTCATCTTTCAGATCTCGTCCGAGCATTGCTTCCTCCGGAAAACCTTCCCTGATATTTCTCACGAGATCTAGTCTCCCATTAGTGACACCAGTACCTCCTTCGCTAGAGCAAATGTATGTGGGCGGCAGGGGGGGATGATGTAGAGGCAAACGGGACTGCTCACGGCAGAGATGTGGCGGTAGCCCAGGAAGGTGAGCCCAGGCGAGGGGCGTGGGGCTCCCCATCCTGTGGGACGCTGGCTCTCAATGGGAGGAGCAGGGCTCTGCCGGGGTAAGAGGGCAGAATCACCGGTGGGTGCAGACACACCCATGGCATCTTGCATTTGGAGGTGGCAGGTGTCTAGTTTCTGTCCAGCTCCTTTTTCTTGATTGAGGCCATCAAGTAATGGGGGCAGAGGAATGTTGAGAATTAGGACAAATTAAGCTGTGGTTACTCTGAAACAGCAGGGTTGCTGGGTCCGGTTGAATGCTTGTTTGAGGTTGGGGATGTGCATCTGCAGTGATACCAGCGGGCTCAGGCTTTACAGGGGTGGACGGAGGAGAAGTTGATGGTTGGGCTATTCTGGATTTTTCCAAGTTGGGGAGCAAAAGAAGGCAGACATGTTAGACTCAGGAAGGTTGCTGTCCACTTCGTTGCCCTTGCTGATATGGGGCTTCTTGCTGACTTTGCGAATAATCTGAAGTTGGTGAATGTGAGTTGAATATGGACTTAAAATCTTAGCGACAGGCCCCCTTCCCTCGTACCCCTGGCTAGTTAGCCTCCCAGAGCTCTGTCATCTGGGGGTGCCGTCAGACCAGCAGAGCAGAAGTCAAGCTTTCTTCCTGGGCCCTGAGCTGATGCAGGGCGGAAGTGTGTGGCGTCACTGTTACCGCATGGGAGAATGCCACACGGCATCCTCGGTGCCACATCGGTACATCTCCCTCAGACTTAGAAATAGTGACCATGAGAGAGAAAACAGTCCTCTGAGAAGAAAAGTAATTGAACCTAACTCTTGCCTTTGGGGACGGAATGATTCAATGACCACACAGTCCTGCAAATATCTCAGCTGGGATTCATTTTTGTCTGGAAGGAACCAGGCTCACTGCCTGGTGGAGGGTTTCTGGAGGTCAGTCTGCAGGCGGGCGGCCGGGTGGGTGGGGGGGTGTGAGGGGCGCAGGGCGGAGGCAGCTTTGGAGCGCACCTGAGTCCTGCCGGCGGCTGCTTCCTGAGACCCTGTCCTGCTCTCTTTTATCTTTAGCACTGATGTTTCCCCTTTATCTTAAAATCAACTCTTAGAGGTACTACTACAAGACTGAATTCTTGGACCTCTCTGTTCCAGCCCTGCCCTCCTTTCCCCAGAGATGATGCTGAAATGAGCTCGGTGTGCATCCGTGCAGACTGTTGGATTTGCCCGCTGTGTCACTTGGATTCGATTTCACTGCCTCTGAGAAGGAAACACCAAAACTAGCTTCACAGAGTCAGAGATTTCTTTCTCATAGGAGGCAGGTCTGGAGGCAGGCTGTCCGGGGCTGGCATGGTGGCTCCGTGATGTCGTTTGCCAGCCTCTGTGCACTGTCACCATTCTCAAGGTCACCTCCTGGTCTGATATGGCAGCAAAAGCACTTGCCTTTCTATTCACCTCCTGGGCCAGGCACAGAAGGAAGGAAGGAGGTCTGACCTGTTTTCACTTCTGATTATATCTCATTGGCCAGAATTTAGTCATAGGCTACACTTTAGCTGCAAGAGATGCTGGGAAGAGTAGTCTGTTAGCCAAATTCATTGCTGCAACAGATAAAGTCATGGTTCTATGATTATACAGCAGAGAAGAAGGCAACCGGCAATCTCTGCCATGCAAATGTGTGTATAAAAGTACATAGCATGATTGTTATATACTAGACCAGTATTATAATTATGTCATTTGTCTACATTTTATACCACATGATTTTGCAACTTGTTTTTTCCCTGCACAACATGTCTTAGAGATCTCAGCAGCCTGCATTTTTTTCACTATTGCGCAGTATTCCACGTTGTGAAAATACTGCAGTTTGCTCAGCTATTCTTCCACTATTACCAGAACTGTGATGGGCGCTCTGGACGATGTTTCTATGCACACTTAGGTGCTGTCTTAGTCTGCTCAGGCTGCTATAACAAAATACCACAGATGGGGTGGCTTATAAACAACAGAAACCGATTTCTCACAGGTCTCGGGACCAGGAGTCCAAGATCAGGGTGCCAGCAGGGTCTGGTTCTGGTGAGGACTCTCCCCCAGGCCTCAGACTGGTGACTTCCTGCTGTGCCCTCACATGCTGAGGCAGGCTCAGGGGCACTGTGAGGTCTCTTCTGGGACCTCCGATCCCACTCATGAGGACCCCACCCTCGTGACCTAGCCACCACCTCCCAAGGGTCCCACCACCTAATACTATCACCTTGGGAGTTAGGATTCCAACATGTGGATTCTGGGGGGACTTAAACATTCAGACCTTAGCTGGTGTCATATTTTAGAAGAGATACTGTGAAGCAAAATCGGGTTGAAGTTTCTGCACATTCAAAATATATCCAGTATGGTTACATTTGCTTCTAAACTGTTTATACTATTTTATACCCTTCCTTCTATGTATGAGAGTTCTGGCTTCCTTAACTTTGCTTGTACTTGATGTTATATGACTGTGAAGTTTTAAGCGCCCTATCCCAGCTCCCAGGGCATGCTTACTGAGATGAAAGAGCTTGCTATAGGCTAGTTTTTATCTAACACTTCAAACTTCCAGTCAATTTTACAACTAACTTTGCCTCTAGTTTTGAATGTAATTGTTTCACTGCCACATCCCGGACATCAGCAGAGCAGGATCTGTGTCAATCAGAGACAAGGCTGAGGGCCTATTACTGAGCTGACATTTACTGAGCACTTACTATGTGCTTGACCCACTTCTGTCCAAGTATCTTTCCATGTGTTGTCATTGACCAGATACTCAGTAGCAAGGTGCTCTCCTTTGTGCTTCCAGAGACGGGGAAATGGACACTGAAGGAGGTTTCAGTAAATTAACTGGGGTCGCACAGGTAGAAATGGTAGAGTTGGGATTCAGAGCAGGCAGAGATCTCTCAGCCCTTCTGAAATATCACATATGCCTGTGGTGGTTTCCATCTAAACACACACCATGACTGAGTCCTGCTATATGGAGGTACAGTAACGGGCAGTGTGGGGTGGGGAGTGGGGGAGGGACAGGGAGTGATGGTCGGGGGCGCAGGGGATCTTCTGTGCTGCCTGGTGGCTGCTTCGGGGCCAAGTCCAGGCTGGACAGAGGGTGTCGGACTCACCGAGTACCACCGCAGCGCCTTCTGTCAGCAATGACCTTGCGTTTCATAATGAGCATGATGTGCTATGGGAATTCCTGTTGGGGGGGATCCCTTAGCAGGGGAAGAGGTAGATTTGGGGCAACTTGTGGAGAATCCTAGATGAAGCCTCTGTCTGCAAGAGCCTCCTAGCATCTCCTTCCTGCTGCCTTGGGCCCCAGGACGAGCTTTTAAAAGTGGAAATCAGGCAGTGTGACTCTGCTCTGACTGCACTGGTCTTCTTGCTGGAATGTGCCGGAACATGTTCCTGCTGTGCGAGTTCCCATTCGCTCTTCCCGGGCCTCGGCTCACGTCCGGTGTCGGCCTGAGGGTTTTCTCAGGGAGGCCCCCCCACAGGCTCCCGCTCTCGCACGTGCAGCCACCCTGCTGCCCTCCCACCATCCCCTGGTGCCTCCAGGGAGCCCAGGGACGTGTTTGCCCCCCAGGGACGCCAGAGCCCGTGTTTGCGCGGACCCCCTGCCTGGAGCAGGGCCTGGCACAGCAGACGGTTGTTCCGTGGACCTGGGTGCACAGCGCCCAGCAGATCAAGGTTTAGCTTCCTTGTAAGTGGGTTCTTTGGAATCTGCTTTATCCTTTGAGGTATAGAGGGAAACGAGTGTGTAATAAGCGACGGTTGTGTGGCAAACAGGGTGCTCACTGCCGGGCCTGTGCGATCTCGGCCAAGCTCGCCATAATCCTGTGAGGAAATTCTTGTTCCCATGTGCGGACGGGAGAACTGAGGTCATGGGCACAGCTGGGGCCTGAGCCCAGATCTGCCCCTCCAGCGCTCCCGCCCTGCCCGCTGCTGGAGAGCTCGGTGTTTCCTGAACGAAACAGGTGGGTGTGGGTCTGGGGGGTGGGGGGTGCCATCAGGCCAGACTCTTTGGGGAAACAGTTGATGCAACTTCAGCCCACTGTTGGCAAGAGGAAATCATTCCCTCCTCCCTGGGGTTTGAGTCACAGAAAACCAGCTATTTTTACCTTTTTAGAGTAAAAGTGGGCAAAGCAGTCGCATGTCTGGGTATGGTCGAGTGGGTGACACATTCTCTGCCCTGCTCAGCTTCCAGGTCGCCCTATTTTGCCACTAAATAAATTTCCTTACGCCAGCCCAGCTTGGCAGGAGATCACACATGTGTTAGGTCAGTGTATTTAAAAAGTGGGTAATTCATTTGTTAAATGAATACAGCAATTATTAATTTCAATTTATCCTGTTTATTGGGAACAGCTGTTCATTAACATTGGCTCTAATTTTAGAGCCAAACTAATTACCTCAAACACACAGCGCTGTGGCATTCTGTGCAGAGAAGCTCTCCGAACTGCCCTGGGTGCCGGAAGGTGCAGAGCACGTCTCCAGGTGCTATTGTGCAGGCGACCAGGGGGGGACTCTCCGCAGCCGGTCTGCCGGACATCCTAAGGCCACCGTGGCAAATAGTCCCCAGGGGCCAGGCAGGCAAAAAGAAGGAATGAAATGGGAGGGTCTAGGAACTCACCCAGACTCTTCGGTCTTTGGTCGGCATATAGTTATGAAAAATCTTTCTTTACAGGAACACGAGCCTGGTGATAAACAGTGACCCTCAACCTGAGATTCCAGGCGACACTAAGGAGTGATGGCTTTGCAGCAGACTGAAGGGTGTGGGGCTGGAGGATGGGGGGCAGGGGACTGGCAGCGGCCTCCCAGAGGGGAAGGTGGGCCCCAAAGGGTTAGTTAGCTCTTCTAGTTTTTGCAGAGAACCTAGATATGGATTTTTATGTGAAATCTCTCAAATTTTAGATTTCGCTCTAATGTTAAAAAAAATACATCTGTGGCTCGAGGGCTATGCATTTGTAGCTTCTGGATTAAGGGTTTCCCAAGAGGTGTTTTCTCTGTGGGTAACTTGGTTAGCTGGTGAGCAGATTTGTCTTCTGAGGTGAAACCTACATTTACTTGGTTTTCAGTCATTTCTTTGGTGCACAAAAATCTCTCACTAAAGATATTTCATTCTAAGCAAAATTCGTAACCTCTCTGTTCCATTTTCCTTGTTTTGAAAATAAAAGAGCTGGGTTTTATTTTCTGGGAGATCAAAATCTGACCTTTATGATCTGCAACTTTGGTTATGACTTGAAACTTTGCAAGAAACATGAAACCTATAGGGGGCATTAAAATATTAAAATAATTTTCATGTAGGTGCCGTTTTTGCTTTAGATCTTTTTGTTGTTTTTTTTCCTGTCTTTTATAGGTAAAGCCCCTTCGCCACAGTTTAGAGGGTCTCTGGCTTCAGTGTGTGTAAGGGTTACCTGGGGCCCTTGTCAAAATGCAAATATCCAGGCCCCCGAGATCCTGCCCCTGTGCCGGGCCTCTCGTGTTGGTGCCTCCGGTGGGTCTGACGTTGGGAGCCCCTGGCACGCACTCTGAGATCTTGGGCTGGACCTTGTCTTTTGGCACTTAGCGTCTGTTTCCACCACCTTTTATGTCTTTATATTCTGTCATCACAGGGACCAGAAGGCAGAAGTCACCTTCTCCTCACTCTGTGGCCAGTAGGATTCTGGATGCAGTGTTGCTTCTAGCAGGGAGATGCCTGTGAGGTTTTGGAAATAGAAGGGAGACAAACGCTTTTAAAACGTTTCTTTTTACCCCTGACATTTTATGCTGCCAACATATGTGGATGTTGGCAGCAGCTGAACTTCATGCTCACTGTTCATTTTTTAGCATCATGGTCTGGGGAAACTGTGCCTTCAGCAGCGGTGGTAGCCATGGAAACAGTAATAACCTGACACCTTACTGGCAGTAATAGTTCCTGCCCCGTGCACTGTGGCTGTGGGGACTTAGAATCTTGAAGTCAGACCCTGTTTTGGTAAGTAGAGGCGAGGTTCTGCTGGGGTAATAAACTCCAAAAAAGGTGGTTTACAACAACAAAGACTTCTCTCTTGTTCATGCTATGTGCCCGCTGTGGATTGCTGAGGGGGCTGGGCTTTGTGTCTCTCACTCTAGGCTCTAGACTGACAGGCCAGCCACCAGGAATGGTGGCAGAGAGGTGGAGAGGTGTGGGGTAGCGTGCTGGCAATTAAATGCTCTGCCTAGAAGCAACACATGTCACTTCCGTCAATGGCCAGAACTAGTCACAAGTCCCACCTAACCACAAGGAGGTTAGGAAGTGTTCCCAGAAGG
This sequence comes from Manis pentadactyla, assembly GCF_030020395.1. NCBI lineage: Eukaryota > Metazoa > Chordata > Mammalia > Pholidota > Manidae > Manis > Manis pentadactyla. The sequence continues at coordinate 106,027,976 of NC_080031.1, forward strand.
TGGAGGGCTGGAAACACCTGGTGAACAGTACTTACGTCTCCCAACTTTTCCAGTGATTTTTGCAAGCATCTAATCCTTGAATGAATCCTGTTCTTCTCAAGATTATCTGGAGTGGTTTTTGTTCCCTGTACCGATTCTGACCAGTAAATAAGTATTACCTTCGATCTATATTCTCTCTCTCTCTCTCTCCGTGTCTTGAATTTGTATCTAATATATTATTTGAAAATGTTTAATCGCATGGTGTCCTCATTCATGGAGGCCCCACCTCAACCCTCTCCATTAGTTAAATGTTTTCTATGTTCATGTAACTGTGGGGTATATACAATCCATCAAAGCCCTGAATTTCCAGAGACCCTTCTCTCCATCCATGACCCCTTCAGCAGCTCCCAGATCAGCCTCCCCGTGACATTGCTCTGCAGAGACACCCCCTTTCTCTGGCCAGGCCGCATTGTACCTTAGTCAGAGGACGGCCTTGGGAGCTAGGCTGGCCGGGTTTGAGTCTCAGCCCCACTGCTTCCTGGTAGGATGGCCCAGGAAAATCGCATAATCTCTCCATGTCTCATTTTTTTCTCACATATCAACTGGAGATAATTACTATCTACCAGAGTTGTTTTCAGCACAAAGCGTTTAGAACGGTGACTGGTACCTGCTCAGTACATTGTAGCCAATTATGCATCGTCCAATGTTCCAAAAATGTGAGACATACATGGTCCAATAGACTGTTTCTGCAGCACACAGACCTAACATAGGTAGCATTTACCTCACACATTGCCTGTTTCAATTCTCTTTTCATCTTTCAAGGACCAAGTCTGGCTGGTAGCTAGTATGTCTATTACCACCTCATAGCAGGAGGGACATGAATGCCTGAGTCTGAAAAACCCTGGTCCTGTCCACTAGAAGTCACCCGACCTGCGACCTGGTCTCCGCGGCTCCACGGCTTTGATGCAGAGGTGACTCAAACCTCTCCCAAGTAGCCTGGGTTTGTGGTTTTCTCCAGCAAAGGGAGCCCAAGAGAATAGACCTTTCTGAAGCTGAAGCCCAGGTTAATAGGTCTTGCTGAATTTTGCTAATTTGCTCCTAGACTCACCCTCAGCACTGAAGTGAATTAACCTTTCATATTTGCCTCAAAGCTCCACTTCCTTTCCTCCTTCCCCTATTTTGGCACTACCGTTTTGCTGGATAAGCTCGTATTTCAATGTAGTGGGAGTGGCCGCCTGGAAAGAAAGATTCTTAAAATCTGAGAACAGTGGAATGGAAACCAGCTCTTGTCTGCCTTGGGTAAGACTAGGCGGGAAATGGCCAACTTGATCGATTCCTCAGCCATGACCAAATGACATTCCACCCCTTTTCGCTGACTTAATGTCCATCCATCACATCTCCCTGGGCTGTGTTCCTTCACTTTCCTAGCAATCCAACTTCTCCTGCCTCTGAAGACCCAAGGAAAACTATCTTTCTTTCTTTCTTTTAAAGACTATTTTTTAAGAGCAGTTTTAGATTTACAGCAACATTGAGAGGAAGGTACAGAGATTTCCCACGTACCCTCTTGCCCCACACGTGCATAGCCTCCCCCATTATTAACATCGCTCACCAGAATGGTACACTTTTCCCCAAGGATGAACCTACATTAATAATAATCACTCAAACCAGTTCTTGTCTGCCTTGGGTAAGACTAGGCATGGTTTACCTTTGGGCTCACTCTTGTGGTGTATATTCTGTGGGTTTGGACAACTGTGTAAGGCCATGTATCCATCGTTCTATCACCCAGATTATTTTCCTGCCCCAACAATGCCCGGGCTCTGCCCCTTCCCACTCCCGGCCTTCCCCACAACTACTCATCTTGTTATTGTCTCCGTGGTTTTGCCTTTTCCCACAATGTTCTAGAGTTGAAATTATATAGTATGATTTTCAAAAAAGTAGCCTGTTCACATTGGTCTCTTTCACTCAGTAATATGCATTTAAGGTTCCTCCGCACCTTTTCATAGTTTGACAGCTCATTTCTTTTCAGTGCTGAGTAATATTTTGTTGGATGTGCCACAGTCTAATTCTCCACTCACCTAAAGGATATCTTGGTTGCTTCCACGTGTTGGCAATTTCAAACAAAGCTGCTATAAACATCACCAGTCAAGGTGTGTGATTGCTGGACCATATGGTGAGAATATGTTCAGTTTTATAAGAAACTGTTTTCTTTGATATGTTGGAAACTCTTCCAAAGTGGCCGCACCGTCTTGCATTCCCTCGGGGGACTGTGAGAGTTCCTGTCGCTTTTGGCTGTTCTAATATGTGTGTAGTGAACCCTATCTTTCTTGACCCAAATAATAAGTCTTAGTTATTTTTGTTTCCCACACAATGTTGAGTTCATAATAATTGCTAAATAAATATTTGCTGAATGACTTAAAGCATATGTCTTTTATTGTTGTATTGAAGAGCCTAGATGTTTTTTCTTGACTATTTATAGATCTGTTTTGTCTTCAAAATGAGACTGGGTACTATGCAGGGCAGCGATGAACTAGACCTTATTCTCATTTGTGTAATCTTCATTGTCTTGTTCAGAGAGGCTTAAACAATAGCATCCAACTTGAGAATTTTTGTCCTTCAGGTTGTTGGCACTCAGGGGACTGAGTAGGGACATTGTACTTCTGACCTGTTGTTGATGATGATGTTCAGGGAGCGTTTGGATTTCCTAGGAATGGGCCGGGGATGAGGGTAGTTGGGTGGCTGCCTGACAGAATATCCTCCTCTGCTTACCCCCATCCACTCTTGACCTGGGTGCCCACTCTCAGTCTTTGGTTCTGAGCTTGGTTGCCATACTTCCTCAGAATTTTGTCTTACCAGGGTAGCTTACCCTTCTGATAACAGTGATAACTCTTACTACTTCGCATTTCTTTATACAGTCACTAGAATTTTCTTTCTCTAGCCTGGAAACTCCCTGAGGTCCCTGACTGCCTTTGCTTCTCTTTGCATCCCCAGAACTTGGTACGGTTCTGGGCATGTAGCAGGCATTGGAGAGGCATTGCTCAGATGAAGAAACCACTACCCAGCATGGTAACTTTTAGCTAAATTTTGACTAGTTAATACCCATCATTTAGTGTTGTCTCTATCACAACTTTAATTACAACTTGAATATGTATATGAAATATATGAAAGATTGGGCAGGGTGGGGAGGTGGAGTAGGGTATCTCTAAATAATTTATATATTCTTGATTATAGTAATATTAAACCCAATACTAAATTTCCTATTAATTACACTAAATTTAACACATACTGAGTATGGTTTCATTCATTTATTTTTTTACTGTGATGACCTTCCCGAGCCTTCCAAGGACTCAGGTGCGTCCTTTATATGCCATCATATGCCTTGGCTATGGGAAGAACCAAGCAAAACATGGTCAGCCAGAAGCAACTCAAACCACACCTTTTTTAAGAGGACAATTCTCTTCCTCTGTAATATCAGGATGAGTTCAGGACCACAGTTTCCAAGGTACTATTTTGCTTCTAATTTTAGCTTTAAGCCACTAACTACTTTGACTTGAACCTATGGTGAGAATTCTGCCCTTAAAAAAAGAAATCCCCATTGTATACGGCAGAGAGATGCAAAGAATGAATTGCATGTCAGGCTTCATTTTCTGCAGTTAGATTGAACTAATATTTAGTCTTTAGCCAAAGTTTTGATGCAAACGGTATGTAAGCATATACACGCCTTTTCTAAATTACAGGGTTTGAGCCTGCACATTAATTCAGGGGGACCTCAGACCTCTCTTTCCTGCACATGGGACTCGCAGCAAGTCATTAAAATGGGAGAACCTTCGTGCAGAACTGAGGACCCTGCTCATGGTGCGGTGGAACCTGAGAACCGAAGGGAGGCTCTGGCTACCAGCCCCCGTTTTGGGCAGAGCAGGCGGAGGTCCCTGGGTAGTCGGGTGTCATTCCTCAGAGGCATTGGCCTGTATGTTGAATATGCATAATTTCACCCTCTTTCCATGACCCCTCATCATGAATTCGTCTAAAATGAGTATTTTTATCATATGCCTGTGTCACCCCTGGTGGCTAGAGTGGGAGTTGCTAAAAATAATGCTAATTACAGCAATAATAATAGCTGCTATTTAGTGGCCATCTGCTACGTTCTAGTAGGTTGCTAGGGGCTTTCTGTGCATTATGTCGTTTATTCGTCACAACCATCCTGTTGTCGTTAGACAGTCCTCATTTGGGGGCAGGGTTGCCCTGTGCATGATCTCTGTGTGACTCTCCATGTGGGGAAATCCAGACGGTGCCCCGCTCCCAGGGGTGCCCGCCATTCCTTCCCTCCAGCAGGCAGGTCTAGCAGGTGGGAAGAGACATGTTGGCCGATCAGACGCTCATGCCGGATTCTTTGAATGTGAGCATGAGCTAAGAGGTAAGAGGGCAGAGACGGAGGTGGTGGGACCTGTTTGTGCCGCGGGCAGAGGATTCGAGGCAGACTTCCTGCCCAGGCTTCAGAGCAGCCGGGGCTCCTGCTGAGCTTCACGTGTGCACAGCAACTCCTGTAGATTCTAGTTCTTCTTGCTTGCAACCAAGTACCCTGTCACATCTATGAACTGAGTACTGTAATTATTCCTATTTTATAGGACGGAAGACTTAAACTCATACACATTAAGTGACAAGGCCACGCCCGAGTGTGTTGTCGGGTCGGGACTCAGTCTCACTGACGTCAGATACTGGAATCCCATGGTTCCTTCCACTGACCTGCCACTGGCCAAGGTCAGTCTGCTTACGTCTGCTTGTCTGGCCCGTTAGGCAAGGACACGGCATCTGAGAAAGACAACGAACTTGGCCTATTCAGAAAAGACACACGACTAAGCGTTTTCTCCATTTAACAAGATAAAAGCTGCCTTGATTTTCTTTCCCTGGGTTGATCTCCCAGATTTCCCTCCTTTTTCTCTGCCTCTTTTCCCCTTTTAATGCACCAAGGGATTGCAAACCCTTGACTGGTTTTTAAATGAAACACTCTTTTTTTTTGTTTCTTGAAATCGAAAGCTCCAATTAAAAGAAAAAAAAAAAACACAACTGCATAAAATTTCGTCACTTGAGCCCCAAGACAGGAAGCAGCCATAAAACAGTGACAGGCTGGAAACAAATTGCATGCATTTATCAGTAAATGGGGCTGTGTTTGCTAATGGGCCTCGCTTGGGAACACGAAGCCTACCTGCATCAGGCTGGTTAAAAGCGCAGCTCATTACCGGGAGCCAGTGAAGGACAGACTCGCAGCGGTTAGCGCCTGCTCTGGGCCGCCCACCAGCAGCCGGGTGAGTGCACATACCTATGCAATGAATTCTGCAGAATGGCGGCTGTGCAGGGCTGGGAGCGAGAGGAGACTTCTGGGAAACAGCTCTACGCTGACCCAGCCAAATGTGGGAACCATGGACTGGCCCTTGTGAAGCTCTTGGGGTGTGTCAATTACTCTACCGGGAGCTCTGTTTTCTGTCACTTAATCCGCGAGGCAACTTTTTGATAGAGGCAGTATTAACTCCATTTTATAGGTGAGGAAATTGGGATTTCAGAAAGGTCAGTTGCTGAAGGTCACATAGGGCTAAGTAGGACTTGAATCCAATATTTACTCCGTGGCTGTGTCTCGTGGCTGTGTCATATTGCTTTATCTCACCTGCTTCTGAACAGAGAATCTCCAATAGTCAAAGGATTCAGAAGCATAGGCTTTGAATGAGTGGACCTGGTTTTGAAACTCTTCTTCTTACTACCTTTATGACATTGGCTAAATAACCTCTCTGAGCTTCTGTTTCTCTGCTACGTAGAGTTTTAATAAGTCCTTATAAAATAATAAGATTGCATCATCTTACTATGCTGATGGACGGTGATTGCAATGGGTGGGGGGACTTGATAATATGGGTGAGTGTAGAAGACACAATGTTGCTCATGTGAAACCTTCATGAGATTGTATATCAATGATACCTTAATTAAAAAAAAAACAAGATTGCATCAATGTGTGACACACAGGATACATGCTGGCCATCAGTGGTTGCTGGTATTGCTGTTAGTATCTTTTAACTTACCTTTGAGGGTTAAACACTCTTTTTGTTTATTACCGTCATACATCTAAAGTCCTACAGGGGCTTCCTTTTCCTGGCTCCCGTTCAAGCTGTTGTCTCATCTCGCGAGCATTTATGGAGTCCTCCTGAGTTCATGCTCCAGAGCTGGGTGCTACCACGCATGTAAGCTGGAAGGGAACTAGATTGTTTAAGATGACTTTTCCTTCCTCTATAGAAAATGTAATTCAAACAAATCTGAGCAAAACCGTCTCTGGGTCAGGAGTGGTGTTGGCTTCAGACTGTGTGCGATCCAGGCTCAAACCATGTGGTCAGCACCTGGTGTCTGTCTCTACATCTCTGCTTCCTCTGCTTGGTGTTAGCTCAGTTCACAGATGAGCTCTTTCTCAGGGTGGCAAGACAGTAGCCATTCCAGTTCTATACCTCAGGTTCATGCAACACTGAAACAAGAGTCCTTGTAGCTACAGATTGCCACATTTTGCAACTGCAGGCAGGTGAATTTTCCAAACGTCTTGAAATAGTTGAGAGAGGTTTCTTCTCTGAGAAACTGGTATGAATTCATGTGCTTGAATTTCTTCTGATTGATGTTAAAAAGAATATTTAAGTTCAGTGGCATGTATTTCAGTTTAGGAAAATAGAAATGATGACTTTTACTGAATAGGAAATGAAGAGAAAAACCTCCTTATTCTTTGACTTGCCTTGAACTGTAGTTTTTCAGTTATACATTCACACGGTTTCAGATTCAAGTTATAAAAGCAAACAATTATATGTCTCCTTACCCTGACATCCTCTCTGGACGCAGCCAGTGTTAACAGTTTATGTGAAGTTTAGCAGATGTTCTACTCAAAATCAAGCAGGTACGTCTATCTTCTCTTGCTGCTACTCTGTCATCTTCCTCCCCTTCCTCTTCCTCTTTTAAAAAAAAATTCAACTGAAAGCACAGGAGTCTTACTGTTCAATACTGTGCCTTTTCCACTTAACAATATACTTTGATTTACTTTGAAATTTCACCCCTATTCCTAAAGTAGCGTCGAAGAGATCAAGATCACAAAAGTGCGTCCGGGAGAGCTGAGCGTAGCTGGGCCAGAACAAGGCTGCCCCAGGCTGACAGTGATTCCAAAGAATCTTTATGAAATAGGCTAAGTCTCAACATGGCTTGGGGGGACTTCCAGAAGGAAGGCATATTGTTCTGTGAGTGAAGGCATGCAGTAGTTGGTAAGTTTAAAATCAGGTACCTTTCATATCCTTTCTTTTTTAATTCCTTGAAATATTTCTTGGTTGGTGGGCACCTCCATCCTTCCGAGGAAGGAGCGTCTCTGGGCGTCTCTTCTGGGTTCGTATCTAAATACTGTTTCAGTCTCTCATGTGGTCGCCCTGGAGCCCTTTGGGGAGCTGGTCAAAGGTGCGGACTTCCATCCCAGAAAAACCCGTGGAGGTGCAGATAAACTTGACTTTAACTTTAAGGGGGTTCGTAAACTACCCAAAGCCTGTGGTGGCTAATTTGCGGAAGCAAACAGTGAGTTCTGAGCCCGCTGAGGATTAGAGGAAGTGTGTGTGCCGTCAGTCACGACCCCTTGGGATTATTAGCACCGAGCTGATCGTTTTGATGACTTTAGGAACTGTAGTAAATAAAAATGCTGATTGCAACTTTTGGGGGCACATGTTAGAAGGTATAAATTTATAAAGGATTCTCTTCCATCAGTTCCTCTCAAATTAATGTTTTGAGTTTGGCCGCTTTGAGATCATATGCAATAATGTAGTTGTTAAGAGCATGGGCTTCATGTCACAATGACAGGGGACAGGAGAGTAAGATCCAGACCCTGCCCTGCCACTGACCTAGGACAGGACATGTGGGTCTCTGGGGCAGCAGCGTGCCTCATGGCATGCATGGGGATTACCTGAGCTAATCAATGAGAAACTGTATGCTCGGTGTCCGGCATGAATAAGAGGTCAGTTATTACCTGTCAGGTCTGTCCTAATGACTAAGGTTCTTAATATTTTGGAATTGTATTAGATGAATCTCTGTCATAGGCATCATTATTTTAAAAGATGAATGACCGAATCACCTTGAGACTAACTGAGAAGCCCAAGACCGTGGACCGCCAAGCGGCGAAACTGTAGTTAGAGACATGTGGCTGAGCTCTGATGGCCAGTGAGAAATGAGGTTTATTGGGATACTGGAAATGTTAAATAAAGTTTATGGAACAGAATAATTATTGGGACAGCAACCCCAGCATCTTGTGTTCATACATACTGGTCTCATGGCTAAGGTACTTTTCATTATCGTTATTGTTAAATAAATGTGTTAAATGGGATCCCAGTCATAAAAGCAAGCAGGAAATTTCCTAAAATTATGACATATGCTTGTCCTTGTGTTGGTTTCAGGACTTTTGAGAATTCAAAGGAGGCTTAGGAATATTCATATTTACACAAGATTCACTGAAAGTACCATGTTTCCCAAGTTTGACAAATTCTCCCAGTCTCTCTTATTGCAAAGATAAAACCCTTTTGCAGTCATTTGTTTACTTTTTAACCTTGACAGGGAGCAATCTAGCAGGCCTGCTGGAAACTAAGTAGGCTTTCACCAAGCCAGTGTGTGTGTGTGTGTATGCACGGCCCCTTCTGTATGAATATATCTATGTCTGTGTGTATGCATGTACCGTGTGGCTTCTGCATCTGTCTGCTTTCTCGGTCGTGTTATGGCTGAGAAGAGAAGAGACACTAAGAAATGAAGGCAGGGGAAGTCCATTCTTCACTGGGGTCTGCCTCTCTGCCTGACTAGTGGCTCCCCAGGGAGTCCTAACAAGGTGCAGTGCAGTCCAAGTTCTTCCCCCCACCCCCAGACAATCCTGGGCACCCTGTAATTTGACGCTGTTCCATCACCTTCACCCCAGGCTCCGCAGGACCTCCCCCCACCCCCCCATCTCCGGGTCCATCAGGGTTGTGCACAGAGGAAGCGTTCAAGTGGACAGATTGATAGCCTTGCAATCACATCCATCTTCATACGGGTTGAATATTATGTCAATTATTCATCACTCAGAGACATCATTGCAGGGAAGAATCACATTAAGGGGAGCCAGGAAAACTCAAGGTCATAAATTCCAACCCACACGGTCATGGGCAGCTCTGGAATTCAGTGCCAGCTCCTCTGAGGCCATTTGGCTGGTGTGCAGGAGTCTCAGACTGCCTTTCAGAGATGTTTCTTCTCCAGCCTTGCCTTCCCTCCAGGCGGAGAATCTGCTTCCAGGAGCCAAGAGCTGGATGGATTTGTAACCACAATACTCCTGTTTCCTCTGCCTTCTGACATCACCAAGAGTTTGGTACGTCCAAAAACGTACTTTTCCCCCAGTTGACTCCTCACTGAAGCATTTTCTTCAGCCCCAGGTGATACCAAAGCGATGGCAAATGCCACACGGTAAATGTAACTCTGCCCAGTGCACAGAGAACGTGGGAGGGCCGGGCCAGGACTCCGCCTCCAGGCAATAACTCGGCCTCTCCAAGCCTGCACTTCCTCCTCTTCTGAGCTCAGGGATCGCGCCGGTTTCCACCGGTGGTTGTGAAGATAAAATGGGGTAATTTAGCTCACAGAAATCCAAACTCCCAACCTCATAAAGAGCTGTTGTTTTTATGTCCCACTTTGTGGGCGGCCCACCAGGCCTTTCTCCGGAGCCCCTGGGGTCCCTGGGTGCAGCGTGTCTTCAGAGGGGTCTGTGCAGCGCTGACTTCTCCTGGCAGCTGCAGCCCCCTGCCCTCCCCGTGCTGCACCTCCCTAAGGGCATCCCCGCAGGGGAACCCCAGCACGGGCCCACCTGTGCATCCTTCCACTCAGTAAATACTCTGGGCACCTGGGATGCGCTTCTGAGGAGCAGCGTGAATAAGGTAAAAGGCCTTCCTCTTGTCCATGAAAGCTTCATTAAATTACCTTGAAAATAAAGACAGTTTTATTTGAGCCAAACTTTTAGGACCCGGGGCTGGGAAGGTGGGGTAGGAAATAAGTCCCAGGGGGTCCAAGTCACACAAAGGTTTTATATCCTTGAGGAGACAGGCAAGAAAGCACTTCAAGGGGGCACATTTCATTTACATAAGTATATTATGCAAAAAAAAGGGGCACATGTCTCCTGACACCCAAGGAGATCAGGGGGAAAGGCAAACATTTTCCTCTTTTAGCAGGAACGCAGATGCCAGTTGTGTGGCTTTGGACTGAACAGACAGTGTTAAGGGGTTAGAAAGCTGGACGTTCCGTGGCAGCCGGTTGGAGCCTCCCGGAGGTAATGAAACCTTCAGTACTTAGGCCTTAGAGGTCTTTTCTGTGGTCCCTAGCATGGCGGTGAGCTTTTCTTTAGTTCCCACTCTCACGGAGCCTACCACCCAGCGTAATGACAGGCCCCCAACGACTCAACAGCAGGTGTGCAAAGGGGCTGCAGGTAGTGGCGGGCGCCGCGAAAGGGAAGCAGGGTGTTGCCGTGGGGGCGAGGTGGGGAAGGCCCTTTTGGGGAGGCGACTGTGAAGCCGTGACCTCAAGGAAAGGGAGAAGCCAGTCAGGTGAGGATCTCGGGAAGGATGTTCTGGCGAAGGGCGCTGCAGGTTCCAGCCTGACAGGGGAAAGAGATCTGGCCACTTCAGAAACAGAAAGGAAGACGGTGGGACAGGAAAGGCGGTCCCAGATGACCAGAGAGGGAAGGCAGGCCTAGAAGTCAGAGGCCACGCGAAGGGACCTGGGTTGCATTCTGGTTCAGCTGGAGGGTTTGAAGTGGACACAGGCGTGGTTTGATCCGTGGCTGTGCTGGGCGGTCCCTGCAGTGGCCACGTGCAAGAGGTTGTGGGGCAGGCCTGGGGCTGGGAAGAGCAGTTGGCGGCTCTACGGTAGTTAAGGTGAAGGCGGTGGTGGCTTGCACTAAGGCGGAGCTGGTGGGGCGGTGTTGACGCGTGGCTGGGCTCAGGGGCTGCTCTGGAAGCTCTGGAACTCGGTGCCAGCTCCTCTGTGCTGAGAGAATACACAGATGGACTGAGCGTGGGCCAGAGCAGGGCGAGGGAAGTGGGGTGGCCTGGGGTGCTCCATGGGTTTTAGGTCTGGCTGCCCCCAGGTCTAGAAATGCATCAACCTTTCCCGCCTTAGGGGATTCTCCCCCGGCCCCCTGCCCCCTCCATCTCTCCTTACCTTTCTCTGCTCTCTACAAGTGCTCTGTTCTGAGGGCTGAATGCTTTTGGGCAGGGGTAACATTATGAGGAGCTTTTCTTGGTAGCATCCTGAGCCCCGCGGCCTGGCTAGTCCTATAGGGAACGTGCAAAGTCCTCTCAAAGCCATTACTCTGCGAATGTCCACCGAGATGCTCCCAGGAAGAGCACCCCTCCCCGTGGCCCCCAGGCCTTTCTTGAGGGACCTGTGCTGCCTTCAGCACATGCTGGCTCTGTAGAGCACGGAGTGAGGAGCTCCAGGCCCGGGGTCTCGGCTCTGCCACCATTTGGGGGTGGGAGCCGCAACAAGCCGCTGAATGTCTGTATCTGTCAGATGAGAGGCCCACCTGTGAGAGCCCGTAGGAAGGTTTCAGGAGATGTTGTACGGGGTCTAAGAGATACTTACTTAGTAAAAAGTAAATTAGCTGCTTACGGCTGCTGCTGTTCTTTTTTTTTTTAATAGCTTGAATGAAGTTCTGCTCCAGATAAAATGAAACATGGATGAGGGTCCTGATATTTTGCCGCAGGGTGCTGGTCAGAGTCAGAGAGGGCGCGAGGACTTCAGAGAACATTTCCTCCAATCCCTGATGGGACTGGACAGAAATGTGTGAAAAGAGGAGCCTAGGAGGGATTTCTTGTGGCTGTGGATTTCTCACTGCGTGTTTTGAAGAACAGTAACCGCACAAGGATCTGCTCACAGAAAGACTTCTTGGTCCAATAGCTGTGGGATGCTGCCTGTGAAACCCCCATCTTGTGGATTCATGAACTCCCTGCCCAGTAAAGTCCTGCAATAAGGGAACCTGCCCGTCCTTAGGACAGCTGTTCCTGCTTTGACTGGAGGACCTGTTGACCATAAGCCCTGGTAGCATCCCGTAGAATGTTGGTTCTTGGCGCATCCTTGGGAAATGCTCCTTTAGCTCAAGGAAGCCACCGTTGAAACAGAGGTTTGATTTCTTCAGACAGTTCCCAGAGGTGGAGACCTCGGCACCCACGAGGCCTCTCCTGACCGAGGGCTGGAGCAGAGAGGCAGGCAGCTTTGAGGATTTTCCTCCCCTTCCTCAGCAGCACCTGATGAATCTCATCAGGCTCTGAACAGCAGAGACTTCAAGGAGCAAGATTCCTCGGGACTCCAGGGATTTTACAGATGAGGCAGCATCTGCCTATGCAGGTTGTAAAAATAAAGGAAACCTCATTTCAAATGAGGTCGGGAAGCCCTGAAGGGGGCTCTCATGCACGGACCACTCGGGCCTGCATAACCAGCAGAAATAAGATATCCTCGTCTTGACAAGGGAGTGCATTTTTCACATAGGAATTTCCTCTCCTGCTTTTAAGGAAAAGAAAGACCTCCCTCGCCCCCAGCAAACCACCTCACTCCTGGAACAACAGACTAACCGCAGCCCACAGCCCAGGAGAAACGGCTGCAACCTTGAATTCTTATTCTTCTCCTATGGACTTTTGTTTACGATAGCCCTCCCCGATTTCTGCCTAAAACCTAATAAAAGCTGACCTTCCCTTTGTCTCTTAGGACTTGCGTAAGGTTCACCATAGCTTGCATGTGCCTCTGCTATCCCTGAATAAATTAATTTTGCTAAGGAAAATAAGTAGCTAGTTTATTTTTAGGATTAATGGGGTTGATTGGTGAAGTTCAGGCCTCATGAATTGGGCTTCACCCTGCACCCCTCCTGTACGCCTCCCGTCCTGGGCCTGGACAGCGTTGTCTTCTGAATCAGCCAGAGGGTGTGTGTTTGGGAGGCAGGGGACAGTTTGGATGGAGTTGAAAACTAAGACAAAGAACTATGGAAATGGAATGAATAGTGAAATTTCCTCCTTTAAAAATGAGGAAGACCCACAGAATAGAGAAATAGACAGACCAGCTCTTTAGGTAAAGATGATCTGGTGGGTTGGGTGTCATTTCCTTATGATCCAGGCTAACTTCCCTTGGAGGTTTTGTCTGTCACACGGAGGCAGCAACAAGGAGGGTGATCATCCCAGAAAAGGACTCTTCTTCATTCTTGTTACTTTACTACCAAGAGAGGACTTGCCGTGGGGGTAACTTTGCCTTTTTTCTGACTTCAAGCCTGAAATCCAGTGCATCTTACTATTCTAAAACTCAGCCACTCTCTTCTCACTGCAGGGGGGGGTACCCTGAGTCAACGGGTAGAGCAGAGAGGGGGACACCCCAGTCCTCTTTCAGCTAGTGGCCCTTCAAGGAAGGTAGAGGGACCTGATATCTCTAGAAAGCACCATTTATTTTGTGCTTCATACCGTCTTCGAGTGACTATTAAATATTTGTGCTCAACAACTTAATTCAGGGGTGGTTAACCCAAAGACTATTCAGCTTTAGAAAGCACGCTTCAAACTTCAGAGACCTTGGTTGTAGTATTTTCCAGTGGGCACTGTGATTTTGTGTGACACTTATGAGCTATCATCTAGTGGGTGTGATGGTATGATCCACAGGTTGTTGGCCAAGGCATCAGGAGAGGAGGGCAGGGAATGCACAGGACCTTGGAGATGGGGAGACGGCCAGGGCCCGGGCTAGACTGGGACTGCTTCCTTGAGGATGAGAAATCGGAGCTGAGCAATTATCTTTAATAACCTCACGCAACTTTAAAAAGTAATATATATACATAGTGAAAATTTAAATATTACAAATAGGTATAAAATAAAAAATTATTTCTTCCTTAGAGTCTGGTATCCCAGTTTTTTCTCCTAGAGGTTGCTAGTTTTTTACATATATAAGCATAAATGTGTAGGATGTCTTATTTCCCCTATTTTAAAAACACAAATGTTACAGTGCCACATCTACTCTTCCCTGCCCCCTCCAATGTTTGATGGCTAGTTAGTTACATGTCCACACAGGCAGCATTGCTCCACTCTGTTTAACACCCACAGATGATTCACTGTCTCCCAGGATCATAAATGATCTTTCAGTTCCCTCTAGATGGACATTGAGGTTGTTTCCAGTCCTTAGCTACTAGAAACAGTGCTGCTATCAATATCCTCAAGCATATGTCTTTATGTACTCGTATGAGTATATCTGTATAAAAATATACATAAAAGTAGAATTTGGGTCAAAGAGATCGCAGATTTTTAGGTTTTGGTAGAATCAAGTTATACACTAGAGTTACATTTCCTTCCCTAGGCCTACAATCATCCCTGTTCGCACTGGGTTTTGTACTGTGGATAAAATAATGAGGGATCTGAATGTAATTTTCCGAAGACAACATTTTGAGTAAAGACTTAGGAATGAATATGAAATGTTTGGAGATTATGAAGACACCATCCATGTTAATACCTGCAACTTACTGCATTCTAACCACATTCTACACTCTTGTTTATACACCTCAATCCACACAACCACCCCTGGATTCAGGTTCCATGTTGTCATTTGACATGTGAGGACAGGTTAAGTCATTTGCTCAAGGTCATACATGGGGGACAGCCCAACTGCAGAGGCCAGTCTCCCAGACATGAGGTGATATTGTTTGACATGTGTGTGTGTGTGTGTGTGTGTGTGTGTGTGTTGGGGGGGAATTTAAGAGGGTATCAAATTGTCTCTAGAGTTCTACCAAATACTGAGACCTTGTCTGGTGGGGAGACCTGACAGACCGTCTCCCTCAGCGCCCTACCCCGTCTCCTGCATCCCTGCCTGGTGCTCCCGTCTTTTGGGGGCTGCTTGGCATGGCTAGTGACGCAGGGCTCACTCTGGCCTGTCGTTGATGCCATGACCCATGAGGAAATCCTTTCACATGCTGAGTTCAAGTCTGCCTTTGTTCAGCTTCCGCTAATTCGGTATTAGTTCTGGCTCTGTGAGTCATGCAGGATAAGGTCGGGGTCTTATTTGAGTTGCTTGTCTCAGTCTCTCTCCAGTAGGGAAGGGGGGGCAGCTGTGACTGGGTGTGAAGGGGGGGTTTGTGGAGGCTTTGCTTCCAGCTTCTGGTGTTCGCCCCCCACTGTGACTCCACAGGCCCTGCTTGGGGTTGTTTCCCAAGGTCCCCAGGTTTGATTTTGCCTAACATCTCCTATTAGATAAAACCTGGAACTTACTCACTGTAAGGGCCTGGACACCCTTACTTTCTGAATTTTCTTTGAACTATGGGGCTATGCAGGGCCTGTGCAGCCCAGGGAAAAGGATGCTTGTTGGGAGAAGAGGAAGGTTGAGGTGCCAATGAATTCTACAGCCCCAAGGAAACCTGGGGCCAGGCTGGTGCAAAGGTGATGTCGAATGCGGGCCTCACCGGGGCCAGGATCCTTGAGGGGAGAACTGACCCACGGGGGTAGTTAATGGGGGTTGCTCCCTCGGGTGGAGGCTGTGGTGGACCTAGGCCTGTCCTGCCATGAACTCCAGCGTCCCCTATTCTCCATGGAGAAGCCAGTCAGACCGGCCGAGGGATGAGGAACCGCTGGGAGGGGCCGCAGGGCTCTGCGCCTGAATCCCGGGGCACGGACGGCAACATTCCACGGCTGGCACAGCTGTTTAACCACAGGGAAACCTTGCTTCTGGTCCAGCCCAGGGGAAGGCAGGTCTGCTATGGATTTCAGAGTGATTCCGAAGAATATTTTATTTCTTCCAAGTAGCTGTTGCAATTTCACGAAATTGATGTCTGGGTTGAGGTTGAAGACTGGATTCAGGTTTGGACCGTGATTCTGCCTGGTTGTTTCTCTTTGGGAAACATACTTAATTTCTAGGCCTCAATTTTATTTATTTATTTTAAAGTGGGGATAATACTTTTTATACCATAGGGTTGTGATGACAGTCTGATGGGATCAGACACATCACTGATGTGTATTGAGCACTTAATATTATTAGCCGTATCTGTTGGACAAAACTCCCAGATGAATAGCACATGGTATGTTTGCAAAGAGCCACTATTACTAATGTACTTGAAAATATTCATTGTTTTAGTTTTATTGCATAGGCAGCTACAGGTAAAGCCAATAAAAATCACATTTGTGTGAATTCTAGAATAATCGGGTTGGAATGGATGTTTTATTTTTTCATTGCTCTAGAGCCACCATTCCGTAAACCCACTCCACACCTCGAGGCACCCAGTCCTTTGAGTTCATTTTTGTTTGCTGTTTGGACATCACGTCATGGGCCTGGACCTGGTTATGGAGACCTAGATTCAGAATCTGCCTGCCTGTAAGGTCCAGAAAGATGGATGGCTTCAGTCACCTGGAACTGCTATTAGGAAACATGCACCCTAACCTATCAAGAGAATGAGAGGGAGGCCTGAGGTACGGCCTGGAGAGAGTAGGACACGGCTTAAACGGGGGGCTGTGATGGACTGGTGAGCACCTGTAAACCAAGATCTGCGCCCCAGGCTCTTGCGGCTGTTGGAAAGCCAGTCCAGAGGTTCAGTGACCCACTCAGTTGTTCTTTGACTTGTTTAATTCTGTGCCATTTGTACACTTGACAGGACCTCATGGGACATTTTACAGCAATTCCCTGTGCTGCTTAGGGAAATAGTGTCATAAGATCCACACTTCTTTCTTGTTTCATTTTGTGAGATGCTTCCTGCAAAAATTGCTTTTTTGTAGCCCAAAGCACTTGGCAACTATTGGCTTCTACTAACCAACACAGGCCAGCCTCTTTGATCAGGAGGCCTTTACAAGTGATTTTCAGAAGGGAATGGAATTGATTTTCAGAATATTTGAAGGGATTTCATGGTCCCTTTTGCCAAGATGCAAGAATGACATCTTGTTCTGGGTGACCCCAAACTACTCATCTTGTTGGGGCTCACCTTTGGCCTGTTACTCTCCATGGCTGGTTGCAAGGATGGTCTTTGGAGTGAGATTGTTTAGATCCATGCCCTACCTTCATGTCTTTCCAACTGTTACCTTGAGCAAGGGAGGTGCTTTCTCTGAACTATTTTCCACATTGTAACATGGGGCTGACAACGGCATCTCCTAGGGGTGCTGTGAGGGTGCTTACAATATATAGCAAGCCTGGCACAGAATCAGGCTTTGAGAAATCACCTTATTATAATTATTGGTCTTTCTCTCCACCTCACCTTCTGCCTCGCCTTAGCTGGAGGTTCTGGGTGGCGGCTCTGTTTTCCGTGTACATAATTTCCTTCCTTGCATCTATCACTCTTTGAACTATCTTGTTTGTTGATTGACTTGTTAGTTGTGTGTTGCCTCTCTCCCCCGGCTGACATGTGGGCGCTGCATGGGGTGGAACTGGTGCGTCCGCTCATACGTGTGCCTCTGCTCACATGTGTGCATCTGCTCATATGTGTGTGTGCACTGACAGCACACTGTGGGCTCTCCACCCATAGTGACTAATTCTCATCTATTTCAGTCATTTCTCTTCTCCACGATTCCTACATTTTTTTTTTGAACTAAGGGGCTAGGCAAGGATGAGAATGAATCCTGTTGCTCTGGGCGGGTTTGCTGGTGTCTTGGGTTAGAACTTCTTAGGAAACTGGGATGAAGACCAGTAGGGCTTTTTTTCCCCCTCACAAATATACTCATTAGGACTCTAGTTTCAAGGCCCACAAAATTGCAAGCAAGCTTTGGCAAAAAAGAACACGGGTTACAAGGACTCAGAAACGTTCTCTGGACCTAAAGTCACGGGTTCTCAGGCCTCGGAATGGCCTCCTAACGGCCTCCACCTTTTGTCTCTTTAGAGTTACTGGGGACTCTCTGAAACCCCGTGTTTCTCAAACCATGTCAAAACACAGGAAAAATGAATTACACCAAAATGAAATAAAACCCTACTTTTGTCCCCACTATGTTTTTTTAAATTGAAGTATCATTGATATACAATCTTATTATTGGTTTCAGATGTATGACAGCGGTTCAACAGTTACTATTAAACAGTTATTTTTATTAATTTATTTATTAATAAAATGAATACTTATTAACTGTATATTATAATAAATACTATATTTATTAACTGTTAATAATAACAGTTATTATTAAAATTCTCACCCTCTCTAGTGCAGTTACGATCTATTAACACAGAAAGATGTTACAGAAGCATTGACTACATTCTCCCTGTTGTACTGCCATCCCTGTGACAAACTTATATCATGATGGTGACTTACTGCGCCCCTTTGCCCCCCTCGCCCACCCCCACGGGCCCCTTCCTCCCCCTTGGTGACCACCAGTCCCTTCTCAGTGTCTCAGTGTCAGAGTCGGCTGCCATTTGTTCCTTCTGTAAAACCCCACTCTTTATTATTAGATTCCATAGTCGGAATAATGCTTACTTACTCCCAGTTTCTGTACTTCATTCCTCGCAGACTGGTAACAAAGGACTCGGCAGCAGGCAGCTGTAGTTCCCGTAGCAACTGCGGGCACCTCCCCTCAGCGCCCAAGTCTGCACCTTCCATAAGAAAACACACCCGGCTGAACCGTGACCTCAGCCCCCAAGTGGTCAGGCTGTGCATGAGGGCCCCGCACGGTTCACCGGGGTGTGCAGCGTGGCCACCGGGCGGGCGCAGAGGGCGCGAACACGGCGCGGGGAGCCCCGTGGAGGGGTGACCCGGCAAACACCCGAGAGTGTGTCTGCTGCGGAGGCCCCCAGCACTACTGATTTCTGTTTCTCCTGAAAAACATGTCGTGAGGGGCTCTGGGAGGGGACCCTGAACGTGAGACTGAGCAGCGGGGAGAGAGGCCCGCATGCTCCTTCCGCGGTTCCTGGCACCGGGGCCCGGGGGCGTCCCACCGTGGGCACACGTCCTGCCGGCCTCCTCCTCTGCCACACCCAGCTTTTCTGAGCGTGACAACTTCCCGGACTTCTGGCACTGACTCTTAGAGCCATATGCTTCCTTATACAAATATTTTGTGCATTAATGTTCTATTTCATGGGAAAGAATTGAGGTGTCCACTTGGATTTGGTCAAAGTTCCAGATCTTTCCAGGATGGTGACCACTTCAAAAATCCCCTACCCCCTGCAGTAGGGGGAGTCACTAGAGTAAGTGCTAAATGAATTCGACAGCTCTCTGCCTCACTCTCCCCCAGGAAAGGGTGTCGTGACACAGACTCACGCGGGCATCGGCCTGGGTTACCATCTTCCTGTCTCGGGGGGAGTCGGTGCACACAAAGAAAGGCTTTGGCTTAGGAGACTTATGCCACTTTAAGTCCAGTGTTTGCACTGCAGTCGATTTCTGTGATGTGGTAATTTGGTGGCTGAGAAGTGAGGTGTTATAGATGAGGGATCAAGAGTGTGGATTTTGGAGTGAAGCCCTTGGGTTTGAATCCTGCCTTTCTGTGTGTCCTTAGGCAAGACATTGATCTCTCTGAACATCAGCTTCCTCGTCTCTGAAATGGGTATAAGAGCTTCTTCTGAGTGTTGTCGATGACTCATCTGACACCCCTTTTGCTGAGAGCCCCCTAATGGCCAGACCCTGGGCCAGCCCTGAGGACACAGTGGTGAACAGGAGGAAAACAAGTTTATCCTTCCCAGGACCAGAGGGCATTACAGGAGGGTTTGTACTTTACACCATCTAGTACAGTGCTTGGCAGATAGAAAGTGCTCAAATGATAAGTAGGAATAATAATAACGCTAATCATAAATTGAAGTACTGTGGTCAAGCACAAGATGAAGTGTCAAAACCTATATGTCAAATTTTTCAGCAATCCTAATTAAATTCTAATTTAACAAAATGGCTGAATATTGTTTATTGTGCAGTGTTCATATTCCTCTGAAGCCAGCATTGTCCACATGTTAGGATTTTGTGTAGGAATTTTATTGCTCCCCTCAGTTTTTTGTTGGATTATATTACATGTAATCAAATGTATCATCTACTTTTCTAGAAGCTTTCTACTTAAGAATGTTGAAGTGAGTAGGGGAAAAAAGGTCTCCACTAGGAAGTGACCGTTGATGTAAGTCATGGTGATGCCAGTCCTCTCTCCGTCGCCTGACCTGGGAGTGGGAGGACGACGCGATGTGGCTAAGGGCACGGGCAGAGGCACCTGCTGGGTCTCCTTACTGACCCAGAGGGGCCTCAGGAAGCCTCCCCACCTCTCCGGCTGGATGCAGTACCTCAAACTCCTGAAACCACCTTGTGACTGTAAAGTGAATCAGCTTGATGGTAAAAGGATGTGCTGAGGACGTCACCCTGAGACACAGAAAAGCACTTTTGTCCTTTATGGTGTCTTGGAGCTGCCAAATTAACCATTCTTGAAGCCACTTATCTCCAGATTTTTTGATATGTGCAATATCAGTTTTTTGATATGTGTAATAAGTTTTGGTATTACTTAAACCAGTTGAGTCAAGGTTTTCTTACTTGCAGCCAGAAGCTCTAGGAAAATAACTGTAGACATGGTGTAAGGAATGAATTAGGTGGTTCAAAGCAGAGGTTATGGAAGATAGGTTTCTGTGTGTGTGACCGGGCACTGGTCTAGGGCGAGACCTCTCTGCCCTTCACTGAAGCATGGTCCCTGTAACACCTGGGAACCAGTTTGAGATCCGGATTCTCAGGCCCCACAGACCTACTGAATCAGGACCTCTGCGGTGGGCCCAGCAGTAAGTGTTTTAATGAGACCTCTGGATGATTCTGATGCACACTCAAGTTTGAGAACCACTGCTCTGGACAGTTCATAGACAGCTGTAGAGTTACTACGGAATCCTTTCTTAACAAACAGATGGCATCTCCATTTATTTGAGAAGAAGGAATGCATTAGAATAATTTTTCAGCAAGGTAGCAATGGTATTCCCAACATGCAGGTTAAGAATTTGGGAAGTCTGGAATGTTGCTAGCAATAACCTAATGAAATTTTAAAGAAAAAAGAAAAAAATCCAGCTTCTTGGCTCATTTGCATTTGGAATTCAAAAGCCCCTCTTGCTATTATGGATGTAAAACAAATCAAGTTAATGATTTCACTGTTTTTGCCCCTGTAGATTGAGGACATTGCTTTCATCTGTGACACTGTACACTTTAATTGCTCCCAGGATTAGAGGAGAAACTTGTTCTTGAGCAGTCTTTGCTGACCTCATTCATGAAAATGGCATTTTTTGGACCTTCTAAGAGAAAAGGTACTTCATAAAGAGAAAAGGAACATAGGGTGGTTTCAAGTTTTTCTGCAAGCAGTTTAAAGTATATGGGTTTGAAATGGAATAAACACTTGTTAAGTGAGACGTTAGAAATGGAGATCAGACATCTAAAAACTAACAGTTCTTTTGGCAAATGTGTTCCTCTGTCATAAGAAAACTCTAAAAGAACATTTACAAAGCTCATTAAGAGTACTAGCAGTCTACCCTAGAATTCATGGCTTGAAGCAGGGATAAAGAGGTTTCATCTCAGGGGCTGACTTTGATTGATAGGGACTACTTAGGTCCTGTTTTGGGGTGGGGGACGGGGCAGGAAACATGTCTGTCTTAATCTTTCTGGGCTGCTGTGCCCACACCACAGACCTGGTGGATGTGCCGACAGGAGTTCATTTCTCACAGTTCTGGGAGTCCCAGACCAAGGTGCCAGCACGGTCAGTGTCTGGCGAGAGCTCTGTCCTTCGTTCACAGCCGGTAGCATTCCCACTGCATCCTCCCATGGTGTCACAGGTGGAGAGAGGAAGGACACTCTTTGAGGTCTCTTCCTATAACGGCACTAATCCTACCATGAGGGCCCCACCCTCATGACCTTAACTAACCTAATTACCTCCCAAAGACGCCATCTCCAAACACCATCACAGTGCAGGTCCGGCTTCAGCATATGAACCTGGGGTCTGGGCACACAGCTCAGCCCGTAGCAATGCGAGTCCCCGTCTGGGCTTAGAGAGAATGCTGGTTCCGACTGGTGATGTCTGTGATGGGCGCAGAAATGAGGGAGGTCACACTGGGGGGGGTTAAGTAACTGTTATCCCTTTCCCCGATTTCATTCATCCAGTCAGATGGAATAATTTCAGTTACAAGATGGAAAATCAGCTCAAACTGGTTTACGCTCATGGGTGTTAGGTAATTATTATCCCTACCCCAATTTCATTCATTCTGTCCGATGAAATAATTTAATTATAAGATGGAAAACCAGCTCAAACTGGTATAAGCAAAAAAGGGAAGTTACTGCCTCATGTAATTGAACAGCCTTGGCTCAGGTCTTTGGTCCATTTTGATTTTGGGCTCAAATGATACAAGACTGGATTTCTTTCTTGGCACCAGTGCCAATAATGGTAATGGCAGCTAACACACACAGTGCTGCTGTGGGCCAGGTGCTGTTTTAAGTACTTTACATTCACTAATTCATTTAATCCTCACAATGAGTCCTTGAGGTAGATGGTTTTACTATTTCCATTTACAGATGAGGAGAATGAGGCCTAGAGAGATTCAGTAACTGGTTCAGGACTGTGAAAGTAATAGAGTCAGGATCACCGTCTATGTAATGTTAGGGCCCAGGCTCTAACCAGGGGCTGCCAACTATGGCCTATGGGGTAAATCCTGTCTCTGCTCATCTTTGTAAATAAAGTTTTATTGGAACACAGCCATGCTCATTTCTGTATTACCAGTAGATGTTTTCACACTGCATTGACAGCACTGAATAGTCACAACAGAGCCTGAATGTTTTCAGGAACAGCTGGCTGACGCCTGCTCCGAACCGTTCGGCTGCCCTGGGTTCTCCCATTCTCAGGCTTCGTACGGTGGCGAGATGGCAGTACCTGCTCCTAGTCCTGATCCCTTCTTGCTCATACGCATCGAGAAAGAGCATATCTAGTTCCCTTACTGCTCAAAGCCCCAGAACTGGGCCTTGCTGGTCTGACTGGCCTGATGACTCAGGTCGTCTGTGAACTGGCTGTGCCTGGGATGGTTGCCTCGGCCCCAGTCCCACACTTCACTCCCGGAGCTGGCAGTGAGGTCAGCTTTATTCAAGGTATGTGGCCAAGTGCTGGGAGAGAGTGTTCTACCCTCAGAAACATCTAGAGGTTTCAGTGTGAGAGAGAGGGCAGAATTCTGGGTCATGAAAACACGTGTTGGCTGTATTAATAATGCACTGTTTGGTGCATTTTTCTATTAACGAGGTAAATGGAAATGCTGTATGGAAATATTCCAGGCATGTACCCAGACATCTGGGAACGTGATATCTCCAACTCACAGTTTCTTGATGGAATGTTTGTTTCCTGCTAGAAGCTGGATGCTAATTAGTGGCTGTTCTCTTTGGGGATTGTTAAGAGGAAGGTAACTGAGGATTGGAGAATGGGGAGAAATTTGGAAAGGGAGGGAGAGGAGACAGATGATTCTCTGCCCAGCTCCGAGGTGGAGCTTTGGTTCTTTTCAACTTCAGGCGCTGGAACTGCTGGAACTTTCGTTTACCCTGTTATGTGTCATCGTCCCTACCTCCCCCAGCCCCCAGCAGCAAACGCAGGATTCACTCGTTATTTTCTCGGTGATTCACAGTCATGGTTATAAACGTGCTGTCCTGGGCTGGGACTTGGTGACGCCCTCCAGGGCTCTCGATGCGCCGTCAGGGCTGTTTCCCCAACATAAACCAGCCTCGTATTGTCAGGGTGCTTGAGTTCCTCTCACAGCTTTTAAAAGTTATTTTAATATGTGAAATATAGCACATAGAAAATTGAACAGAACATATGTAGAACTCAATGAATCATTAAAAAAGGGAAAGCCTTACATTTTTTTTTCATCTTGTTGGTGCTGGAGATCCCACCCCACCTGGCTGCCCCGCGGCTTCTCAGCCTCAGTGCGTCCCAAAGTAGAGCCCGGGTCTTTCTCTTTTCCTCTCTCCAAGCCTGGCTCTGTCCAGTCAGTCTCCACCTCTGCTCATGCCATTGCGTATTGTTTTAGCTCACCACCTGGGCATCTTTACCAACTTTTCATTCTCATCAGGTCAATCTCTAAGTCAGACTTGAACTTACCTCTTCAGTTTTTCTCCATCCCCAGTTTGGGACCCAGTTTATCATCTATTTCTTGGGTCATTTCAGTTGCTTCTTAAGTAGGCTTCTGGCTGGAATTCTGTCCACTTCGAAGGTGTCATTTACATAGTTACCAGAGTCGTCTTAGAAAATGTAGTTCTGACTATGTCAGTTCTCTCCTGAGCAATCCTGTCGCGGTACCCCAGTGACTGCGGGCTCATTTCTAAGCTCTCTAAACGGCCCTCTGCAATCTGGGCCCTGCTCCTTCCCCAGCACCAGCCAGTCCTCCCCAGGAGTCTCCCCTTGGGCAGAATCACACGCTGGTAGTGCTCAGAGGCAGGCGGGGCTTCTCAGCCGTGTGCCTTTGCTCCTGTGCGCCCTCAGCTGGCTGCTCCGTTTCTTCCCCTCCAAGGGACCAGATGCTCCGACTCTGTACACCCAGAATAACGTACGCGTGTCTCCGCCGTTGCATTAACCATGGTATATTGAAATCACCTGTTGGCATTTCATTTTTTATTCGATGCTCTCTCTTGAGGGCAGGCACTGTGCCTTGTTCCTCTATGTAGCTTACTTGGTTGGCACACGATTAGGTCTGAAAAACTGTTTGGTGAAGAGATTTGCAGGAAGGCAAAAAATATATAGCATTTAATCTTGTGGATAAATGATATTTAACGTAGTGAATAAATGCAGGGGGCCCACCTGTGCGAATCTGTGCCCGGGCAAACACCGGGGAGTCCTGGCACGAGGCAGCTCCCCCAACACCACCAGCAGAGCTGTCTTTGGTACAGCAGACAATAATGCTGGATGCTCCTTGGGTAGGAATTCAACCGTCTTCTCAAGACCTTCAACCTAGGTGTGAGTGGACCCCTTGGTTTTAGACACACAGGAAAATGAAAAATCAGTAATGAAATGAGGCTGCTCTTAGAATTCCACAGATCTGGTTTCAGTCTTGGTCTCAGAGCAGTTCCCTGTGTGACCTTGTGCAGACGGCACTACTTCTCTGGTCATGAAAGTGACTGAGTAATTGCAATGTCTCCACAAACAATAATGTTCGATTACTGTTCATCACTGGGACAGTTACCCCGCCCCAAGCATCATTGTGACTGAGCAATATAAGGAGCAGGTGAAAAAGGAAGTCGTTACAATCTTACGTGGAGTCATATAACTTTATTATCAACCAAGCCAGCAGAGTTTTAATTTGTAAATGGATCCCCAGTCCTGAAATAAAATGCAATAAAAAAAATTACAACCTTTGTTTCCAGGTGGTGTTCTTAAGCAGCTGGGAGGCAGCCACCATTTCTATAGGAAGGATCATGAATTCAGAAACGATTCTCCGAGAGAGGAGCATCTGCTGGCGGGCGCTGGGGCTGCGTGCGTGTGATGTCATGTGAAGAAGAATCCACCATTTGTTTAAAGCTGGAGATTAGGAAAAAGCTGTAATCAATGTTCGTGCCTGGATCCTCCCCAACGTCCCTCTAGGGACGTCATCTGAGACTGACGGAGTTGTTTAACCATCCCTGTCCAAGTGAAAAGCCGCTTTGAGCCACTTCCCATTCCTGAAATGGCATATTCTTTTTGTACTTCGGAAGAGTTAGCTTTTGAATTGAACTTTCTTGTTCCTTGATGGATACTCTAAGTTTCCTGTCACTTGTCACATCGTCCACAAAGATACCCATCTTTGAGTGTCCATTAATTCTTTCACCAAGAAGCATCACAAGTATAACTGATGAACCTTGTTGCCGTTTCAAAGTGAATATGAAAAATAGGAGCAATATTCTTAATCTTGTCAGGAAGAAAATGGGGGGCTGAGAAAGAGTCTGCCATTAAATAAATGCACCATGGAATTAAAACAACCCTGGTGCCTTGGCCCGGGCTTCCTCCTGTTAGAGTCCCACCCTTGGCTGAGGGACCTTGCTGCAGTGTGATTGACAGCAGCCCGGAGGAGTGGCTGGTGTGTAACAGGGTGGTCCCCACCTCCGCCCACCCTGCCCCTGCACTGCTGAGAAATAGGCGGTATTTAGCATGCAGTCGTTTGCTCTTCCGTTTGATAGACTGGGGCTGACTGTTCATAAGCCACCTGCATTTAGAGTTGGAAACCATTGGCCTTGATGAAAAATGACTTTCAGTTACTCCAGAGAGAAGCTGAAAGAGGGAAGCCAAACTAGGGGGGAGTTAACTTTCTCTTATTAGAGTGACTTGGGCACATAGGATAAGATCCAGCATTCAGACCTCATTCTCTGCCAGTCCGACCGTCTGCCCCGTCTAATTTGTTGTGCCTCTCAGCTGCCCACAGAGCCTCCCCTCCTGTATTGCGGACAGGCAGGCAAATGAAAAATGCCAGTCTTCTCCCATCCCCGTCTTGCTGTATTAGACATGTGCTCAGCTCTGAGCAATTTCTTTGGGGAACTGGCTTGCCTTCCCCTAAGGGCATCCAGGGGAAGGTTTACTTCACCTCTTGCTTAGTAGAAGTGGGAGGGTTGAAAATAATAGCTCTTGTCACTTCCCTTAGCCTTGTTATGGGGAATATTTAGTGCTGGAGCCGGGATGTGGGGGTGGTGTCCCGGCTGTGATAATGTTGCTCTCTGCATCAGTGAACACGGTATTGATTGTAAGCTGTCAACCTTCGTGCCCACTTTGCAGGGCCCCAGAAGTCTAACTGCTCCTGGGAGGGTAATGCATCGGGCAGGGACGCATGCCCTGCTAAGGAGCGCTGTGGTCTGAGCTCCGCCACTCACTCTTCACACAGCGTGGCTCACCGGGTCTCAGTTTTTTCTCTCTATGATTCCCCAACTCCTCTGAGCAGTACTGTGACGCTGTGCACCAGGACCCCTTTCCAAACCCCCACAGGCACACTGCCCATTGTGTAAGCTTCCTGAGGGCAGGAGCTGTGCCTGTCTCTCTCACTCGTTTATTTGTTCACTCATTCAGTAAATATTTATTGAGCACCTACTCTGAGCCAGACACTTCGCTGTGCTCTGGGGATGTAAGAGGGGACTAAACAGTGCCTTGGTCCTGATGGAACTGGGGTGGTCAGGCAACGCCTCTCTGGGAGGTTGACACTCGAGCTGAATTTATCAATACACCCCAAGCTGGGGCCATTCATATTTGCTAAGTTATGGAAACCATGATTCCTCAATGGAGGGGCTTATAGTCCCTGGGTGTTGGAGAACCTCTGACACGTGAACCTCACTGAGGCCGTGTGTTACTGGTTCCTGTGCCATGCATCACTGGTCTACCACCTCTGCCCCTTCTGGTCTGCAGTCCTGTCTGTCACTGGTCACTCATATGAGTATTGTAAGTTCTTCAGATACACCCTGTGCTGCTTTTTGCCATTCCATATCCTATCTTGATGCCTGGAACCCCCCTTTCCTTTCTCTTCCCTGGATAACTGATTTCCTACTTACCTTGCCAGTGTCACCTGAGGAACCCCCTCCTCTGGGGAGCTTCCGGTCTGGAGGAGGGGCTTCCCTTGCCCCCTCCTGAGATGCCTGTGAGATATGGGGCTGCGTATAGGACCAGGGAACAGGCGCTGAGAGCTTACTGTGCGCCAGGCACTGTCTCAATGTGTGTTAAGTCATTCAATTTTCACAGCCATTTTATGAGATAGGTGCCATTTTCATCCTTATTTCATCAGTAAGGAAACCAAGACACAGTGAGGTTATATAATTTGCCAAGGGCTGTTCACTTTTAAGAGGTGAGCTCAGATTTCCACCCAGGCAGGCACCCTGGGCTCTTAACCCCGACATTCTGCTGCTACCATCGCCCGTGAGTCTGTCCATATCCCCCGTGACCCTGCAAGGCCTGTGAGGACAGGGACTGTCCCGGGGCTTCCCCAGAGCACCCCGACGCAGGGCTTGGGGGCTGTTTTGCCATCGATCCCTGGGTGACCGCCGAGCGAGAGCCAGTTGCCCCGCCGGGCTTGTCCATTCTGCGGAGGCCGCCCCTTCCCGACGGTGACCCAGCCCCCCGGAGCAGGAACCCCGGGCCTGGGGCCCCCCCAGGGGCCCCTCCACCCCCCTGGGGCCTCTAGGCTCCTGCCAAGGCTGAGCTTGGGAGACGTGCCCTCGCCACCCACTCAAACCAGACGCAGGGCCCGGAGGGCTGGAGTCCCTGCTGAGGTCTGAGACGGGTGCGCAGGAGGGGGGCCAACGGTGCCAGACGCTGAGGTCGCCTTCCCAGGGGGCCCGGGGTGTGGGAGGCCTGGGGACCCGGGGGTCTCTAAACCGCCATTTCCAGCCAGCCGCAGTCACTGCTTAGGGGCGTCCGAGGCGGGAGTCGGCGCAGGCGGCAGAGCGCCCCGGTTCCACCCCCAGCAGTGTGGCCCGCGGCGCATGGGAGACCAGCAGTGGGCACAGTGAGCGGGGGCCACCGGGGCGGGGAGGGGGGCCGCTGTGCGCCTGACTCCCCCCCACCCCCGCCTCGGCGGCAGGTGCCCCGCGACGGTACCCGGGCAGCTGTCGGGCGGCGCTGGGCCGCGGAAGGGCGGTGGGTGGTGGGCACCCCCACCGTGGGCAGCGTGCGCCCCTGCCCCCCGAGGGGAGGGGCCCGGCCGTGGGAGGGGCTCCCCGGGGTGGGACCAGCGGCGCCCCCAGGGCCGGCACCCCGCCACCTCTGTCTGTCTCTCGGCTCCAAACAGGGAACAATGTGTTTCCCCAGCAGGTGATGGCAGTGGTTCTCATCCCTGTCACTTAAAAACATGCCATAAACGGGGGTTTCCCTTTGTTCTTTCCATCCATGTTACTTTGAATTCCGCACCTGGCTGTGGGGGCTAAGACACGTTTGTTGTTGGCTGAACGGAAGGACGAAGGGTGGGCTGGTTCTGGCAAGTCAGAACCGAGTTTCTGATAGAGCTGCAGGCCCGCCGGCCTCGGGCTCCCACGCCAGGCGCATTCTGGCGTCAGTCCCTCGCGAAGGTTGCTCTCTCTCCTGGAAATGTCGTATCGTGCTTTGGCTGTGCGGTGAACTGCTCCAAAACTCTGCAAAGATGTCACTTCCTCTGGAAAACCCTTTTCTTATCAGTCCTCATTAACTAACTGTGCTTCTCTGTGCACCTTTTGCACTTGGGACATACCTCACGTATGGTAAATATGTTTGAACATACACGTTCCCCTGCACGGCTGTGGGGGGAGACCAGTGGCTTGTGCCTCCTGGTAACTCCAGCCCCTTACCTGGGGCCTGGCTGCCTGACACATACCAGGTACTCCATAAATGTTCAATGTTCATGAACTTACGGGCCATCACTAGGACCTGTTTTCCAATCAGTAACTTCCATCTAAGTGCCTAATGTGAGATGGGGTTGGAGGATAAAAACTTGGACCAAAATGTCTGTGTCTGTCTCTTATGAGTTGTATAAATTTAGTCAAGTTATATAATCTCAGTTTCCTCAGCTGTAAAATGGGAACAAAAACAGTATCTGCATCCAGACTTTGGGGGTAGATGAATTGATAGATGTGAAATTTGTAGCACAAAGCCTGGCCTATAATAAGTGTTCAATGAATGTTAGCTCCTATCATGCATTAGAAACAGCATTCTGGGAACTCTGGCTTTAGAGGTGGATACTTTGAGTTGGAGCCCTGGTACCTCCTTTTGTTGGTCATGTGCCTTTGGCCAGGTTGATAACTTGAATCTATTTCTTTACTGCAAAACGGGAATAATACTGGCATCAATCTCATGGAGTTAAGGGAAGAAGATGATGAGAAATCACTAGGATGTCCTTAGTAGTGTTGTGCCATTATTATTTCATGGTGCTTTAAAGTTACCAGGGCTGATGTAAGTAAATGAACTTCTTGTGCCCCTCACAATAATTCCATGAGCTAGGACAGATGGCTTTCTGACCATTTGACAGGCAACGTGACTGGTGTGGGCACGGAGTGCTGGCCCAAATTCCTCAGCTACTTAGCAGGGGAGTCAGGAGCACGGGGCACATTTACTACCTCCTAGGTCCATGTTCTTTCCGTGGACCAGGCAAGTCATTGCACGGAAAACAGTTCCTGAGACTTGATTGACTTAGAGGTAGAGGGGGAAGGGACGGGTGAAGGTGTGCCATGCACAGTCAGGTGGCAGTATGCATGTTACCCAGTGGTGAATCGGGGGATTGCTATGCCTTTAAAACACAGCAGCCTCGTTTACACATCTATACAGAAGAGGGCACATTAGGAGGGGTTGCCTCACTTGGACACTTGACTACAGTGTCAGCCCCCAGAGCTTCATAATGAGGCTCAGTAGGGCTTTCTTGAGCCCTCTGGGTGGACAGCAGAGGGGCTGAAGAAAGAACGGGCCCATGAAGGGGAGTAAGAGGGGAGCTTTAGGCGGCCGCTTTGCAGATTTGAAGGAAAGGAAATCATGGTCTCCCAGGTTACCAGTGACTGGGTTCAGAGTCTGACACTTGGAGTGCTTAAAAGAAGCACATCAGAGATGGCTAACGTACTTCACTGGGTCGCTGAGCTAAGGGCACTTCGGCTTCACCTTTGTTCTTCCTGACAATTGGTTGCCTAATACATGTTGATATGGTTGAGTTAATTATAAGACCAATGAGAGGGTTAAAGATGCTTTTTTTTTTTTTTAACTTTTTCAATATAATAGTAAGGGCAGGAGCCAGAGCTTAAGGAGTCAGGGAGCAGACGGTTCCTGCTCCTGTCCCCCTAGGTCGGTCTCACCTCTTCCTGGGGGCTCGTGCCCTCCTTTGTTTCTCCCTCTTCCAACTCGTCTTCCTCCTCTGGACAAGAAAGCATGGATGTCCACCAGCGTTCTGCTTTCAAATTGCTTGTGTTTAAATGCCAGGCACTGACTGCATTAGGATGACTCTGATAAAGGCGCGGGAGGCTGTGGCTCCCCCTTTCCCCCAGTAGCCTAGCGGCTTGTGCCAAGCAGTGGTGTGTACGAAGTGGTGCGGGGCTCCTGGAGCCCAGCGAACCACAGGGGAGGTGGTAAGGCAGCTGTCAGGTAGTGCCAAGTGTCAGCTGGAAAACGGACTGATTTCTAGGTGCCCCCGTCCAGGAAAATCACCAGCCCTGGGTGGCAGGCGATGGTATAGCTGTAAGGTACCTAGTTCAGTGCCTGGCACAGAGCAGGTCATGGCTGAAACATGGCGGTGGCTATTGCTAAGGCCTGATCTTGAGGGCCCTCCACTCCTGCTCCTGTCTAGGGGGTCTTGGGTGGTTTTCCGGGGGCATCCTTTGTGCGGGGTGGAGGAGAGGATGGCTGTCCTCTGCTCTTAGCACCAACAGCGTCGGCCGATCCCTCCCACTCCCTGGGTCTCTGGCTGCACACCTGTGTGCTGAGGGTGTTAGACTAGTGTGCGGGCTTTCATGGGGAGTCCACAGGCAGACTGTAGGGGACCCGGGGACCCCTTAACCGCATGACCAAAATTGTTCATATATGTATTCTGGGGAGCACTCTTGACTCCCACTTGTGAAGAACCCCAGTCCACTGAGGCTCCCCAATGCCTCCAAAGGCTTAAATGTTCTGTGATAGCAGTTACTCAGTGTCCCAAGTTTGATAAGCATGCTCCTGGTGGGCCATAAAATGATTGTAGGTGGTGCAAGCATACATGTTGCATTAATGGCTATATGATTATTTTAATGTTAGAAAAAAAAATAACATTGAAACTGACATTTCATGATAATTTTGGTGGCGGCTGAGTCTTGCTTTTAAAAACGGTGAGTTCAGTAAATGTTAAATGAGCAGTACTGCTGGGGTTAGTGTCTCTATACCTGTCGTGACGACTCACTGTCTCTCATTTCCATCTAGTGAATAGGAAGCAGCTTGAGATGAGTGTTTTTCTTTTAAAGAGACGTTTCCTTTTGGTTTGTATATTTATGAGAAGTACCAACTTTCAAGTGTAATTTGCTTTGGAGAAGAATACAGTATAAGAAACCATGTTTCAGTTCTAAGCTACAATCCATTTAGTAACAGTTTTTTGGTAGGGAAACAACTACTTAGTGAACACAATTGTTGTAAGAGGAAGCCCAATTTCAGGAACACTGAAAGGTGGGTTGATGCTTAAGTTTGAGGAACAGCGATCCGACCCCCACCTGGTACAGACAGAGGAGCCGA
This sequence comes from Manis pentadactyla, assembly GCF_030020395.1. NCBI lineage: Eukaryota > Metazoa > Chordata > Mammalia > Pholidota > Manidae > Manis > Manis pentadactyla. The sequence continues at coordinate 106,060,042 of NC_080031.1, forward strand.
GCCTCGGAGCAGCAGAGAGAAGGCCCTAAGGAGGTTGACAGCAAACTTAGGACAAAACCCCACTGGTCTGATACCACAATTTTCCGAGTTGGGGAAATTGATGAGTCACTGTATGGACGAGGCCGGGAGAAGCTTTCGCTTTGGGAAGATGAGAGGCGTGGGAAGAGGCTGACGTGGCCGTCCGCGTGCCGCTTCAACTCTGACGCGCTTTTTCATGTTTCAGGAACGTGCTTTTTCATGTTTCAATGTTCCTGAAATTGGGCTTCCTCTTACAACAATTGTGTTCACTAAGTAGTTGTTTCCCTACCAAAAAACTGTTACTACATGGAGAGAAGCTTAGAACTGAAACATGGTTCTTATACTCTATTCTTCTCCTCCAAAGCAAATTACACTTGAAAGTTGGTACTTCTCATAAATACACAAACCGAAAGGAAATGTCTCTTTAAAAGAAAAACACTCATCTCAAGCTGCTTCCTATTCACTAGATGGAAATGAGAGACAGTGAGTCATCAGGACAGGTATAGAGACGCTAACCCCAGACCCAGCTCTCCAGGTACCGCCCACCGCCTCCCTGAGCCTCTGCTTCCAATTTGCAAGTCCTTTGAAGTCACTTGGGCTCTTTCTGGAGGTCTGAGTCCCAAAAGAGGGTGGAGGCTGAACTAGACCCCCTCGGTTCAAGCAGACTTCACTTCAGTGTCAAAGCCTCTCCATCCCTCCCTGTTCCGTTTTGCAGGAGGAGAGCTCGACAGTCCGTTTTTCCAGATGGTCTGCAGTGGGTTAGAAGCACTTGACCGAACTTTACAAATCAGCCTTTTTATTGGCCATTTTTTGTTCTGGCAACAATGGGGATTGATGGATTGTTACTTCTGGTTAGCCAGCCCAGGAAGAGGGAGGGGGCTGCCTAGGAGAAACACCCAGAAAGAACAGACCAGCCTTTCTCTGGGAGCCGGGGTGGGGCCGTGACTTCGTCCAGGGCGCCAGATAATGAACAACCAGGACTCGGCCTTTAAAGTCAGTGGAATAAATAAGCTGGAAAAGGTTGGAGAGAAAAAGCCAACCAACATGTAAGCAGAGGATTATTTGGAGCCACTCGGAATGACAAAAAGCGAGAGTAACAAAGCAGCAGAGGGAATGTGGCCCCACTTGGTTCTGCCGAGCCAGCTCTGAGAAGCACTGCCTGGAAGGGTTCTCTTTAGGGCCCCCGAAGGGTTCAGAGTGTTTCCAGCCAAATTCTCAGGCTGTTTCCTTGGTGCTTACAAAGAAGTAGTAGAGCCGTGTTGCTGTGTCCCTTCCTTCTCAACCTGCATCTTTTTGCAGCCTCGTGAAATAAATCTCTGGCTCAAATGAAATTGTTGAAAATGGAAGGAAATAGAAAGGGCTGTAGGGGCAGGAGACGCTAACTAGTTCTGATTTTTCACAAGACAAGGAGAATTTCTCTAAGAGTAAACGGTGTTTATTTTTTGTTGATTTTTTCCAATCAAATGGAATTGCTTAATTAAAAAAAAACTTATCTCTTTTCTCTTTAAATACTACAGACAACCTCATTTTATCTCAGTAGACACCTAGAAACAAAACACTGGACCCACCAGAGAAAACAGGGCAATAAAAGCATCAGAAATTCAAGTCAACTATGGAAGAATCACTGTTAGCTGGCAGCTCTCCATTCTAAACAGAAGTGTCTGGGAACCTATTGGGTTTGACAGAAGTTTTTTAGAAATGGGGCTTTGGGAAAGTTGGACCCCTTTAACTCTACTCCAATTATTTCCTGCATAGGGAAATTAATGTCAATGCATCAAATGAAGACCCAAAGAAACATTTAAAAACGTGTTTGACTAGTATTCAGTATGTGAGATTATTAAGTAATAACTTGTCCTTCTAGTTAACCTTGTCCTGGAATATATATAGGTTATTTGTGGCCGCCACTGCTATAATATTTTCTGAAGGATGCCAAGCTGTGTGCAAGATCTTTTTGCTAAAGTCCAGACTGTCGACACTGATCTCATCTTTTCTCCGCTTGCCCCCCACGCACACTTTTCGTGGTTTTAGGATAGCCCGGGGTTTGCTGTTTTCCCTCGAGGCCTCAAGGGTAACATCGCGCTTAGTGTTGCGGTCAAACATCCTGAAGAAGTTGTTGTAGGAGCCGGTCATGATGACACTGCAAGACAGGAAATGGGGAGTGACTGAGGGCTGGGGACAGAGGCGGTGACAGAGCCCTGATGGGTTTTTCCGGAGTTCTTACTGCTGGTGGATGGATCCCGTTTGGTTCTCTGGCTCAGGGAAGGAGCCTGGAGGCTTCAAGGAACCGCATCAGGTTTGTGAGGCTGGAGCTACATGATCAAAGAGGGAGCACATCTGAAAACAGGGAATTGTTGTGCACATTGAAGGCACGGCTGCCAGGGGGGCTCCGGGCTGCCTGGCCTCCAAGGCGTTCTGGAATCGGCACAGCATGCTGGCCCGTGCGTGTCCTTCCCTCTGCTAGGAAGGAGCTCTAAACCCAGCCTATTCTGAAAACCTGCTTAGAAATGGATGTCGCCATGGTCTCACTCGTGAAGAGAGAAAATCTGAATTTTAAAAGGGCCGGGATGGGGAACTAAGACTTTGTAGCGGACTGACAGATGATTTCTATGTTTTAGCGAGAGTGACGCACTCTCGGGCATATCTACCACTGAGCGAGGGCAGTGAATGCCAGACGCCTTCCAGAAGCGAGGGACTGACTCTTCCAGGTGACAGTTGGGACCTGGGGACAGGCTGAGGGGGCGGTGATGCTGTTCACATGGCTGCCCCTGGGTGATGGTCCGGCTGGCTGGCTAGGAAGGGGGAGCACAGTGTCCCCTCTGTGTTCACACGACTTGGGTGTGTGGAGAGGGGAAGGGAAGCCGGCTGACTGGGCCACAGTCGGGGGTAACTTTTGGGGTGTTTCATCAGCTGTGCCCAACATACTGATGCAGGGTCAGATGTGGTTTCTGGCCAGGACACGGGCACTGTGGTGCATGTATCTCTGCAGCGAGTGAGCCGTGTCGCCTTGTAGGCGGGATGCTCAGGGCTTTAACGCCCGGTCTTGTTTCAGCTTCGATCATTCCGAGGGTTTTACACACGAGGAAAAGTAACGTACCCAATGTCACACTGCCAGTGAGTGTCCCACATCTGCTTTCTCCACGACCCAACTTGCAATTTGTTTTTTACTGAAGTACAGTTGATACACAATCTTACACTGATTTCAAGTATACAATGCAAGTGGTTCAGCAGTTACCCACGTATCAAATCCTCACTGCCCCCCCTCCCAATGCAGTTACTATCTGGACCCCACTTGTTTTTACACAGAGAAATCTCGACCTAACCTGAGCCAAGAGTGAAACTCTCTTGGTTATGGAAAGAAACTGTATGTTATGGAAAGAATGTTGATTCTGGGATTGAACCTCAGAATTTCTTCTTCTTGTCTCTGCTACTTATTAGCTTATGCGCCGAGGCAGGTTACTTTACTTACTAAGCCTCGGTTTCCTCAGTTGTAAAGTGGGGATGATGGAAACGACTTTGTCAGACTGTGGTCAGGATTAAATAGTGTGATGTGGTGTGACGGTGCCTAATGGGGTAGGTTTTGGTTCTAGGTTAAGATAGAGGGGAAATTGGAATAACAGCGGCAAATAAAGACAATGTATTAATAATAAGCAGCGGATCAGTGAATAAGTTATTGAGGTGGACATAAGCAATGGGGCTGGGGCTGGTCTCTCCGTGGGAGCTTCGGCTCACGTGTCACAGTGCTTTGCTCGCACTTCCGTCGGCTCCACACTAACTGCGCAGGGTGACTGGGGTCCTCCGCTGCGGATTCCTCGAGGCCTCCTAAGTGGGAGGCTTATTTTGGTTCATTAGCCAAGAAAGCCAAACCCTAATCAGAGCGTGACAGCTTGTGGACTAACAGCTTGCGTCACCACGTGCCCTGCCACGAGGGCATCTCTGTGCTCCCCAGGGCTGCTGTGGATGAAGGGGGCCCCGAGGAACTAAATCAGCCCCCAGTAGCCCGTACTTTGTTCTCCTGGAAGTCAGAGAATCATCTGTATTTGTCAAACTACAAATGAACTACTGGGAGGTAATATGAGGAGGCATTGTTGAACTCAAAGGCCTTAAAACAGTAATAAATCACTTTGAGGGAATGTGGTAAATGAGGCCAACTAGAACGCAGCTAATGAACCAGTGGAGCCTTCGCCCAGGTCTACACTAGCAGCTTGAAAGGATAGTTCTCAATCTAAAAGTATGCTTTGCAATAATCTCAACTACTCAAGCTGGAATTTGTTGATGGACTATTAGCGATCTTCATTTTAGACACGTTGACCTAGCTCTGGGGGTGCATGTAGGACACACAGCGTTTTCTCATTGATGTTGCATGGCTACCCATGCTAGTCCCGAAAGACGATCCCCACTCCATCCCTCCCCTTGTCCCAGGCCTGACCCCAGGGTCATCCAGAGACCTCGGGCCTGATCGCTGACCTCCTTTTGGCCGCACCCCACCTAGAAGAAGCCTGCCCAGGGCCCCTGCAAGGGGAGGGCCCACCTGTGGGAAGTTCCCCGGCCACAGAGCCTTTCTTACCTGTCTGACCCATTCCACACACATTCAAATTTATCAAAAATGCAGTCATTTTCGTAGAGGGAGCACAACTTGCTGCGGAGGTAGTCATGGACCTGGTGGGGGGAAACACATCAGAGGGCCGGTTATTATTTTGAAAATGATTATTTCTGTGACTTTCTCCTCTTTGATGTAAGCGGTTAATTCTCTCAGTATACACGGCCTGGAATCCGAGCCCCGGGTCTGCCCCCAGGGTCGGCCTCTCCCGCTGTGGGACGTCGGGAAGAGCTGGTGAGCTGCTTACAGGGCCAGCGCGCATCAGCCGCGCGCTTAGGCAGACAGCGGCAGCGGGCGGGGCCCACCGAGGGCCAAGTTGGTTTGCCAACAGGCGTTAGAAAGCACCATTCATTCATTCTTTTACTGCACAGATATGTGTTGGATGCCTGCTATGTGCTTGGGATAAAGCAGTGAACAGAATTCATCCCCGTGCAGGGGGCAGATGACCCCTTCGTGAGGGCCCTTAATTCTGGGTAAGCAGAGGAGACATCACAGGATCACCGAGCCTGCTGTGTGGTGACGTGATAAGGATTCAGGGGCAGAGGCAGGGAGACCGGCCACATGACCTGGGCGATAGGTGACGGCTGGGGCCGGGGGGCCAGCAGCGGTGGGCAGCAGGCAGACCCCCACGTGTTTGGAAGGAGAGCTGAGAGGACTGGGGGGTGCAGCCGCTGTGAGGCGTGGGGCCCAAACTGGCTCCTGCATCTTCCTCTTGAGTCAGGGCAGGGACAGGGTGGCCACGTTCAGGTTCGGGTGCGCTCATGTGGAGACGTCTATGCCGGCGCTGCTGTGCAGCGGGCGCTGACGTGCAGGGTGCCACCCCAGAGGGAGCGGCAGTTCCCTCCTGTCTCTGTTCTTTCACTGAGACGGGAAGCAAGGCCATCGTCTGAGCGTGAGGAGGGGGCGGGCGCTGGCAGCGCAGGGCTGTGGGGGGCTCTGAGGGCCCGTGGAGGCGCTGGGCGAGAACGTCGAGGGAGACTGGGCAGCATGGGCATTTTTCTCCAGTGACGTTTAGATGCCAAACAGGCAGACGAGTAAGACTCAGAGGACAGTAACCTGGGTTCAGTTTTCTCCGAGGGTGAGCCCCACTGAACCCCCCAGTAGGGACTGGTAATAATGGTGGGCGCACACAATGTGCTAGATTACGACTCAGGAGCTTTACCCGCACAATCCCCTTTCACCCCTTCAACCATCTTAGGATGAAGGCACTATCACTCTCTTCTTTTTATGAGGCATGAAACATGGGGCATGATGTCGTTTGTCCCAGACCACGCAGGAGAGGCAGTGCCAGAACGGGAACTGAACCCCGGGATTCAGGTCCTGGGGCACACGCGGCTCTCGCAGCCTGCCTTCCTCGCTCGCTCCGCCACATGAGCCTCAGCCTATGTGGGGGTCTCGGCACGAGGCAGGAGCCGCGATAATGAACTGAAGTGGGGCCAGAGGGAGACGGAATTGGGTGAAGGCAGAGGGATGTCACGAAAAGGGTTCACTTTGTTTGGATTAAGAGTGATGGTTCTGTCCCCCTTTTTGTGCAGCCGGGCCCCCTCCTGAGGGTGATTCTTGACTCCGGAGTTCTGCTGGACATGCGCTCAGAGGCCCAGCTGCGTGCTTAGCACTGGGCCAAGGAATGAGGTCAGGTTTATCTCAGGTGCCATTAGATGTTTTGGGTATTTGAGAGCTGAGATATTTGGACAGTGCAAATTAATTTTCTCCACCTTTAATCTCTTGTTCCTAGACAGTTGTGGGCTTGGTCAGGGTACCTGCTCAGGGCAACAGGTCTACGGCAGGGCTTTGGGAGAAAAGGGGAGGCAGGGGCAGGGCTTATGTCCTGGGCTCGGCAGCTCTGCTGTCAATGGGCTCACTGACCTTCCCTTCCTCTCCTGCCACCCTTTGGGCAGACTGGAAGTGGCTCAGGTCCGGTCTAGAGCGCCATTTGTTTGTAAGGGTGAAGATCTCTAGTGACTGTGAAGACTGAGCAAAGTAGATGTAAGTCCAAGGGGCTAAAAAGAGGGCTGATTCTTGGTCCAGAGAGTAAGCTTTTGTGCTTTGTGGGCCAAATGGCTGTTGTCAGAACTGCTCAGCTTTACCTTTGTGATGCAGAAGCAGCCATACAGGGTACAGAGACAAACGAGTGGGGGTTGTGTTCCAATGAACTTTATTTAAAAGACAGGTGCAGAGCCGACCTGGCCTTGGGGTCAGCGTGGGCCTGTCCTGGTCTTTTCCTGTTCTTGTCTTTATCACTGACACTTGCTCCGGTACTCCGTGCACTAGCAGGAGGCCAGGCGGGGGCTTCTGAGGGGGAAGGATGCCGAGCTGGGAGTCAGCCCAGTGGGCATTGAAGGGCAGATTTGCCATTCTAGTACTCCAGCGCTCCTATTTTTTGGAAGAAAAAGATGAGCAAAATAGATCCTTATTTTCAGCTCTATCATCTCCCCCTACTCCTTCCTATTCTCTGGCATGGAACACTTTTAAGGCCCAGCATAGGCAGGCGTGTTCTGAGGAGAAACCAGTTCTGAAAACACTTGGTTAAACAGGTTTCTATGATGCACGACTTCTCAGAGTCTGCCCATGGTCAAGAAACTGTAAAATTATAGAAAGGGGAAGGAGTATTACCTCATTTCACTATAATGACCCACGCTTCCTTTTGTTTTTGGTAGGTGGAGTACCAAATACCGTCTTAAAATAATTAGGATTTTGACAGGCAGAGCAGTAAGGTTAATCAATAGGGCGGTGGTGTGCCTTTTAGGGCCCGGCTCGGCCTGTCTTCTCTTTATGAACCCTCCCTGACCACTCACCTTTGGCATTTTGTCTTGTAGAAACATCATGGGTGAGAAGTAAGTATCGAAACATGTGCTTTGGAAATGTGGGTCCACTGACAACAACTACATAGCCAAGAACTCTAGAGATAATTCTTGAAAGACCTAAGTCAGGAGGAATTTCTGCTCTGAACCATGTTCTCCCCAGCACCTTAGCTCCAGGAAGCTCCTGCCGGCCTCCGACTGAGCAGAGCAGCTATGAGGGTATATTGTCTTTATGTTCTGTTGTTAAAAAAAAAAACTTAGGCAAATGAGATGGACCCTTCTCCATGGGAGGAGAGAATAAATGAAGACATATTTATGAGAAACACGTAGACAGCAGAGTGAGGGAGGACTTAAAACTCATCCTGTTATCTTGTGTACGGCCGTCCTGGCACAAAATTGAGCCCCCCAGAACCGTGGTTCCCCAGTCATGAGCCCTCGGGGGCCTGGTGCTGTGTGACTGATGGACTGCTTGGGAGGCCCGGTGAGAGCGGACTGCAGTGGTCAGTTCTTGTATTTCAGGGCTTGACAAATTTTTCCTGTAAAAGGTCAGATGGTAAGTATTTTAGGCTCTGTGGGACGTCTGATGTAGCGTGGGAGTGGCCACAGACAAGATGTGAATGATCAGGTGTGGCTGTGGTTCAATAAAACTATTTTTATAAAAACAGATGGAGGATGGATTTGGCCCACAAGTTGTAGTTTGCCAAACGCTGTTCGAAATAGCTAATAATACTAAAGTCTACAGCTTCTTATTCATGGAAATATGCTCAATGTCATTTGATGCATGCATGAAAATACACAGCAGGAGCGGTACTCATTTCCCAGGTCAGGCATTAGTACCTGGTTAATTGTCATTGATTATTCTTTCCCGTGGGACTGGGCCTTAGAATCTTTTTCAACGGTGTTCTAGGCACTCAGAGTTTATGCACCATCTTTGTTATAGTGTGTACATTTAATGAAATTGCTTTGAAATATTCCATCTAAAGACGCAATAAGTTAAAATTTGTGACATTTCAACACATGTGCTTTGATATCCATTTCTTGGTGTTCTACAAAGGCTTCCAAGTCTACCACTAGATGAACTTGGTTTGAGAACCACAATCCGATGGTTCCAGGTCACAGTGAGCTAGCTATGTTCTAAAACTAGCTTTGCTCTAAAAAGCCTTCCCCTAAAATAAAAGTATGACCTGCTCTTGCTGCCATGCAGCTACGTCCCTAGTCAGGGATCTCCGGCAGGCCGTGCCTCGGTCAGTACCACCCCCAACTCGGGGTCCCGTCCTCGCTGCCCTCCCTTCTGCAGTGAGATGTCTGTGCAGCTGGAAGGGGCCGCCCGTGCTGGCGGTAGCCCTGGGCTGAGGGTGAGGGCTGGGAGGAGAGCATGGGGGCAGGTGCTAGGAGCTGGGCTGTGAGGCGGGCAGGATTCACACCACCTTACCTACTCCTCTCTCATTCAGGTCACCGTGATCCCCGCAGCGCCCAGGCCAGCGGTCGGTGCTCGGTCCTTTCCCACTCGGTCCGGCCACAGCCCTGGGCAGCCGACCCTCCTGCTCGCGGCTCCATGACACCCCCCCTATCTTCCTCCTGCCTTCACAGGCACGTTTCTCCAGGCTCTCTCATCAAATCTATTTCCTCTGCCTAGATACATCCGGTCTCACACCGAGGTACCTCCTAGCCATTTCTGGATCTTCATTGGCTCAACATGCCCAAAACCAAACTCGATTTCCTCATCTACATGAAGTGGCCTCTTTTCTGGTTTGCAGTGATCCTCAGTGCCTTCCTTTTTACAACCCACATCAAAGCCGTCATCCAATCCTGTTGGATTTACCTTGGAAACATGTCAAGAATCCGGCTGCCTCCGTTACAATACCCTTGCCAGAATGTGGTAATATCTCTGTAACTGTTTAGTTTCTGCTTTCCAGCACAATCAGAACATTCATTTTCAGATGTTAGTCAAAGATGAAAATGCTCTAGAACTAGATGATGGTGGCGGTGCCACGACTTTGTGAATATACGAACATACCCTTTGGGAGGGTGAATGTTACAGCCTGTGAATTATGCCTCAAGAAAAAAATATGTCAAATCCCTCTGTCTGAATTTCCCCACTTCCTTTTAACTAACCCAACACATCATATTTTAAAATAAGACCAATGTATCCCTGTCTCTCAATCGTTGCTTCCATTGTACTTCTGCCTGGAATTCGCTTCTTCAAATCCCTTCTGCCTCAAAGTCTACTCTTCCACCTTCAGAAAGCCCTCCTGAACAGGGCTCCGCCTTGGTTCCTTTTCTCAGTAATTCTACCCACCATCTAGCCAACACTTAAGCCGAAGCCTCCACGCAGCCTTCCTGATTTGACTTCCCTCCACATTTAAGCAGCGAATGCGCCCTCACAGACCCTCCATGCTAGCTCTCCCTCCCTCTGCACGTCACCATTTCAGCAAAACTGCCATCATCTCCAATCTAAACTCCTTCAGTCTGTTTGGCAAACTGCAACATGCAACACAAGGCAAAAGCAAAAAAGGAACTATTATTTCCTGCATAAAACCTTTTCATGGCTTTCCATTGTACCCAGCTGAAAGACAAAATAAGCTAACCTATGATTTCAGGACTTGCATCTGCAGGCCCTTCTTTCTGCCTCCGAGTTCTATATTCAAGTGGTAAAGATCTCCTTTCTGAACACACCACATTAAGAAATCATTCTCTTCCCCCCAGGCTGGCCATCCCTGCACGTGCTCCCATGGCACGCAATACCCCCTCTGCATCACCACCTACTCAGTGCCCTGTTCTTCACCTGGCTTCTCCACCGGCCAGCTGGTTCCAGAAAAGCAGGCCATCTGTCTGTCATGTCTCATCCACCCCACACTAGGTGCTCAGCAGATACAGGTTGAATCGAATTCTAGCCCCTTCATATGCACCCTTGCCTGAACTCCAATGTTGCTTCCAGGCTGTGCCATTTTACCGACTCTGTCAGGATGCACCGCCTTTTCTTAGCTGCTCTGTGAGCCTTCGCAGGCAGAGGCTGACCCGCAAGCCCAGAGGACATGGTCGTATACCTCTGGGTGGTTGGTGGTCTGTACCTGGTAAGTCTCGATGGGGCGGTTTTCCATGTTGAGATCCCAGACTTTAACGGTCAGATAGTCTCTGGTCATGATATACCTCCCACTGTGGCTGAACTTCACATCCGAAATTGAAGAGATGATTTCAGAGAAAAACGACCGGTTGCTGGGATCTTCTGGCTCCTCAAAAACTGCAAAACAAAAGCGACACAAGACGAAATCAGCACCTCTGTATCAACGGACTCGCCCATGTTTGGACCAGCTAGAAAGCCAACAGTCTAACGTGGAATAGGGCTGTACTCTGCAGAAGGTAAGTGAGTTGCTAACAGGGTACGGTCAGCTCCCTGGCAGCAGAGAAAGCTGGTTTCGGTATTTTCTTTCTCACGGGAGCACTGGCATGGGTCCTGTCCCATCCAGAAGTCTGGCACTGACTGTTTCCAAGCTCCAGGTCTACGCGTCCAACTCCATTTCACATGTCCCCTGGTCTCCGGATGTCATTGCACATACCCAAACCTGGAGACACCTTGGAAATACTTTTTTTTTTATAGCTTTTTTGAGATGTAATCACACAGTCGTGCAGCCATCACCACAATCTAAATTTAGAACTTTTCCACCAAACCCTCCCCCAAAAACTCCATACCCATTAGCAGTTACTTCCCATTCCCTACTCCTGTAGCTCTTGGTGACTATTTGTCTATTTTCTTATTCTGTGAAATTGCCTTTTCTGGAAACCTCCCATAGTGTAATGTTTTGTTTTGGGGGTGGTGGTGACTGACTTCTTTCCCTTAGTATAATATTTTTAAGGTTCACCATGTTGAAGCATGACTCATCTTTCCTTCCTTTTTATGGCTGAATAATATTCCATTGTACGAATGTCAATCCATTCCTCAGTTGATGAACATTTGGGTCGTTTCTACTTTTTGACTATTATGGATACTGTTGCTATGAACATTCACATACAGGTTTTTGTGTGCATTTCACATACAGTTTTCTCATAGTTCTTGGATCATGGTGTTGAATAGTGGGGCTTTGCTGCCTTGTGTCTAAGGTCAGGCTGCCATTTACTAGCTTTGTGACCTCAGGCAAGTTACTTAGCTTTTCTGTGCCTCAGTCTCATTAGTAAACTGTGGCTGTGATGTCTTTCGTGTATACTCTCTGTGTGCTCTGGTATCTAGACACTCACATCTCTCAATAGCTTCAGTGGATTTTCAGTTACAAGGAATAAAGGCACGGTGCCTCAGTTGGATATCTGAGCCCACTGTCAGCTGCCTTGTCTTTCTACCTTAATCCTCAACGTCTCTGGTTCGGATTGGATGTAGAAAATACATCATGATGTCTCCCATTTTTGTGTTCTGCCTAATCATTCCTTCTTGATTCAAATTCTGCTTGATTCAGGTGCCTCATCTTTTCCATGTTATGTTAGCCCCAAATGATCATTTCTCTGAAGCCCCATCACATTTGGCCTGGCTATTCTCACATGAACTATCATTTCTCACATTATTATTTAACAGTCCATGTCTTTGTTTTATCTCGGCTAGGATGTGAGCTTCTTGAGGACAGGATTTTGGCTTTCTTATCTCTGTACTGAGAGTCTTGCATACAAATGATAAATAAATATTGGTTTATTGGAACCAAACCCCGCTAAATCAATGAATTCTTTGCCTTCTCTGTGCTCAGCGTGTATGACATTGGCTGGCACCTGATCATTCTGACCTGCGGTGATTATGATCGAGTATGGTTTCACTCAATACGTGCTCGTATCACCATTTCGTATCACACCGAACCAAACACCAGCCTGCGGCTACTTTAACTCATTTGCCAGCACTTCCTCCTTCCTGCCTGCTCAACACACTCACACAGGGTCAAAATCTAGGAAGAGAACCGAAGAATATAATGAGTTCTCTTTCAAACCTTGCCGAATTAAACCACAAGCCTAAATACTAACTTTTACAGAACCATTTAAGAGAATGAAAAACCCGATCAATCAGAACTGAACTCGATAATTAAAAAGCCCATTGCTGCAGAAACACAGGAGCTCATCACAGTCTCCGACCCCATGTCTTAGTCACATGCTTACCTCATGGACTTCGACTGAGCATTAATGACTCTGACTGGTATCCTCATAGTTAAGAATTCGATTTTCACATTAGTTTCTATTCAAGGTGATTTCACTGGGGCTGGGGACCCAGGAACACCCCATGCAAACATCTCCACAGAGAGAGGAGTGGACGCCCTGGGGCCCCTGCAGGAGAGCTGGAGGCAGTAGGTGGGCAGGGCTTAGCCAGCTGTGCTCTGGAGGGACTCCACTCCTCCAGTCACTGACCAGCTGTTCACATTTTGTTTACTACTGGGAGATGCAGTTTTCCCAGCTACAGAATGGAGATGTGTGTTGCTTGGCACACGGTAAGTCCTCAATAAATGTCAGTTGCTATTTGTAATCATCATTAGCATGTAGTGCCTCTATATCAGCCAATCACACTTCATTCATCAGGACTCTGACAACCACCAACACAACGAACAGGCAACCCTTGAATGGAAGAAGATTTTTGCAAATGATATATCCAACGAGGGGCTAATATCCAAAATATATAAAGAACTCATATAACTCAACACCAAAAAAACAAGCAATCTGATTATATAATGGGCAGAGGGCTTGAATAGACATTGTCTCAAAGAAGACATACAGATGGTCAACAGATACATGCAAAGATGCTCTGCATCACTAATCAGGGAAAATGCAAATCAAAACCACAGTGAGATATCACCTCACACCAGTCAGAATGGCCACTAGCCAAAAGACAAGAAATAACAAGTGTTGGCAAGGATGTGGAAAAAAGGGGACTCTCATACACTGCTGGTGGGAATATAAATTGGCACAGCCACTATGAGAAATAGCATGGAGGTTTCTGAAAAAAACTAATGAGAGAAATACCATAGGATCTAGAAATTCCACTTCTGGGTACTTACCCAAAGAAAAAAACATTAGCTCAAAAAGACATATGTACCCTTATGTTTACGGCAGCATTATTTACAATAGCAAAGATACAGAAGCCACCTAAGTATCTATAGATGAATGGATAAAGATGATGCCAATATATACACAGTGGAATACTACTCAGCCACAAAAAAGAATGAAATCTTGCCATTTGCAACAACACAGATGGACCTAGAGAGTATTATGCTAAGTGAAATAAGTCAGACAAAGACAAATTCCATATAATTTCACTTACATATGGAATCTAAAGAACAATAAAATAGAAATAGACTCATAGAGAACAAACTGGCAGGTTGCCAGAGAGGAGGGATATTGCCAGTGGTCAAACAGGTGAAGTGGAAAAAAGGTACAAACTTTCAGTTATACAATAAACAAGGGGTGAGGAGGACAGCATAGGGCATATAGTCAATTATATTGTAACTACTTTGGTGACAGATGGTAACTACTTTATGGTGGCGAGCATTTGGTAATGTATACAACTTGAATCATTATGTTGTATACCTGAAACTAATATACTGCTGTGAGCCAGTTATACTTCAATTAAAAAAAAAAAGACTGAGAATTTGGGATCGAGGACTATAGGACCTGTAACTATTTAAATGACATAAAGAATGTTTGCAAGGTCATACCCAGGAATCTATTCTCCAAACCTTGGCATATTGGGAAGACAGCACAGCAACGCTGTAGTCTCAAGATGACAGCCCCAGAAGACGGAGGTGAGAGGGAAAAAGACAATTCTTTGATCACTTGCCCACTATTTACACAGGACACAGAGGGCAGGGTATAGATACAGATACCTAACCAGCACAGCACTTTGCAGTTCATGACGTGTCAATGTATAGCCAAGGCTCAATATCAACTCCATGAATTCTCATTCATTCAGCAACATTTAATAGGGTTTAATAATTACTGTTAATAGAAAGCTTATTATAGTGTTAGTGTAAGCCCTGTACTTTCCATGTTTTATCTCATTTAATCCTTACAACAATCCTCTGATGTAGGAATGATGATTCCTTATTTTATAGATGTGGAAAACCCAGGCACAGAGAGGTTTTGTAACCTGTTCAAGGACAACACAGCTAGACTGAGGTACAGTTGTATTTTGCATTCAGGTCTGTCTGACCTCAAAGTCTTTGTTCTTAACTATGAGGCAATTCTGCCTTGTGGCACATATTTTAGATGCTGTGAGAAGATACTAGGGTAGAATCTACATAGAATCGTGGAATTGTAAAGCAGGAAGGCTCTTTTTTTTCTTTACTTGTTATCACACTATTTTTGTGTGTTAATTAGAAAAAAACTAATGAAAGGCTCTTGATGATGGCCAGTCCTACTCTATCTTTTTATGCAGCCAAAGTCCTTCAGAGAATGAATACATTTCAAATGCTTAGGAACATGGCGCCTATACCAAGGGCTCATGATACCATCACTGGCAAGCATAGGTTGGGGACCCCAGGACTTTTTGTTCAGTATAGTTGATAGACAATATTATATCAGGTGTACAAGATAGTGATTCCACAATTACGTGATTACGAAATGCTCCCCACAGTAACGGCAGTTACCGTCTGTTGACATACAAAGATATTCCGCTATTATGGGTTATATTCCCTATGCTGTACTTTTCTTCCCTGTGACTTGTTTCATAATTGGAAGTTTGTCCCTCCTTATGCACTTCACCTAGACCCCAGAACTTTGTACGACCCTGTCAAGACCCTCACTTCCAGAACCCTAGACCCTCATTTCTCGTCCCTGGATTCTCATACCTGAGGCCTGTCAGCACGGGGACAGCCTTTCCTGCCACTGTCCCTCTCCCTGAGGTCACATGCACCCACATATAATACATCAGGTCTCCCCTAACAGAACAGAATGCGAGCTCCATGACGGCAGGGGCTTTGGTCTGTTTTGTTCTGTGCTATTCTCTGGAACATAGGAGGTACTCTGTAAATACATGTTAAATGAGTAAGTATTGACAAACTTAATTTTAATTTTTAAATGAAAATACCTACAAATTAATCAGGCCCTGGAAGGAAACTAAGAACCTAGCTAAGGAATGGTTTATTCACCTCCAATTTAAGTCCTTGAGACAAATGAAAATTTGTGTTTCTTCTGGATACCGTTGGCTTGGCGTCAGCAATCCTGCTGACCTACATGGTTGCCAACCAGTTTCTAGAAAATAAAGACATCAAGATACAAGAAAACAAACTGGTGGTTGCCAGAGGGCACAGAGGTGGGGGGATCAGCAAAATAGGTGAAGGGGATCAGGCGGTATAAACATCCAATTGTAAATTAAGTAAGTCACAGCATAGGGAGTACAGTCAATTATATTGCAGTAACTTTGTATGGCGACGGGGGTAACTACACTTACCGTGGTGAGCAGTTACTAATGTATATAATTGTTGGATTACTATGTTGTACACCTGTACGTCAACTATACTTTTAATAAAGACATCAAGAGACCAAAGGAAGAGAACCATGGCGGAGAGAATACGGGCTTTGCTCCCGCTGTGAGGAAGCGGCCGTGATGGGGGCCCCTTATAGCCTGGGGCCCGTCCAGTGGATGCGTCCGTTCCACCAACAGGGTCTCAGAGACCCCCAATGACAGGAGAAACAGCAACGACGTCTCTTGCCATCCTCAGTCCTCACGCTTTGCATACATCATCCCATGTATACTCAAACTTAGGAGGAAAGGACTCATACTGTCCTCATTTATAGACGAGACAGACCAGGAGAGGCTGCGTAACTTGCCCAGGATTGCACAGCTGCTGAGTAGAGATGGGTCTCGACTACCACCTGCCCGCCTCTCGCACGGCCTCCACACCAGCCTGTCACTGCTTTGTCGGTGTGGCACCTCCGTTCCAAGAGTCCAGTCAGAGAGGCCCCCACGGTCCAGGCGTCCCTGTGCTGTCGCACTTCCATGCCTCTGCCCCTCCTCCGCCCTCCTGTGCTCACCACGGGATACTGGAAGGATCATTAGGCTGGAGTCGGGGGTGCTGGGCTGGGGTCCTTGCTGGACTCAGATTAGCCGGCCCTTCATAACAGAGTATGTGTTGAGCGATTGTGTTGTGTGCCTGACATGCATTAACTTATTCAATATTCATGGACGATGTTATTTACACACACGGGTCCAATCTGCTAACTGAGGTACAGAGGGTCTCCAGCTGGCAGGGGGCTAAGCCAGGATCTGAGCTCCGTCTGCTTCCAGCCTGTGCTTTTAACCCATCATACTGCCCCTCCTTTAAATGACTGGGCAGCTGCCAACCTTGTGGCCCAGTTTCCTTGTCTAGAACATGCAGGTGGTAGGATTGCCTGCTAGGTCCCTCCCGTGTTTCAGATGATAAGATCTAGGAATTCCCCTGCTTTTATCTTTCCGTTTCCCTTCACTAACGCCTGCTACTCTAGGCTTGCCTTCCCGAAGTGCCTTCCGCACCACACTCAGAACACGTCAGGTGTGCCAGATTCTGAGGCCCAACCAGCTTGGCAAATTCCTACTCATGGGGGTTGGTAACCCAATTAGCTTATTAAAGGTGCTAAAAAGTCCTGCAAGTAAAAAAAAAAATGTATGTGTGTACACACACACACACACACCATTCTTTAATCTAGGAACCCATGTTTCTGAGCCTTTGCACTATTGAATTTGGGGGCCAGGTAATTCTTTGCTGTTGGGCATTGTAGATGTTTGGCAAAATCCTTAACCTCTGTCCACTAAATTTTGGTTTTGTGACAATCAAAAAATGGCTTCGGGTATGGCCAAATATCCCCCAGGGGCGTGATGGCCCCGGCTGAGCACGGCCGCTTTGACCCTGCCCCTGGACCCGGCCACCTGCGGGCGCTCAGAGGCCCGAACACCTGAATGGGGCCCCAGGACCCCAGGGACGGGCTGAAATCAGACAGGAGGGGGGGAGTTGGAGGCAAACGGCCGGCTTGGGGGAGGCCTGGAGGAGTGCACAGGGGTGGCACAGGGGCGCCCTGCGGGCAGAAGGATGTGCCGTGGAGGGCTGGGGCCCAGGCTGCCGAGCGCCCTGCCCCTCGGGGCCGCGCATGGACCCTGCACTGACTGAAGGCCCGGGAGAGGAACGGGCCCCTCTGTGCCATCCCGGGGCTGCCGAGCCCTCTGAGAGGCCCATGGTTCCTAGCCCAGCAACCCTGCGTGGAGGTCCAGCACCACTGCCTGCGAGTCACGAAGCCCTGGACAGGCGGCCTGACGGCTTGTGGGCATCCCTGCCCCCGTCTGTCCCAGGGGTGGGAGGAGGGCGCACCCTCCAGGGGGTGGTGGGCACAGATCCCGGGTCCAGCACTCAGCGGGGGGCCCGGGCGCTCACGGCCAGCCAGGGGGCACGAGTCCACCAGCCTGGGTGGCTTCCCGTGGGACCAGGGTACAGGCCTGGCACCGGTCACACCGATGCCTGGGCTTCTCCCTGGGCTGTAGCATTGACACGCCACGGCCTGTCTCTGGGCTACCTTTTGAGCTGCGCCCTCCTCGGGACAAGTGCATCACGGCCAGTGCTGAACACTGTCACCGCCACCCTGGCTCCGAGGCTGAGGCAGGCGGGAGGGGAGGCAGGGCAGGCAGGCATGCAGGGCGAGGAGAAGGCTTGCTCGCACCCAGGAAGGCACAGCGTCAGAATCACGCGCGGGGTTTTGAATCGCTCCCTTCTGCTGACAGGTCTTCTGCGGAGAAGCACAGCTGACCCGCTTCTCTGTTTGCAGACGCACTGGACGATTTCCCCCTAATGGGGACACAACGGGCGCTTTTCCGACAGTGAGGCAGGGGGCAATTTTCCTTCAGAGAGATGCAGGCAGCAGTTTTGCCCCTGGAGGGAAGAGGCGCAGCGATTGAGATGCAGCCGGTAATTGTACTGTTGAGAAGACACACCCGGTGATTTCTCCCAACGAGAGAAACGGCCAGTAATTTTCCCGTGGAGGGTTAGGATCGCCCGCAGACTGGTACTGCTGGTCTCTCACCAGCGGAGGACAGAGAGGCAGTTTCAGATCTAATTAGCAGCCACTGTACTACCAAGGGCCTGATGGCAGTCGCAGACATGGCTGGAGACTGGGAACTTGGATCCTGGCAAGAGCCAGAGGACTCTGAGCCGGGGACCGTGAAGCCCGGTTGCTCAGCCTTAGCACATGGCTTTTCACACAGCCCTGTGTTAATTCAACGATAACTGTTCACCGGGCAGCACTGTGGCAACACAGCGCATGGCGCCACGGAGGATGAGCGGGTACCCTAGAAGAGGTTACACTGGCTCCTTTTCTTTGGTGTGACTTTTCTCAGAATACTTCTGCATATATTATACTTCAAAAATATTACCTTTTAATGACTAATCATTCAAAGTTAAGAAATATATGAGTCAAAAACTTTTTTCAGACAGAAAAAAAACCAGAGCAAAAACTCACAGGGGTAAGAAATGATGAGACAGTCTGGTGTGGTGCGGTCTGGGCTGGTGTGATCAGCAAAGGCTTAGTACTTAGTAAGCTGATGCTTGAATGATGAGTAAGCACCGGAGAGACTGCAGGCCAGAAAGCTTCTGTGAAGATCCTGGTGGTAAACATCTCAGGCACTGAGGGTCCATGTTGCAACTACACAGCTCTGTCTTTGCAGTGAAAGCACACAGCCAGTATGTAAACAGTCATATGAGCATGTGTTCCAATAAAAGTCTATTCTTGGGCACTGAAATTTCAATTTGATCTAATTTTTAAGTGTCATGAAACAGTAGAGTTCTTTTGATTTTTGTTTGTACATAAAAAATGCAAAAACCTTATTCTGCACCAAAGGTGACAGAAATAGGCAGTGGGCCATATTTGGCCTGCAGACCATAGTTTGCTGACGCCTGAGAATTGACATTTGGGGGTTAAGAAAGGTGCCTCCTAAGCGAGACAGGGGAGTCAGCAGATGCAAATGCTCGATGTGATAAATACCTTCTGGGGGGATCCCAGGACTGCTGGCAGAGAGATCACGTGGAAGGGCTGGAGGATGGGATCATGGCTCAGTAAATGGCAGGTGGCCCTTCTCGGGTATGTCTGTCATGCTGGCACAGGAGGAGTTGATGGACGGTGCAGTGAGACATGCTTGGGCGAGACCTCCTGCCCTACCATCTACGGGCTGGACTATCTTTGTCACTCCTCTGATACCTTTCTAAGATTCAGCTTCATTATCTTTAAAACATAGATATCGTTTCTCATGTTACATGGTTATAAGAATAAAAAAAGATAAAAGCAGATACAACAGTGCTGTGCGTGGCACGTGGTCAGAAGCCAAGAAATACAGACACGTCTCAGAGATGTTGTGAGCCCGGTTCCAAGCCACTAAATAACGTGAACATAACAGAAAAGCAAATTGTATGATTTATTTTGTTTCTAGTGCACATAAAAGTTATGCTTATGTTATTCTGTAGTCTACTAAGTGTGCAATAGCATTATGTCTAAACAGATGTAACTACCTTAATTAAAAATACTTATGGCTAAAAATGCTGACCATCATCTGAGCTTGAGAGAGCCGCAATCTTTGTGTTAGTAGAGGCGCTTGCCTGGGTGTCGACGGCTGCTGACTGATCAGGGTGGAGACTGCTGATGGCTGGGGTGGCCGTGGCGATTTCTAAACTAAGGCACAGGGAACCTTTGCTTCATCGATTGGCTTTTCCTGCCATGACCATTTCTCTGTGGCATGAGATACATGCATACTGCTTGGTAGCATTTTACCTACAGAACTTCCTTCAGAATCGGAGTCCATCTCCTTGTTGCTGCTTTATCAACTAAGTTTACGTAATGCTCCAAATCCTTTGTTGTGGTTTCAACAATATTTACTGTGTCTTCACCAGGAATAGATTCCATCTCAAGAAACTCCTTTCTTTACTCATCTGTAAGAAGCAACTCCTCACCCATTATCATGAGATGCTGCCATTCAATCACATCTTCAGGCTCTACTTGAGTTTTCTTGCTCTTTCCACCCAATTTGCAGTTAGTTTCTCTGCTGAAGTCTTAAGCCCCTCAAAGTCATCTGTGAGGGTTGGAATCAACTCGTCCCAAACTCCTGTTAATATTCCAAATGCTCTGTTGATATTTTGATCTCTTCTCATGAATCAGGAATGCTCTGAATAGCATCTAGAGTGGTGAATCTTTTCCAGAAGGTTTTCAACTTACATTGCCCAGACCCATCAGAGAAATCGTTATCCATGGCAGGTGTAACTTTATGAAATGTACCTCTTAAATAATAGGACTTGAAGGTTGAAATTATTCCTTGACCTGTGGGCTACAGAAAGGCTGTTGTGGGAGCAGCAGGAAAACACCATTCACCTCACCGTGCGCCTCCCTCAGAGCGCCTGGGGGGCCAGGGGCGTGGCCAGTATTTTGACAGGAATCTTATTTTCTGAGCAGTAGGTCTCAACAGTGGGCTTAAGATGCTCAGTACACCCGGTTGTAGAGAGATGTCCTGTCACCCAGGCTTTGGTGCTGCATTCCCGGAGCACAGGCAGAGTAGGTTCAGCGTCATTCTTAAGGGCCCCAGGAATTTTGGGATGGTCAGTGGGCACCGGCTTCAGCTCACAGTCACACCAGCTGCATCCGCCCCTAGGAAGAGTATCAGCCTGTCCCTTGAAGCTTTGTGGCCATTCTGCTCTCTAGCTGCGAAAGTCCTGCATGGCATCATCTTCCAATATAAAGCTGTTTCATGTACAGCGGCGCCTCTTCTGTCCAGTAGAGCCACCTCCACTCACTGTCTGAGCTAGATCTTTTGGATGACTTGGTCCAGCTTCTACATCAGCACCTGCTGCTGCCCCTGGCACTCTGATGTCACAGCGATGGCTTCTTTTCTTCAGCCTCATGAACCTGCCTCTGTCAGCCTCAAGCTTTTCTTCTGCAGCCTCCTCACCCCTCTCAACCTTCAGAGAATTGTAGAGAATTGGGGGCCTTGCTCTGAATTAGGCTTTGAATTAAGGGAGCATTGTGGCTGGTTCGCTCTATTCAGATCATTGACACTTTCTCCAGACCAGCAAGAAGGCTGTTTCACTTTATCATTCATGTGTTCGCTGGAGGTGCACGATTCATTTCCTTCGAGAACTTTTCCTTTGCACTCACAGCTTGGCTGACGGGTGCAAGAAGCCTTGCTTGGTTTTCAACACGCCCTCCTCACTGAGCTGATTCATTTCTAGCTTTGATTTAAAGTGAGAGGGAGGATTCTTCCTTTCACTTGAACACTTAGAGTTCACATGGACACAGGGTTATTAACTGACCTGACCTAATTTCAATACTGTTGTCTCAGGAAACAGGGAGGCTGGAGGAGAAGGGGATTGACAGAATGACTGGTCAGTGCAGCCGGCAGAACACACTCAGTGTTTATCAGTTATGTTTGCTGTCTCACATAGGCATGTTTGTGATGCCACAAAACTATTACCACAGTAACATCAAAGATTGCTGATCACAGATCCCCATAACAAATGTAATAATAATGAAAACATGTGAAACAGTGTGAGAATTGCCAAAATGTGACGCAGAGACCCAAAATGAGCAAATGCTGTCGGAAAATGGTGCCGATTGACTTGCTCAATGCAGGGCTGTCACTAACCTTCACTTTGTGAAAAGATGCAGTGTCTGTGAAATGCAATAAAGCGAAGTGCAATAAAACAAGGTCTGCCTGTACTAGCACCACACCCCCTTCAACCAAGGCATACTGAGCGCCTGACAGGTGTAAGGCACGTTGATAGGCTAGGGTGAGCAAGACAGGTAAGGTCCCTGTGCTCCCTGGGACTTCCTTCAACAAAGAGTGGGCCTGCACACTTCTCATTTCTGGGGCTTTTTTTTAAAGAAAGAAAAGTTGCTGATTTCCTCTGTGGTAGGACCCGTGATTATAGTAATTGCAAAGGGGAATTCAGGTTGCCAATTACCTGACCTTTGAATGCAGAGAAAACGCTGGATCACTGGGATGTGCCTGGGGTAACCAGGGTCCTTCTAAGTGAAGGAAGGAGGAAGGAGAGGGACTGTTGCAGTGACACCATGTGGGAGAGACTCGACGGCCACCGCTGGCTCTGACGATGGGAGGCGGGTCAGGAGCCCAGTGGAGCGTGGGGGCTGGGCTAGAATCTGGGGCAGGGAAGAAAACACGTCCTCGGCAGAACCTCCAGGAAAAAGCAGACCCCTGCAGGCACCTGGCTTTCAGGCCTGTGAGACACACTGTGCACGTCTGACCTCCAGCACCTCCAGTAAGATAATTTTGTATTGCTCAAGGTCACTGAATTCACTCGGTTTGTGGTAGGTAATTTGTTAGAGCTGCAGCAGGAAATTGCTACTCCTGTTTCCCCACATTATCAACAAGGGGAGGGGGCAGTGTTGATGAGCCTCCCTGACCCTGGGAAGCTCTCATTTCCCTGGGCCTCAGTGGCAGCTCTCTGCCCGGAGCTTCCTGTCGGCGGCCGCTCCTCCACGGCCGGCCTGGAAAGCAGGCCGGAGCGGGCGGCTCGTGGACCTGGTCCGTGACAGGGTCACTGCTTCCGAGGCAGCTGGGGGACTGGCACAGCTCAGTCTCCTTCTCCTCCCACCTTCCTGCTGCTGCAGCCCAGAGAGGCCAGAACACAGCAGCTGCAGGGGGAGAGCACGCCAAGTGGTCCAGAGGTCATCAGGATTCAGCAGAATGGAACTGCACGTGACTCTGCCGTGTGCGCATGAGTCTCCCCAGAGCGATGCCGTCTCTGTTCAGACGTCTCCAGTGACCCCACTGCCAACAGCCACAGTCCCAACACCCTTGACGAGGCACTCAGGCCCTGAGTCAGCGCTCCAGCATTATTGCCCACTCCTCTCCAGCTCAGATATTCCACTCCTGCCTCCGGGGAAAGAGATGCCCACAGGGGTACACAACAGGGAGTGGTAGGGACTGTGGCAAACCAGAGTGACCACACCCTAGAAAGGGGGCAGTCTCCACTCAGCTCCAGCTGATGGCTGCCATGTAGGAATGGGAGTCCAGGAGAGCCAATTTCATTTGCCAAGTCTAAATTCTTTTTAGGAATCCTGATGTTTCAATGTTAGCGACTAATAAAAATTTTTAGTGTGTGACCCAATTAACTTGTAAGCCATGTGGGCTGTAGTTCGTCACTTCTGGTTTGCTGCTATAATGATGATGGCTGATGTTTACAGGGCACTTTAGCAGGTGCTGGACTTGATCTATGCCATTTGCCTCGTGTCTTCGCTCGGGCTGTGTTGCAGAATACCAGAGACCGGCTGTCTTGGGAACGTCTCACAGCTCTGGAGGCAGAAGTCTGTGGGGGGGGGGGCCCGCATGGTCAGGGTCTGACGAGACCCCTCTTCTGGGTTGCAGATGCATGTGCGCAGAGGACAAGGGAGTGGTGGGGGGCCTGTTTTGTAAGGGCGCTAATCCCACGCAGGAGGGCTGCACCCTCATGAACTAATCACCTACCAAAGGCCCGGCCTCCTAATACCTCCACCCTGGAAGTTAGGATTTCAGCATATGAATTTGTCGGGGACACAGTCAGTCCAGAGTACCGCCTTCCTCTGCTCCCATTTCACTGACTCCTCTTTCTCCTTCAGGACTTCCTGTCTCTTCCAGGAAGCCTTCTTAGATCACCTCAGCCCCCTACATCCATCCCTTCCTTCCTCTTACTGGTTAACTCGGCCATCCTCCATTATCTCTCCCTGTTATTTAAAAAATATATATGATTGTTCAGAATTCACAAGGAGTTCAGCCATCCCAGTCCAGGGAGTGGGTCCCAGAGACAGGGCAGCCTCAGTGATAACAGCAGCCCGTGTCACCTGCCTGGCACTGTACAGGGTCCGAAAGGCCTCACTTCCCGCTGTGGAGACGGAGGCCTGGAGAGGCTGGGACCCGGAGGACCGCGTGCTCCCTGAGCGAGGGCAGCACCGCAGGGCCCACTAGCTCTGGGGGCGGGTCCTCCTCGTGAAGGGGCCTCCGCCGGTATCGGGGATCGAAAGAGAGGGGACGGGAGCGCCTGTGCTCGGCTGAGGGCTCACCTGCCCGTCTAAAGGCCGAAGTTAGGCTGACATCCACTGATCGTTCATTAACTGGGGGCCTGCGTGTGCTTCCTGTGCGAGGACTACTCATTTATTAGCCATGCGGGGCTGGTGCCTTTTTGAGAACTGCCATTCTGGAAAGAGAGTGATCGGAGGAGCACGTTCTCTCCAGCAGGCAGCAGTGAAGGGGAGGCAGCTCCGGTCCAGACAAGATGATGTGTGAGCAGCTGGCGTCCTGCAGGCGCCTGGGGACAGAGTCCGGGAACCGCGAGGCCCAGCTTTACAGGCACTCAGGTTGGGCCCCTCAGTCCGCTGCACCCCTCTCCGTGGGTAGGCGAGTGGCAGAGGCATCCATGGTCCTCAGGCCTCCTGCTGGGGAATTACAAACTCCTGGAGCCAGTGGGATGCTGGCACACGCGGGCAGGGTTCCCGGGCTGCCGGGCCCGCTCGGTACTTCACAGGTGAGAGCTTCCTAATCTCCCTGTTTTTTTCTCTGTCTCTCTAATAATTTGTGCCCAGCAGGCAGCTCTGTGCAGCTGCTCCGAGAGAAGCTCCAGCTCCCCGAGGAGCCCCTGCCCAGGTGGGAGACAGTGTGCGTGTGCGGCCGTTATTAGGGGTGATTGCTGGGAAGCTGGTTGTCATGGCAGCGCAGAGGCCGGGGCTGCACTCCCGAGGTGCCCCCACTTTCTGGGCTGCATACATAATCACTGCAATGAGAGGCACAGCCACGGAAAGGGGGCGAGGTGCAGCACCCTGCTGAGAGTAATCTCCTCGCCGAGCAAGGTGAGGGGTTCACAGCCAAGTGGGGGGGGGCCCATCTGGCACGGCCGAGCCGTCGTGGTGTGTGGGCTGGTGACTGCTTCGCTGTCTTCTCAGGGCTCCTGCGCTACCCTCTGTGCCTGCAGTGCTGGCTTTCTACGGGAAAACATCGCTCCTCACCCTGGGTCTCCAATGTTCCTGGAGCTCATATACGTTGAGGGGTCATAGCTGCTGTGTTGGAGAGGATGCAGGAACAGCCTCCCATTTCCCGGGCACTGTGCTAATCTCTTTAAGTAGGTGATGTTTCCTGCCATCCTCACGATGTGCCTGTTTTACAGACGAAGGAATGGGGCTCTGGGAGTCGTCTGCCTGTCCCAGGCCAGGGAGAGGCAGGGCTAGGATGCAAAGCCAGCCGCAGCTCTGCAGCCCCCCGCGGCCCCCCCTGCCACATCCTTTCCCCTCCAGGCCTGTGACCCCCGCAGCCTGGTGCGGACACACCACGGGCGTGGTCCTAGTAAAATTACGGAGCCTGGTCCAAGGATCAAACCTCTGTTCTGGGCTTCATTAGCTGCGCGCTGTCACCAATCGCGGAGAATTAGCCAGAGCGGAGCCGCCTCGCTAGGGACCGAACGCAGTGCACCAGGGGCAGTGCAGAGAACAGCCATTAAGTTCACTGGGCACCTTCTGACCGCCTGGGCCTGCTGGCTCCGGACACGCTCCTGGGATGTGGGCTTCCTGCCCTGCCTCAGGGCCTGCAGGACGTGGGGCCTCTGTGCTCTGAATGCCGAGGGGACGCATCCTGCAATCGTGTACAGAATAAAGGCTTTATCCCTCAGCAAGCACTTGGTCACTAAGGGGAAGGTGGGACAGTCTGTACCCTGTTCTCATTCTGAGTTTGGCCTTGGAGGAAGCCACCTGCCCACGGCTGCCCAGGCACTTCCCCGCAGCACACCCTGGGGGGCGCAGGAGACATGGGGGCCTCGGGGTGTTGATGTCCCGAGAGCCAGCCTCCAGCAGTGTGACGCGGGTGCTCCTCCGGGCTGCCCGGCCCCCTCGGCCGCAGGCCCGCTGCGGCTGCTGGTCAGCGTTTCTAGGCTTCAGCAACAACTTCCACCGTGGCCTTTGCACCTGGGTTCATATCTAGGCTCACGTACAACTACATCTCTTGGTGTAAGTTACTTGCTTTTATGAGTCTCCGTTTCGTCCTTTATAACTCTGAGCTCACGGATTGTTGTGATCAGAATAAGACATGAATGTTTGTGGTGGGCCTGGCCTTATCTCACTGAATCCTCACAGCAGTCTGATAATGCAGGTTTCATTATTGTCCCCATTTTATAGAGGGAAACGCTGAGGCGTAGACAGGTTAAGAAGAGAAGTCCAAGTCACTCACCCCAAGTTTGTCCGTCCCTAGAACCAACCGCCGATCACTCGTCGTTACCTCCTCTTTCTATCCTCATGAAGCCAAGTTCCCAAACCAGAGAGTCTCACAAGTACCCGTAAGTGGACTTGATGGTTTACCTTCCTGAACTGCCTCAGAGCTGAGGGCGCCGTATCTGAACGCGGCCGTGTGGCTTCCAAAAATTGCTGACAGTTGTTCCTTCTCCGAGCGGCCAGATCCTTCGCATCTGCTGGGTCTCTCCCGACACCTCTCCCCCTCCTACGACCCCTCATATCCTTTCTGGAAAGTTGAATTGGCAACAGTCACTACCTTCTCTAGACTTCTAGGGCAGCATGATCAAGAGCTGGTCAGGCCCCAAGAGTCACGGGGCGGAGCACCGTAAATTACTTTGTATTAGATGACACACCAGTTTGTACTAGAGTTTGCTACACAGGCCATAAGTGTTTCAGGAAAACTCCTAGGAGAAAAGTTTAAAGTTGAGAGAATTCTGAGTTTTAGCTTATTTAAATTTACTGGGAATTGGGAAAAGCTAACACCCAATGCTTTCATTTACACTCTTGGTTTAACAATCCTAGCACAAGTGTGTTATGAGACACATGTCATAGTTTATCTGCTTTTCTAAACATCTCTCATATCATCCCTTCGCTTGCTCCTTCATTCATTCAATGAGCATGAGTTAGTATTTATGATCTGCCGGAAATGCTCCCACCCTTGATAACCTCCCCAGGGGCTAGCAACCACGTGTTGTATTAATACAAATTTGTAGTTTTGTGGCTCTACACTGACATAAATACAGAAGATTCTCAGGAAACAGGGACTGAAAAATGCTACAAATCAGAGCTCTGGGGAACACATTTGGCATCACCGTGCATTTTAGCACAAACAGTGTCTCCTCTCTTTGGGATGCTGGGAATCTAAATTTCACAGTCAACTTATATAATATATAATATTCAATTTATATAAGCGAACTTCGTATTAGAAAAATTCCATAACTTCCTATCTTCTTGTCCCACGACCAGCACACTGAGGCTGTAACTGCATTTTATAATCCATCCCATTCATGGTTTAGCACCATACCTTGTTCACATTCATTGACTGATAACTTGCTTTGCTTGATCTCACCATCTTTTTTATCAGCTTTATGTCCCATTTTCTTTTATGTGACTCTTCAGTAACAATTTCACTAAATTACAGGGATTTTCAAATGACACCGGAATTTCAAGATGAACTAGTCAACCCGAGGATTAAGGATGCCCATTCATGAGATAACTTCTATTTGAATCCTTATGCTCAGGTGAAAGATAAGAAGAGGGGATAAAACAACTATCCTGGCCGGAGCTTCGAGGGGCGAGCGTTCCCCAGCCCCCCCCCCCCCCCCCCGCCTCCGGGCTGTGCTTGGTGCTGACGGGAGGCCAGCAGGAGCTTCGAGAATCCCAGCAGATAAAGGGGCCTCTGCTGACGGGGCTGCGGACAGCACATCTCACAGCTCAGTTACTGAAGTCACCTACTCCGAGCTGTTAAAATAGAATCATGTGAGCCTCACAGGGACTCACATTAGCCGACATACTTAAACGTGGGTCAGTTACACACGTGAGAGATTCCCCCTTCCCCTTGCTAGCATCCAGAGCTGGGCGAGCACGACGGTGGCTGTATTCACTATATGAAGTAAGAAACAAACCCGCGATGAACCCACGATCTCCGTCAGTGTATGAGAGTTGTCTTTTCTGGGCCTTGACTTCCTCAAGCTGCAAATAGGAAGAAATGCTCTGAAATCATAGGGTTTTGTGAAAATCAATTAAGATAATAGATGAGCAGGGGCTCTGTAAATGGTAACGTGCTGAACAGCGAAAGGTATCAGTTTAATCATTCATG
The DNA here is from genome assembly GCF_030020395.1 of Manis pentadactyla. Lineage (NCBI taxonomy): Eukaryota > Metazoa > Chordata > Mammalia > Pholidota > Manidae > Manis > Manis pentadactyla. The sequence goes on from NC_080031.1 coordinate 106,088,504, forward strand.
GTTTTTTCAATATGAACCCTGGAGGCCACAGAATCTGTGGCTCCTTCCCATACTGCCCCCTCTCGTCTTTGCTGGCTCATTCAGTGCCCTTCTTGTGGGCAAGTGCCCAGGCCAAAGAGCTGGCAGGCATTTCTTCCTTTATTTCACCTTCCACGTCTCGTTTCTAAACAAGTGCTGTTGACTTTATACTCAAAGTGCAGCTCATATGGGTCCCATCTTGTTCTAAGGAGCTATCCTCTCTTGGCCGGGCCATTTCGAAAGCTTTCAAAGGCTTCTGTATCCCCCCTTCTTCCTGATGTGTCACTTCTTACATAGTCACAGACTCCTTTACACAGGCCCTCCGAGATTTTCCCTCCCTAAACACAATAAAAGCCAAATTCCTTACTGTTGAGCTGCCGTGTTACCCGACTCCCAAGGCCTTTGCACAGCACCAGTGAGAGTGGGGCCCCGGGTAGGGTGAGGTGGCTTTCCCGAGGGCAGAGGCCCCAGCGATCTGGGCTGCCAGCCTACTGCCCACGCTGCCCTGCACGCTGCTGCTCCTGACCCCACAGACAGCTGCACTGCTCTTCCTTCTGCCCCTCGACCAGCCAGGCCCGGTCCAGATTACACTGCTGCTTCTCCGGAAACGCTTGCCCCAAATCTCACATTACCTATTTTCCTGTCTGTCTCCATCTACTTGGCTACAGTGCCAGCGAGGCAGGAGCTTCCATTTCCCTAGTGCCTGCAACAGTGCCTGGCACAGAGGAGCAATGATAAACCTGTGTTACATAAATAGTAGTAGGTTGATTATCATCAATTCATAGACGATTCCTCCCTTTACTTGGCCTACAAGTGCCAACGTATTCCGAAAGCTAGACACACGCGAACACAGGCCAAACACTCTTGTGTGTGGAGAGAAACACCAGGTACAGGTTTCTTAGATTGTGTAACTATAGCTGTTCTATAAGCGTTTATTTTGCACCTTCATTCTGCCTAAGAAAATATAGGCAGTAAGTTCTTTCATTTTTTTTTTCATTTTCTATTCTTTTTTATTGTATTTCATAAAGATAAACATATACATGTATAAGTATTATACAAATCTACATAAAGTGGGCTGCCTGGGGCCACGGTGAAGACTTTGGCTTTTATTCCAGGTGAGCCGGAAGCCACGGTAGGGCTCTGAGCAGAGGAGGACGTGAGCTGTCTCAGTTTTATCAGGATCTCCTGACAGACTGGGCAAAATGTGGAAGCTACCAGCCCAGTGAAGATGGTGACTGTCCAGGTAGGAGGGGATGGTGGCTGGACCAGGCAGAGTCAGTGGAGGTAGGAAGAGGTAGGACTCCAAGCTTGTTAATATTTCAAAGGCGAAGCAGACAGGATTTGCTGGGCAATGAGATGTGGGGAGTCCCTGCTGCGTCTAGGTTTTTGCTGTGTACAGTTAGAAGGGAAATGTTGGCTCCTCCTGAGACGGTGATGCTGCAGCAGAGCCAGGTGTGGGGACATACTGATTGCCCTGCCTTCCCCACCCCATGGTCACCCCAGACTTGAGCACCCTCTGGCAGGCTTTTGTTATTTGTTCTGAATTGTACCAGCCCTCGGTCGTTACTGCTGTGTGACATCACGGAGCTCATTTTCCTACATGGGCAATAAATGCTTGAACGTCAGCATTAGTAATTGTTCTTCTGGCTATTTCTCCCTAGGTAAGGGAAACGGAAGCAAAAATAAACAAGTGGGACTACATCAAACTAAAAAGCTTCTGCACAGCTAAGGACACCATCAACAAAATGCAAAGGCAGCGAAATGAAAGGGAGAAGATACTTGCAAATGATACATCTGGTAAGTGGCTAATATCCAAAATATATAAAGAACTCATGCAAGTCAACACCAAAAAAAAGATCTGATTAAAAACTGGGCAGAAGACCTGCATAGACATTTTTCCAAAATAGACACACAGATGGCTAATAGAAAAGATGCTCAGCACCACTACTCATCAGGGAAATGCCAGTCAAAACCACAACGAGCCATCAGCTCACACCAGTCAGAAGGGCTATAAGCAAAAAGACAACAAATAACAAGTAGTGGTGAGGATGTGGAGAAAAGGGAACCCTTGCACACTGTTGGTGGGCATGCAAATTGGTTCAGCCAAATATGGAAAATAGTATGGAGGTTTCTCAAAACACTAAAAATAGAAATACCATATGACCCAGCAATTCTACCTGAGGGAATTTGCCTGAAGTAAACAAAATCACTAATTTGAAAAGACGTATGCACCCCTATGTTTATGGCAGCACTATTACAATAGCCAAGATATGGAAGCAACCAAAATGCCCATAAATAGATGAATGGATAAAGAACATGTGGGGTATATGTAGAATATTACTCAGCCACACAAAGAATGAAATCTTGCCATTCGCCAACAACACGGATGGACCTAGAGGGTATTATGCTCAGTGAAATAAGTGAGAGAATTACAAATACCATATGATTTCACTTAGATATGGAACCTAAAAAAACAAATGAATAAAGAAACAAAATGGAATGAGACTCATAAACACAGAGAACAGACTGGTGGTCGCCAATGGGGAACAGCGGGAGGATGGGTGAGACTGGTAAACCGGGGGATAAAGAGACACACACTTCCAATTACAAAATAAATAAGTCACAGGGATGGAAGTACAGAATTGGAAATATAGTCAATAATATTTTAATATCTTTGTATAATGATAGATTGTAACTATGTCATGGTGAGCATTTAGTAATGTATTTAATTCTTGAATTACTATGTTGTATAGCTAAAGCCAATACAATATATCAACAATACTTCAATAAAAGAAATTACCCAGTTAGGCGATGGACATAGACTGATAGTGGACACCATGTTCATATCCTTCTCTACTTTGGCCCTGTCTCTGAGTTCACTCATTACTGTTAGTTTAGTTCAACAGAAGGGAAGAAACAAAGCAAAAATATTATGGGCTGTGCTTACAGGGGATGCCACAGAGTGAGTGTCTGTGTCCCCTCCATCTCCCCGAATTCATATGTTGAAATCCTAACCCCCAAAATGACAGTATTAGGAGGCGGGGCCTTTGGGAGGCAGTGAGGTCGGGAGGGTGGAGCCCTCCTGAATGGGGTTAGTGCCCTTATAAAGGAGACCCCAGAGGGCTTCCTGGCCCCTTCCACCATGGAGGACACAGCGAGAAGACGGCCATCTATGAGCCGGGCAGCAGGGCCTCACCAGACACTGAGTCTGCCAGGGCCTTGATCCTGGGCTTCCAGCCCCCAGGACTGTGAGAAACGAATGTCTGTCGTCCAAGCCCCCCGTCTGTGGCGCTCCATCCGAGCAGCCTGCAGGGGTGACAGGGAACCACGTCTGGGCTCCGCGCTGCCTTGCTGGTCCCAGCGTCTCAGACAGGTGCTGCCCAGGCTGTGGGTGTGGAGGGGTGACATCCTTCCACTCTGGAGCTCAGACACCCAGTAGGGCTCTCCTGTCACCCACCCACTGCCTTTGAACTAACAGAAGTGAAATGACGACCTTGGGGGTCATCTGGGAAAGAGGAGAGGCACCCGCACTTTACAGCTCTGACATCATCCCTTGCGCACGGTCCCCACGTGTCTGCACATATGGCTCTTCACGTTGCGGTGGGTGTGTAACTCTGCGACCTGCTTTAGCATTTGTCATAAGCACTTCCCCACTGGCTCCACCTTTAACTGTGTCCACAGGCCGTTGGCCCTGCACGGTACCCCTCTATTGCCATTCGAGGGTTTCGCCGGCTGCTTTTCTTTTATGCTGTTTAAACAAACTGTACTTGCTTGGACGGTCTCCCCTCAGGGGTGGCTTCAGAGGGAAATCACGTTTCTGCACCACAGGAGAGCGTCCAGGCACGGTCACCACGAAACACGGACATCCAGGGGATTTATAGGGACGTGCTGCACAGGGTTTGGTTTATTTAAAATATTTTTTTTATTGAAGTATAGTTGACATACAGTACTTGATGTCCAGGATTTTACGGCCGGGTCCTTCAGTTCCCTCCTTTGATCAAAGCCACGTGCCCTGTGTCCCGCAGGGGCTCAGGGCTGTGCCGAGGGGCCTGGGACCACGGTCACCTTCCCCGCCACCGCCAGAGGACAGCGTCCACGTGGACGCCCTGGCCCGGCCGGCTGCAGTGAGTGAGCCGGGGGCCCCCACCAGGCCCTGGCAGCTCTAGGGCCTGTGCCCGCGGTTACCTCCATGTCTTCTGCTATGCCCCGAACCTGCGCCCCCATCACTGCTAAGCTGGAGTCCTAACCCCAGTACCCCAGTACCTCAGGATGTGATGGTCTTTGGAGAGAGCCTCTTTCAAGAGGTAATTAAATTGAATTGAGGTCAATAGAGTGGCTGGACCCTCGTCCAATGTGACTGGTGTCCCTATAAAAAGAGGGGTTCTGGACACAGGCCCATGCAGAGGGAAGGTGACATGAATCCCAGGGAGAGGGCAGCTACCAGCAAGCCAAGGAGAGAGGCTGGGACAGATCTTTCCTCACGGACCTCAGAAGAGCCCGGCCCTGCTGACACCTTGATCTAGGACTCCAGCCTCCGGAACGGTGAGACAGGAAGGCTCTGCTGTTGAAGCCTCCCAGTCTGCGGTGCTCTGTGACGGCGACTCTAGTCGACTGATATACCTTCTTCCATCTGTCTGTTCCCATCTGCCCACCTTCCCACCACAGATGTTCAGGGAAGCCCCACTCAGAGCTGGGCACTGTGCTAAGTACTGGTAAGTCAGTGGTTGGTAAGACAAAGTCCCTGCCCTCATGGAGATCACCTTCTAGCCAGGGAGACAAGAGGAAGAAAAGCAGACATCTATAGGTGAGCACTATGAAAGAAATAAGAAATAAAATAGGGTAATGAGATTGAAATAGGGTGTAGATGAGGCCAACAGAGAAGTCCTCTGAGGAGGTGACATTCTCCCAGAGACCTAAAAAATGAGAACTGCCCAGGTAGGCGAGGGCACGTTGGGAGAGCACTGCAGGCAGAGGAAGAGCCTGTGCAAAGGCCCTGAGGCAGGTGTGTTGGGGGTGCAGGAAGCAGGCCAGAGAGGCCAGACTATGGGGAGCCGAGGAGGGAGGTGGGCAGGGACTGGATTCACTCAGGGCATCGGACAGGAGTTCAAATTGAATTTCTCTTTCGCTTCCTAAGCTGCCATTCATCACACTTAGCCAGTTTCTTCACTCAACTCCCAGAACGCATGCACGGAAAGGAAAAAGCATGATTCAGACCAGCCACTTGCCATCAGCGCCTTGTTGCTTCAGGCTGTAGAATCTCAACCTGCAAACACAACCCTTGCCACTACCGCCAGAAGCAACAGAAAAAAACCAAGAGATGAGGGAGAGAAACATCCCTCCCAACCCCTGCTGAGCATGCAGAGAGAGGGGCATATGGAAATTAATATATGAACGCGGAACTCCTCGGCATTTTGATTAAACGCCGACGGTTATTAAAGACCCTCCTTCTCAGAGCTCATCTCCGAAAGGCAGTGTTGCTTTTCACTCTAAACTGTGATGAACTGTCTCAGTTCCACCCGCACACCTCGACTGAACCGTGGTCGACTGAAGGATGGCGTTTGAGGAGGAAGGAGAAAATCAATATGAAGTGTCAGGCGAGAGGTCAGACTGAGCTTGTTTTCCCAGCTGGCAGGAGCTGGGGGCTGTGCTGCAGCAGTCGAACAAAGGGGGGTGTGCACCCGAGATGGTCGGCACTTCGGACGAGTCGGGAAAATGGATTTTGTTCACTTCTTAATTAGATTAGGAAGCTGGCAGCTGGCTGCTCAGAGGATTGCTGGGGAGGCCGGGGGAGGCCTGCAGGCTGCTAGGAGCTCCTGGCCTCCTGGGGGACTGTGCCTGGGCTTTGCCTCTCTAGGGCTGCGTGGCGCCCAGGCTGGAGGGAGGAGCAGCCCCTGGGGGTCCCCGGGTGTGCGGCTGGCCGGGCCTCGCGATTCTGCGGGCCTCAAGGCTCTTCCCTCTTCTCTTCCTCAGGGACTGCTCAGTCTTCAAGTCACAGCGCAGCAGTCAGTGCCCTGGGGTATGAGGGCACATCCCATCACGTCCCCTCACGGCACCAGGTGCCTCTCTCTCCTGTCACTTAACACAGCTGCCATGTCATATTTGTTGTAATTCTATGTTTTTCCTCCTCAGACAGTGCGATGGTTAATTTATGTGTCAATTTGACTGGGCCACGGGATACCCAGACATTTGGCCACATTATTCTGGATGTTTCTGAGAGAGTGTTTTTTGATGATTTGATCATTTAAATCAATAGACTGAGTAAAGCAGACTGTCCTTCCTAATGTGGGTGGGCTTCATCCAATCAGGCCCAAATTGAACAAAAAGGCTGACCCTCCCAAATAAAGGAACTCATCTTGATTCCTTCAAGCTGGGACATAAATTTCTTCCTGTCTTTGTACTCAGGCTGAAACATCGGCTCTTCCTGGGGTTGCACACCACGGGCCTGTGGACTAGAACAATGCCAGCCTCTCCTGGGCCTCTTGCAATTCCACTGCAGATCTGGGGACTTGTCAGCCTCCACAACTGCATGAGTCAAATAGCTACAATAAATCTCTTACACACACACACACACACACACACACACACATATACACACGAGCTCTAAGAGGGAGGAAACTAGGTCTGCATTTGCTTACCACTAGCAGGGTGCCTGACATATAGCTTAACAAATTAAATCAATGAATACAGGGTTGCCATTTCAAGCACCTTCTAGCTGCAGGCCTGGAACAGTGTGAATTTAGGAGGAACAACTGGTGACTTCTGTTGTCATTTACTGACTTCTGTGTGCCTGGCAGAGTGCTAGGCTCTGACACAGATGACGACATTTATTCCTCATGAACAACCAACCCTATGAAGCTGTCTTTATTATTTCTACTTTCAAATGAGGAGCTTGGGGTTCAGAGGGATTAAATGACTTTGCGCCTGAGGTCACCAGCCACTGAGTGTCACAGCTGAGTTCTAATTCCAAAGCTTCTGCTCTAAATCATTCTACTTCTGGACTTCCTGAGGCTCTGTCCTTTCTCCATTTTGAGTTCAGAGTTCATCAAGACTTCCAGTCAATTTATTCCTTAATATCCAGAACTGTGTGGGTCTGCCTGACTCCAAAGCCCAGGCTGGTCTCCCCATACTGGGCTGTAAGCACACTGCGGCTTCTCGTGCCACCCCTGGTACCCCCTTGGGGCTGTCGGCTCATCAAGCCCCATTCTGCCTTTACTTACCAGAGAGACCTGCCTCCCGAGACATGTCACTTCACACACAGCATGTCCCAGACTGAACCCCAGCCCTTCACTCTACTCCAGTGTGATATACTGTTCCACATGCCCTTTGTGTCAACCCTCAGCCATGAATTTATTTATTAAATAAATACTTATTTGAGCACCTACTTAGTGCCAGACCTTGGCAATGTGAAGTGAGCAAATTAGATCCAGTTCTTGTTCACAGAGGGCTTACAGTCTAGAGGGGAAGGACACTGAACAACTAATGTCCATGTGTGATGAATGACAAGCCCTAATATGGTTTACATCATGCATAGCGATTTTTAAAGAAAACGTTCCATTACCCTTTCTCTTCGTTTTGATTTCCACAGCCACCACCCCTACCAAGGCTATGAATTGTCCTTGTGTTGAAACTAAAGCAAAACCTTCCAGTTCTCCCACCTTTCTTTCTACCATCCCTGTGTTAATCTTTTATAGAGCATGAATTCTGTAACTGTTCTCTAGCCAAATGGTCTCAAATTGCTGCCCACATACTATGGACTGTGTCTTCTCAAGCCGGAGCACATGTATGCATCCTGGAGGCCACCGGGAGGTACAGGAAGCCATAGTGTAAATGCTGCATCTTCTGGGAACGTCAATTTTGCTTGAAATTTTGGGGTCGGGTGGAAATGTAGTTACTAAATTTATAAGTAGGTATTTTATGGGAGTAAAACACAAAATTTCTGTGAAATTTTAAGATGGAAAAATAAGACTTCAAAAAAGTCCACTGAGGTCAGCACCACACCCTGGGCCTCTGGCCTGGGCCAGGCATGTGCTGTTTTTCGTCTTTGCTGATAGGCCAGGGCACCCAGTGCTCAGCACGGAGGCTGGGCTTCTGCTGGGCATCTTCCTGCCCTGTGGTCAGGCTCATGGCCTGGCCCTGGAAGCGCTGCACTTGGTGGGAAAGTTTAAGGGCTGGAGACACAGGGGCCAGACTCGGGGTGGACAGCAGGCACTCGACGGACGGATGAAGACGTGAATGAATACAGGAACACACAAACTTTTAACTTCGATCTTCAAGGACTGACCAGTTTGACCTCTCCTCAGTATTCTTTTATCCAAGCCCAATACTTATTAAGACTCTTTGAAGGGTTCCATGTAAGTTCCTAACTTCAGGCTTTTGCTCATTCTGTGAACACAAGTGACAAATTCTGTGGACCAAAACGCCCTTCTGTCTCCCACCTGACCAAATCCTACTTGGGCTTCTCCACCACGACTGAACCTCTGCCTTCCCGGGGAGGTCTAACCCGAGCGTCCCACCCTCCTCTGAGCGTCCCAGCCTCCAACTGACCCCACCACTCATCTGTTAATACACACACTGCTCTTTACATCGTTTCTGATGTGCTTCACGGGCACCTCTTAGCTCATCTGCCACGTTTGAAGTCTCCCAGGTGTAGGAGGTAAGTCTTCCCTTTCCATTGGACCCTTCAGAGTTCTCAATAGTAAAAGATATATCACAGATACAAAGAAATCGTGCTGAAGAACTGACCATGGATTTTAGTTTAGATCTATAGGTCCCAACCGGGAGCAACCCCTGCCGCCGGGGATGTTCCACAGTGCTGTCTGGAGACGTTTCTGGACATCACAACATGCCTTTGCTACTCGCATCTAGTGGGAAGAGGCCGGGGATGATGCTGAACGTCCTACAGTGCCTAGGGTAGCCCTCTCCCCCAAAGAGCGGTGTGCCCCAAATTCAACAGTGCTGTTGTTAGGAAATTCCCGTCTACATTAGAGTATCTTCCTAACTTGTTTCCTGTCTCAATTCTCCCAGTAGAACCCAACCTCCATCCTTCTGCCTTTTCTCTAAGCAACTTCTTTAAAAACTAATTCTGACAGTTTAGTGACTGTTCATTGACTTTGAGAAAAAATTCAAGTCTTTACTGTGGCCATTACGACCAGGCTCCTACATTCCTCCTGAGCTTTGACTCCTCTCCAAGTCATTCCTTACATGCCAGTCATACAATCACCCTGCAGTTCCACGAACATCCCCTTCCAAAGGCCTCAGGACCTTTGCACATGCTGAGCCTGCTAACTGGAACACTGTTCCTCTTGCTGGCTCAGGTAAGTGAGTACTGCTCAAAGATCAGTACCAGCACACACATCAGCAAATGTTTACTAAGCATCTGTCATGGGCCGAGCACTGTTTTAGACACTGAGGAAACACCTCTGAAGAAAACACACGTGTGTGTCCTCAAGGAGCTGATGATCTGGGTAGGCATGCTCCAACAGAACCTTCTGCAGTGACCAAAACGTATTAAGCCTGCACTGCCGGGTGTGTAGCTGCTAGCCGCATGTGGCTATTAATCATTTCAAATGCAGATAATCTGGATTGAAATCTGCCACAAGTGTAAAATACACATCATGTTTGGAAGCCTTAGCATGAAAAGAAAGTAAAACATCTCATTAACAATTCTTAATAGTTATTTCCTCTAAGCCCCATGATGAACCTATGAGGTAGAGATTATTGTGCCCATTTCACATGTGAGTAAAACTGAGGCTCAGGAAGCTCAAGGAAAGTCGCAAAAAAATCAGACAGCTAACAAGGGGGGGCCTGGCTTTGACCTTGGTGACGTAACTCCAGGATCCACGCAAGCATCCCGCACACCCCACGCACCAGCTCCCCCACGAGACACTTCCCACAGCAAACGAGCAAACAAAAACAATCAGAATGACCTAAATGCCCCCCTCCCCTAGCCATTCACCTGCACAGAACATCGTCCTATTACTCCTGTCATGTAGGAATTGACACCTGGTACTGTGGGAGACCAAGTCCTTACTCTCTGGCTCCCCACAGCAAACTGCGCGGGGACCGTGGGACAAGCAGCTCTCGTTTCTCCTCGACATCTTGGCGGCTGCACATTATTTTGCCTGACACTGGACATGGATCATCACTGCCCTCCAGGCACCTTCCGCTGGGGAGCAGTTTCTTTTCTAGAAAGCCTCCCTGCCAGCAGCGGGCGCACTCTGCCTACCGCAGCCCTCGCCGTCAGTGCCAGCAGGCTCCACCTGCTCACCTGGGCCTTAGCCCTGGGCTTCCATGAGCTCAGCCTCTAGTTGGGGCTGCTTTGCTCCATCCACGTCCTGGAGAACGACGTGACCCAAGGACCTCCGAGGGTCTGCACCTTAGCACCCATGCCCCAACGCCTCTCCCTGGCGCCCACCAGGGCCACTGCGACTTCTAGGGCACTGGCCCCCAAGCTGCAGCTTCTCCAACAAGCCACTAAGCACTCCCCCAGGCTGCTGTTCCTTTTTCCTGACGCCCTGCTTGTCCCCAGGCTCCCGCGCGGTCCAGCAGGCCCGTTAACTCCCCTGCCGAGGTCTGCCCAGAGCCCATTGCTGCTCTGCCTCCCACACCGTCCCCGTGGCCAGGCCACGCTCCGCTCCTGCCTGGCTACTGCAGCTCTCCCGGGCTCACCTCCCCCTCGGCCCCTCAGGTCCCGTGTGCCCACCGCAGAGAGAGTGATCTTAAAACACAATTCAGGTCACGTCACAATGTTAGGTGGCGGGACTCACGTCTTACTCATCTCTGCATCCCACAGCCTTAAGCGAACGTTTGGGGACTTGAACACGAGGCTTCATCTTTACTGAAAGAGCAGACGTGCCGCCGACCCCCGAGCCAGGCCAGCGCCTGTAGTTCTTCACTCCCACTGCGTCTGACGCGGGAAACGGGGTCCAAATCCTCCAGGCTCCCCCCTTCTCCCCCCGCGTGCCAGGGGCCGGTGGCCCACCCCCCCCACCAACCCTGGGCAGCTTGCCACTCACATTTGGTGTGTCTGTCGCAAAGGGCGGACGCCCTCATGTCACACAGCCGGATTGTCCCCTTGCTGCTGCTGTACACGAACGTGTTGCAGTGATGGGGGTGGAATTCGGCCGCCGTGATCACCTCCGTGAGCTCCTCCATGTTGGCCGGCTTAATGTCAACGATATCTGGCACAGGCGAGTCAAGGAGGGGACAGGACCTCCGGGGTTACTAGGAACGGCACCGCTTTGTTCCGGTGCAACACGCTAGCAGCGACCGCGGTGGGGGTCCTCCCAGCGCTGTGGGCGAACAGGCAGAGGAGGCCCCGGGCTGCCCAGGGGTCCGGGGCAGCACCAGAGCCCAGGCCTCCCTGGCCCCTGCGTGCGATTGGAGAACAGGTCCCGCCCCCGCTCACAGGCACCTGCTCGGCGATCATGCGGAAAGGGGCCGTGTGCAAAGACTTCTCCTCTCCCCGTTCACAGCACTGGTTAGGAAACTAGTCCCACTCCAACTCAATAATTCAATTTACTTATATCTTTACCCAGACTCCTGAGCTGATAAACGGTATTTACAGTAGACCGTACATCCTCTTCCGCGAAATCCCTGAGATCTTCTTTAATGATATGCTGATGATAATAAGAGCTGCTGCCATTTATTGAGCACGGACCAGAGGTCGGTCACTGTGCAAAGCCCATCATGTACTTTACCTTGTTTAACCCTTGGAACAGCTCCCTGAGCAGCACTTTTCTTGTCCCCCGTTTTGAGGGGTGGACCTGCAGGCTTGGCCCCAGTCACATGGCTGGAGGGGCAGTACCAGGATTTTATTCCAGGCGCAAAATTTATGCTCTTTACTAGTTATGCAAGATTTCTCTTCTTGGAGACGTGCAGGAGCTCAGGCCTCCATAAGCTGTGATTTGCTCTAGAATTTGTTGTGGGAGTTGCAGCACTGGGAGGAAGCCCCTCGGCTGGGTGGCGGGACAGTTTTAGCTTCCCACAGAATCTACCCTTCGTTTTATCAGCTGTTTTCTCCCTCCGTATTTTCCCTTCTCATCAAGTACTATTATACCTTTATTTTTAAAGGCCACATGCTTGTATAATGAAATTAATCACTTGGCTTTTTATATTGTGAAGGTGACTCATGGAAACAACCCCCTCTGACAGGATGCCTGGCACGCCCGAGGGAGTGGGTTTGTGCTGACCCCTTTTTACCCCTCCGAGAGCTCAGGGGCCTGGGTTGGGGTTAGGGAGCCCCTGGCTGCGCCTGAGGGGCTCTTGGAGGACCCAGCCACCTCCTGACAAGGAACAGGCCTTGTCATGCGGATGCCGTTACAAGGGGATGCTGATCAAAGCGATCTCCACTCTTCCTAGACTGCATCCCTTTGAGCCATCTTTGCGATTTTGCCCTACCTGCATACCACCAGGTGGTATTGTTTGACTGAACATTTTTTCTTCAGATCGACTTAAATCGATTCACTCTTTTCCTTACCTATCCTTGTCTAAACAGTCACCCAATATTCATAAAATCATGAGTTTAATGAACTAGTTACATTTTAAACAATATACCTGAAATAAATGCATGACAATTAAAATAATATTTCTGTGCCAGGAGTTTAGGTATCACATTTTGGAAAACACTGCACAGAATCAACAAGCAGTAACTGATACAGACTGCACTCTTAGACTGGGATGGGCGACTGGCTTCTGCACTTTTCACGAACTTGGTAGCACAGAACCCCAGAGTTCAGATGAGGCACCGGTGAACGCGCTGGTATTTTCCGTCACCAGAGCTAGCAAAGTCATCTGCCATCAGACATCCCCTATGCTCCAGCACGCAGTGCGATGCAAGAATGGGTTTCTATCTGGTGGCGCCTCTTTCCTCTTCAATTATCTCTTGTAAGTCCCGATGGGTTCTTTCTAAAATTAGCTTGAGACTGAATTCACATTTTACTATAATTTCTTCCTCCAAACTCAGGTGGAAATATTACTCGGGTCTGCTGAGTATGTGGGTCCCCTGGATTCATAAAATACTACCTTTCAACTCAGCTGCTGCCAGTAATAAGTGCAGCTAGTGCCGCATGCTGGGGAGGAGCCCGTGCCCCCCAGGAGGCGGCCTCGCTGCGGCTCTGAGGTTCTCTCCAGCCCCCTTGCCCCCTGCTCTGGGCTTGGTGGTGGTGACACCAGGGGTGGGGGGCTGCGGTTATTGTTCAGCCATTGTCAGATTTCATCGCCCTCCAGAAAGAACTTCTATGCCCTCCTGTACCAGGGAGCATGTTTTTCTTTTCCCAAAATAGGGAAAGAAGATTTGGTGTCCACTTTTTCAAACCTCCACCGGTGCAGCTCTGAAAACAAGCTTAACTGGGAGGAATCTTCGCCGTGTGGGAGGGGGAGGTGCCACATCTGTGGTTATTTTTTTCTCAACTAAAAATAAACCCTGGAAGTCAGAATGTGTGGAAATGGAGTGTTTAAATGTATCTGTGAAACCAGGGACGTTCCGCCACCACCAAGAACACCGACCGGGGAATGTGTCCACCGCGGCTGCTCGGGGCTGCTGCTCTGCACCTGCCCTCCCGCCCTCCTCCCTGCTGCCCTCCTGGACCCCCAAGGGGGCTGCTGCCCTGGACCTGCCCTCCTCCCCTCTCCCCGCTGCCCTCCTGGACCGCCAAGGGTGCCGCCCATCACCTCATCCCCTCCCAGCTTCCTTTTGACTAGAGTGCTTGTTTGGGTCTCACTCTATGGGGCCCAGGGGATAATCTGTGACTCAAAGCCTCTTTTGAATAAGGATGTCAAGGAGGATGACAATAACCAGCAGTTAATGTTTATCAAGTGCTGCGTATTATTTCATTTGACCTTCATTTCAGCCTTACAAGGGCAGTACTCCAGGCAGAGGGGTACCGGCTCATCCCCCAGCAGAGGCAATAGGGACTGAAGTAAGCTATTCCAGGTCAAATGACTAGTGACGGGCAGAGCTGGGATTCGGAACCAGGTTGGTTCTTGACCACACGCCACTCTCCTCCCGAGGGGGTGGCCATTGTAGAGCTGGCCTTGCCGAGTAGGGGCATTTGGGTTCCCTCAAACTCCCCCACTAACCAAGGGAGCCCAGCATCTCTGCCTCGGGCCTGGTTTCTCCCAACGCACTGACCGTATTTTCCAGAACCAGAATTTGGACACAGCATCTGACCAAGGATTTTTGTGTCCATGATGTAATCAGTTTTTTTTTTTTTGAACCACAAGTTAGGACAGAAAACAAGGGATTTCTTGAATTGTTAACTAATGGATTTGCTGAGTTCTAGGGAGAAAGAGTCTAGTTGACAGAAATTCAGTGGCTTATGTGGATGATGGGAGAGGACGTCTCACATCTGTATCACAGAAACCCAGGGCTTTTCCTTTACTTTATTCTAAAGGGAGATACATGCCCTCAGCATATGTGGTTTTGCCCTTCATGTTGGATGGCAAAGAAAAAGGAGATAAGCAATGCATGGCTCCCTGTATTATCTTGAAAATGGAATGATGGATTTTGACAGTCAATTTTCTCTTCCGTATCCTTTAGAGCTCTCTATCCAAATCATTTCCCTGTTGTCCCAAAGAACTAAATGGCAAAAGCAAAACATCGCCTTGGATTCGTGGCTAATATGCAAGGCAGACAGCCAACAGATTGCTATTAAATTAACCCTGGGGCTTGACAGACCTGTTCTTCTGACCCCAACTGTTTATGGCATTCCGTATTAACACTAAGCCAGGGCAAATTACCTCTGCTAACAAAAGGGGTTAATCTGCCTCTCTGCTGGGGCTCTGGGGGCAGCTCTGAGGGCAGGAGGGGGCACAGCCAGTTTGGCAGCTGAGGTCCATGCTTAGAAGTAGAAGGAGGGAAGGTGAGGGCACTGCTGTGCCAGGCAGAGCCTAAGGCATCATTTAAAATAATAATTGAAGACACTGGGAGGTCGCCCCTTAAGGGACTGGCTTCACACAAATAAGAAGCCGGAGCCATAAATCACATCAGCGGTGGGTTGAAGGAATGGGGAGGGGAGGGTATGGCAGGACGCTAGGGGGCAACAGGGGGGCCATTCACAAGTCACTTCCTTAATCCCAAATTCGGAAAACGCTTTCTACCAAAAAATGTTTGCTGCAAACAAGGTAAGAGAAAAAGAGACAATAACCCATACATAAAGAAACAGGGAAACAATTGGGGAAATTTTGATCTATCTTACATTGTTCATGCAATAAAATTCTAAGCCTGTTATAAAACACAGTATGAAAAATTCTACCTACAGTATAATCATAATACCATTTAAAACTGACACTCTGAAAACGATGAGTGAAAAGGCAAGATCCTAAATGTTAGTGATAGTTCTGTGTGGGTGGGTTTATGTATTTCTTTTTTCTTTTATCAGTTATTTCCACATTTTCTTTTAATGAAGTTTTAGTAGGATGGAAAAAAGATATTCTTTTGTGCTTATTTTATATATATGTATGTGTGTGTATATATACTATATTTATATAAATGTATATTCATAAGTATATATGTGTGTATATATATATATATATATACACATACACACATTTGTATATATAAATTGTGTGTATTTGTGTATATAATTTTAGATGAGGAAAGTTAGATACAAAATATACACAGTCTGACCATAGCCATGGGAAAAGTGGATGCAGGGTATATCTTACAGGAGGATTAGATCCTAAAGTCAGCGTTTAAGTTACCCTTTGGTAAGCTAGAGTTACCTTTACCGCTCATTCATTCATTTGTTCCTTCATGTATTCCGTAAATGCTCACAAAGGATCTGCTAGTACTTTTCAGGGTGCAGGGGACATACTCGGGACCAAAGCAGACCAAACAATCCCCTGATCCTGAGCCTATATTCTAGCAGGGGACATGGTCACTAAATAAGGCAAATACATATATGACACATTAGATGCTAATAACTGCTAAAAAGAAAAATAAAGCAGGGAAGAGAGTGCACGTGTATGTGGTGGGTAGGGGTGTGTGTCCTAGGCTGAATAGAAAAAGGCTTACTGGATAAATCAAGAGTTAAATCTTTTTTTACTTTTCTTTTCTTATTTACTTATTTTTCTGAGCCCTTATACTTGAGTTAAAATTGTGATGTAAATCCACTTTATATGCACCAAAATTAGGTGGCAAGTTTAATGGTCATTTTATAATCTCCACGTATTATTAAAGAAAATTAACATTTTCTTAAAAAGTAGTTTTTTTTTTGGCTTGGAACCATCTGTGAGAGTTGAAAGTCCAGGAGCCTCATCACTATGGGTAAAGGTTAAGATAATACTGTGACAAATACTGTGATTTTAACAGAATGGGGTCAGAAGACTGGGATTCAATTTTGTTTCCAACTCAGTTTTGCTCAGAGAATGTGGGAGAGTCATTTTATCTCTCTGGGTTTCCATTTCTTTGCCTTTGAGTGGGTATAATCCTATTTACTCTGTAGCTACTGAGAATTCTGATGATCAAATAAGATAATGGAGAAAAAGATACTTATTAAATAGTTTTGGAGTGGAGTGAATAATCCCATCTTTCAAAGAGAGCACATATTTTTCCAAGGAAAGCTTTGTATGTATTGATTTTGCGGCCTTTGGAAAGTGACTATCCTTCTATGCTTTTGTCTTGGTCACTACTGATGGCGCTCATCCCGACAGGGTTTTTTTCCCCTCTAAGTCTTGCCTAAACCAATCAAGGGCAGGAGAGCGAAACAGGAAGCTGTCCTGCAGGCTAAACCAGAGATGGGACTCGGAGTCCACCTAAGATGCCCACGTCCAAAAGCACTTGGGTCTTTTCATGCTGCACTGAGCTGCCAGTACAGAAGGTGGAGAACAGTCTTCTGGTGGCCTTGAAAACAGAGCCTATTAGAGTTGGATTTCCTTTTAAGGGACATGAATTAACTTGAGTGTTTTGTTTTTTTCCCTTTCCAAAGTCTGAATTTCATCTTTGGATATGAAGCAATGATTACAAAGCATCTCGATTTGTTGGCTGAAGGGACATGTTGCTTGATGACAATATACTGAAGATCTCCAAAAAGGACTCCAAGGGACAGTCCTCTTTTAAGAGCTTAAAAAACCCATTGTACAAATATTCGTGGAGGGTGTGCCCACTGCCAGCCTCCTTACCAGGGGACTGACAAAGAGTTACTGTGTCAATGTAGCTAATGAGCTGCAAAAGACACTGGGCTGAGAGGCCCTTTATGACAGGGGCAGGGCAGGGGGCCCTTGAAAATCCCCTATCTACAGACTCTTTCCTATTCATGTGACGCAGAGCTTGAAATTCCAACCACTAGAAAATATCCAATATTTCCTTCAAAAGCCAGTATTGATGGTACTTTCTTGACACAGCTTTCCAGCCCTTCTTTCATTGTCTTCCTATTCCTGTGCATCCACAGGACTCTGAGAGCACCTCTATGAGAACACCTGTATTATAATTATTTGAGTAATTTGAGGCAGTGTGATAGAATATATTTACTGGATATGGATGGAGTAAGGGAGACCTAGATTTTCATCCCAAATCCTGTGACCAGTTGTACAACTGCAAATGCCTTTGAACTTGTTAACTCATCTAGGAAAAGAGGCAGAAAACTACAGGAGACGACGTGTATTTACCTGTCACTTAACACAGGCTCCGGACAGTGTCGGTCTCTTCTTCCCTGGTTGCACGGGAAGGAAGTACGTTTACATGTCTGCCTCCCTGTCCCTGTACTTGCTTAGACGGCTTTGCGATCTGTTAGCTCAGTTAGGCTGAACTACCAAGCTTAGAGTCCCCTTCCTAGGCTGTTCCTGGCGATGGCAGGCTGCCAAGGTGTTCTCTCTCAGGAGAGCCGGAGGACAGCAGGGAGGAAGCGGCCATCTGCAGCACACACACCTCGTCCTAGTTACTTGAACCTCAATCCAGGTGCTGCTAGGCTGGCTTCTGCCAATGTGATTGACTTTAGGTTGATCAAAATGGAGATTGTCCTGGGTGAGCCTGAATCAGTCAGGCAGAAGGTATTTAAAGGCAGGCTCAGCCCTTCCAAGGAAGAGTCCGCATGGTGGCAGGCTCGGCGATTGCTTTCCGGGTCCCCGTATCTTCCTTCCTGATGGTCACGCGTGGAACAGCTTCAGCTCACGTCTGTGGTTTCCCAGCCTGCCTGTGATTCTGCGTTCCTGACGGACTGCGTTACAGACTTTGGACTTGCTCGGCCAGTCATCCATTGCAGGGCTAATTCATTGCAGCAAGTCAATTTCTCTCCCTCTCCCTATTTTCTCTCTGTACACACACATACTCCCTCTCCTAACGGCTTTGTTTCTGTGGTTGAACTCTGACTGAAACAACTATCCTGCAGATTACAAGGGCCATAGTATCAGGGATGCCGTTTCATGGACCTTGTCATTTCCAGGGCACATAGTAAGTGCGTATGAGTTTTGCTGTGACTTTCTCTAGCCTTCTTTAGGCATAGCTTTCAAAGATGCAGAAACCCACAGCAGGTCAATAAGCCGAGATGCCAGCCCTGCACAGTGAGATGAATTTAGCTTGTGGTTTTTCTTAGGAGAGAATGGGATACAACCAGGAAGGTTAGAAGATTAGGGAGCTGAGGAAATGCTCCAAATAATTATCATTTATTGCGCTTTCTCACTGTGCAAGGCACTCAGCTAAGTACTTTACACAATTACCTCATTAAACCCTCACAACAACCCTTAAGTTAGATGGTATCCTTATTTCGATTAACCGATGAGGAAATTGGGGGTCAGAGAGATGTTAAGCAACTTGTAAGGTCACACGGAATTTAGGAGATAAAGTTGGATTCAAATCCAGTGACTCTGACTCCAGGGTCTGTGTTCCCAACTGCTCGGCTCTTCAACTCTGAGGAAGCTCAAGAAGGCCAAGAAAAGTCTGTGCAGCTGTGTTCTTGCCCTCTGCCTGACAGCAGGAGGCCTGAAGGGCTCTCCCCGCGCAGGGAGAAATCCCATGTCTCATCAGCACCAAGTCTGGCCTCAGATGCAGACGGGCAGCACCCACATAAGCAAGGCCGGGCCTGGGAAAGCCCACCAAGGCGGCATGGAACACAGAAAGGGGGGTGCTGCCTTGGTGCACATGGCCAAGGTGTTGCATGCCCCCCTTTACACTAAATACCAGCCAGAGCATGATCATACATACATTTGATATGTACATTTCTGGAGGAAAACTGCACAGCAACAAGGGAGAGAAACTTGTTCTAGGCCCCACAGCTTCGTCCAAGGCCTGCACGGCAGAACACCCACGGGAGTAAAAGGAAGGCCGCTGTCCATGGTACCCGGAGAGGGAGAAGCTGGTGGCCAAGAGCTGAGGTTATATGGCACCCCGATCAGAGAATCAAGCTCAAAAGGGCCTCAGCACAGCTGACAAAGTTGAAGCACAGGGATGCTAAGACCAAGGTCAAAGATGAAGCACCCGTGGAATTCAGGTGTCTTCTCACGGAGAAATCCTCTGGCTCATGCCCAGAGACTGGACTTCCCATAGTGTGGCTTCTGCTGACCTTCCCAGGTTTGTTTACACCACGCTCAACTTCACTCTCTGGGCTCCAGGTACAGTGGCTTTCTTAGAGTTCCTCCAACATGTCATGTTCCCTTCTGCAGCAGGACCTTTGTACATGCTGGACCAATCTCTTCACACCTCTTTGCCAAGTTAGCTCATACTCTTTCTCTTTTAGATCTCAACTCAATAATCAGTTCCTCAGCCAAAGCCTGCCTTCTTTTATTCCCTAGTCTGTATCAGGCTTTAAAAATGTGCATTCACAGAACTGTATTACTTTTCTTCACAGGACTTATTTTTATTTGGAATTATATGCTCATGAGTGATTATTTGATGAATGCTATTCTGAAAGCAGGAAAATTTGTGTCTGTTCACTTTTGTATTCCCATAGTTTACTGCAAGTACCTGGCACACACTAGGTGCCCAGTGTACAGTTGTTAAGGGCTGTTAAGGGCTGCATCTTTACTTTTACTTGATATGGGTCTCTTTAAAGGTCCCATATTGGACTGGGTAAGAGCCCAGGTCAACTCATTCTTGGTCCTGAGAAGAAACTCAAAGGATCCTAGGTTTGCCATAGTCTTTATAAAGAAGGAACTCCTTTTTGCAGCAATTTTCCTTTATTGAAGTTAGGGCTGCCTCTTGCCCTAGAATATAACTAATCAGGAACTGAGTTATGATTGTCCTGATGAGGTCAACCCATTAAGGCCAAAGTTTGGCCACTTTAAGCCAGAGCCTATTACAGAAGACAGGGACAGACTGGCTATGGATGCAAGGATTCATGACCAGGTACCATGAGGCTAAGCATGACTCACTCTGATCTGGTGCTAAACACAAGGCCCTGGATCTCAGAGATTCTGCAAACATAGGGTACCCAGGGGATAATGAAGAGCATCTTGCAAAGACCACCCAACTGCAGACCCAAAGGAGGAGTCTAGAATTGAGAGGATGACCCATATTACAAATTAAAAGAATAGAATCTACTTTTCTAACATTCAGCTTTTCTAGTTTCCTTGCCCTTTCAATGATAATCATGACTGTTTTAGTTCCTGTTTAGCAAGGACTTAGCCAGGTCCTGCCCTAAGCATGCACGCACACACACACACACACACACACACACTGTGTGTATATACATATATGGATATACATTATATATATAATTTATCCATATATATTAAAATATAAGTGTTTAAAAATATATGAATAATTTACATATATATAAAATACCTTTTACAAAAATTCTCACAATCCTTTTTGACAAAGCTCCTCTCTATGGATCATGAAATAGAGACGTGGATAAATCAAGAAACATGTCAATGCCTGCGCAGCCAGTGAGCGGTAGAGCTGAGTGAGAACTTGGGCTTGTTGGACTCCGAAGCCCGTTTTCTCAACCACAACACCAATGTCACACTGAATACCTGGCACTACAAGTCAGGACATTTTTTTAAAGCCATCAAATGATCACTTGTCTTATTATTTACTTTTCTTTACATATACCTCATAATTTAAGTGGATTTTCAATATCTGTGAAATCAAAGGACTGATATGATAGTTGTATTTTCTACTATTCATTATCATAGGTACATAATCATGAGAACATGAAAGGCCACACAGTGTTCAGAAGCACCTGGCCTGACACCTCAGTGGCGCTCATTCCACACTTTGGGAGCCCCGCACTGTTCTATCTTGAACCATGTTTCCTTGGCCTCCTTAGTTGATAAGAGGTTTTACAGAAATGCTGCTAAACACCCTATATAAACACCTGCCTGGTGGTTGGTGTTTTTCTGAGGCTCTTTTGAAAGGTAGCCATTTCCTAACCCAGAGGTGGCTGCATTTCAGTGAGGAGAAGAAAGGGCCCCAGTTAGCACAGGCTGCTCAGTGCTTTGGGCGGTCTGGTTGAAAAGAACTATATAGACATCAGTTAGCACCATTCTCATGATGACAATTATTATTTTACATATGGCTGCTTTCAGGATGAGTGGCAGAGTCTCATTTGCATGCCAGCATCTGGCAGGCTGTCACACATCTGCAGAATATAACCTAAACTGCACTATTAATATTTCCCCTTTGCATTCTCCCCAAGGCATCTGTCTCCCCAAATGCCTAAAGAAACCTCTTCCCCCCTGAAAGCCTAGAGGCAAAATCCAGAAAACGTGTCACCTAGACGGGGGACAGCAGAAGCTCAGAGTGATAGCAGCTGAGTCCAAGCAGATTTCTGGCTCATGAAATAGATATCAAGGAAGAAAGGGAATCACCACCCACACTCATTCTATTAGCAGCTGCACTTCCAGGCAAAATCTGTAGGCAGGTTCTCCCAGGCTTGGATACTATGTTCAGTCTGCTCTGCAATCAACAGAAGATGCCAGTCACGGTCCTCACCGTCAGTTCTTAGCTTCTGCATAATCACCACCACCCACTTAAGCCTGCATTCCCTGGAAAGTCTTGGGGATCACTGAGCACTCTTTTGTGGTGGAGACTAGCTAGCTATACCAAAATCAGCTGTTTTCTTATGTGCGTGGCTACACTACATTTCCCAGACTGCCTTGCAGTCAGAGGTAGCCATGTGACTCAGTTCTGGCCAATGGAAAGCATGCTATTCTAAGGCCTGGCTCATAGCAACCTCCCATGTGTGGTTTTCCACACCTTCTGCTTTTGCTAACCTGATGCAGATAAGCATGGTGACCTTGGGGAGCTGCAAGATGGAAGGAGCCTGGATCTCTGAATCACGGATTGGAGGGGTTTGCCTGCTTAAGGGGATCATCATTACTGGACTTCACAAACCAAATAATCTTTTATGTGCTTGAGCCAAGATGGGGTATATTTTATATTAGAACATCCAGAGCTTTAAAATAACGAACACACTTGTAAAGTAGAATTTCCGGGTTAGATTTCATGGTCAATTGTCTGTGGGATAGCTCCACTTTGGTGACCTACAGTACTTTAAACTTGACATGGCCAACCAAAATGGCACTTTCTATTTCTCAGAATGTTGTAGGAACTGGGACACAGGCGTGCATCATACACAGTCCCTTCGCTTATAGAATTTACATTTGAATATAGGGAAATCCAAAATATACAACTAAAACCTATTTCAAATAGTGTTAAGAACTATAAAGAAAATAGGAATAGAGGTTCATATGGGCTGCTAGGCAGATAACGAGAGAAAGTGACTCTGAGGAGGTGACATTAGATTGATGTCCGAAGGATGACATGTAGTTAAGCCATGTGAACTCTGGGACTGAGTATTCCAGGAAGAGGGAATAGAAATGCAAGAATGGACATAAGCCCAAGGTCTACCCAGAACCAGAAAGGAGGTTAGTCGGTAGAAGCAGAGGGAACCGAAGAGAGCGGTACGATAGGATATCAAAGAGGCAGGCAGGGCACAGATCATGTAGTACATAGTTCAAGGCAAGAAACTCGCATTTTGTTCTAAGTTTAGTGGGAAGCTACTAGAGTATTTTAAGCAGGGGAGGCATGATATCTGAATTACATGTTGAAAGGTCAACTCTGACTATTAAGGGAACATGTATTACATAGCAGAGAAAGAAAGAATGGAGACAAGACAGATTATTGTAGTTCCACAGGAGAGCAGCGACCTATCCTAGCGCAGGCTGGTAGGAGTGGAGGGAAAGGGAATGAGTTAATTTGAGATGTATGTCGAGGAAGCATTGGCGGTGCTCACGGATAGATTAGGTTGGGGCTGGGAGGCTGCGGAGTGAGAGGAAAGAATCAATATTCACTCCTGGGTCAGTCGCTCAGCTGCTTGGGTGGTGAAACCATTAGCTGACGCTGGGAATTCAAGTGAAGGCTCGTGTGATAGGTAGTGAATGAACGACTGGTCTGCATTACTAAATAGAGGGTCAATATAGTGGGGTGAAAACTGACTCAGACACTCATTTAGCGATGTTCTTGACTGCTCTAAATTTTAGCTAAGTAGGAGATAATAATCCTTACATTATGGGGCTGTAATAGCAAATCTACCCTTAGTTTGCAGGGACTAGAAAGGGGGGCTTGTGGATTGCCAATAGAGTTTGGTTTCTTGATCTGGAAGCTGTTTACACAGGTATTCTCTGCCTGTGAAAACTCACCAGGCTGCACATTTATGACACGCGTACTTTTCAACAGGAGAATCTGTGCATCAAGGTTGCATTGAAACTCAATAAATGGCAGCCATTATTATTTTCACTATTATGATACAATGAAAACAATCTCCTGTGTACCTGTGGTGCATCCAGGTTGTTTATGTATGAATCCTTTAACAAGAGGAAGGAACCCTAACTGAATTCTAGGGTCTTTTTTTATAGTTGATCTGATTTTAATTCATGACACATGAATGCCTCTGTATGAAGAACTGATTCACAGTTTCACTCCAGAGCTAGTCCTGGCCCACTACGTGTAATCAAATACTTCCCTAACTTTGCTAGGATGAAAGACAAAATTCAATGTAATTTAAAAAGGAACAGTTCTCCACGAGTGCCAGGTGTGGCAGTTGTGACTGGCTCCTTTCTGTCCCATTCCCATCCCCACACACCTCCCAAGCCCCCACCGCCATGCCTGCTCACACCAAAACACTCAAGATTCAAGCCAAATGGTCAATGGCTGCAGGGAAAGGATACTAAAACTTTGATTGGTTATTTCAAAGTTCCATAGGTTAATCCTCAGGTCATCAGCTGACATGTAGGTTTCGTAGTCGCTGTTGACTGATATGGAGTTGATGTGGTACGTGTGGGCGTTGGCGAACACCCTTCGCGGGATGGCCTCCACCATCAGGTCCACGGGTCTCAGCACCGGCACCTAGGAGGCGAGGGGAACAGCCGTTGAGAACCGAAGCTCTTTGCGAGGGGAAGCGCGGGCATGCTTACGTCTTTTGTCATCATACACAAAGTCATAGCCACATGCAAGAATCTCTAGGTCAGAGAAGGAGACTGAGAAATCCCATTCCCTTCTGTTCCTTTTAGTTTTACTTGGTTCCCAAAATGCATCACCATCACTTAGCCCTGATGGACAATTTCATCCTTTATAGGTTCTGAACTTTTTTCCAGGCCCCTCTAGGTGGCCTCACCTCAGAGGAACTTAGAACCCACTGCAGGGTCATTAGCTTCCAGAGCTATTCCAAGCTGCTTGCTTGTGTTTTTACATAAGAAAGCTATTTTAAGAAGGAAGTTGTGGGAAAGTTTTAGAAATGTCTAGTTCAGCTTTGATCAAAATGTGTCCTTCATGGCTTTGGAGGTCTACAACCCATCCTGGTTTTGTCCTCAGTACTCAGGGCAATTTGGGAAAACGTAATCACCTGAGATTCTAACAGCCCCAATCCGTCCATTAACATGTAGGGCACCTATTAACATCCTGTCTACCAGGGAAAATACTGGTTTGTACCAAGTGTCCTGTGCAGTGTCACACAGAGCATTGGCTGAGCTGCTGGACTCCAGGCGGATGTTCCTGGGTGGGCACAATTAGCCACTATTGCAAAGGAAACGATGAGGCTGTAATATGGAATTGCCATCTTTGCATGTCAAAAATTGTTAAATCTCAGTCGTTTCATGCAGTTCAGCTTAATACTTTGGAAGGATTCTGGGCTATGTGGACATGACATGGAATCATGGGACAGTGAATCTCGGAAGGGCCATCATCTGTGTGTGTGTGTGTGTGTGTGTGCGTGTGTGTCCACGCTTGCATGTGTGTGCGTGTTGGGGGTGCAGTGGGAAGCCGTGGTGGCTAGGCCCCACCCCCCCTCAGCATTCTTGGTAATATGTCTGGATTCCCAATCATTCCTTGCTTAAGCAACTATTTCTGAAAATAAGGAAAGTCTGAAAACAGCTGGCGTAGCTCCTGCAATCCACGGATGAGGAAATGACCCTGAGAGGCGAGGGCCTTGTCCCTGGTCACCCGCGTAGGGGCTGCCGACCGGCCCAGGTTTCTGCCTCGCACCCAGAGGCCCCTCTTGCTGAATGACAGAACCAGAAGAGACAGACCCAGACCTCTCACTCAGCCTCCCGGGCCAGCCTGGCAGCGAGTGCTGAACACAGACGAGGCAAGTGTGCGTCCTGCCTGCGAATGACAACAGGGCCGGTGCTTGGCCCTCCCCACGGAGGCGGCCTGCGCTGGAGAGTGGTCGTGCCCCTCCTGCAGGCGCCTCCTACTCCTCCCTGACCTTGATTCATTTCAGCTCATCCCCCGGGGCCTAATTCCAGAAAATAAGCAGCCCAGCCTGGCTGGTAAGACACCCAGCACCGCGTTAGAATATTAGCTGGATGACAGCCCCATGCTCGAGAGCAGCCCGGAGCCTCAGCCGCTGGTAAAGCTCACAGAGATCTAGCTCGGCTGTCACATGGGTCGGGTGCGGGGGGGCCCTCTCTCAGCCCATTCAGATCTCTGTTCAGTCACCACCCCCGAGAGGGCTTCTCCTCCTCTGATAACAACGCTCTCCCATTCGCCTTCCTCTCACCCAGCTGACCCAGAACTGAGGAATGCTGATCAATATCCTATGATTTAGCTTGGGAGGTGTTATGATCTCTGTTGCACAGATGAGGAAACTAAGGCCAGAAAGAAGCAATGTGTGTAAAGTCACAGCCAGTACTCGGTCCCCAGGCAGGAATCCAGTCTCAAGTGAGTCTAAGCCCTGGGGAGCCCTGTATTCCAGGTGCTGGAGGAGCCCGCTGGGTGTGAGAAAACACACAGACATGTCAGCCCGGGGGATCCATGCTACGACGCAGGTCAGCAGGCACTGCCCAGGCACTGTGGGCCACACGGGTCCCGCGTCTGCCTGGGGAGGTCAAGGGAGACCTCAGGAAGGAGAGGACGGCTGCCCTGGGCAGGATGCGAAGGGTTTCGGGGAATCCGGCAGGCAGAGGGGCCGGGAGGGGCTGGGAGGAGAGCGGCTAAGGTCCCGTCAGCGGGGCCAGTGTGTGCCAGAGCTCAGAGGGAAGCGAGCAAAGTACACATGTGCAAGTGTGTGACTGGGTGTGTTTCGGGGGGTGGGGAGTCACGATTTAATTTTTCACTCAACAGACACTTAGTAAATCCCTCCTCTACACCAGACATGAAGAAAACCTGAGCTGGGTAGGGGGTAGGGAATGAATGGTGCACTATCTGAGGTGGGTGGTTATGAAGGCCTCTCTCAGGGGACATTTGAGCAGAGCCCTGGACGAAGTGAGGGAGGGAGCCCTGTGGCTCTCTAGGGAAGTGTTCCAGGCAGAGGGGACAGCAACAGCAAGTGCAAAGGCACTGAGGCTGCAGCGTGCTTAGAGTGCAGGAGGAACAGCGAGGGGCCTTTGCGGCTGGAGAGGAGAGGCAGGAAGGAGAGTGGCCGGAGCAGATGCTGGATCAGTGGTCGGGGCTGGATCACAGCTACCGTGAGGATAAGGAAGGTCCAGGCAGGTGCAGGGAGCTGCCTACAACCGCCTCCCCTGCCTGTTAGGAGATCCCCTCTCCCTTCCCGCGCCCCTCCTGTCTCTCCCCACCCTTTTTGCTGTCTTCCTCGCTTGCCTCCTTTCTCATTATCTTCCCTGCCTCTCCTCTTGGAAAATACAAGATCATCTCTCACTCCCCAGAACCCATTTACTAACAAAATGAATGCTGCCGTCACTTGGCTTATTTGGTGACCATGTGGGCGATTCTTCACAATCTCCCGCAGCACCTAACGGATGTCAGGGGTCACAGAGCACCCCCTTTAGAGACACACAGGGAAGCTGGGCAGAATCCTGGAAGCCCCTGGGGACCCCCCCCCCCAACTGCCCTTAAACACATCTGTGAAAATGCACAGCAGGAAGAAGCCAGGGGTGAGGACTCCAGGGCCTCTCAGCTCTGACTTCACAGAGAAAAACAGCAGCTGTGTTTGCAATGCCACCTCCAGGCCCCCAGGAAGTTGCCACAGTCAAGGCAAGACTCTGAAGAGTGAAGAGATGGCCGAATGTGGGCTGGGCCCTGTGGTCTAAAGAGTAGGAAGAAGATGGAAAGATCAGGGGAGCAGAGAGGGATGTTCATTTGGAGAAGGATGTGAACGGATTTCAGCTGTTTGGTAACCTTGGGTCAAACCTGACTGAGTTCAGCAAACACTTGAACATCCTTGGTTGTTCATAAGTACAATCAACATAATTGACATTAGGGGGCCTCTTGAAAAAATTGCTATAAGCTTAAATCTGTGCTTGCTCCATATTTCCTGTCCAACGGATATTCCCTACCACCCTCCCCAAATAATTGAGCTTCCTTCACACCGAGACTGACAGGATGTACCCATGTCTGGGGTAGGAGGGTCCCATGCCATCGGTCAGGAAGTGCAGGGCCACTGCTGGCCATAAAGCTTCAGGAGACATTTACTGAACGTTTACTACATGCCAGGTAGTCACCACACAGAGTGTCCTTATGCGGATAAAATGAGAGTTCCTGTGGCCAGGATTCTCACCTGGCTGTGGTTGACTAGCTCACTGCACACCTGTGGGCACTACATGGCTGTTGACTATAAAAAGGACTCCGCCCAGTGCTCTGTGAGCGACTCGGTGGCACGGCTGCAAGGCTGCAGGAGAGCAGAGCAGAGGCTGGAGTGGTGGCAGCACCGGGGACAGAGACTGAGACGGCTGCAGGTCAGAGAGGCCCAGAGGCAGGGACCCACTTGCTGCCTGCAGACTCGCTCTGAGGGGACGGGATTTTGGTGACTGACACGCCACCTGGAAATAAAGTTGGGTATAATATAACCCTTTCACCCCAAGAACGTTTTGCTGTTAATCTCTTTGGTCACATTGAATCCATAGCGAACTTGCCCGGGGCTGAAACCCATTGGCAAGACACCTTAGGAAGCTTCACATGGTAGACAACACACAAGCACCACCCCACTTTGTTCACAACCAGTCCTTTTGGGAAACTGAAATCATGGCTGCCTGATCTAGAAAAGACACAGATGAGAGCTCTCTCCCTCCTCCTCGGTGCAAGGAAACCCTGACCTCGGGGCTCCAAGGCCACAGATCTGAGGCTTGGTGGAGAAGCTGGGGTGATTATACTACCCCGTAGAGAGGCACTGTAAATGGCCAGGCAGGTGGAGAGGCTAGAAAGTTCCAGATTCCAGCCTCACTCTTTGTGCTGCCTTGTCTTTCCTTGGGCTTCCTGAAGAAACACCCTCTGTGGCCTCCAGTGACAATCGCTGTGGGTTTGGGATAAAGCCAGGAGCCCCAGAGCGCCCCACACCCTTGACTTCCTTCCAAGGAAGAGGGAGTGGGTCATCTTGAAAACAGGGTGGCCACTGGGCCCCCCTGTGAACAGCCCTGTCCCAGAGCTGCACAGGGCACTGGCACGGGGCGGCCACCTTCAGACGGGCATGTGGTGACTTCCCAAGAATTACCTGGAACCGTTTTACAGGAAACTATTTCCATATCTCTAACATCCATATATTTTCCTTTCTAAAATCAAATTGTCTTAGGAGATACATACAACCTTCCCTTTGCAAAAGACAGACATAGAAGATATAATTCATAGCAATGAATGTTGCTAGGGTGTGCTGTCCATGGTGGAACCGCTCCTGGGAGAGACAACTGGGCGATATCTTGAATCAAGGCCCACAAATGTTGCCATCCCCAGCTCAATACACTATGAAGTTCTAATAAAATTTTACTTTTTATGTTTAATTATTACCTGTCATAATTATATTTTATGCTGTTTTGGTCAATTGTGTTCTATTAATAGTTTTAGAGACAATTAAATCCACAAGAGAATTTTAAACACTTACAGTCATACATTCATAGGAAGGAAAATTCAATTTTTTGTTGTAGAAATGATCAAAAAAAGTATTAAATACTTACTTGGGGGAAGTGCAGTGAAAATATAAGTTTAAAGAAGAAAAAGGAACAATATAAAGTTCTGACTTTTAAAGAATTTGTTCACATATTATTTTAATGGATATTGATGGGTACCCGGTTACAATGGTGTTTAAATTCCACTGGATGCATTGGAAAGGTGACATAACAGTTTTATTCTAAGCTGCCTATGTTCAAAATACTCCTGAAATTACATTCTCTGTAATTATTTAACATTATGATGGAAATGCTTAGCTGTCTACTTAAAAATGCTCAGGAAGACACACAACTTCTCAAAATTCTTCTAGGGGGCACACAAACACAACATTTGAAATTGCATCACTGGTGTTAAGAGAATTTTTGGAATGCACACCTGTTCTTGAAGCCTGGGTGGGCCATTCACCAGCCACGTGGCCTTGGGCTTGTGACTTTACCTTTCGTAGTCAGTGTTCCCTCCTGTAAGGTTAGGGAGAGCAACTCTCAGTGGCTTTGTGGAGAAAACTTAGCATAGGGCCTGATGTCCTATCTAACAAACACAGAGAATTTACTCTGTGCCACGGTTGAGTTACCGTCTTTACGCGTGCCGTGTTATTTAATCTTCAAGATGACCATATGAGGTAGGTACTAATATTGTTCACACTTTATAGAAGCGGATCCTAAAGCAAAGGAGGTCATGAAGCTCGCTCAAGGTCATATACAGCTACTCACTCAGTAGTCTGGCTCAAGCCCCTACGGTGGTGATTATGAGAATTCTTACCACTAACTTGCAGTTATAGAAAAACGGTCCATTTTGAGAGACTGCCTAGGGAAGATTTTTGACTTTTTCTTTTGGCCATGGGGTTTAGGCATCCCTCTCTCACCCAGGGAATTCAGGCATGATTACAGAACTTAGCATTGCTTGGGAAAAGTGGCCACTGGTATGATTGGCCACTGGGTAGCAATGAACTTCACTGGAAAAAAAGGCTTTCCTGGTTAGGAGTTTTCCAAGCAGCTTCCGTCCACATTGTCATGAAAACCTTGAACAATACGGTCGTCCATCCAATTAACAGACCAACCTGGGGGGCGGCGTCTGGAATTATGTGTCCCATTATTAAAGGGTAATTCAGTGTAACAAACCAAATCGAGTACGTACAAAGACTGTCAAATAAAATAAACCACTAACAAATTAAATTACTTCCCATTTTCAGTGGTAAGAATGCCAGTCATTTTTCATTTTAAAACATATGCATCTTAATTCCATTTTTTAAGAACGTGAAAAGGAGCATTGAAAGGCCTCCTGCGCCGTCTGTCCGGAGGCTTATTTTCCGCAGGCACACCTCTCCTCCTCCCTGGACACTTTCTCTCAAGAGAATTAATGAAGCGTTAAGCCTCACCCTTGTCAAAAAACCTTGTTTCCTCCATGGATCCGTGGTGGATGGGGTTCAAAAAGCAGAAGCCATAGTTTGGCTCTGGCTGCATAGACACATCAGAACTGTTGTTTGCAGAATGAAGCTGCCACTCAACGGCACCCGGCCAGAAACCCCAGGGAATCCTATCCACATAATATAATTTTTAGATTTCCCTGATCACACCCTTCAACTGCCTCAATATGTCCCTGATTTCTTCTTTTACTGGCTTTGTCATATAGATTGAAATAAACCTAAGAGGAAAACCGCTTTAGACCAAGTCAGGCTTTGTGCTTCAGGTTCATAAATATCTCAGAACTATATTCCTTCATCTGGCAAACATTTATTAAGTGTCAATCACTGCTCTAGGTGGTATGTGTATACAGAGCGAACAAATTAGTTGTGGCACTTAAAGTCTAATAGGGAAGAAAGACATCAAGGTCTCAAGGAAGATAAATTGTCATGAACTGTCACTGATGCTACAAAGAGATGTATATTGTTTTAAGATAGGGAAAAAATAATGTTTCATTAAAAAAATGGGGGCTTTGATTTAGATTGGGGAATTAGACAAATTGTTTTTGAAGGAGTGATAACACCCCTCCCAAAAGCAGGGCCATTAGCATCCTCAATCAATGGTTCTTAACTGGGGGGAATTCTGCCATCTGACAACGTCTGGAGATATTTTTGGCCGTCACAACTGGCAGGCATTGAGAGGGTAGAGGGCAGGGATGATGCTAAATGCCCTATAATGTACAGGACAGCTCCCAGCAACAAAGAATTATCCAGCCCCAAATGTCAACGGTTCTGAGTTTGAGAAGCCTGGCTCCTAAGGAACCCCTTCTGGAACAGAATCTAAATCTAAGGTGGATAAAAGAAACCCAATATTAACTTCCACAATGCAAAAAGTTCCAGTTCATAAAGATGTTCTGGACTAAAAAGCATTTTACATATATGATATGTGAAACATATATATGAAAGACTTATCCCCTATTGACAGCTACAAGAACAATACACAATCCATAAAAACTATCCTGGGAATTAATAAATCTTTTTTAAACCCAATGCATCAAAGATATTTTCATGGCAGACTAATAATTTCATGTTCTCAGTGTCTTTGACTTCTTTTGGCCTCTCTCTGGAAAAGAGGAAAAATATCTTTCCCTCAGAAGATAAACTCACTACCTAATTACCAGCCCATGTAACAGCCTGTAATTCTGCCAGTTTTATCTTATTTTTTTCTCTCAGACACTTCCATTTTCTGCCAACATTGCTATTTCTCCGAGAGTGTTTCCTTGTTCACTGCTTTTCCCATTATTTCCCTTGATGTTTCACACTGTGTAATTCCACAGAAAAAATGGACACATCTTAAAATACCCCAGTAGAGGAAAATTTCAATTAATGCTTATAACCGGGGAAGAGGGTAGGATGGGAAGAGGCAGTGGTTTAACTTTTGGTTAGTTTGGTTAGGATTAATCACAAAAATTGTTTTTTTCTATTTTTCAATTGCTATTGATGAAAGTATTTGTAAAATCTGTCCACACACTTTCTCCTATTAATAATGATTAGGATAAATACCACTGAATCTTGGGTGGCCGAGGATAGACAAGACCTCAGGAAAATCATATTACATTCTGTCACTCTTTACTGCGGAATACATGGAACCATGGAGATAAATATAAATTTGATATTAACTTCAAGAATCTCAGAGTTGGGGGTTACCTTAGAAGTCACTGCACTGAACAGGTGTGGATGTATATAAAATGCATCTCTAAGAACTTGGAAACATGGCCTTTCATAGATATGAACAAAGCTGTACATACACACATAGCTAAACGGCGCCAGTTCTGCTTCCTGCCAACAGATGGTGGTAGTGATTACTAGTGACTCTGATTTAGGAAAAAATGGACTTAACGAATAACCTTTCAGGATTGTTTTCGGGTTCCCACCCCTGGCTGCATGCTACAATCAAATGAAACTTATTAAAAACCGATGCCTGGGTCCCACCAATGATCAATTAAGTCAGAATATCTGGGAATTAGAACCCAGGTACTGGTATTTTGAAACCCCTTTAGATGACTAATATGTACAGTTAAGGCCAAGAACCAAAGAATCTGAGTAGGTAAATGGAAGAAGGGTTTCCATACTACAAGCTCTTTAACAGTGGTTATCCTTTGGAGTATGAGATTATATGAGTTTAAAATTATTTTTTTTAGGTTGGTACTGATCGAGGTTTTTATGTTTACTTTTTTTTAAACAATCTGATTTTTGAAATACATAGGTATAAAGGAAATCACTTATGGAACATAAAAATGACAGGAAAAGGGTTAGTATTCATAATATACAAAGAGTTCCTAAAAATTGATAAGACAACACAATAAAAATATGGGCAAAGGATATGAAAAAGCAAACAGCAAACGACCAAGAAATATGTTTAAATATGTCCAACGTTATTAGTAGTCTAGGAGATGCAAGTTAAGATTTTTACATCTTAATCCTACAGAAGATTCTTAATAATCTTTGAATCTTAACTTATAACAAGTTTATTATATGCCAGTCACTGTTCTAAGTCTTTTATAGCTATTAATTCTTATAATGTTCATTATAATTTTATGAGGTAGGTATTCATATCATACCTCTTTTTGCCAACGAGGGTAACTGGGACACAAAGTGGTTTTGTGTCTTGATTTAAGGTCACACAGCCAGTGCTTGCTGGAGCTCAGAGAGGGACTTGGGCATTCATTCTAGCCAAGAGCGTCCTCACCCTTCACGACTACTCCACATGCCCTTCTCAGTAGTGTTTCTACTTGGATGGGCAAAGATCACAGTGACTGGTGATATCCTATCCTGGAGATGGTTTCAGAAATGAGCGCTTGCTGCACGAGTACAAATGGCAACAAGATTTTCACAAGGTGATCTGGAAGAAACTACTGGAACTAAATAATAGGTATATCTACTAACTGAGCAAATCCTACTTTAATGGAAACTACCCTACAAAGTCAAAACATCTCATTGTAATATTGCATGTTTGAGGATATTTATTGCAGCATTGTTAGTTACAATCGCATTGCAGCAAAATCTGGCAACAACCTGGGTGTCTATCAATAGGGGAATGATTTAATAAATTACAGTATACCCAGAAAGATGAGTTGATCCACAGGGCTGTTTATAGTAGCAGAATAATGTCTACGGTATGACCTCGATTTCGTAGAACCCAAACAAAATCACACCCACCCACTGCTGTTAATATATGCTCTTGAAGGCACAGAGAAGCTATGGGAAGATACACACCAAGCCAGAACAGGAGTTATCTTGAGATGGGGCCACGATGTAGTAATATCTGACATGTTGCTGTAACTCTGCATTCATTAGTTTTGTAATGCAAAAGAAAAGGAAGGGAAGTCCTCACTCTGACGCCCCACCAGGGCAGGGGTCATAGGATTCTGATTCTTCATTCTGCACCGGACTCTTCCTGGGAAAGCTCAAGCAGTTCTGATGAGCACGGCTTCCTCATTCCTATGAGCTTAGCTGGGCTTTCCTGGAACACCCACCTGCTAGTTCCCCGGGCTGACAGCCAATCCACCCCCTTTCTCCACGCAAAAGCACTCCAGGTGTTGAGGGGTGCTCTCAACCATGCCCCTGCCCACTAAATAAACTATACCAAAACCTGGCCTCCACTCTTCATACCGCAGCAATGGCTGGGGCCACTTCACCTCTACCAGGGTTTTGCTTCACTGAACACCGTCCACCAGTTCAGGACGCAGGGGGCCTGGCATTCTTCTGTACAAGACATGTGCTTTCTACTTACATAGCTTAACTCAGAGCGACCTTTGTAAGTAGTCAGCTAAACAGTTGGAATCGCACTGTCAACTCAAATTCCCCAGTCTTTTTTCAGATAATGTCAAGTCAAATCTCTTCTATACAACTGACTGTTTTGAACTTGAATGTGATTTCCTAAAATTTCCTCCCTTTTTAGGATTTATCCCTTTCCCTTAAAAGTGAAATAAATGGGTGGGAAGCAGTCTGAGTGGCTGTGGGAGCTGGCGTAGGACTCTAATGAATATGGATTCTGGATGGCTGTTTTTTTCCTGCATGATGAAGAAGATGGGCCAGAAGATGGGTGACTGAGTCAGGAATATGGGGAAGACAGGGTTCAAAGTCCGGCTGGAGGCTGGGAGGTGCCTTCTATTTTCTGCTCCTCAGCAGAAGACATGAATTTGAAATGAATGATGCTATCAAATAAAATTGTTACATGAAGTGGGTGAGGAAAGAGGTAACTCTGGGGGAGAAGCTCTGTTAGTCCCAAGGAGGGACAGCAGGAACAGGCAAAGAGAAGAGGTGAAGAACTGGGACAGGAAGGAAAAGAAGGGTCCTTGAAGAGCACAGGACTATGGAGAGAAAAAGGATGCCAAGCCTCCAGGAAGAGAAGCAGGGAACGAGAGAAGGAAGGGGGGGCGGGCACGGGCAGGTCATATTCTAGACCGGACTGTTCAGATGTCAAGAACAGAAACCTTCTCAAACTTACTTAAAAAAAAAAAAAAAGCAACAAAATAGGATTCTTGTAGGATAGAAAGACCTTGTAGATTTCAGGACTGGAAATGGAGCATGTGAAATGGAACGGGGTCTTGTCACCCTGTTAGGGGCCTGCGGAGCTAGACTTCGCTTTCTGACTCTCAGGGGCCACCTGGTGTCTTAACCGGCTGCTCTCTGTATGTCTGGCTGGCCCTCTCTCTCTTGACCAGCACAAGTTAACTGTCTGTTTACCAGTCTGAATACAGCCTCCAGGGAGTCCCTCTGGCCCTGACTCCACTGCACTTTGTAACCAGATGCTCGGCACTGTTAGGAAGCTGGTCCTACGAGGCTCCCTTGTTCGCCCAGTTCTGTGTCCCCCCTTCCCGAAGTCCTGCCTCAGCCTGACTGCTCCAGGCAATGGAGCTCTCCCCGCCCTCAGGCCCTGTGTGCACCAGGCCGGTGGAGAATCTGGTGTTTTTAAGAGTCCTAAAGAAAAAGATGAATTCTCTAGCTTCCTTCTTCAAATTGGCACTATTTTGGCAGCCTTCCAACTCATTTCCAACTTGAGTTCCTAGTGTTATAGTTTAGACTTCTAACAGTTTCCTGTTCAAGGAGGGTAAAGAACAACTGGTCACTGCTCCCTGGTTAGAAATTTAGTTGGGTTAAAGGCCACTATTATTGCCTTTCAATCTTCTTCGGGCATTGAACTCATTTCCTTAACTCTCACAATTTTCCCCCACTTCCCTGCCAATCTTGCAGGCTTTGTGGGGCCTTTCCATGGCAATCACATACTTTTTTAGACTAGATTGTTAGACTGTATTAAAATAAGAGTTGAACTGAATAAAATTTGGTGATTCTTCTGAAACAACCTGCTATTTTGGATGACTTATGCCTGGCCTAGTTTTAACTAACACTTCTACCTGACTATTCACTAAGACCCTGGGATCTTCCTCTGTACATTCACTTTGTCTTTCCACATTCTGCCCATTAATGGGTGAATTTTCTCCCCATATGCACTAGCACTTTGTTTTGTTCTTTTAGAACTCTTGGCCCTGGTTTTGTGGAATGTGAGCCTATACAACCGTAGGGAGCAGGGAAAGGGTGCAGGGGTGAAGCCGATATGGCCTTTGAGGCTGATTCATGGGACTATAGACTCCATTAATTTCTTTCTTCCTGAAGAAAGGAATATGTATTGTTTTCAAATAGCCAAAGCAGATGACCACTTTAAAAACCGTAAAGCTCTAGGCTAACAGTTAAAAGGAAGGGAAATTAATCATTCAGAGGGAAAAGAGGACAAATATGCAGGTTACTTAAAATCACTGTAGTTGAACATCAAATTATTCTACCTGGTTTTCACCTAGTTCACAATCTACTGATAACTTAATTTGCCTCTAACCTAGGAATAAAAATTATACACTGAATTGCATCACATATGCAATATGTGCATTCAACTATATATACTTAACATAAAACAGAACAAAGGAAATAAATTTAAATAACACTGACTATTCCAACTGCATTTCCCTCAATGATTGGAGGCCCCCAAGTAAGAAGGAGATGGGGGGAGTGAGTCTGCTCTTCCCTTAGACAGACTGTCTGTGGGGAGCTCATCTCCTAGCATCTTGATATGTTGAATGAGCTCTGAGTTTAAAGAAGTCTATTTTTCACAAACAGCCTTTCACATTTTTGGCATTATATTGTACATTATTGTTTATATTGTGCATATTTACACATACCTATTATTTGAACAGAATTTATAAAAACTATGCACACTATGTCTTATGGGTGATTTAAGGGATTTTTCAAGGATATTTTTGAGCAAATCTGACTCTTGCTTTATGGGAAGCTTTGGAAACTAACCTTAGCAAACTTGTCACTTTACTGAACCCTTTTTCAAACATCTACTATTTCTAAAATGCTTCATAAAAATCCCACGTGGTTGATACTGTTTTACCAATATTATAGATATTTAAAGAACTGAGTCTTGGTGAGGTTAAATGACATAGTAAATCATAAGGTCATTCCGTTAGAATCTGCAGAGGTAGGATTCAAAAACAGTCCGGATTCATGGACTGCACTTTTTCTACTACATCAGGGACTCTAAAATTCATACTTTTTCAGCTCTTCATTGACTTACATTGGGGATCTTCTATCTTCCTTTGTCAAGGTCTACTTGTTGAATGTTATTCTAACACTTAAGAGTTAATATGGCTATTTCTAAGCAGTATTTACTGGGCACTTACTACATACAGGTGCTACTGGTATACTATGGCGATGGAATCATCTTTTTCCAAAGGCAGTTCATGAAGTGAGAAGACCAATAAAGAGCCAAATAATACAAGAAACTCACCAAATAATTTGTGGGCAAGAGCCAATTATAGGACCTTGTAAGTCATGTAAAGATTTTGAAATTCATTCCAAGTGATAAGGAAAACAATCTGAGGTGAGCGACCTGATTTGTATTTTTAAAAGATCATTCTTAGAGCTATGTGGTTATCAGACTGTTGGGAGGGGAGTGAGGGAGCATAGGAAGAACAATTGGGAGGCTTTTTAAAATATGGGAGTGATGAATATAGCTAAGAAATGCACTAGCAGAACTCAGGAAGGAAACGGAAGAGAAAAAAGAACACTTACAAAATAAAAGCCACTTTAAAGCAACAATAGTAAAACCAAGAAAATCTGGAAAGTAGCTATCAACATGGTTTACAGGTGTGAAGAAATGATAAGGAATGAAATGAAAAAGTGCTAAGATATAAAAATCAAAAAGGACATGTTGAAGAGCAGAATGTATATATACATAAAGACAATAAAGAGGATCCAGTGTATGCATATTTGTTGGTTCTGAAGAGCCAAAAGAAGTCAACAGGAAAAAAATGAAATGTTTTAAAAAATTACCTGAAACAAAGACTTAAATCCAGGACTGAAAAGGTTGGAAGGTACAGTATTCCAAGAAAAACTGACAGAAAGGGTCAGAACCAAGCCACACTCTGGTGCAATTATTTTACCTTGAGTATAGAGAAGATTTATGGATTATGAAGAGCTTTAAAAATAAGTCAGATTCAAAAGGTAAAAATAAGGCTGGCTTCTCTCTAGAGTAAATGCAATGTCAGAAACATCACAGCGTCCACAAAGTTATGACAATTTTATATTCTCTCAGGCTGTGATTTGGCACAGAAGCAACAACTTTCTTAAGCAGGCAAAAAAAAAATCAGAAAACACAGTATTTATGAGCTTCTACTAGAATGTAAGCTCCATGGCAGCAGGGTCTGTTTCTACACTGTTGTCCATTTTATCCCCAGGACTCAGGAAATAGAATACTACACGTAATAGACACTCAATAAATGTTTGCTGATTGAATAATTTTCTTATTCAGAGATTCCTAAGCTGGGTTTTCATCAGAACCACCTGGAAGCTCTTGAAGAGAAAGAGAAAATACAACTTGCCCGGCTCCTCTTTGAGATTCACTTAGTTGGTGTGGGAGAGGCTTGGGTACCTTGATTTTTAAAAAGCTCCCCACAAAATTGAGGGGAAGAGACTACTGCTTGTTAAATCTCTGTTCTTTCAGTACCCTCTTGAAAATTTTTTCTTACCTTACCTGTTTTCCCCAGACTATTATTTACTTAGTATTTTCGTTAAATGGATCCACTTTTTTAGTTAACTAAATTAATTTTGATAGGGAACTTTACATCACAGCAACACATAAAAAAACCAGTTTTCTGTGAATTGCCAAAAAACCGGAAGAATGTTATAGAAACGAACATAATGAAAACATTGTTCTTAAGTTCTACCCAAATATGGTTATCTGGAAAGATCTAGAGCTTAAAACCAGCTCTCAGTTTTAAGAAAAATCAAGATTTATAAGTGTTATTGGAGGAGCTAAAACAATACCAACATCAAAATGAGACTCTGGGTTTGAGGTAATCAGAATGACGTAAAAAAGAAATGAGAAGGGAAAATCTTTCCCAGTTACGTGATTCAGTGTTTCTTACAGCCATGTTTTCCACTAAAGGAAACATAGTGGAGACTTTGCAGGACATGGTGCTATTTGAAGGTGACCAAGTGTGGGACTGGGGCGTCCTAGGTGATTAATATATGTTGATTTAGATAGGTAATCTACTTGGAGTCAGGCACAATGCTGGGTCCTGGGACAAGGACAACAAATAAGATCGGCTCTGTCCTTAGGTATTTCACGTGCCTTTTCATAGTTGGGAATTGCCCTGTGGTTCCTCTGATGAGTTACTTGCA
This sequence comes from Manis pentadactyla, assembly GCF_030020395.1. Taxonomy (NCBI): domain Eukaryota; kingdom Metazoa; phylum Chordata; class Mammalia; order Pholidota; family Manidae; genus Manis; species Manis pentadactyla. The sequence continues at coordinate 106,127,932 of NC_080031.1, forward strand.
TAAACAAATAGAGAGCTGGGATCCCTGGCTGGCCACTGGTGGCATCTCCCTGCCACCCATGTGTAGCGAGCGGCAGCTTCCAAACCCAGGGAAGTGTGGGGTTGTGCCTTTTACACTTGTTTCCTATAATTATAATAGCACCCAAAGCTTCTGGAGGGCCTGCTACCTGCCACCTTTAAGTACACATGATTCATCTCATCCAACCTTCACAGCTACCGTATGACGCAGGGACAGTAAGCGAATAGTAAGCGATGATGAGCCTCGTTTCTCGCATGACAGGAGCACCCATCCCAGGGGCACAAAGCTTCCTGCCCGACCAGCTGAGATCCCTGCTGTGGCCCTTCTGCTGTCGTATCACCTGCTACTGCTCTTTAAATCCCATCGCCTTACTGTGGTGTGATCAGGAAAGGAGCCTGTGACTTCCATGGTGGTCTTAACTTTTGGTTCTTAAAGGGGAAAAGACAGAGACTCCAGGCAGGTGCAGACTGGAACTGCTGCACTGAGAATTAAGTTAAATGATGAGCAAAACAAAGGGAGAGAATAAAGAGACGATTTCACTGGAGGTTAAGAGAAAAATAATAATGAGCTCTTTTTTTAAACACAAAAGGAGAATGTGAGTGCTGGAGAAGGAAGCCAGGCTGCTGGAGCTTGGCAGGGGGGATGTACTGATAGACAAGAAGGTGCCAGGAAGAAAGACACAGAGGATGAAAATCATTTGCTGCAGTTTTCACAATGGGAGACATCCAAGGAGGCAGGCGATGTAAATTTCCCAGGGGAAAAAATATTATGAAGTAAGATTCTTGTCTCCAAGTCCTTAAAAGGCAAAGCACTTCTTATTGTTTTTTTTTTCTTAAAGCATCAGTTTTGATACTGAACAAGGATCAGACCATATAGTTGGCCCTTGATACTGACAGATATCTGAAGCTGCTTAGATTATAGAAAACTGGGGCTTAGTATATTCCTAATGATAAAAGTCGGAGAAGACCTAGATTTGCTCAGGAGACAGGCCCAGTGGGTTTCTGTGGATTCCCCCAGAGAGAGGAGGAAGTCCAGAACCGTAGGCAAAGCTTCTCAACAAGGATACTGCTGGAGCAGGGGATGGCTCAAAAGGCAAAGGAAAGTTAAGCAGAGGCTGTCCAGACGTTACTGATGAAAATTACATTACGTATCTCGCCAGGGAAAATCACCAGCATGAACTGAGATGAATAAGGACAGCTCAGGGAAATGGACCCCACACTCTGGTTCAGCATGTAAACAAATGAAGGTGGCAGACTGGGCTCCCTTCCTGTGTAAGCAGTACATGCACCTGTTCACCTGAGAGTGTTCACTTAATAATTTCTCATTAATTTTCAAGTCTTTGAAGGAGACTCAAGACTCTCCCCAATTAGTTATTTTTCCTTTATGAGAACTTTTGTTTAAAATATCTGTTCTAGATATAGTTATAGGTATGCACTTTTTTTGGGTCTTGAATTATAGAAGTTGAGATAACCCCAGTTCTTTGTTATGATACCAAATATAGGGAGGCATTTTCACTTTGTAAGGTTGTGGATTTAGGCAAGCTAAGTTTACAGACTGTTTGGAATTTCAATCTCTCAACATACATGGCACTTGCAAACGCTTCCGCTCATACATTGTTTTTTCCTTCCCCAGAAGGGACCAAGGCCAAAATACCTCATCTGTCTGAGTTACGGCTTTTTTCCTTCTGCTAATCAGTAAGAATTATGCAAAGCACAGTGTTTTTATCAAACAGAAATAGAGAGCAATCTAATTCTACCTTATCGTTTGGCCTGACACATTGCTTTTCCAGAATCTATCTCACCACAGATGCTGGTAAGATGATTTCAACAGACAAGCAGTCCAGTTAAGGTGAAAATTTCTGGAATGTCAATTTTAGTGTCCAATGCTATACTTGAATTTGTATATGTTAAACAGGTTAAAATGAGCTTGTGCTGGAAGAAAAAGAATTTTTTTTCTTGGTGATCAAGACAAAGGAGAAAATATCAAGAGAACTTTTTTGGTGGTTTTTATTTATGGAAAAGTGACCTACTTGGAAGGTTTTTCTTCATTGCTAATAAAAAATAAAGACAGAAGGTCTAACATCTGACAGTGGCTCCTGTGATCCAGGCAGAGAATTCTGCATTTTTGATAACTGATGGTTGGCGGCTGAGGCAGAAAATCTAAAGGAAGATTTGCTGCCATAATCCTGGGTCAAGTTTTAACAACTCTTGGCTATCCTTGCAGAGGCTCCTCCCAGGACGTGTGGCTGCGTTTATTCCTGAGGAGGGAGTTGCTGCTAAGCACGCATTGAGGGGTGGGAAGACACTTACCTCAATTTACACATGGAGACTCAAACTGATGATTTATGTTGCATTATCTCCTTATCTTCACTTACAGAGTTTTAAGAATCATTAATGGAATTTCCTTTAGGCTGGAGATGGGGACATTCACTAAAGAATCTTAAATTTTAGGGTCGATGTGTCTTAGGCAAATAAACTGGCCATATGATCAAGTTTGAAGTTCCTTCCCTCTGACCTGTCTTCACAGAAAGAACTATATGCTTACACCCAAAAGCAGGAACTAGGGTCTACCAGTTCTCTCTCTATTCCGAGTATTTCTGATTCCCACCCTGGATCTAGCCACCCATTACTGCAAGGTTAGTAGTAACAGTCAGATACCGTGCTAGCATTTTTTTCTGGTAACAAGGCCTACGATGTTGGTGCTTTGAATGATAAAACTGATGCTTTAAGAGCTTAAATAAAAGGCTCAAAGCCATACAAAGACAGAGCTGGGATTTGAATCCAGAGCTGTTACTCTAAAGCCTGACAGCCAGTACACCAGGCTCTCTCCCAGAGTGGCTCTGGCTGTGAGCTTTTCTCCCTTACCAGAGGGTAAGTGGAAATAAGCTGGCCTCACATTTCTTCTGGCACTGAGAACATTTTGCTCACACATCCTGAACAAACAGGTCATTATTCTGTTTTAGTTTAAAGTATCCACGTGATTTGCTCCTTCAACTCCCACATCTGGGTCCTGTCTTGACTCATATTTTGGGTTTGTTCATGTAAATATACAGCATTTCTCTCCTAGGTCCTATAGACTTTTAACTGGCAACCAACACATTTTGGACTGTGCTATAATTTTGAAGATATGCTTCCCTTTGAAACACATGAGGGTGGAAGAGAAGCAAGGCTCCTCCATCCTGAGCAGCAGGTCAAACAAACACATGGTTCTCTTTTAACCGAGGTGCCACCAGCCGCAGTCCCTTTCCAAATTTGAGGGACCTGGGCTGACCTCTGTCCATCCTGGAAAGTGAACCAGTTGCTCCCCAATTTTGCTCACTCTGTCTTGAGTAGCCCAGAAGAAGCACAAGACTGTTGCCTGAGGTTTGCTGCACAAGCTCGTGGTTTGCATTTACTCAGGGCTGGGGGCTTCTCCACCTGGAACCTTCCCAGCTCTCATAGCCTGTAACTACTTACTATGTCATAGACTATAGAAGGCAATGCAAATTTGGGCAGGGTCCGGTCAGTTTGAGCTTTTAAATCTTTCTAGAACATTTTCTGGCTTGCTATCCTTCCTCCAATCTTCTGTCAGTGTTACCCTGCTTTCTGCCCCTAGAAATACCGGGACATCCTGGACTGTGGAGCAGCGGGTTAGCCGCAGCTGGCCCCCAGTGACCTCAGAGATTTTGCCCAGTGAATGAGAGAAAGGAAAATGACAACAATAACAATGATCACTATGGCAGTTACACAATAGGGAAATTAGGAACCACATAGAGTGAGTGTAATACCAAGCGAGCTCCGCTCTGGAGGCTGGGAAAGCTTTGGTGGCTGCTCCTGTTAGATTAGTGATAAAAGTTGTGAATAAATGCCACAGAAACAGATCGGCCCTTGCTGGAGCCGGTGGGCATTTGTCTCTGCCGCTCCTCTGGGCATGGGGCTCCGTTCTCTCTGCAGGGAGAGCAGAGCAAATCCTGCTTTGGAGCCAGTAAGAGCTCTTTAATATAGTTCTGCACCGCTAACCAACCTCGGCCGCTTCTCTCTGGCCCAATTCTTGCATGGAAAATCGAGGTCATGATTTATATGTCGTGGGGGGTCCTGACAGGCGCACTCTATCTGGGCCTCCCCCAGCCCCAGGACTAATCGGAAGCTTATCTTTTCCTTTGTGTAATAGAGAGCTGTCAGGTTCTATGACCCTGCCAACAATTCAGTCACTCGTGGGAGGGTTCACTGTGGGGGAGGGGGTGTGCCTTGATACCGGAGGAGGTCCGTGGAGGCCATGCCCTGACATGTATCAGAACAGTGGTGTCAAGGAGCTGGAGGGCAACACAGCCACACTGACCAAACGCCATTTGCCTCCTTAATTTAATATCCACCAGCAGCTTCCTAGGCTGTGCCAACAGCTTTTCTACCTTGGTGTGTATCTTGTCTTGAGTGAGGAACATTTAGCTATCTGAGCAAAGAAGGGCTGGTTTAAAAAACGACCAGGGCAGAGAATAAAGGGCCTGCATTACTCTTGGGAGGAAGAGCCAGTTCCTTGGCAAGGTCTACGATGCCCAGCACGGTCCGGCCATGCCCGTCTGCCTCATCACCCACATCCTGCTGTTACCACACAGCCCCCTGCGCTCGGCACCCCGGCCGCGCCCGCCTCTGGTCAGTGCCCTGGTCTCCCGCGCGGCTCCCCACCTCCTGGACTTTTTCCATGGCATTTCCCGGGTCTGGGATGCCTCTCCTGCCCCTCTCCTCACCCACCTCCTGCTTCAGCTCAGTGATTAACTGCTTAGGGAATTATTCTCTGTACTCCCCGAATGGCTCATCTGCTCTTCCGGGCACCACACATTTCCTCTGCAGCCTCCATGCCAATGTCAGTTTTACCACGGGGGCCTTTCACTCAGGCCCCTGCCAACCAAAGGAGGCCATGAGCTCCACACGCCATTCGTGCTCACCGCTGTAACTCCAGGGTCTGCCCAGTGCCTGGCTTATGGCAGGTACTCAGGAATTACTTGTGGATTCAGGGAAAAAAAGGAGAGCAAGAGACCAAGGTGGTGCCTAGGGTGCTGACTGGTCTGACCACCACGTAGGACAAAGGCACATTTACTCGGGACCGGTGGGACCTTCCTGCGAGCTCATCTACAGAGATGACGTTACTATGGAGGGAATCATGGCAACCACATGCGGCTGTGGCTGTCACTTTTATCTCAATATCTAACCTTACAGCCCCGGAACTCCTCCTGCTCTCCTGTCCAGGTGGGTAATCTTATGTTTCCTCCATAGGATGCTTTTCTCAGATGCTCTTTGAATTTGGAGAGCAAATGACTTTTTTTTTTTAAGTCAAGCTTTCAGAAGTTTCTAAACATCAGCATGCTTGGTATTGAACCTGCAGGGTGATTGGATGACGTCTTCACCTTCTATCTGGACGTCTTGGCATTAAACAGACAATGTCCTCCTCTAATTCAAAGTCGTAGGATTCTCAATCCCTGAAGATAATTAGAGGAGGCGGGATCACGGAGCAGAGAAGGAAACGTCGAGAAACATCTCAGGCAGTGTTTAAATACTCAACAGGACTGCCGAAATGTCGCTCATGGGCACGTGAAATTAACGCTGTTACCATTTTCAGACAAAAGCGCACAGCCCGCCAGCTCCTCCCTGGAGTGCGGCGCCCATGAGGGCAGGAACCACACACGTCTGTCTAGGACTATGTGGGAACTTTATATAATTCTTTTCATAAATGTAGATTAGATAGATGTTAGGTTAAATGAAAGGAAACACTTGTGAATAGTGATGGTTTTTAGATTGGCTAATGGGGTGTTTCTGCTGCGAGAAGTCTCTGGCAGTGGGTGAGGCCTCCACTGGCTCAGAGGGCGACCATTGTGGCCGGGGTGCGGACAGCGCGGGGGCTGACACTGCGGGGTGCGGACAGCGCGGGGGCTGACACTGCGGGGTGCGGACAGCGGGGGGGCTGACACTGTGGGGTGCGGACAGCGCGGGGGCTGACACTGTGGGGTGCGGACAGCGGGGGGGCTGACACTGTGGGGTGCGGACAGCGCGGGGGCTGACACTGTGGGGTGCGGACAGCGGGGGGGCTGACACTGTGGGGTGCGGACAGCGCGGGGGCTGACACTGCGGGGTGCGGACAGCGGGGGGGCTGACACTGTGGGGTGCGGACAGCGCGGGGGCTGACACTGCGGGGTGCGGACAGCGCGGGGGCTGACACTGCGGGGTGCGGACAGCGCGGGGGCTGACACTGTGGGGTGCGGACAGCGGGGGGGCTGACACTGTGGGGTGCGGACAGCGCAGCGGCTGACACTGCGGGGTGCGGACAGCGGGGGGGCTGACACTGTGGGGTGCGGACAGCGCGGGGGCTGACACTGTGGGGTGCGGACAGCGCGGGGGCTGACACTGCGGGGTGCGGACAGCGCGGCGGCTGACACTGCGGGGTGCGGACAGCGCGGCGGCTGACACTGCGGGGTGCGGACAGCGCGGGGGCTGACACTGCGGGGTGCGGACAGCGCGGCGGCTGACACTGCGGGGTGCGGACAGCGCGGCGGCTGACACTGCGGGGTGCGGACAGCGCGGGGGCTGACACTGCGGGGTGCGGACAGCGCGGCGGCTGACACTGCGGGGTGCGGACAGCGCGGGGGCTGACACTGCGGGGTGCGGACAGCGCGGCGGCTGACACTGCGGGGTGCGGACACCCGGGTGTGGGCTCTGGTTCTGCATTTGCTGGGGAGCAACCTTACACAAAGTGCTTCCTCACCGTTTCCTCATCTACAAAGTGACGGTAATAGTTTTAAATTGATGCCATTAAGGTGAATGTCAAACAAAGAAGGATGCAAAATGCCTGATACGGCGTCAGGCGCTAGGAAAATCTCGGTTAATGTTAATGAACTTGAATGTCAGGAGGGGGGCTCGGTTAAGGCGCTTTCACCATCATGCGCTTTTGTGACTCACAGGCAGCAAGGGCAGCACGAAGACTGCAGGACGAACCCCTAGTCCCTTATCTAGTTTTTAGCCAGCATGTCCCACAGTGAGGTCCATAGCCGGACTACTCAAAATAACAAATCCACAAACCGTTTGTTACTGGCCCGTGATGAGATAAGGAGAACAATCTAGAACCAACATATTGGGAAATTGCTTCGTTCATTGAGAAAGTCTTACTATGGAAAATCGAAATGCCAGCTGCACCCTACAGTGGCTCAGGGCTGTGGACGGTTCATACTCCTGCCCAGGCTCCTGCCCTGTTGGAGACTGGCCCGGGGCCAAGGATCATGTTTTGAGGAGAATGTTGTAAAGAAAAGCAATGCTATGAATTGAGAACAGGGTTTTTCATGTTTACGTAACTTTAGTGGAAAATTATGCATGTTGTGTACCTTTCTTGGGGTTTGATATCCTATATTAATATAATAAAGATCCTAAGAAACTCTGTAGCAAATAAATTTGTTTAAACGCATTTAAGCTAGGGTTTCCCATACATTCTTGAGCAAGAAACATTTGTGAGTCTGTATGTTTTTGCTACTACTTTTTACATTTTTCAGTAAAGAACATGATCATCTGATCACAACAAATTACAAGAGTCTGACCCACTTTCCTCCACTCAAATAAATACATCAAACACTTCTCAGGTAGAAAATTCCTTTCCTTCTGTCTCAATCATTCTAAGAAGGCCAGAGAATTAACTTTTCCTGCTGATAACAACCTCCTTTAACATAAAATTACCCTCACAAAATATTTTCCTCCGACCAGTTTCTTATTTTTATGTGCTAAAGGAAAGTATCTTCCTATGCATTAACCACTAAGGAAATATTTTAAGTCTTTTTTTCTGGTAAGGATGGGCATTTCAAATGCTTACATCAACGCCTTGGTTGAGGCCTGGTTTGCATTGTACTAGGATCAAAGTGATTGTGCCCTCTATTGAACATGATTCCAAATCCGTTTGTGTTAATTATTTTCTACAAAAACCTTCCGTATAATGAGCAGGGGCCCTAGAATTCCTCCTGTGGTTTCAAATTAGTTCTTTGTATAACCTGATAGCAAAAGGGATATAGGCACATATTTTTGATCTCTGGTTAAGTCTAATTTAAAAACAAACACAAATCAGTTCTAGGCTTTTGTTAACATTCTAAGGTTTCCTGAACAATGCGCTGCTTGGCCACCGCCTGCTATGCTGTGCCTGCAGACACACCTACATGTGAGCACGTAGCTTCAGAGGCTGGAACTCACACCTCTCACTCCAGCAACTGGGAGCTCACATTTCAGAGCTGGGACCTGGTCTGGGGACAATGTCTTTCTCATTACACTCATAATTCAGGTAATTCCATCTGAAAGATTCAGAAAACGGAGGTACTTCTCCCCCTTGAATCATCTAGCTATGCCTGGAATTCCACTTTAAAGGTACCCAGAGAGCCCGTTAAAGAAAAGACAGGGAAAACCATACTAATTTCTTCTCGAGAAACATTCATCTAGGTCAGACAAGATCCTTGCTCGCAAAGCCTGGAAAAGTCCAGCAGCCTGGTCACGTCAACCTCCCCACATTTCTGGAAACCATTCCATTTAACGACCATGGTCAGGAAAAGAGAATGGATCATGGTGTAGAATACTGTCCTGTTTCCTGGCCAGGGAATCGCACAATAAATTGTATTAGAGGCCGTGGAAATGTCGAGATTTTCTTCTCTAACAGGATTCTTTTCTTTTTCTGATACTAGTGGATTTCTTAGCTCCCCACTGTTGTAGACTGTACATACAGGGAGCATCACTGACTGGTTCCTCTCACTTTCAAGAAGCCATGGGTGCCTTCCAAGGGGGATGGAAGCAAGGGACAAAGAGCACTTGATCTTAACCCAGGTATAGGATTCACCTTATATTTACATTTATGCTGGATCTGATCACTACATGGTAAATGCAGCATCACAAAGGCAGCTTTGAGATGAAAGAAAATATTTTGTTGTCAGTGATCACAATCTGAATCCAAGGCAGCTGTGGAGAGCTGGGACAGACACACACTCAAGATAAAGCACAACGATTGCTGGTCCCCGAATATAATACTGCTTTCAACCTTTTAAATATATTCACCAGACATGCCCCAAACTCCTGGTATTCAGGTGAAAGACAAGGTGGCGAAAGAGAGGAGAAAGGTAATAACATACGCCGAGCACATAAGGCGTCGCACTAGGTACTATGTTACTCTATTTTAGTACCATAACCTCCGTGGGAAGAACGTGCGAGGATGTCCACTCGACAGATGATGGCTGAGATATGGTCAGAACCCTAGCCCTCTGGAGACAGACCTAATCTGGTTGAAAACATGACTCTGCCCCTATGGCCGGTGGATCTATGGCCATTGGGCGAATTGTTTCAGCTTTCTGAATCAAATGTCCTCATCTGTAAAATGGGTATAATGATGGTATTTATTTTATAGGGCTGCCGCCAGGCTGCAAAGAAATAAAGCTTATAATGTGCTTAACAAAAGACCCAGCACACAGTATGCATTTAATTCATGCCTGCAATGTTGTTACTGTTGCAGGACACTGGTCATGAGGCGGGCATCCCCCTGACTTGACCAAGAGTAAGAGGAGAGAAGAACTTGGGTTATAAAGAGCTGAATGGCTCATACACAACCTAAACCAGACTGGCTTGCAGAAGCTCACTCTGAATCACATCACTCGCTTGTGTTGAGAAAACCAGTTTGCTAAGAATGTTGCCCTCAGATGATTCTATATAGAACCTTGAGGCAGGAGGAGGGAAGGGGGTCAAGCGGGAACTTACAGAGGGAAATCAGAGCACCTGTACTTGGCACTGGACCTCGGAGGTCACAGCAGAGAAATATGCGCAGATTCCAAGGCCCGGCTCCTGGAGGTTCTGAGCCACTCAGCTGGGGATGATTTAAGACATTTCCAGTCTGACGGCCACCCAGGTGTGGGGAGCCGTGACCTCATCCACGCAGCCGTCCTGCTCTGCCTCCCCCACAGACCAAACGGAAACCCACCCGTGCCTAAGCACCAGCAGCTCCCAAGCCTCCTTGACAGCTTGGTCCCTAGTCCCTGCTGACTTGTGTTCGGTCTCCACTGGATTCCCAGATGAGCATACCAGGCATTCCATTTTCCTACAAGAGGCAGGACAGTCAAGACAAGAATTTGCTTCCAAGCACTGCCGTTACTGGCTGTTTGACCTCACATCGCTTAGCCTCTCTGGCTTTAGGTCATAACAAGGTCAGTGTACTGGGAGGTATGCTTCCCCCACCTCTAAAATGAGGTTTATGTCAGTACCTCCACTTAGGTTTATCTTGAAGATAAAATTAGCCGATATACGCAAAGTGTCCCTGGGACACAGTAAATGCTCCATGAATGTTTGCTGCCTTATTATTATTCCCACTGAATTCGTTCCTTTGCCCAACATTGAACATAACATCGTCCCACTGAACGCTAGCCGAAGGACAGGACAGGGGCATCCGCAACCCTCGTCCCTCAAGGCAGAACACGTCAGACACAGAAGCTCGTCAGCGAGGGCAGCGCTTTCGGATCCCATAACGGAAACCCCATGACACAGACAGATACAATCAGATAATGATGGCAATCAATAACGATAACAGAAATTATTATTTATTTTCATAAACACAGAGTCTGTGCATCCTGCTGAGTTACACACATCACATGCCAACATCCACTTTCGGGGCAGTCAATCAGTGGGTGATCTCAATATCCACCCGCGGAGGCAGAGGGGGGAGGCGGGGAGCGAAGGCTGAGAAACCACCCACAGCGGAGGGACACATTCCCAGAGTGAATCTAATCCAGGGGGTCGTCCGGGTGCCACTGCGAGCCTGTGAATACGGAACAGGCTTGAGTGATCTTTCACAGCAGTAGCTAAACCTTTCGTTATTATTTGAAACAAATAGAAGCAAAGGAAAGATGAAGCTGTAAAAGGACTGGGTATGAAGCCCTCAGAGCAGCAATAAATCATAAAATGAAGTCTAGAAAAATTAAAAATGGGCAGAGAAAGGCTTTATCTGTGTCCTAAGAGGCTTGGGTTATCAAAGCATAAACCCAAATTAAAACCTGGGGCAGTGATGGCTGATCCTGCCTCAAGAAGTGATTTGCCCTGAAACTGGCCTGGGTCCCCCTCACCCTGGTGTGAATATCACCACATGGTCACCACAGGGGCAGCAAGAAAGCGTAAAGGCTGTGGCTGGATGGAAAGTGCTTGATTCTCAGTCCTGCCTCTCAGAGCCTCAGTTCGCCCCTTGCATAGTGACAATAATCACATCCAAACCACCTGCAAGAGAAATAACACTTCACGTTTTACTGGCCTCCTAGGATCCTCAGGGGCATCAAATGAGACCCCAACACAAAAGACCTGCCACCATCCAACAGGCACCTCAAAAACTCCTTCCTGATTGTGCGTCTCTTCCCTGTGTTCTTCCTCTAAAGAGCCATGGCCGTCTTCTGCGCTTGTCTCAGGATGCTTCCCCTATCCGGTGTTTCTCACAGAGTGGCCCAGGGACCCCCTGCATCAGAAGCTCCTCAGGGTTTCCAGGAGGGGTCTTGTCAAAGATGTAATTTGACCTTCTAGAGCAGACTTCATAGTGATGAGGCCAGTAACCGTGCTCTGAAGAGCACCCCAGGTGACCATGAGACACGCCACTTAAATTAATTCCATGTTACAGCCAATTGCAGATTGTCCCCTTTGCCCCATGAGGACAGGGAGTGTTCTTCACTCATCTTTGTAAGACCCACTTTGTAGTATGTACTTAGCTCAGGGCCTGGAGCATAGCAGGCACTCAGTAAATGGGATAGAAGCACATATTGAAAAGTTCTGTGTGTCAGATGCTATCATCCTCACTGTTGTCTAGGCAGGGACATGTAGTAAACAGTCCTGCATGAAGGTGACGGGCAGGAGCTCTGGGATCAGAGAGACCTGGGCTCTGTTACTGGCTTTGCCACTTATTATCTGTGAGAACTTAACCCAGCGCTTACCTCCCTGAGCTTCTGTTTGCATATCTGTAAAATGGGCATGATGCCTAAGTCATGGGACTGTGGTAAGGAAAGAACTGTAAAATGTTCATAAAGCTGCCCAGCCCAGAGCCCATCACTAGGAAGAGCTGATAAATGCAAGTGCTATTATTAGTAAACTCAAACCAGTGGTCTAATTGGTTCTCTAGAACATAGGTCAGGTAGTTAATTTAGTTGCTTCACTAAAAGGATTACTTTCTGGAAAACAGCTAGTCTGTTTAAGTCAACCTGCTTAATCCCATGACCGGTTAGCAGTAATCCGCAAGATGCCCCCTGCAGACTTGAAGCTGGGAAACCCCATGTCCACTTCTCATGGTGTCTTAGATCATGGTTGGGGACTGGGGCAGTGACCATTCGCCACCAGTGGAACTTGCACATATCAGGGTCATTCTGAGAGGAAAAATATTAGTCCAGCAAAGTCACAAGAAATGTATGTGTCCTGCGCTAGAGGAAGACAGAGGCGTTAGGCAGTGGAAGGCATGTGTCTGAAATGTGATGTAATTTAATCTGCTCTGTAAAGACCAGCGCATCCACTGTGAGCTCCCATCCTGTTGTAGAAGGGCCTCTGCAGCCCTCTCCCCTCGCCCTCCCCGACCCCAGATCCAGCTCACACATTAAGGACGCTTTGCCAAATAATTCTGAGAGGCCCAAATAAGGAAATATCCTGCTCTGCAATCATGAACTAATATTTTTTTAGATATCAGAAGCTGCAGGGAATCATGATGAAGAACATCAGTGTCAGCCTCCCATGGACTGGGTTTGAGTCCTAGCTCTGCCATCTTCTAGCCGTGAGATCCGGGGTGAACTCTGTGCTTACTCCAAGACTCAGTTTCCACTTCTGTGCCCTCCAGTCGTTTGACAAAGACATGCGCTACCACGCATTCTTTTAGCTGCTGGGGCTACGGGAGAGAGCACGCCATTGTTCCTGCTTCTGCGGAGCTTACATTTAGCAGAGGTGGACAGGAGGCAGACAATGGCATAGCATATACCCAGCGAAGATAAAAACCAAGAAAACAGGGCAGGGTAAGGACACCCAGAGTGAACGGGAAATGGGAGGGTGCTGTTTCCCTCTGGGTATTCTAGGTGAGCTGCTCTGAGGGCGTAAAGCTTTAGATGATCCAGAGAGAGTGACAGCAACTATGAGGGGGTGATACTGTCAGGACGAAATGATACATGGGTATAGAATCCAGCACCTGGCTTTCAGTAAATGTGGCTTACTATATTAGCTGTAAGGAATGTTTGGATAAAATACATTAGAAAACTTGAGTTCAGTGCATTCCCTTCATTTGTGGGGAGGTGATGGTCAGTCACAGTTGGGAGCTCACACCTTCTGGACTCTGTGTATATAACTAGTTAACAAGTGAATTTCAAGCGGGCCTAGGTTCCTGGCGCTGCCCGTCAACCCCAGAGAGGGGATAGTAGTCCAGGCTCACCCGGGGGAGAAGCACCCAAAGCGTGCCTCCTCGCCACCCAGCCCGTCCAGGCTGACTGAGGTCCCTCAACCGTGAGGGCCTGCTGCCTGGCAAGGGCTCGGAGGGTCTCTTACCTCTGGGTATCAGGGGTTAGGAAAGGGGCATGAGGATCTTGCCAAGTAGGACTACGTAAGACCTCGGAGTTTTAGTTTCTCCAAGCTGGGGTTGGGATCTGGAAACTCAACATGTGTGAATGTGGGGGGGAGGGAGAAAGAGAGACGCCCTGACCTGGAATAATGGCACTGATTACTGAGAAAACCATTTCAAATGCCCGAATGTGTGTGTCCAGCGTAAGAGCCACAGCGGCAGAGCTTCAGTCCCCGCCCAGGAATGACAAGCTGACAGGCAGTGGGCGGGTCACTGTCCCCCTCTGAGCCCGCAACAGGTTCACGGGCGCAGGTCCCACAGTGAAGTGGGTCGGGCTTTGATTCACTGTCCTGCGTGACCTTGGGCCTATCACTCAACCTTTCTGAGCCTCCTCAAAACACGGACGGGAGCTATGCCTCACGAGGTGGCTAATGCCGACTGCATGCGCAGCCTGGTGCACGGGATACGGTAAATGCTCGACAAACACTAGGTGCCGGCATTTCCACCTGCCCAATACCTGTCCTGCCTTCCCCACTGGCTGTTCTGAAGATGAATCAAGGGACTAGTTAAGACACACTTGTGATATAAACGGCATTTTATAGCTATAAGGTATTATTATGGAATTATCATCATGCTTATTGCTTTGAATACTATGATACTGAGCAGGAGATAGGTTTCACAGAAGTGCTTCTCATTGCATCTCTGAGTTCTTAGGGATGGTATTTGAAAGGCTATCTTCCATGAAAACAGGGAAAAAAGTAGCTGCATTCTTGCTTTGAAAAACGGAGCCTCCCAGCACTGAAAAACAAAAGGTTCATTACTCAGGGAGGATTAATTAGCTGTCAGGTATTATTAAACATCCTCTCTCTCAAGATCCACACAGAACTGAAGACTATGAAAGTGAACAAGAGGCAATCACAGCACAGAGAGGGGAGAAAAAGCCACAATTGCTGGCAGTGCACATTTCAGGAGCACAGCACGTTAGTAAATTAGTCTGATTAATATGACGTCAGCTCCTCGTCTGCTTGGATCATTGCTCTGAATCTATGGGCGTCTGGGTTGCCTGGTGGTGTCTTCTACCACTGGGATCAAGAAGGAAAGGAGACTGGCCTTTGCAGTGTTTGCATCAAAAGAAAATTGGAATGTTGGTGTTTACACTCTAACGCAGGATACCTGGAGGCCTAGGAGGGTAAACGGGGTGAAATCGGAACGCAGCCGTTACATATTACAGCAAATGTGCCTCCCAAGTCGGTACAGTAACTGTTGACGCGACTGAGAAGCCGCAGAGGAGCCCCGGAGATGATGGGGTCCCGCAAGCATGGACCCCCTGTCTCAGCCACCAGGGCCTTGTGTTAAAGACGCAGATTCCTCTGACCTGCCCAGCTCGCTGAAGAGAAGCACTGGGGCTGGGGCCCGGGAATCTGCATCTGTAATGAGCACCCGCCGCTGCAGACTACTGGCTGACTTTGTCCAGTCCTCTGCTGGGCAGCTTGGAAACTGAGCTTGGAGAGAAGAAATACAATTCGTGGGTCCAGGGTCACACAGCTGGTCAATAAGAAAGCAAGAACTAGAACGGGGGTTCTCTAACTGCTAGGAATAGCTCAGAGCGTCCTTCCGTGCTGGATGCGTGCAAAGTCCCGTTCATGGCTGTCTTACCTCGGGGAGAATCTCTGCTCTAGTGAAGACTTACATACAGGCCTTCTCTCCTCTTCGTCAGGGAGAGGGCATCTCTAAGGGGCTGAACGCAGGCGTATGAAACCCCATAGGACGCCATGGGCAGCAGGAACCCATAGCGAGGACGGCAGATGGCATCCGAGAAATCCCACCCGCAGAGTAAACACGGCAAGGTGACACCTGAGCAGAAGCTCATGCTGAAACCTCCCCGGTGCCCCCTGCCCCGCCCACTTCCCCCGTAGGGCTGCCGAGTTCTGCAGGGCGGGAGACTGTCTTACGCCTTCTGTGGAGCCGGCATGGTGCTCACCACTCGTTGATATCAGCGAATCGTTTGTAGAGTGAATACAACAGTATAAAAAGTGTATGAAAAAAGAAGATATGAGTTTCCTCATGTCTATGGGCTTCCTAGCAGTAGGGGGTAGTGACAGCCCCGATGGTAACGATGGCGATGATGACGGTGATATTAACCAGCAGCAGGGGACTGACATTAGGGAAGGCTTTCTGTGAGCGAGACGCTTCCAGAGGCTCAGCCCCCTGCCCCGTGCCACACAGCACTGAGTCCCCACAGCAGCCCCCGGGGGGAGCAACTCCATCCTTGTCGTGCAGATGTGACACTGCAGGCAAAGGGGTCTAAGCACTATGGTCCAAGGTCACCAGCCAGAAAGTGGTTGGGGCAGAGTCCTAGCCCAGGACACACAGGCTTCGTGTTCATACTGTGCCCTGCTCTACCTCCGGTCCCCAAAACCTCTGAGCATTTAGAGTATCGACCAGCCTGAAAAGGCAGACAAGCATGGCAGCTGTTTGGGCTGCAGGCCCAGGCTGAGGAGAGGAAACAGAGCGGCCAGCGTGTGCTGGTCAGGCGCTCAAGAGAGACCAGGCCCCGCTGGTGCCAGGCGGATGCGCGACGGCCAGCACCGCGGCCGGCAGAGAGTCTGTGCTCAAAACACATCCGCTCAATAAACAGATGAACAAATGAGCGGGTGAACTAATGTGAGCTAATCAGGCACGCAATGATCGGCCACTTCCCAGACCCGCCTCTAAACCCAGGGCCACAGTTTGTTTTGGCTGCAGGTACTTCACTGTCTCCCTACTCAGTTCTGGTCTTGGGGAGAGCAGCTGGTATCTGAAAGCACGTATTCCACCCAATTTTGGAAGTCCGAACATGTGCCTACTTCATCACCCACACTGAACACATCCAAAACTGAACTCATCGCCCAGTCCTGAACCGATTTATTATACATGTGAAGAGCTTCCCCTTAAAAGTCTGCTTTTAGAAATCCACGTGTAATACCCCTGTCTTGATCTCCCAGAACCAAACATGATTTCTCCCTCCTAGGATCAAACTGCGACTCTCTGATTCTCGGGCCTTAATCTTACTCCATTTGGTGTCGTGATCATTTGCATACTGGCCTTACAAAACCCCCGGTCCTTCCCAGAGTGCATCTCTGTAGGGCACGAGGGAAGCTACTCAGACCGACAGCAGAGGCTGCTTACGGAGCAGGGGCCACGGACTAAAGCTTCCCGTCCTCACTGCGTTTTACCCTCCTAAGCCCACGAGCAGCAGATGTTAGGTTCACTGCTTTGTAGGTGGAGAAACTAAAACTGACTCGCGTGACTCAAGTTCAAGAAGGTTACGTGACTGTGAGATTCTGTCAAGTGGCAGAACTTAAACCCAGGCCTGTTCGAGTCAGGAGTTCATGTCCTGAATCACAGGATTGCAACTCTCCGTCTGGGTCGTCCCGTTCAAGTTTGCGCACAGAAAATGCTCAAGACACCTTAGATAATGTGAACGGACAGAGGCTAAGAACATAGAAAGGTGGGGCATGTCCTCAGGGACTAAAGGAAGCTCCCAGACGTGCGGTCACCGGAGCTTGGCACCTGCCCCACTACTCCACCTGCCGGCAGGGACTCAGGTGGGCCCCTCCCTGCCCCGTCCCTCTCGCGCACACGTCACGGTGGTGCCCTGCGGCAGCGGCCAGCACCTGGCAGACCAGGAGCCCTTCTCCTGACCCGAGGGGCCGAGGGAGCTGAAAGACGGGTGCAAATAGCCAGTGGGCCTACCCGCAAGGTTGTGATGGTGGCAGGATCCCGCAGCCGGCCCTCCTCATCTTTCAGATTGTAGCCTTCTGGCCTCTTATCACGCTCGCTGACCTTCCACATCTTCACAGTCTTATCTGTGGACAACCAGAGCAAATCAAAATCACGGTGAGAGGAAGCTTGTGAAAGAGAATTCTGTGGGTGGGGGGCAAGCAGGGGGGAGGCAGGGGCGACGAAGGAAGGGCCTGCAGCAGAAGCGGCTCGCGGGAGGGACCTCGGTGCGTGACCCTCACGTCATTTGAAGGCAGAGCTCACGTTTCAGAACAAAAACACACATTGTGCAGAGACAAGCAGCTTCCCTAACAATGGGCTATACAACCTGCAGCTTATACGTTAATTGGGTTCATTCCATAAAAGTACTTCTTGAACATTGAATGACAAGAGTAGCCATGTGTGTAGAATGACTTATGCCAGCACTTTGTGTGGAGAATTAACTTAACCCTCACAATAACCCTGAGCGGTAGCTACTACTGTTACCCCCGTTTTAGGGCCCCACCTCACTAACCTCTGTCCTTCCCATGACCTGCACCCCTGTCCACCCCACTCCCTGCCACTCCCGGTGCCCCTATGGTTCCTCGTACGCATCGACCCACTGCTGCCTCAGGGCCTTAGCACTAGCTGTACTTTCTGCCAGGAAAGCCCTTTCCCCTTTACTTCTCATGATTTGTTCTTTTGTTTTGCTCTCCACCAGCCTATATCAAAATGTTGTCCTCCCCAACCTATGACCCCTTCTGCTTCATTTTTCTCCCATAGCACTACCCACTAACTGAGGACTTATAATTTATTAAGTCTCTGTTACTAGACTCCAAATCACTGGAGGAAGGGGTTCTGTCTTGTCCATCACTATACCTCCAGTGCCTATAACAGTGTATGGGACATAATAGATGTTCAATAAATATTAGTTGAATGGATAAATTAAGCTCTCTATACAATGCATACTGTTAGCTATAGTTAGGGAAGTAAAATGGTAAGGAGACCCATCAAAATGCTTCTTTCCCCTTGCGGTCTCTTTCAAGTCCCCAGCTAGAAACAGCCTTTCTTGTCTTTGTACTGTCCCAGCACTGAACACCACTTGCTGACACCTGTCATTCTCTACAGTAATAAAATGGGTGCAAGGTGCAATGCCGACAGGGGCAGGCGGGCCAGAGGAGGGAGGGGAAGGGGCTGGGAGCCCCGCAGTCAGGGGGTTGCACGCCCCACCTGCACGCTTGCAATTCCATTTTTTAAGGACACATGTCCGGGCCAAACAGATCATGTCTGTGGGCCACATGCCTACGTAGGCATTCCTTATCAGGTCCTGCTTTCATTAGCTGTACTTGTTCTAACTTCTCGTCTGGAAGGCAGGGGCTCGGTTCCCTTCCTGGTATCTTCCTCTGTGTCTGCAGGCTTTGGAACCAGACAACCTTGCACCCCCTCCCCACTCCCACTCTAGCCAGCCACCCGGTCAAGTAGTGGGATTCCCATGCACTGGGCTCCTAACTGGTATTCTTGAGGGACGAACAGACGGAAGCTCCAGATTTAGCAGGAAAAAAAGTACAGAATGCCCAGTTACATTTGAACTTCAGAGAAAACAGTGAATGATTCCTTAGTGTACATACGTCCCAAATATTCCAACCTTACAAATAAAGATTCTTAACTTCTCCCTGCCTCAGTTTCTTTATTTATAAATTGGGAAAAACAGCATCTTCCTCATGGAGTTCTTAGGAGGATTAAACGCTGCGTGTGGAGTATTTAACTCAGTGTTGGGCTTCTAATGATGGTTCACCAGTGACTGCTCTTGTTAGAATTAGCAAACGGGGTGACCATTGTGCAATACTAACACGTTGCTTAGACGTGTTAGCTTCATTCCGTGATGATGCCGGCACACCCTATTTCCTCTCTGTCAGGGGAGAAAAGCCACCTTTCTCTTTTGCCCCCTCCCTCTCTCCCCCGCTGAATACCTTGTCCTTAGAGGTCAGAAACGTACCACGTTGTGAAGTGGGCTTTTGCCAACAATTTGGCCACTTTAAGAGATGAATGCCTCTATTTCCTAGTATTTGGAGATCCCTCAGGCTGGTCATGTCTGCTGGCACGCCTGGCAAGGCTGCCAAGGGGAAGGTCTGTACACGCTCAGCCGTGCCCCCCCACCCCCAGCTGGGCCCGGGCCAGAAGCCTTTCCCAGACATCAGGTCGAATTTAGAACTTTGGTTGACACCCTTCTGGCCCTACCCTCTATGGCTCTCCTGCTACACAGTAAGTGCTTTTTAGGGTGAGAAAATGAAACATGGGCCATGTTTATACAGTCACTAGGTTAGCTAATGACCAGCTGTGACTTCGAAGAACCCAAATTAATGAATTTTAACACCAAATATTTTCTATGGCTTGGCTTAGAATGCATCCCAGCCCACTTGCAAGGCAATTTTTCTATTTTTCTTTTTATGAATGATAAACTGTTAATACAGAGGAAGAGAAAAACCACAGGTAAAACATAAAGAATAAAAATCACCTATAAATTCCTCCAGTCAGAGACAGTCATTGTTAATATTTTGCAAAGATCCTTTGTAGTATTTTTCTATGCATTTCTTTGGGGAGAGGTACAAACCTGTACTAATGTTGCCTATATAGGTTTTAGTATTTTCTCATTTTATTTCCTTTTATCATACAAGTGGTAAATGTAACCGTAGAAAATGTATAAAAATAAAAAAATGAAATCTCCCTGAATTCCACTAGAAATCATTACTGTGAAATTTTTGTGTATCTTTTCATTATATCTGTGTGTGAAATTATATAATTGATGTAACATGCTATATGCAGTTTATGATGTTTTCCAAATCATATCTACCTATACTGACATCTATTCCTATAAATATATCATTTATAATAGTGAGAATATCCTAATAATTAAAGATCTAACAATGGGATATTTATTAGTAAACTATACAAGAATTATATAAGGGGATACTATGCAGTCACTGAGAATGTTATGGTATTTTAGAAGACTGTTTTACAGTTAGGAAGATATTCCTGATATTAAGTATTGTATTATTAAATAAAAAGTCTGGCTATAAAACAGTTTATGGAATATGCATTTTTGTTAAGAAACAAGCATTTATCTATGCTTCTTTGCTCTTTTCTTTAAAATACATTAAAAGTGGTTCTCTCTCCATGGGAGCACTTTTATTATTTTCATTTTGTTTCTCTGTATTTTCTACATTTTTTACAACGTCTACTTTCACAGCAAGAAAAACAGCTCAAGTAAACCTGCCCTTCTCATCCTAGGTATTAAGGTAGACATAGCCAGGAAAGCAATGTGCTTTCATCTGGCAAATAATTTCAAGGTCTAGATTCCCAAATGAATGTTGGTTTTATTTTTCATTAAAAATTGTAAAGTTGGAAATCTATTCTAGCAGAAAGTAAAAATTGTACCCAGCTATAATGAGATAAGTGCCATTTTTTTTTAAAAAAAGATAATTGATGGTGAATTCAATCCAATTCCCCATGGCTGGGTTGCCTGGAGTCATTCTTGAGTCTATTATCACACAATTTTTCTTGACTCACTATCTTGAAGCTTTGTGGATAAAAAAGTCCACGGAATGTGTGGGTGTTACTCTGAGTAATGGCTTTTTCTTCCTTTTCGCTGGCCCTCTGAGTAGTTTATCATTACTTGTGGCAGCTTTTAAACACAATCTTATCATACATCTTCATTTTCTCTTTTGTACGGCAATTCCAATTGTCTTCCATTAATTTTTGTGTGTTAACCTATTTGGCTTAAGGGGAATTCTCAACCTCAATATTAGTATAAAAAGGAAAATCACATAAGAGCATGGGAATTTTTCTTATAAGACTCATTTTGAGATGCTGTTGGCATATGAAATAGCATCCCAAATGGGAAGATAATATCCTTGTTAATCAAAATACTATTTAAAAACTCAATTAACAGAGCATTATGCTATATAATTTATCTTCATTGCATTGCACTGATTTCTCTCCCATCCCCCCCACAAAGTAGTTAATAAGTCTCTGAATTTCATTGTAATAATCAATAGGCTAAATTTCATAACATAAAGTAAGCTAGCTATAGAAGATGAAATCGGATGCTTTTTCTCCGCCTGGAGTAATTAAGTAAAAATCATCAGAAAGA
The DNA here is from genome assembly GCF_030020395.1 of Manis pentadactyla. NCBI lineage: Eukaryota > Metazoa > Chordata > Mammalia > Pholidota > Manidae > Manis > Manis pentadactyla. The sequence goes on from NC_080031.1 coordinate 106,149,377, forward strand.
AGTCTCTCTCACTCTAAGCAGTGTTGAATGAGCAGAGCTTCTGAGTGAAACTTGAACAGCAAAACTGAACTGAAACGAATTCGTGCGGCTTGGTTTCCAAGAAACCAGGGTCTAACAAGGTAAACAGAACAATAAATACAGTTTTGAGAAGGAGTTAAATGACTTGGATTCTGGAAAAACAGGTGAGTGGCGATCTGGTCACGGTGAGACAAGCAGCTCTTGAGTGACCCTCACCTGGCTGCGTCAGTGTTGTTATTTTTCAGATTTGTATGCTGGCTTTCTATTTGAGGGATTTGGGGTTCATAGGCATTAACAACTTTTCTCCCTTTTTTCATAAGATTAAGATACAAGTCATTCTAAAAACTTGGAAAATAAAAATGTTTATAAAAGGAACAAACTTGTAAGTCACCCGTAACGCACGATAAAAAATCAGCCGTGATAAACCTCTCGGTGGGTTTCTTTCCAGTCTTTCCAAACATTAATCTGTGTTTGATCATGTGATAGACACAGTCTGTACTTTTGTTACTTGACATGCGAGCACTTCCCTTTCTTTATAAATGCTGGGGATAGGCAAAAGGAAATCCCTTGCATCTTGATTTATATTTAAATGTATACTCCTCATAGACTCAAAAACAGATGGGATGAATCGTGCTCCAAGCTTATTTGCTTGGGACAGGGTATTTAATTTTTATATACTAATCCTCTTAATTGTATGCTATTCAATTAGCACCCTTCAGTATATGATTTTATTCTGAATTGTTCTGAGCATAGATGGCTTCTTTCAGCAAGATTATTAAGAACTTTTAGGGTGGGTAATTGCACTGCATAAAGGCTTAAGGAATTAGCAGGAATTTGGCTTTCTATTTGACCCTCAAAATCCTCTCTCTCTGACCTATTTATATTAACTCCCCCTAAAACAACAAATGGTATAAGATGAGTATGAAGAGAGAAAGAGAAGAAAACTTCTTGCTAAGTTCTCTGGTTAGGCCCCCCTCTCCTTGACCTGTGCTGTTAGCTGAAAACTTGACTGCGTCAGAGAGACAGAGCCATCTGCTTTACAAACTGCAAAATATATTCAGGAATTAAAAACTTCTATTTAGTATGCCAAACTCACAGGACAACACCTCAGTTTTCTGAGAGGTGTTCCCAGAATGTCAGTGAATCTTAAGACAGGAAGTCATATTCCAAAAACACCTGAAAATAATCTGCCTTAGTCGAAAATTGCAGATAACAGGTCTCATCTAAATTCGGCCATAAATTTGTTATTTTTTAAAAGAACAACTACTATTTACAGAGGGTCTGCTCTGTGCCAGGCAATCCACTAGGCAGCTCGAAATTATGTTATTTCTAAGCTTTCCAACAGTCCCCAAAGTAAAAAGGAAAACTGAGTCTAAGAGAGATGGAAATACATGGTTTGCTGATACGTCTCTGAAAATACCAAAGAGGAAGAGTCCCCTCCACATACCGTTGGTAGACAGAAGGAAGTAGGCTGCATTCTGCTGAGGGAGCCATCTAATTTTATTGATTTTTTCTTCAATTTCTAAACTCTTCAGGTAATCGAACTCGGGTTCATGGCTCTGGAATGTGCTGTAAACATTGTATTCACCCCTCCGATGAACCTGATTTTTACTCTGTAGGAAGGGGGAGAAAAATGCACAAAAGATTAAATCACGTAAGCCAACTGTAACTTCATCAGTTCTTCCTTTTTTTTGAGTGGGGTTATGAGAAGTGGTATGGCCAGGCCATCTCAGGGCACGATCAGGGCAGGACCATGACAGCCACACGTTTACCTTCTCTCAGGGGCCCCCCAAGCGTTTGATCATGCACCCCTGTTGGTAAAATTTGGCACCTCCAATATACATATATTTATTTATAAATTATACACATGAACATCTGCACTAAGATATGCTATACAGTATAACATATACACAGAAATAGAGACTGAAACAGGACACATTTTAAAAATCAATACAACTGGAAGTTCTAAGATGTTCTGCGTCCTCATGGACGTCTTGGACAGTTAGGAGGGACTCGTCCCAGGCTGAGGTCCGCACGGACATATATGAATCCCTTACAAAGAATTCAAAGCTATAGCATCAATTCAAAAGTGCCTTTCAAAAACTCACCAGGCCCTCACAGAATCTCTGAGAGGTAAGCAGTGCAGGGAGAAGGACAAGAGAAGCTCAGAGATATTAAAGTGACTTCTCCAAGGTCACACAGCTTTAAGCAGCAGATTTGGTCATCAGGTCTCAGACCTCTCCCTCTCCCTTTTTTTTTCTAACATGAGTAACAAAACAGACATGAGCACAGAGATGACATGTGAATCACTGAGCTAATGAGGAGAGTCCCCCCAGCTCTGAGTATGCCAAGCACAAACAGCAGGGGCTAAATAAATGATGAGAGAATGAAACATAAAGGAAAGGGTCGGCAGGGAGGGGCGAGAGAAGAAAGGTGGAGAGGGGGCATTAGGAGGGAGGGAGACAGAGAGAAGCAGGGAAAAAAGGGACGGTGGTTTTATTTATTATTAAGGCATTTCAGGATGGTCCAGATTCAAGCTTTGGGAAGCTGTTCAGAAATTCAGATTCAGGTCTTATTAAACATCTGTCACAAAAGCTTGCCTCTATGTAAAAGGCTCAATTGAAAAACTGCTATTTCTGGGTGGATATTGAACATACAACCTTGAATCTCAACTTTCCAGTGGATGATGGTGCGGAAGCCCGGGCATCCAGCATGTTTGCAAGGACACTGAGGGTCCGAGGACAAACCCTCCCAGGAGGGTGGCTCTTGAGTGCTCACTCACAGAAGCTGCAGGCAGCCTGACCTAGGTGGTGTCCCCTGGCCCTGCTTCCCAGGCTGAGTGTTCATCTCAGCCTCAAGTCTTGCCACGAAGCTAAACATTTCATTGCATGTCATTATCCTGGACATTTATTATCTACTGAAAAAAAACCACTCTCCTTTGCGAAATGTGTCCCCTCCCTCCTTCTATTAATGAATCAGTCTTCTCAAATAGTTCAGGAAATTAAAATAGGTGAAATCTATAAATAGCTAACAGAAAATGCGGAGTGGAATATTACTGGCAACAGGCTGCCTTGGGTTAAGTTATGCTAACCAGCTCCTTCTGTTCCTTTTTATCGTCACTCCGATCCTAACAGGATTTTTTTTTTTTAATTGAAGAAGATTGAAAATCAGTTTTAAAAGGACTTTCAGTGTGGACACACTAGCTACTATCTTGCTTTCTGCAGAGACAGCCAGTCCACCTTAACAATAATTTTATGAGTGTTGATTTGCTACCATCCAAATCAGACTGTCAAGTGTGTGTAGTATGTGCCAGACCAATTAGCACTAGGCAGTTCTGGAAAAGCAGGAAAAATTCCAGGTCACGAAGAGCTATTAGTTCCTACTTGCCAACCACATTTTCATGTTTCCAGGGCCAACAGAATAGGCTGGATGCTTGATTTAATGCTAAACACTTGAATTTATACAGAACCCTGAGGGATTATGATGCCCTTATAGAAATTAATTGCAAATAATGTGCAATTACCAAATATATCACCTCTAAATGAGGCTTTCCTTTTTTGAGGGGAGGTGTAATGCAAATGGCTTTGAGGCACAAAACAGGGTTTAAATTGCCAGGGAAGTCTCTGGTGAAGCTTTTCTGCACTGGGCCTCCCCCTGCGCTGTGCTGGGAGAATCTCAGAGGCAGGTGGCAGCAGATGGGAGAGTTACTAGAACACAGACTGGCTTGCTGGAAACTCCAGGCCCATGCCAGGGGAGGCCAAGGAAACCAAACTGGGCCATAATTCCATCCTGACAAACAGAAGCAGACACCAAGAAACTCAATTTATATGAAAAAGAGAAACAATCCCTAGTGGAACCGGAGTCTCAGAAAGAAATGAGATTCACTGGAAGTTAGACCTCCTGTTCAGAATGCACACAGCTTTAAGCTCCGGGGACCTCTGTGTCACCTACAGTAAAGTGGGCGCCGTAGGCATGGCTCAGATGTTATTTTGGTGGGATTTCACTCCTTTTCGTAGGGTGAGCTATCATTTGGTTCTCGGCTGACCCAGGTTGTCCTTTTCACATGTATGTGAGCAAAGAGCTACTGTTTTTTCCTCCTACCTAGTCCGTGGGAGCACCTGAAATCAGGGGAGACTTCATTTCAATAGCTCAAGGATAAATCCCACTCAAAAAAGGGGGAGTTATGCTCAAAGAGCAACCAATACATTTTGCAGGTCAGCTGAGAAGCGAGGTCGTTTGGAATGTGCAATACCCAGGTTGGGAAGATAAGGCCGTGCCCAGAAACAGCTCTCTTTTCAGGTGCTTTTATGAGTCTGAAGGCAGAATTGTGGATGGTAATGACTTTTTGGCAGTTTTTTAGTTTGCTAGCAAAGCGGCAAGGTTAAGGGCGACACATGAGGATTAAGAAACAGTAGGAGGCCTCCTTTAAAAAGAGAAGAAAATGGGTGTTTTGCATTCACTGCTACTTACCTCCTGCTCTCGTTGAAATATTACAACCCGACCCCCCTTGTCCCCTGTCGCTAGTAATTCTCCTGTGTGGTTGAATTCTACCGTAGAGATAATGTCAGCTGAAAAGGAGAAGACAAAGGCAATTTAAGTAACTGCACACTTATTCTGAAACAATAGATAATAGATAGACTTTTCTGTGCCTTTAAGGGCGTAGGGCTTTGTCTCTGCAGTGGAATTTATAAGGATTGTACGTTCTGTATTTTAAGTGCCACTGGAAATGGCCCTTGGGAAAGTCAATGTCCTAGAGGCTCGCACTGCACTGTGGTCTCGTGGGACTTCTGGAGGGAACAAAAGGAAAAAGCACTTTCAGACCCTTCCATTTTGGGCAACAGAAAATTAATCCATGGCTCAGGGAAACGGCTATTTCTTTACCTACCCGGGGCCCTCTGCGTTCCCCTTTCTTCTACAGCAAGAAACTTCTCCAAACAGGTTTCGGCTGTGACAGTTCAAATTAGGGCCGAGGTCTGTGACCAAGCGAGGCTGGAATGCTTGAAGCACAGACACTGACACGAAGGGACAGAGGCACAGAGAAGTCACTGGCAAGTCTGTGGAAGGGCAAGGTCCCAGCTGCAGATGCTCTAGCCTGACCCGTGCGCCCTCTCTTCCGGTGAACCCAGCACCCTTCTGAAAGAGGACAGCCTTATTCCAAACCCAGAAGCAGGGTGCTGGGACACAGGGTCATGAGGTCAGAGGGGAGAGGGCAATCTGTATTCTGTCTCCCAAAGGAGAAAATACACAGGCACCAGGAACTCAGACCACAGATGATTGCTAAAGGAACGCTCGCTTGCCAAGTCTTTCTTCAAGCCGGTTACCCCCAGAGGAACACGGACAGGTAAATTACCTACGATTGGATTTATTAGACCTACTTTTAGAAAAATGTCAGAGGTTAATTCCTCTGCAATTATTCCCCTGCAGGGCTCCAACAATTGCTACCGAGAGTGCAAATGAGTTAAAAAAAAAAAAATAAGAGAGAGAGGAAGGTGGGGGAATTATGACTATGGGCTTTGACAGAGGAACATTCTGAAGATTACGTCCATGTGCGGAAAGCAAGGGGGAAACAGCGAGGTGGAAAACTTAAGGTAATCACCCCTGAATAATTCAACTCTCAAATCTTACTTTAATATCATCATTTCAGGATTTTCTTTGTATGCCTGATTTGTCCAGGTAAGTAGCGCAAAATTCTCCACTTTGCATGTAACTTTCCTTTTTCATACGTGAAAATGCTTCTAATGGTCATTCTTTGTGCAGAAGTAAAAAGAATAAGCCACAGCCCCAGTCACTTTCATATGAGGCACAATTTAAAAGACCAATTCATGATTCCTGGTGTGGCCTCTTAGATGACTGACTCCAGGGCTAGTGAATTCAAAGCCCTGCAGGGCCCCATGGCGTCGTGGAGTGAAGCAAACCAGGTGAAGTGGGAAGCCTGTGGCCCCTTCTAAGAGAAGAGGCTGTTTGGCTTAGGCTGATTGTGGCAGTGGAATATTCCATGTGTTGTTAGATACTCTGATTTATTTTGTACAAAGCTTGAAATCCAAATTTTTATGCAAAATCTCTTATATTTTATATATTGTCAACTTTTTTTTCAACACGGTGGCCTTAGAAAAACCTTGTCTGTGGGCTAAGTCTGTTCTGTGTCACCTGTTTATGACTTTTGGTCTATAGTCTCCCTTCAGAAAAGGCCATCTCCTTCCTTATTGATAATCTCACCTGGAAATCTGGCCCATTCACGCAGGGAGACTCCTTCAAATGAGCCCTACCTTAAGGAAACACTAAACAAGCTGAGGGCCACTCAGTTCCTGCAGGAAGCTTAGAAGGCTCATTTTCATGCCAAGTGCGCACTGAGGAGTAATAAAGCCCAGCAAGACTGGGAAGCCATCCACCTCCGGTGAATTATTTGACCCCTTGCCTTTGTTAGTTTGTACATCTTCACAAAACACTCTGATGTGCAGAGGAGAAAGAAGCCTCTTCGGTGTTTGCAGTTCGTGGCAGAATGCCCCGGTCGAGAAGACACTCGAGGGCTAGGATACACCTCAGACGTTAGCAACTGCTTCTGGCTTTTCAGTGAGGGGTTGGCAGTGGCGTCATTCATGAAGCTGCCTGCCCCGGGTGGGACCTGGGGCAGACATGGCTGTTTCTCTTCACGTTCAGGCTGAGGAGTGAGTCAGATTCCCAAACTGTTCGGAACACAAACACCCACCAGTGGCGGGAAGCACGGGAGAGGGTAGGGAGACCCTGTGTGTGTGTCTGTGTATGTGTTGGGGGGCTTGGGGGCTAACAGTGCCACGCTTGTGTCTTTAGGACTAAGATTCAACTTCAGAGCCATTTACAGGCTTCCTCTCAGCAGTGGTGTTACCACAGGCTCTGGAATTCCAGGTGGGCTTCAGGACCCAGGTGTTGAGGATGAGAAGAAGGGCCTTTCCTTTTGGGGAACTTGGGGAACTGAAGGCAGAGTTAGGTGGTTTTTTCCAAGGTCAGCCTCTGGCTCAGTTTCCAAGAAAATGTCACTCCGAGGGTGACAGAACTCAGTCCCCCTACCCCACCCAGGGATGACGGGCACCTGTGTGTTCTGTGCAGACTCCCCGTGAGAACGTCCTCGCCCTCCCTTTAAGATCCACACCGGCCAAGACAAGGCAGAATTCTAGCTCACATCTAAGCCATGGCATCCAAGCTAGTATTGTTAGAACTCTGCATTCTGGGATATCAGGCACAGTCCCAGATAATAAAAAGTCCCCTTTGTTTTCCAAGTGTTATCGTTACCTGGGCTCTATCCTCCTTAAGAACTTTGTAAGACAAAGAGTGGTTGGCATGGCAGGATTTTGAAATTCCTTAGTTCTCTTGCCAAGTCCTTACCTTTATCTTTATCCTGCCAGTTGCTGGCCTGTATATTAGGTTGTTGATGTTCAGCTATTGTCTACCTCTCTCCAGGGCACATGTAACCGCAGCTCGAGGTAATACCTGTTTTGAACTTTCTTGTTTCCTGACTCATTTATCACCGCTAAACCAGCAGGTGTGACCAGAATACTCTACTGCCCCATCGATCTCTGCATATCTTCATCAATGACTGTTTAATAATTGATGCAAAACTCATGAATCACCCCACATTCCCATTTCAAGATACTGAAACTTCTGATACAAATGCTCTTTGTGTTTGTAACATACTTTCGGTAGAGCAGTTTAAATTAGAAAACACACGCTGCTCAAGACAAAACAACTTTTGTTGAGTAATGAAAGAGGAGACGGCAGTAACAATAAACTAGTAAACTTGAGACGGTAACTTCATCTGAAATCAAAGTCACCAGAAATCAATTCACCAAGTTCAACATGACTTTCACCTTCAGTAAGCATACGTCAACGCATTTCATTAAATGCCTAGCTGAATCACACTGCTACACACAAAGCTGTAAACCTGTGCATTTCCCTTTAGACATGTGGATAAAAGTGCACTTTTTTTATGACTAAAAACAAAAACCAGAAGCTACGAACTGACCTGATTTTTTAAGGAAACCCCGGGAGGTATGGGGCTTGCCCCGATCCACATTTATTTGTGCTGACTTCATTTCCACAAAATGGTAGCCTGATAACCCCATTTCTAGTTCAAGAGCCATTGCTAAAACTGACTTTTTCTTCTTCAAAATCAACCTCAGCACCCTACAAAGGTTCCAGACTAGTAATTTCATACATAAAGTCTCATGCACCTGAATAATAGAAATTGGCTTGGTGATTATATTCCTGAGATTGTGAGGCCCCAGTCACGTGCTCGTCTGCACGGTCCTGTGCTAGGCTGGAGGCGACATGGCACAGGAACGTGGGCTGAGTACAATACACATGAGCAGGGTGACCGCTGCAATCAAACGATGGCTGTGTTTACACCGAGAGTGGGTCTAAGCCACTGCCCTCCGATGGACAATGGCTTCTGGAACAGGTCACTAGCACTGGCCTCTCAGCATCAGTTATAGGGGGTGAAATGAGACAGTAATGTAATTTAGCTTTTGGAACCCAGGAAATGTTTTATGTTTCATCTAGGAAACATTTGGGAGATGACACTATAAAGTCATTGACCCTACTTGTGTCTGCGGACCAGCTCTGCCCACCCACTCTGGGCTTTCTTCCTTATGCTTAGGGTGGCTGCTGGCAGAGTTTTGTTTCTTCCGCTAGGGTGAGGGTATCAGCAAGGATGGAAAATAGGTTTCCTAGGGGATGACGATGGAGAAATGGTGGTTGTGGCTGAAGTTCGTGTTGAGAAGGATTTGGGAGGCCCCTTCTGGGCTGCAGCGCCATGGTTGACTGGCAGCGGGTCCCACAGTTCTGGAGACAGCACACCATCCCTTGTCATTGCCGAGGAGGGGCTCCTAGCTAGACTGGCGAGGACTTTGTGGATCATTAAACAAACGGGATGCATAGGCTTCCCATGGGAATTAAAATGACTCCTTTATCTGCATAAAACTGTGGACTGTTTCTTGAGTTCTGGTTCACATTCTGGAGTCAGCATCAGTTTTCTCAGATAAAGTTTTCTCTGGTAAGTTTGGACAACGGAAACAGTGCATTGGCATGTATTTTCCACCAAAATAGGGCGGGGGAAGGAAGTTGGGTAATGACCAAACAGATATGCCTACTACTGGAATTTTGCCAAAATGGCCTTGTTGTTGAAAAGAGGTTAATATAGTGTAAAATTTTAAAAAGATTCAGGCAATAAAACAGCAGGTGTCAGATCATTGCAATTTTGTTAAAGTGTTTTCATTTTAAAATGTATCTTTTTAACTGGTAAAGCCATATACACTTGTTAAAATTTCCATTAATACCAAGTTGATGCTTAAAGTATAAAACGACTCTCTCATGACCTGACTCCCAAATGCAATGGTTAACTCCTAGAAATATACACACATAAATATTCATAGGACAAAGTCGGTCGGGGAGGGTTCAAAATGATATTGTTTTTTAGTGTAGGATGCGGATGGTTTAATTAATTTTCTTAGTCTTTTTCAAACTTTTCAGTATTTCTAATTTTTTTTACCATGACCATAAATACATGAATGATTTTTCACTTATAAAAATTGTTTAAATGGTTTTCAAACTGAGTAAAAGATCTTGGTGTTTATCTCAGTGACTTTCTAGACTTCTAAAAAACTTATATAATTCCCATGTAGTCAAATTCACTTTTTGTGGCATATGGTTTTAGGGTTTGGATAAAGGCATATAGATGCATATTTACCACTACTCATGATATATAACAGTTTTATCACCCTCAAAAAGTTCCTTCATATTGCTGCTTGTGGTGACCACTTTTTTAAAAAGGAATAAACTATGGGAATAAAATGAGCTAACAGGTGTGTATGAGCTTCTGAAAGTTAAAAATGCTGTGCAAACACAGAGGCTAAACATGAGTGGCTTCTATAGATATGGCTCAATTCAATCTGGAGATGATCATTTTCTCACCACTCAAGAGTCAATGATTTTATTGCTTAATCTTACTGTGCTGATATTACCACTGTAATATCAGAACTCTGTTTTTAGACTGGTGGGAAACCCAATTCATCAATGTGCCTTTGTCAAATTGCATCACAGACTAGTTTTACCAAAGGTCCTTTTTTCTTTAAATGGAACTATGTTTGAGCCCTTGGTTCAGTAGCATTAACTTCTTAACCAGACACTATTTCTCATATTTGTTTAGCTTGGTCCTTTAGTAAATATAAAGTTCTGAGTAGTGATGCCAAGTGGATGTAATCTCACTTGCTAATTTTGATCTACTGGCAGGAGCTGCCTATTGAGAAGGATTCTGAGGTCATAGCTGGGCTTGGAGAGAGAGTGTGGTGATCGATTAGTCATGTCTGTCACGGGCATGGAGAAAGGCAGCCCACACGCCACCTGCTTGCTATCCTGACCGACTGATATAATAAACACCTTCTGTCTGATCCAGACTTGATTCCTCTGACACCCAGCCAGTGTCTGCTATTTAGATACTGACTCCTTTTCCTTTCATTTGAATATAACGAATCCTGTGCATGCTGGTTTTAACTTCAGTCTGGTGCTGGTATTCCTCTTACATGAAAGAACGCAGGGAGAAGGGTCCAACAATTCCAATTCCCAAGAACTTTCAGTCGCTGCTTCCTACCTAACCACAAGCACTGTGCTGGATGTCGGGCACTGCGTAACCATCTGTCTGTCCATGCAGACTAAGCTCATTAAGGGCAGGTAATGTCTTGACAGATACTCTTGGTTGGCTACTCCTGCCCAGCACCTTTCTTCCTTGCCTGCCTCTCACAGTGGCAGCTAAAAAATCCAGATACTTGTTTCCCAGACTCCACTGTAGCCAGGGGTGGCCATGTGACCCAAATCCGGCCAATGAAACACACAGAAAAGTCTGCTGGGAGGCAGGGAGGCAGAGATGCTGGGAAAGATTTTTCTTCCCTGAAAGAAAAGAAGGAAAACAATGGAGGCCTTCTGGCTGCATTGTCATAGTCCTTGCATACTACTGCCTTTTTACACAGCTATAGTAGCTGTGATATGTGGAGCTGTGGCAGCCATCCTGTGTCCATGAGGTGGTGAGCCTAAGGCTGAGACAAGAGGCTGAGTATCACAGATGGAAGAAATGGACAATGTCTTGGGTGATACGCTGAACTGTAAAAACCTACCTTAGGGACAGCCTATGTCTCGACTTGTTAAACAATAGATACCCGGTGATTTAAGCCACTGCTAGATAGATATTCTGTTATTTGCACCTGAATGCATACTAATAGGTGTGTCTTTCTATCTTTGTTTTCCTCATAGCACTTGGCATTGAGCCCGATTATTAATGCATGCTGAGTTGGACAAAATGGCCCCTTCTCCTGCAACTTCAGTGCACAAATGCTCACACCCACATTTTCATTTCACTTTATGACACGACCAATTTTCCTTTGCACTTGCTTAGTTTGTAATATGGAGGCGGTTTGTTTTCCCCCTTCCCCTGTGTGGCAATGGTACATTACTTTTTGACCATTCAAACATGAAAGCAGCTTACTGGGATACAATGCCCTCCCACCCAATTTATCATGGTGTCCGTCATACAATTACGACTTCAAAGGGACCTCAGGAGCCAAGTTCTCGCTGCTCAGTGTGGGGAGCCCACCGTGCCTGGTGAACTGCAGAAAACCAGATGGTAGGAAGCAGGTGAGTAATGAGCACCATGCTGGTCCCATTAAAACACACACACTCTCCCCATGCTGACCAGATCCACAGCACCGACCAGGTCTGAGACAACCCGACTGGGCGTGTGATGGACGGCCAGTTCTTGCAACACACACGCTGAGAATAGAGAATTTTCCTGCAGTTGGAAAAAAACTTGCCTAAAGGGCAAAGGAGTTTTAAAAACTGTTAAGTCCTCTGAGTACAGAAAAATCCAGCGGGAAATTGGTAGCAGTCCAGACTTGCCTACAAGCTGGTGTGGTTCACAGTAGAATCTGCTGTCAAGGTGGGCACCATCTGCCACCCACTCTTTCAGAAAGCAGAGGGGTAATTGACTGCACAGGCAATGCAAACTGCCTACCATGCAGATCTTTTAGCCACACAACACGGGGCGTCTGGCTCTGATTCCGAAGTCAGTGGGATTCCAGGTCCAAAATGAGAAAGCTCATCGCAGGGGAACAGGAGCCCTTGGGCGGGCATGGTGCACCCAGACGCACTTAACCTGGAGTCAGTCTGGCACGACCTCGGTCAAAAACTTTGCTGGGCCAGATGCTCTGAAGCCAGAAAGACGTGACACCTGCCTTGTGAGAGCTTTGACTCCCCGTGTTTGTGGGCTGGCCCTCATATCACCTCTGCAGGGAAGACTAGCCTGGCTTCTCCTGAAGCCCAGACAGCTCCCTTTATTTGCAGCCTTATTGCTCCCCATAAGTTACCATCACGTACCCTTAGCACGTATGACAGTGGTGACAGAACCATTTGAAATGCCTTTCTCTGCCTCTAAATTGTAAACTCCGTACAAAACTTGTTCATCATTGAACCCTCAGTGCCTGGCTTTGTGTCTTAATGTACAAGCTGAGAGGAGATGACAGGACAGAGGCTCAGGCCATGGTGCGGGCGGTGAGGGTGGAGGGAAGAGGTGGTCAGGTCCTGGAGACATGCTGGGGGTCAGCGTGAGGCTGGGCTGAAGGGTGGGTCACGGGTCTGTGGGAGGTCTCAGGGGTGGTCCAAGGTGTCTGCCCCCCGGGACTGGCATGCTGGAGTTGCCATCACTGAGTTTGGAAGTTTGTGCGGGAAGCAGGCATTTGGGGGGAAGACCAGATACAGTGTAAGGAAGTTAAAGTGTGAGAGGTAAGTCAGGATGTTGAGTAGGAGTTCAGGAGTGGGGTCCGGAGTTGGGGACATAAATGTGGGTGCTATTAGCTTTTCAGGTGATATTTAAGCCATGAAACTGGGCAGGATCTCAGGGAATGAGTGGATTGAAAGGGCAGAGAGGACCAAGAACTGAATCTTGGGGCGCTCGGAGGAAGAAGCATCAGGAGCAGGATGGGGAAGGAGCAGCCAGTGAGCTAGGAGGAAATCACTAAGCTTAGCGTCCCAGGTGCCCCGCGAAATGCAAAGGCGGTGGTCGGTCATGCCGAGCCTGCTGCTAGGGGGGGAGCAGGCAGCAGCCGACCTCTGGACTTGAATCGTGGAGGGAGGTGACTGCTGATAGGACTAAAAGTGAGCTGGGCACCACAGTGTGATCTGCTCAGTACCACTGCCCTGACTTACAAGTCACTGCTGATAGACAAGAACAGTTCCTGTGGGCGAGTGGGGGTGAAACTGGCATGGACGTCAGAGCGAATGCGAGGGCAAGGAATTGGAGAGCGTCTGTGGACAATTCCCTCAAAGAGTTTTGCCGAAAAGAGTACAAAGAAATGAGCTGAAAGATGAAGGGAGTCGAGGCGAGAGGACGTTTAATAATCTCCCAGAAACAGCAGCATGCGTGTGGCACATGCTGAGGAGAAGGTGTCACCAGCCGGGGGACAATGAACGGGGGAGGAAGAGGGCGGAACTGCTGAATGAACGAATAAGTGGAGGCACGAATAGAAAACCGGTAACCAGGGCTGGTTATAGAGCCACTAACAGCCAAAATAAAATCTGTTCCAGTTCAATTCCTACCCACAGCCAAAAGGTGAACAGCAAGAAAAATGCTATTGACATCATATCTTCATGCAAAGTTTAGCAGGATTCCCAAAACATTCAGGACTCTCAGAGTTTCTCCCACAAATCAGGAGATGCAGGCGATTGTTATGGATGAAAGACCACCTCTCGGTTTTCTGTGAGTTTCGTCCTCCCTTCCCTCCTTTTTTCCTTTCTCTCCTCGTTTCCCTCTTTCCCCCTTTCCATCCTTCCCGTCTTTAGCTTTTGGAAGCTGAGAGCAGAAGGGACGGTAGCCCTTCGGCTACACAGCTCAAGGTCCTTGACCGCCTGTGTGTCTTCCCCGGGGAAGGCTGTGCACCTGTATGCATGGAAAAATGAGGCGCGGTCCGCTGCAAGATCACTTCCATGGGTGGCCTGGCCTCCTTATGGCCTCTCTGAGGTAGCTTTCACCATTATTCCTAATATCTTATAGAAAGAAATGTGTGTCAGAGTGGGGCAAAAAACAAACCCTACCCTTTCATCTTGCCCTGTGGGAGATTTATAGACGCTTTGCAAGTGGCCAGGGCCAGGTGATGGTGCTGGGAACCTTCCAAGTGATTTGCAGACCCCTCTTCCAGGAAGTCAGTCTTTAATGGAAAACTCTCAGTGCACATTCCCTGGTTACAGTTTGACTGCAGGGGGGACAGACGCACTGAAGTTAAAGAGCTGTGAGCCTGGCCTCAAAATACTTCAGTCTCAGGAAAACACCAGTATGGCTGGTTTTTCATGGAACTGTTACTGTCTGAGTTGACCTGCTGCATGCCAGGCATAGCATACTAGGCCCTTGACATATACTCCCTTCCCAAACCTGTATTATCACCCTCACTTCCTGAACACCTACTTTGGCCAGGATCTGTGCTTCATATTTTATATTATGACATTTAATTGTCACTGGAATGCCATGATTTCAATATCTTCCTCCATTTTTCAGACGGGGAAGTGGTGGCTTGGGGAGGTTAAAGGACCTGCCCACGTCTGGAAAGCTCATCGGTAGAGCTGGGACCGACTCTTGTTGGGAAGCCCATGTTCTCACGCTGCCTCCTGTGACCCGCTTTCCCCCTCCCACCTCCTAGTCTGCCCCATCCCCACCTGCTCTCTTTTGCCTGCCATTCCTTTGTTTTTCTCATCCTTTCTGAACCTTTTCACTCATTTCATGACCGTGCACAGGTTTCATTTCTCAGCATGGTGGAGTGGATGTGCTGGGCTCCCCCTTATCCCTCCCCCCGATTCCTGTGCAGCACAGTCTCAGTCTTTGGACCCCCTAAGCACGTATGGTCTTTCCTGGCCAGCTTCCGTGCCGCCTCATTTCCCTGCAGCGTTCTCCCCATTGCTGTGGCTGCTGGCACCGTATTCCCCAGGGCAGTGAGCCCCTGGAGAACCAGACTTACTCTTTCAGTTTGGGGATCCAGTCGAGGGACTGGTACCTGGGACATGTGCACAAAATACCTGTTGAGTGGCTTAAAAACAATACATGAACCTTCAAGGCCAACTCAAATGCCACCTACTTCATGCAGCTTTCCGTGAGCTCCCTGACTGGACGGGATCCCTTCCTCCCCCCAGCTCCGGAAGCTGCACCTCTCACATGCTGCTATGTACCCATTTCCACTTACGCAGCCAAGCTCCGCGTGGCCCTCACGTGGCTCTGTGCTCTCTCGGCGTGCTTGCTCTCCTTTCCCCACTGAAATGTATTTCATGCAGGGCAGAGTTCCTATTTTGTTCATCTTGGAATCTCCCAATAAATGTCTCAACCTGGAATTAATTCTTAGAACTTATCCTCTTTCACCTCCGTTTATTCCCAGCTGAAAACTAGTCTCTTTCAGAAACCAAGGAAGGATAGTTTTCATTTAAAACTTCATCTTTTCATCAGGCATGACTCTTTCATGCTGGACTACGGTACAGGTGTGGATAGAACGCTTGAAGATGCCACGTGGGACTGTATGCGTTGTCTCCTTAACGAGACGAGAAGTTCCCTGGAGACAGACTCATATTTATTTCTTTAACAGACGGCTTTCTCAGGATATAGGACCTCGGGCGCAGATCACGTAAGTGGCCCACACCGGGAGATTTAGGATTCTCATGAGGACAACTGATCGTGGGCCTGTGAAATGCATATTGCAGCTGTCCCCTAAAGTTAAAGTCATACATACTCCATTTTTGCCCACAGCTCACTATTATTGTTTTTTTAAATAGCCTGGGACATCTCTGAAATAAAAGCAGCACTAGGGAAACCAAGTACCCAGTCCATGCTCAGAGCACCACCTCCGAGAACAGCAGATGGGAGTGGAAACAGGATGATACTCCCATGTCTCCAAGGACCTCACCTCTGGGGACATCTCAAGTACTGATTCCAACAACTGAAGTTATTGCAGTTGGCGAGTATGGAAAAGCTAAGGGCAGGAAAAAGCCAGTAAGTATTAACTAACAGTAGAATTCCTTTCTCTCCCCCACACACTGTAGCAGGCCCTTTGCTTTGATTGTGATGCATTTGATTATTTCCAGTCAAGTCCATGGGAGGAAATTACATGTCTATATTTTATCAGACAAAAGAAGGAATAAAACCATTAAACACCAAATGTATAGGCAACACCGGCTATGATCTCAAATACACCGCCTGCTTTTTCAAGTGAAATTAAATTAACAGCGAAATGTACCAGAAGCCATTCTGAGGAAGCCTTAGGATAGCACCGCCTTTGGGTGATTCATCACCAAGGAACAGCGAAGTGGCCCAGGCCTGCCTCTCAAACCCCAGTCTTGAATCGTTTCCTCCACCCACTATCTCCCTAAATTCTAGCCCCACCAGTTTGCTTTCATGGTCTTATAAATGCCATGCTTTTTCCCACTCTGGGGTCTGCAAACATGCTGCTCTCTCTCTCTCTGCCTAGAGTATTCTCTGCCTGCTGCACCCTTTTCCTGGGTGAACCTGTTAATTTCTAAAATTTCAGCTTCAACCACACTTCCTGAGAGAGGCCTTTTCTGACAGCCCATCTTAAAGTCACTCCACTTTGCTCTTAATAGTACCCTCTTCTTTCCCTTTAAAGCATCTTTTAGAATTCATTATTATGTTTCTTTGGGGGGGGGTTATTATTAATATCTGTCTCACCCATAAGACTATGAAATTCACCAGGGCAGGGATCACAGCTGATTTCTTTACCTTGGGACTCATGGCCTGTAGCCCGACGTTTGCCACACAATCAATGTTCAATGAAAGTTTAGTTTTCTAGCTCCTCCTAGTTATTACCTGATCACCTGGGCTCATATCCTCTTTCTGATATTGTTCTTACACCACATACACATTTGGTTTTCAAACTGGGTAAAACAGATCTATACGATTACAGAAATTTAAAAACCAATGAAATCTGCCTTATTCTCCCTAAATTTGCTTTTGCTTTATTCTCCTTCTTCTTGGCTTATCCCACACATGAAAACACATGCATTGTAAAATGTATACACATCCTTCTGATTCCTACATTCTAGCCCTTGTCTAAACCAGTCTCCACCTTTTCAATTTTTCAGGAAGAAAGGCGATAGAATGCCAGAGACTGGGTGGGAAGGTCTTTATATGCCAA
Organism: Manis pentadactyla; assembly: GCF_030020395.1. Classification (NCBI taxonomy): domain Eukaryota; kingdom Metazoa; phylum Chordata; class Mammalia; order Pholidota; family Manidae; genus Manis; species Manis pentadactyla. The sequence goes on from NC_080031.1 coordinate 106,166,593, forward strand.
TAAGTCTGACCTAGTGAATTATTTCTGTCAAACACACAGTTTGAATTGGTTTGCCCGATCGCTGAGAAGGCACTTCTGGATCAGACAGTTCATTAGCGGCTGAGCTAGCTTTCCTGAGCCTGTCGGTCTTTACTCTGCATGCCTGGAATTAGCCAAGTGTCACTCACTGAGTGACAGGTGCCACTGAGTCAGACAGAATAACAGCTGAAGCAGCAGCCACCCAGAGCCACCAGCCACACCCTTAGGCCCAGGATTCCCCAAGTGTACACAGCTGAAGATGAGATTTGGTGTCCATGTGAAACTGTTTTCAGAGTACCTTCTATGTGGTCAATCGAGGGCACCGTTTTGAGAAAAATTGTAGGAGGTAGTCAGGAGCAGTCTCCCACTGGCAGTTAAAGTCCCAGCTTCCCCATTTATTAGCTGACTAACATTGGGTATATTTCTTCACGTCTTTCTCTCATCAGTTACCTATGTGTAAAAAGGGGATGACATTATCCCGAAGATTACATGAGTAAATCTATGCAAAGCACTTAGAATGATGCCTGACCCACATAAACACGAAGTTAAGTGTTAGAATAGCACTTTACCCAGAAGTGACAGGGTGAGTGGTCAACAACATTGCTTTAGCTATCACAGAGATGCCATTCAGTTCTGCCATCTGTAACCGATGTATCTTTGGACAAGTTACTTGCCTTCTCTGAACCTCAGTTTCCTTGTCTGTAAAGTAATAAAATTGGTACCTCTTTGGAGGGGGCATTATGAGGATTAAATGAGACAAAGAAGGTAAGGAGCTTAGCATGAGGCCTTGCCCGTTGCGGGCACTCAGTAAAGAGGACAATCTGTCGGTTGTTCCCCAAACAGGTCACTCCTCTGAAACCCAGGAAAGGCGGAGCAAAGCTCCGCAGATCCATGTTACAGGACTGAATAGCCCAGAGCATACCAACTGCAGCAGGTGGTCATATCTGACCTGCAGAGTTGTATTTGGTGTTGCAGTGTGAGCCCACACACAGTTTTCCAACTTCTTGAATGAGTTGCCAACATTTAAAAATTGTGAAGTTTCATATAAAAAAAATCCAGATTTTCAGTTTTTTTAGAAGAATTAAAAGATTGGCACCACTGGGCTGCCATTCCATGTGGTCGCGCCTGACTTGGGCTGGGAAGTGGCCGCCCCCATGAGAACGGCACAAAGTCTTGATTTCACCTCATCTCCTACCGCTCCTTAGGATGCCCCCAATCTTGAGGCCAAATGCCAGCCCCACGTATTCTCCTGAGGCTCTCTTCTCCTCTGCTTTCATCTTTGATGTTGCAAAGCCTCTGTAGGCATCTGAGTCAGCTGCTGGTCTCAACTGTGCACTGGCATCCTCTGCAAACTGGTACCTCTATAGGGCTGCATGTGAGGAAGCAAGCCCTTTACCCTCAGGCTCAGGCCATTTGCACTGGCAATGTGTCAGGCCCACAGCCACAGGCTGGCCTCTCCACCGAGTTGAGCATGACCTTGGAGGACAGCCTCCCACTCACAAGTCGACCCCCCAAATTCATGGCTTACTAACCCTGTGTCTTCTCCAGTTCCATTTAGGGTGAGGATAGAGGAAATGGGGCAAAGAACAGGGGTGCCATACAATAATGCATTAGAGCCAACTTCTCTAACATAAATCCTACGGGTTATCAGTCTCTCCAGATTCTGTTCCTTGGGTGGAGGAAGCCAAAACAACTTCTGGGAAACAACTCAAACATTATCTCCCCTATTAGGGACTCATTTGGGCAAAGTGAACAGAAATCCTGTAGGAAGTTCATCCACAGTTCATTCATTTGACAGCTATGCATGGAGGACCTGCTATGCACCAGACTCTGTTCTAGGTGTCGGGGATTCAGCCTCAACAGGCAAGAACCCTGAACTTGGGTAACTTCTTCTAGCGTGAGGTAAAAAGAAGGATGCTTCACTCTGTTTCTGAATTTATCTGACTATATAATGCTACTAGGAAATTCTGCTTTATGCATAGTACCCAGCTCCTTACAAAACCCTATCCCCAGAGGCCCTTCAAGAAAAGGGAATGGTGGAGATTTTTTCCCTCCTATTAATACATAACAAAATAAGACCACTTGAAAACCCTTCTTCGTCAGAGAAATACAAAATTTATTCCTTGAAAAATCAATGATCCCACTAGGGAAGCCTTACTTGGGGAGAACTACAGCCTCACCCGGGGCCTCAGATTCGGCAAAGGTTTTCTGAGACCATCGTGTGAAGGGTTCACTTGACTTTCACCTCCAAAGTGGGGTGTGTTTCTCTGCGTCTAATATGATCCAGTTGGAAATGCATTTGTTTTTCACTGTTTAATCTTCTGCATCACCCACTGTTGATTAGATTTAATTAATTTATGTTTCTGATGCATTTAGAAACTCACAGCGCTGTAGCAGGAAAATTTTCAGACAGCATCTGGTCACCAAATGGATTGATTACCTTGTCTGCAAAAGTCTTTCAAACATCTGGGGCCCGATTTTGTGCAACACTGAGAAGCTCCTTCTGAGGTAAGATGCGCCCGTCAGGGGGAGAGAGAGCGTGGTAGGAATAAGTAGGGTTTGTTGGGGTTTGCAGATCTGAATCCTGGCCCTTCCCCAACAGGAACCTGCATTTTGCTGCTCATTGGCACAGTTTCAGTGGCACTGAATAGACCGATCTGAATCTATTCTGTTCATAATCGGAATCCACCAGGCCCGAGACCAGGCTGCTACCCTGTGAACTTCGCTGACACTTCCTTCTGCGTGGAAGCTCCCCCTGATCATTAAGATGAAACACTTATAGGAAACATTTAGAAGCACTTTGCTCTCACTTGTTCAGCAAACATTATCGGGGGCCCACTGTGTGCCTGGCATGGAGCCACATGCACCTCCTCATTAGCTGCTCTTGGCAACCACTCTACAAGGCAAACACTGGTGTTCCATTCTCACGGATACGACTGAGCACTCTACAAAAATCACAGGAATTATTCATGTCAACAGGAGCACTACTAACTAACAAAGGATATAAACACACACACCAGACTCAATACTTAGCACCCTACATGGGCCAACTCATTTAACCCTCATGGTAAAACCCCAAGGCATGTGTTCCGTCCTATCATCACTCCCACGACACAGATGCGAATACTGAGGCGCTGGGAGCTCGGGCAACCTGCCTGGAGTAACCCACCTAACCTTCGGCAGAACCTCCCGACACAGGGAGTAGGCCTGGAGAGCCTCTGCCCTAACCACCCTGCTTTACTACCTCTGGAAGGCTGGCTGTGTGTCTGGCAGCCTCCTACTGGATTTGCTGCACTGCATCTTAGTCATTCACACCTTATTTAGTAGGTCCTGTTATTCCCAGACAAGGAAGCTGAAGTCCAGGAACATTGACTTACTGAGGTCACAAGGAGGCTTAGCAACAGAGACAAGGCTTGACTCAGGGGTACAGGGGCTACAAAGGCTGCTTTCTGCTGAAAAAGGGGTGGCGTGAAGTCAGTAGCTTTCTCAGAGCTGCCCCAGGAAACCTGCCAGACAAGTCAGAAGAGAAGAATGGCGGGCCCAGAACACTCTCGAAAGGAGGAGATAAGGAAGGTACAGAAATAAGGAAATACCTTCATCTGAAAGCCGGAGGTCAAAGATGCTGGGAGTCTCATTGCCTGACTGGTTTTTCTGGCTCAAGTTCAAAGAGAAATGACTGACAACCAGGTGGGCTGCTCACAATCAAAACAATAATGAAAAAAGCCCGGCAGGCTGAGCATCTGAAACTTTTTGGATGCAGGCCGTCGCACAGTCAGGTGGCTGGAAAACCCCAGTTTGACACAGTCTAGTCCCTGTGATATAATACCCTCTACTGAGCTTGGCTCCTTCTCTTGCTTCCTTCCAGTCTTCTCTTGCCCAAGCGTCTGTCTCCACGCAGCCATGCAGTCCGTCGTCTTTGGACCTTTGTACATGTTCCCCCTTGGCTTGGAACCTTTCCATTCCAATTTCCCCCTTGTTCATTCTAAAGTCTCAGGGTGGACATCTCTTCCTCCAGGAAGCCCTCCGTGACTTTACTATGCTGGCTTAGGCACCCCTTTTAAGTGCAACCTGTTTCCTCCTATTTCAGCACTTCGCTGCTGTGTAAAGTAACTGCTCATCTATCTTCGGTCGCCTCCTTGGGAGAGCGTATGCCGGCTACTATTGTATCCCCAACCTGTGGGTCTGGTACATAATCAGCGACCGATGTATATTTAACTGAATGGCAGCATGGAGGGATTGCGAGCCTTGTAATAGCCCCCTGGCCGGTGTCCCTGTTTGAAATCTTTCACCTCCACACTTCATGCTGCATCCCAGAAGTCATTAAACGTCCCTGTAACCTTTCATCATGTCATTTGCCTTTTTATCACTTCCTTTTGAACCCTCACATGGAAGTCAGAATAGTGACCATCTCAGGGGGTTGGGGGGAGTTAGTGGAGGGGGGCGTGGGGTCCTGAAGGTGTCCCATGCCTTGATCTTGTGACACAGGTGTGCATACATGCAAAAATCATCGAGCTGAACATGAGAAAATAATGCTCTAAGAGTGAATAGAAATTTGCTCTAAGTAGTAAGCACTTGAGTATAAATAAACAGACCGTGTTGCTTAGATCTGGCCCTCCTTGCACTACCCCCCACCCCCACCACCGAGTTCAAGGTTCTTCACTGTTGGGCGACTCACCAGCTTACTTGCTCACACTTGCTGCCGCAGCGCACGCCCGGATCGCACATGTCCGCGGACTTCTCTCGCTCAGCCCTGCCTGTGTGCCTAGAGTCATGCTGTCTTACCTCGATGTTCACCTCTCCTCCTTGTCCCTGTGCTGTTTGGGAGCTCCTGCCATTCTTGGAAGACCAGGACAACTTCATCCTCCACAAACCCCACTGACTTCTCTTTTCTCAGAACCCTTGATCACTTTGTCTGGTTCATTCGCTCGTGCCGACATGTCCCGAAGGCTGTAAGCTCCTTGAAGACAGAACCTTTATCTTTCAACGTTTGTATTTAGTAGAGTGCCTGGTACAATGGTAGATTCTAAATATATATGCTATGAATATAAGGAGGGCCTACCCATGTGCCCAGGCCCTTGGCAGCTACGGGCTTGTATAGAGATTAAAAAGACAGGTTGTCTATATCCTGAGGATGAAGACTCAATGTTGTGGTCAAGACCATGGACTTAGTATTCATACAGTTTCAAACCCAGGTCCTGCGACTCAGTGCCTCCGTGGTCCAATGCAGTCAATTGTTACCACCAAAACTAGTTTCCTCATCTGAAAATAGGGACTTCCTCACCGGGCTGTTATGAGGATGGCATAAGAGCATTATTTACTAGCAAACATTATTCAAATTATCCATTTGCTAAATAAAATACAATCATATCCAAAAAAAAGTTCACATTCTTAATATCATGCAAAGGATCTAGCACAGTGACTGGTGATATTATTATCTGAGCTATTAAATAGAGATGTGCAGTTCCAGTATGCAAAACCTGTGAGTTGGTAAAATCATCGAAAGCAGGAAGAGTGAGCATACTGAGATACACACATGTGCACATGAACGCGGAGGGAATTTAATCCATACGAGATTCCTTAGGGAAATTCCATCATGTCCCATTAACACAGTCCCAGAGGCAAGAGCAGGCCTCTCATCTTTACATATTTAATATCTTTGAAAGAATTCTGAAACAATAACCATCCTGAAATGGTGCACAAAAGCAAGTGTATCTGGGAGTTACACACAAAAGCTCTCTGCTTTAGTTCTAGTTCACATAATTCTTTAATCAATATAATTCCCAGCGCTTCTGTGCAAACTTTTGACCTTAGGATAGGTCTTTGATTGCTCAATAGAATTTTGACAGCCCGCAAAGGAGAATACTGTGGAACAAGTTCTCAGCGTGTTCCTACACACTCGTTTAAAAGACAACAGTTGAATAATTCTGATTCATATATACTCCTATTCACGCAATCAATAATTCATGGCAATTCCTCTGCAACATTTTAGTGACAACAGAAAGGACAGGGTATATTTCTCTTCCCTTTGCCTTCCTTTCTTCGTTTGGCCGTGCCTGGAGAAGGCAGAACCTTGAGGAAACAGTTCCCCTGGTGATTCTGCCTTTGAGTACCCGACTGTATTATGCTCTTTCTGGAGTGAATTAATGCTCTTTATTGCTTTCATGCTAAATATATTGAAGATTAGATTTGATTTCCTCTGCAGTGAGAGAGCTTTATCAGGAAAATGGAAAGTGAAAGCAGCATGAAGAAAATATATCCTTCCGCCACTACACTGTCAGAAAGAGGAAAAAAAGGAACATTTCAGAGAAAAAAACAACCAGCCGTAGGGAAGGGGTTTGCAGGTGTCTGGAAGCTAGGACATGCATGTGTACATCTAAATGTTAGAAAGTCTATCTTGGGAGGAAATGATCTCAATTCCTCCATATGCTGAAGGTGGTATAAGTTGACCATAAAATACTGAGTTACAAGAAATAACCTCATTGTTAATGTACTGTCCTCTTTTGGCACAGAAGATATAGGATCATATAGAACAAGGAAATCTTCCATCCCACAACACCATCCCTATTCTATATTTTATTAAGGAGAGTGTTGCTTTCTCCTAAAGTTAACTAAGTGGCGCCTTACTACTCAACATGGTTAGACGATTCTCCTGAGACTCCCAGGGCACTTGGAATTTCCTGACAGAATTCATCACACTAAGACCTGCTGTCCACTCGGACATCTTCCTCGTGAGACACTAAAAGGACCAGGGGTTGTGTCTTTCCTGTTCGCTTTTGCGACCTGTGCCCAGCACCACCCACAGCAGAAACAAAAACAACAAGACACCTAGAGAGGGGGAGCCTGGAGGCACTGAGGCCTCCCTTGTAAAACCTCAATGGGCTGATAGGCTGGATGGAGGGGGAATTGTGTAAATAAGAAACAAATCTTAGCAACAGGTACTGGTTTTCACAATCTCTCCTTGCCTATCCGGGGGCAATCAGAGGCTATAAGGAAGACTGGGTTTTGGTGGGGAGGTGAGGGCTCCAGCGAGGACTCCTTCTCCACTATGACACACCCGCCCTGCACAGCCTGGAGTCAGGTCATTCCAGGCACCAGTAACTGCTAGGAAACTGGAATGTTAGCCAATTTTAGCCAAAGACAGAGTATTACACATCTATATCAAACAAGGCACAAGAATTTTTGCCCCAGGAGGGGTTCTTTGAGGGATCATGAGGAAGGCGGCGTAGCTGAGTACAGACACATCTGATTATTAACAACCCATAGTGTTGTTAGTGTAACTCCAACAACTAGTATTTACCGAACATGTTACTCTTTTAAGCACCATATATGCATAAACTCACTTGATCCTCACAACAAATTGGCAGGCTGGTGCTTTATTTTCATTAACACAGAAAGCGATGGAGGCTTAGAAAGGCTAGGGGGTTCGCCTGCCACCCCAAAGCAACAGCAGCAGGAGTCGAGGTCCAGACTTGTGCCGTCCGGTCCTCGAGTCAGCGTCCTGACCAGCGTGCAGCCCTGGATCTGAAGCCCATGCGACCTGGACACCATCTGAGAACACAGAGCATCTCCTGGAGTCTCCTTGGCTGCGTGAACTACCCCAGGCCAGTTACGTCCCTAATTCCGGGCAATCCTCAGGATGCAGAGAGAACCACATAAATTCCAGATTCTGAAAGGAAACCTCGGCCTGTGGCTAAGGCGACATTTGAACAGAGTGACTTTGCATCCCCTTCACTGTGACATAGACCACAGCAGGACCGCCTGCGGCTCAGAGGCATTTCCACTAGGGACTGACAGTGGGAGGACCGTCAGCTTTTACTCTGTAGCACTAACACACTCCAGTTCTGAGGCGGTTCTACAGAGGGATTGCTTGCGAAGTCATTTTCTAAACCGCCATGCAGGAAATTCAAAATTCACGAGCTGTATACAGAATTGCATTCCACAGAAAACAGCTGTGAGAACAAGGTCTCTGTGTGTCAGCTCACAGATGCCTCCCTCCAACCCAGAGAGTGTGGGTCCCCTCAGCTATCTTTGGCATATGCAGTAAAACAAAAATAGAACAGGAAGGAAGCATATTAAGGCTTAAAGGGTGGGATTATGAGGTTTCAAATTTTACTTTTGCTTGGCTGAGATCATTCTTTTCCTCAGTCCTATGTAATGAGCATGTGTAATTTGAAAAATCACAAAAACTCACTTAAAAAAATGCAAGGACTTCCCCCAAAAAGGAAAGCAAAACAGGGAAGAGGGAGACGTTGATTTCGTGAATGTTCTCTCTTAAAGCTCAGAATTAGGGAGGAAAATAAAAGTTCAATCTCCAGCACTTACCTACAGCCTGCTGTGTATCTCCTGCAAATGGAGTACCTCAAAATGAGATCCTTCTTCTGTACTTAGAGATAAGGGTCAGAACTTCCTATGCGGTGAAACCTCAAGTAAGTGTGTCTGTTTCCTCCCAGGGAGGGAATGGGGCTCAGAGGCCGTGCTCTTTGCACACCCAGGATCCTGGACTTGACCGCTCCCCATGGTCTGCTGGGCTCCAGGGCCTGCTGGCTAACACTTCACTCTCCTGACTTTTTCATCTGAATACGTAACGCTTCAACCTCTGGGTAAGATTACCCTTGTGTCATTAGGAGGAACAGCCTGAAGAGTCAAGGGGCATCTGAGCAGGAAACATAGGCAGAGATACACTCTGCAGTGTCAGAGGACACCGATGAGGTCTTTGAGGTACTCGGTGGGAAGGGGGCGGGGAAAGCTCTGGGCGCCTGCAAGGCGTGAGTCTGGAGAGAAACACACGGATCAGGTGTGTCCTCCTGCCAGGGCTGCGTGTGCCGTGCCAGCTGGCTCCTGTTCCAAGCGCCTCTTTATTAGGGGATCCAACAATCATATTTTGCTAATCTCATAAATAAAATATTGTACACATCACGGAAGCATCCCTGAAGGCAGACTGCCTTCCGAGTAAGCTGGAACGGATGGAGGTGAAAATGGGGCCTTTTTAGGTATATGCAGTTATTGCAAAATCACCAGCATCTCAAATGTCTGCAAAACCCGCAGTGTGGCTGGGTCCCTGATGCTCGGGGCATCCCCAGGAACATGGTCGGCTGCTGGAGCTTTGACAGGGGCCTATGGTGTCTGTTTAGGGGTCCTCTTTTTGTAGTACTGGGAAGAAAATGAAAATTATTTTGCCAGAGACTTTAACTATACGATGCTTTAATCTGTTGTTAAATAATCATTAGTGTGTTATATAGCAAACAGAAGGCCAGCTTGGGTTTCTGTACATTCCTCTCCTCTCCCTCTTCATTTTCCCTGGCTTCGCAGAGATATAATGGAGTAATTAAGAGCTCAGGCTTTGAAGTCAGAAGGATCTGGGGTAAAGCACAGTCCTGCCACAGATTAGCTGCAAGATCTTGGGAGAGTCCGTCACCCTCACTCCCAATATCCTCTGTAAACAGGGAAGAATCTTTCCTCTTTTATAAGGCTGCTGTGAGGATTCAGTGAGATAGTGCAAATAAAGGAGCTAGCACCAGGCCCGATGTCTGGTAAGTCCGTAATAAAGGTTAGAAAGACAGGGAAACAATGTGACGTGACTGACAAGACTTCAGGGGCAGAGTGGGTATGCTCATTAAAATCTTTATTGCCTTTCTTTCTTCTATGAGGAGTTTATCATCTCACAATAGGTTCAAACGACTTTCTCTTACCTACGTTGCTGGCTATAGCTTTTCTTTCCCACTCCACAGTTAGAGCCGTACATATCTCCCACCGACTTGATGACTAGGATAAGGCCCAAGGACTCTTTCATCACTTACTGTTTCAAAACAACCTTTTGGGGAGATTTTTGATGGATGGCAGGGATATTTATGACTCAGGCCTCCTGGCAAAGTCCCTGATGCTGACTCACTCATTACCCAGAGAGAAAAGGAGGCTGCTGGAATCATCACTCATTTATTCTGCTTCTCAGTGATGGTGAAAGGTCAGGGGTAAGCAAGCCACTCAGCGCTGGGCTGAGCCGGAGCCGCAGAATTTCAATAATGCCTTCTTGACCGCAAGAGAAAGAAGAATTTCTAACAAACATACACCCATAAAAATGTTTGCAAAGCCCATCTTCACACAAGTGCTACATATTGTTAAATGGAACATTCTAACTGCTTTCTCAGCTCCAAACGCACAGCATCTCCTGTTTCTCTGCAGAGTGAGTGGGAATTGAGTGACAGTGGATGGAAAGGGTGGACAGACAGAAATAAGAAATGATTTGGGACTTCATAGTGACGATGGAGATTAGGAATAAAGGGCAAACCTGCAGAAAGAAGTACAACGGGAAATACAAAAGGTTTTCTAAAACAACAAACATAAAATGTATTATTATTGCCATGAACAATAATAGCACTAACAAGACCATCACTGTCACACTATAATCACCAACAAAGACAACATCGGTAAAACTCACTGAAGGTGAGACGTTCAGGAACATGCAAACCAATACAAGAGGAGATTTGAGGGCTCAGAAACAGGCTACAAAGGCTGAATGCCTCCTTTCATTTAACCCTCAGGCAGCCCTGTGAGACTCTCTCTACTCCTGCAGGCGTGCACGGCTGGAGAACTCTGTATGGGCTTGGGAGGTGAACAACTTGCTCAAGGCCCCCGAGTTAGCTAAGAAGACTGATTCTCAGCCCATTTTCTGCTAGCACTGCTTCAGCAAAGAGGAGTCGTGCTGGTGACAGTGCCATCCCTGGCCTATCAATTACTGATAAACACATAGGGCAAAATTATTTTGAAATCTTCCATGTTACTCTTGGCTCTAGATGTGGGAAATGAGAGACATGGCCAAATTTGGACCCCTACGCCGCTGTGAAATCCTGGCACTACTTCCTGCATGAAAGGAGATTGGCGGGGGCGCCCTCTCACCATCTAGGGACTCACATCCAGTAGCGTTTTCAGTGTAAGTTATATGGGAACATGAAATACAATTTATTCTGTTTCCAAAGTACAGGTCTGAGTGGTAAGGGAAAAAAAAAGGCATTTATGTTATTGGTAAAGGTTACTTGAGGTCAATGTCCACAGAAATATTTTTCCAAGGTATGAAATCAGGGAAGGGGTGTCTGTCTAGTTTCAGGGCAGCAGGTGCTCCCAACAAAGTTGCCCTTGCCCCATATTTTAAATACAGGAATCCAATCTCTAGAGCCTTCCCACCCACATTTGGTTTCCAGCAAGAACCGCATATGGCCTAGTAAAAGCACACTCGCTAAGGAAATAAGACTCGAGGCCGTAAGAGGACAGGGTGCTGGGTGCCTGAGGAAGGCTCTTCTTTCAAAGCTGGGGCTGCACACCAAACCACACTCAGGCAAGTCTACGGTGTGCATCCCGTCAGAAAGGGCATGGGCAGATGTGGGGCCGGGAAAGGAGAGGACGCATTCGTTTTTCTCACAATGGAATAAGCCGTAAACACCATCATGGCGGAAGTCTGGTTGCCAGGACCCTCCCTCAGTCTTTGCAATGTACGGGCTGGCCAGTCTCAGTGTTCTGTGCTGGACGTTAGTTTGAGTCATGCCAGTAACGGTAGCAGCAGCGGCGGTGGGTGCAGCGGACCCTCAAGGGCATTCAGGAGCAACCTGTTTGAAGCGCCTTATGCATATTACCTCCTAGGGCTGTTGTGAAGGCAAAATGAATCAGCACTATTATTACCCTCTTTTTGCAGATGAAGAAGTGTATGAAATGACCTGCATTTTCTCATTCAGTCCTCATGATTTCCTATGTAGGTACTCTGCTATTCCCACTTATGGGTGAGGAGATGGAGGCACTGAATGGTCACCTGCTCACAGCCCCCCACTAATAGGCCAGGGAGCTGGAATTCACCTCCAGGTTGGTTTGATCGCAAAGCTCACGTCTTCACTGCTACATCACACTTCTGGCACCGGTATTCCCTCCACTCCTGCGGCCAACTTTCCCAGGCCCCAGTCCTTCTTTCTCCCACTCTGCCTGTCCTAGGGAGGCTGAGATGCAACGTGTCTCGGTTTCCTCAGCTGTCCAGTGGGATAAAATCAGTGTCTACCTCAAAGGGCTGTGTGACAGCAGAAACCCTATGGTGTATGCAGAGGGTTTGCATGCCGCCTCCTGTATGAAGACCTGAGACCCGTCACTGGAAGCCTCGCTCCCTCACCCTCCCCTCCCCTGCCAACGGCGTGTCCTTCCCGGGTCCCGACGGAAGCTGAGGATGAATTTCCTCGGGGACGGAGTAAGAGGGTCCAGGGTCAATGTGTTGGCGATGAACTGAGCCAGATGAGAGGCAAGAGAAAGGGGGCACGGCTCTGGAGCTCACTGCTGGGAACCCCCATCTTTGGTGTCATTTGTATAAATCACTTGACTGTGGAGGCGTCACGGGCCAAGCCTTGGAGTGCGCAAGTGATAATAAATTGGGCAGCACAATAAATAACGGGGAAAATCAGGCTGCCAAATGAAGAAGGATTTAGATCATTTAAATCCTGTGCTATGAGTTGTCAAATCCAGTTTAATACTGGTAAGTGTGGGATAATAACTCACGGCAAACACCCCCGCCACCCCCGCTCCCCAGCCACAGTCCTTCTAAACCCCTTCTCTCACTCCTGGCAAACAGAAAGGGCCCCCTGGGGGGGTTTGCAGAATGGAAAGGGGTGGTAGAGACCGACCAGAAATGAGTCTAAGTTATTACATAATAATCCCAGATGCCTCAGCTCAGGCTTAGAGCAAACACACAGAGCTAATAGAATGCCGCAGGTTCGATTAGCTGCAGAAGAGATTCTAAATCAGAGCAGGTTTTATGCTATTAAATTGGATCGGGGAAAAAAGTCTCGTGGTTGGATATAAAGGAAAAATGGAAAGGATCAGGGACACATAAAACCACGGGCCCTGCTGGGCGGCTAAGGAGAGGCCTGAGGGTGGGGTCAGCTCGGAGAGACGCCGATGTCGAAGCAAGAGGCGATGCGGCCGCCAGAACAGCCTGTTCCCAGTGCTCCAGGACGCGGACCACATTCAGAGACATGGCCTAGGGAGCCACGGAGGCAGCACCCTACCTGACAACACAGGAATTTCAGACACTGGAATCATTACTCACTGACTGATTTGATGATGATGAATTACTTCATTCACTCAACAAATGTTTACTGAACTCCAAATGTGCACCAGGCATTGCTCCAGAGCTGAAGATACCTCATTACATGAAACAGACGCGATGGCAACAATGTTAACAGCTGAGCATTCACACTGTACCATATTCTTTGTACTCATTAGCTCCTTCCATCCTGCAATCCTTCCAACAATATAGTTCCTTTATGGGCTGAAGGTTTGTGTCCCTGCCCCAAATTCATATATTGAAGCCCTACCCTACAATGAGATGGCATTTGGCCATAGAGCCTTTAGGAGGTGAGGAAGTTTAGATGAGGTCGTGAGGGGGGCCCTCATGATAGGATTAGTGCCCTTATAAGATGAGGAGACACCAGAAAGCTTGCATCCTGACACATCCTCTCTGCTCGGTGAGGACGCAGGGAAGAGACGGTTCCTGCGAGCCAGGAAAAGTCCTCACTGGGGAAATAAATCAGCAGCACCTTGCTAAGGTAGCCTGAGCAGACTTACACAGTTACTCTTTTTATTTTATTTTGGTATAATTCATCTACAATTACATGAAGAACATTGTGTTTACTAGGCTCCTCCCTTCACTAAGTACCCCCCACATACCTGTTCACAGTCACTGTCCATCTGCGTAGTAAGATGCTGTAAAATCACTACTTGTCTTCTCTGTGTTGCACAGCCCTCCCTGTGCCCCCCACATTATACATGCTAATCGTAATCGTAAGGCCCCCTTTCTTTTTCCCTGCCCTTATCCCTCCCTTCCCTCCCATCCTCCCCAGTCCCTTTCCCTTTGGTAACTGTTAGTCCATTCTTGGGTTCTGTGATTCTGCTGCTGTTTTGTTCCTTCAGTTTTCCTTTTTTCTTATACTCCACATATGAGTGAAATCATTTGGTGCTTGTCTCTCTCCACTTGGCTTATTTCACTGAGCATAATACCCTCTAGCTCCATCCATGTTGTTGCAAATGGTAGGATCTGTTTTTTTCTTATGGCTGAGTAATATTCCATTGTGTATATGTACCACATCTTCTTTATCCATTCATCTACTGATGGACACTTAGGTTGCTTCCATATCTTAGCTATTGTAAATAGTGCTGCAATAAACACAGGGGTGCATCTGTCTTTTTCAAACTGGAGTGCTACATTCTTAGGGTAAATTCCTAGGAGTGGAATTCCCGGGTCAAATGGTATTTCTATTTTGAGCATTCTGAGGAACCTCCGTACTGCTTTCCACAATGGTTGAACTAATTTACATTCCCACCAGCAGTGTACACAGTTACTCTGATCCTCATCATTTTATAAATGAGGAAACTGAGGCTCAGAGATATTAGATGACTTGCCCAAGATCACGCAGGAAGGAGTGGAGCCGACATCCAAGCCCATCTGTCTAAAGGCCAGCTGCTTTCACACTGCTTCCAGATGAGGAGGTCGGAGCAGCCTTCATGAGAAGCGAGGACGTCTCTGCCAGCTTCTTTCCACCCTGGCACCACCCCCTTTCCTAGATACGTGCATAGATGCATTCCACAAGTGGCGTCTGAACTAAGGTAAATCGGAACATTCTGGCTCTGGTGCAATTGGCCAGTGCCTGCCAATACCACCGCGAGAGCATGAAATCAGGGTTGCAGCGCTGCGTTTTCACCCCTGCTCTGCCGCAGCCCTGGGGGACACACCTCTGGGCCACATTTGGCATCTTCAATTGGTTCCTTTTAGAATCAATAACTTACTTTTATTGTTGAGCCCAGAACCACCTAATAGAAGTCACGAAAGCCACATAAAATTTTTAAAATTTTGAGCAGCAACATTAAAAAAGCAAAAGGGTAAACTGATAATGTATTTTATTTAACCCAGTTTATTGAAAATGTGATTTCTACATGGGATGAATGAAAAACACTAGTGAGTTATTTTTGTCTTTTTTCACACTAAGTCTTCAAAATCTGGTGTCTGTTACACTTACAGAGTATCTCAGTTTGGATGAGCCACATTTCCAGTGCTGAGCAGCTAGTGTGGCCGCTGTGTCAGTGAGCTCTAGCTGCATCATGAATTTTCATTGACTTGTCCTGACTAAATTATAGGAATTACGCTTTCTAGCGGGGTTTATTGAGTGTCTAGTACCTGCCAAGACTATACTGAGCATTTTCATACAATCACACCTAATCCTCCCATCAGCTCTGCAAGAAAATATTTATTGTTCCCACATTATAGGTGAAGGAACTCAGGAAAGTGAGTGGAGGCTCCAAGATTGTGGGGAATATTTAATGTTATCACTTCAGCATTGAGCATGTTGCCTTGCTTAGAACATGATTCAACAAACGTCTATAGACTGGATGCAAGGTTGCGTAGCAAGCCTGCAAGAGCTTGCACTAGAATCAGGTGTGCCTGATTCTGAAGCTTGTACTCTTTCTTCAATGCCACATTCATGCTGTGGGTTTGTCGTGGCCCCTAATGCAATGCTCAGTGATTCTCCAATGCTCGTTAAATGCACAGGCCTTACCTCCCAGTCAAACAATTTACAGGTGGGAACCTCTTCATCCAAGGGTTATAGTTATATTTACTGGTATTTTCCTCTGCTTGGACTGTATTTGTTCTAACAAATAGTTGTTAGACACCTACTCAGACCAGGGACTTGCGCTTGACCTTGGAGGTGCTAAGGTCATTAACACATGATCCCCACCCATGATCTGGTTTGGAAATCATGCTACAGGAGTGTTTAATACAGTGAAGAGCTATCAAAAACTTTAGATTTACAGAAAGACTACGCTGGAAGTGACTGTATAAATGTCACCTTAAAGTCTGTGCTACATAATTTGGCAGTAAATTTTATACTGTCTAGATTCCACACGGGGACCTCTTGTGTTCCCAACAACAGGCCCTTGAAGGAGGAAGCTCATACATCCTTACTCCCTGAAGCATTTTATAGAGTGCCGAGCAAATGACAGGTGAACACCTCTTAATTAGCCGGCCTCGGCTGTGCCTGCTCCTCTGTGAACCAACAAACAGAGCCAGATTCTTTATAGGCAAAGGACATCTTGGTCAGCTGTTGTGAATGCTCTAATGACAGACTGCATTTCCCAGAGAACATGGATGTGAGAGGGCTTTCCGTTCTGACTCACACTAGAAAGTCTTAGAACTAATTCTATTGAGGATTTTCTATTAAACTGAGTAATTAGTAAATTAATTCCAGTATTGATCATTATGCATTAGCTAGTCTGGCTATGACTGTGAGCACGAGAGCCCCAGCCCTTGAGGGTATCGCTGTTCGGTGAGGAACACAGACATCTCAGGAGGCTGCCATGATGCACTGTGACAGATGCCAAGCTAAGGCTAAGTGCAGAGTGCTCTGTGACAGCAGGGCATCGGACTCGAACCTGGAGAAATCAGGGCAAGCTCCCTGGAGAAAGCAACCCTAATCCAGTGGTAAAGGACAAATGAAAGTTAGCCTGAAAAAGGGCGAAGGGCGGGGGTGGGAAGTATACCAGGCAGATGGGACGGCTCATAAGAGGACCCACAGAGCAGGGCACACTTGTGGGCCAACAGAATCTTTAATATGATAAGAGCACGAAGTGCCAAGCCTGGGCAAAAGAATGAGGCATGTGCTGATGGTGCTGGAGAAGTGAGTTTGAGGTTCATGGTGAAGCTATTCAGGGACAACAGGAAGAGGACACATCAAGGGTTTGAAGGGGAGAAGTGAGAATCGTGCTCTAAGAACACTGCAGTATGGCTCTTGCTGTGGTCCCATCATGGTGCTTCTCATACACTACAGCCCCTCTTTCCTGAGCACCTGTGTCCCAATACTGGCAGCTTTAAGACAGAGCTCCCGTCTCACATCCCTGCGTCTCCAGTGCCCCAGTGCAGTATCTGCTAGTTAACTAATGCTCATCACATATTTTCATGAGTGATGTGTGTGGGAATCCTTGGTAGATGTGAGCAGATTCGGTCTGCTGAGGATGTATTACCAGAGGAGTCCTTACCTCAGATTCCTTGGACCTCCTGAAATTACATGCAAACATTTAGGCATAAATACGTGCAATTTTTCATGAATGAGGGGTCACTTTCATTAGATTCGCAAAAGGGTCTGAGATCTCACAGTAATTACAAAGTGCTGCATAAATGGGGATCTTTGGAAAATGTTGTTTTGGAGCCCTGTGTAGCTAGGCAAGACCTCTCAGAGGCGAGATGCTGAAGGACAGGTCACACCAAAGATAGCAAAGTGAACAGGCAGCCGTGGATTTCCCCCCGAAGGAGACGGAGAGGCGGTCAGAGAGCTCTGGGGACGTGATGGCGGCTGCGAGAGGAGGGGAGGGAAACTCGGAGCTGGTGCAGCGATTCCCCTCGTGTCTCCTGAGTCAGCAGTCACTAGCTGTCTAGTCCTTAAAGGAAAGTGCTCTAAGCAGACCAATACAGAGCTCTCAGACCACCAGTGGAGGAGGCCTTGTGAGTCAAGGGCCCTGGGGGTCACAGAACCCCCAAAACGGAAAGGTTATTTGGCTGTTATCACTGAAATAAAAGGAGCTTGTGGGAGCCACCTCCCTCTCTTTCTCTTTCATGAATTTGGGTCTACAAACTTAGATTATTCTTAAATGATAGAGATTAAACACACATACACACGGGAGCTCCTGATGGATATCCATTGAAATATTTATATAATTCCGTCTCAATGGTGGAAGATTGATGGTTTTTACATAGTGTCCAGTTCTTTAAAAATAAGGGCCATGTTTCACTTTTATAGGCTAGGCACCTGGGAAATATTCCATTTTGAAGAAACAATGGTAGGATAAAAGTGCAAAAATTAGTGTTCTAAAAGAAAGAAGACCACAGGAGAGCACAGCACTTCTCAAATTATGTTTCATGGACTGTGAAGCTCGAAATCACCAAAGGAACACATTAAAATGCAGATTCCAGGGCCCAGCCCCAGTGCCACAGGACTCAGACACTTTAAGAATGGGACCTGGGAATCTGCAATTTTACCAACTTCACAGGTGAATCTTTTGCTCACCAGAGTTAGTCTGAAAACACCTGGCCTATCAGGATGACTCACAGTAAGGAAGGTTCAAAGCCAACAGGCAGGCTTTCTTCTCCATACATGCACGTGACTTACGAAGAGGACGTGGGGCAGAGGAGAGCCCGACACAGCCTCATAACATTCGTGGAGTGATTTAGTGAAAGCAATTTTTTTCACCTTCCAAAGCACACTTTCCCTCAGACACCCCAGTATTTTTCCCCCCATCACAGGTCGCGAGGCCAGGCTGGAATCATCGCCGGGGTGACCAGCACCACCCCTGGGGCTGCCTCTTCAGGAGGTGAGTAGTCCCTGGGGTCTGAGTCCGGCCGGCCGGCTGTCACCTTGCAGGCTTCCTAGAGCTGCCAGCCCTGCCCATGTGGGAAAGTACTTCCAGGACGGAGAGACCCCGATTTGGGGTCATCTTTTAATTTATTGTAGCATATCATATTTGATACACCTTTGTATGTCATCCTAAATTCTTTTGAATAGTGGAGTAAAATATTCTTGTTCAACAATTCTATTTTGGCAGATCAATAGCCTAGTTTCCAAATATAAGCAGGTAGATAGAATGCTGTTTCTGTGCGTCTTGGTAAGAAATAGTAGTTTTTGTGGGGGGAGACTTGCCTGGGTTCCCACCTCACTGGTGAACCTTCAAGGAGGTAATGGGATTTCCTTAATCGAGCCCATTAGACTCTTCTTGTAATTATCTCAGGGGCCGATCTGTCTATGTAATGGGCTCTGGAGGATTCAAACGTTCACGTTCTTACAAAGGAAAATGCTGTGTACGTGTCGGAAGAAAACCATTTTGAAGAATTACTGGCTAAGCATCTCAACACCAGCCAGGGAGACTTTGCTATGATACTGCAGGATATTGCCGGATTTGGGACTTTATTGCTCCAAAGGGTATTTCTTTTTTCTTGGGCATTTTAATAAATCTACTATGCACGTGGTGCCAGTGGCACCGGGGACTGCACACCATCTGGTGAGGCTGGGCAGGCTGCTGCCTGCTTACCCACGGCAGGAGGGTACAGGATCCCAAGGCCGGTGCGATTGCCAAATCTCGGGACGGCTTTGGGTGCAGCTCACAATGAGCTCTGCTGCCTGGCTGGACCGGGCCGGCCAACTGTTCTGGGTCCCTTTACCAAGATCACGAATGCCCCCTTCACTGGGGACACGTATTACAATTTTTAGCCAGTGATATTTGAAGACAGTTACACTGCAATGATATTCCAATTTCTTCATTCCCTTTTTTACAAATTTTAATGTGCTATATAAAGAGTAGATCCATAGTGAAGAGGAAATCATGAAATGCTAAGAACCAAACAGTGATTGAAACATAATAATGGTAATTGTTACAAGTTGAATGTGATCTTATTTGGAAATAGAGTCATTGCAGATGTAATTAGTTAAGATGCGGTCAGTAGGGTGGGCCCTAATCCAAAATGACTGATACCTTTATAAAAGGGAGAAACTGGAGCACAGAGACACACATATAGGGAGAACACCATGCAGGCATGAAGGAGAAGATTGGGGAGTGGGGTGTCCACAGGTCAAAGAACACCAAAGCTTGCCAGCAAGCACCAGAAGTCAGGAGAGGGGCACGGACCAGATTCCCTGTCACAGCCCTCAAAGGGGACCAGGCCAGTCAACACCTTGATCTCAGACTCCAGACGGGGAGACAATACGTCTCTGTTTAAGCCACTCTCTTCACAGTGTCCTGTTGCAGCCCCGGTAGACGAATACAGTGATGCATGAGCCAGGTTCTATGCTAAGCATTTTGTTTATATCATCTTTTAATCCTCCGTAACAATGTTTTTATGACAAGAGTTTGTAAACAAGAGTTTAACAAAGTCTTATGGTTGCATGAACTGTTAATTGGTTGGAAATAAATGGCTGGACAGTGGGGGGAAGAATTCTTTCCTTCCCATTTCCCCAAGAGCTGTACACTCCAATAGGACTGTCAATGCAGGCAGGATGGAAAGGGCTTGAGAATAAAGTAAGTCACACCTCCCCTTCACGTGTGACTCATCTGAGAATTTGTAAAACCATCACGAGGCTCTGGGAGGCATCATGTTCAAGACTTGCCTGGGTCTGATGCAGGTGAGATGCCCTTTCCAGGATAAGAAAGGTGAGGCCACTCCTGTAGACCTAGTGAGGGGAGCTGGCACTCATGGTGGCCCAGTGGTTCTGATGGCATTTCTACTTTTGGACGGGATGCCTCGTCCCCAGTTGAGTCTGATTCAATCTCTCAAGCACTGAGGTTTCTATTGTGCTTTACTTTCTTTTAATTTCCCTTTCTGATTCTGTTTAAAACTGATTTCAGTTCTCCCCCCTGTCAAGGTGCTCTTCCCCACGCTTCCAACAGGCCGTCTGCTGTACAAGGAGAAAACAGGCACCAAACGACCGAGGGGAAGGGACTTGACGCCGAGTCATGAGCTGACATGTACCCTAAACACGGCCACAGAATCACTGAGCGAGTATCACTGCCGATCAATCTCCTCGGCGCTGAGCGACCTGCGGCCAGGAGTTCCAAGATTTAAACCAGGACCCGGGGCGGGCAAAGCGGGCCTCGCTGATCTTGTCGGTTCTTCCCCACTGAGAGGGAATCAGGTTAGCCTGCAGAAACCAACTCAACTGCACTAAGCTAAGCCAAGTGTAGATTTATTTGCACAATGGTTGGAAATGTCTTTATGAAAATGGAAAAAAAAAATGGTATCTCTATACAGATACACACAGTCATTTATAAATTAATACTCATGCATGTACATAGACACATGCTCCTTCCTTTTTTACATTTCAAATAGGGGACAAAGCAGTACAGAACATAAAGCCGCTCCTACATTTCCCTGCACCTCCAATTCTGTTTTTTTTAAATAAAGGAAGTGATTTGTAGTGAGACGTCACTGACCCGGGTGCCTTAGCTGCAGCCCAGACTTCAGGACGGAACGGCGGAGCAGACACAGACCCACTGCAGCCAGAGGCACTGCAAGCCATTTGCTCTTGAGGAAATCATCATTTTCGGCTCTTCAGATACAAGGAACCCGGCCCTTAGGCTTCAGTGCACCATAGGGAACAGGGAATTCATTCCCTCCCCTCCTTCAGGGAGGACGCACAGGCTGCGGCTGAAGAGCTTTCCCAGTGAACAGTGGGTGGGAGGCACTGCCTTCCCAGCACTGAGAGATGTACGCTTCCACTCCTGCCCTCACGTGCTGCCAGGGACCCATCCTGGGCCCTCCGTCCTTGCTGGGACATGAGCCGGGCAATCATCTGTGCTCAGCCCTCAGTCTTAACCTAAAACTCATGGGAGGAGTCGAAGAGGGGTGCTTCCTCATTCCTCATCTCCAAGAAACAAACAACAATACATTTTATTGCAAGAAACAGTGCGTGGTTCTGACTGAGAATAGCTGAGAGCTTGGTTTTTCTTGAGGCAGGCTGTCTACTGGCTGCCGAGCCTGCCGTGCCTGCTAAGACAGTCACCCTCTGCCTTCGTGGCCCCCACAGCTGCTCAGGTCCTTCAGATGCATCACTGGACCTCCGGTGTGTGTCCCGTAAACCAATAGAAGTACCTTCATCAACCCCACGTGGCCGGCACTGCAGACACTGGACGGTTAAGACACCAGGGGTCCAGTTTATATTCCGTTTAGAATATAAACCGTCCATTCCCAATTCGGGGGGAAAATAAGTCATTGACCCAAACCCATAAGTTGTGTGGAGCTGGGTACCGTGGTGACAGAGACACTGGTGTCTTTGTGGCATGGTGCCAGCCGCATGGCCTGATGTGCCCCGAGGGTAAAAGGCGCCTTGCGGGGGAGGCGGGTGTGTGTGTGTGGTGGGGGGCTGATGGGCAGAGTAGCCTGGGTTTGAGTCATGACTCCTGGGTTCTTATCCTACATCTACAACCTGGTGACCCTATGCCCTCAAACAAGTGACAGAATGTCACCAAAGCCATAGCTTCCTCAATTCTAAAATGACACACAGGATTTCAACTAGTACTCCAAGGTTTTGAGTCTTTGTACATAAAAACAGGATAAAAAGTCCTGATTCACAGTGTTATTATGGAAGTCCTAGTAAGAATGTAAAATAGCATTTTGTAAGCTGTTAAGTATAGTTACTGCGATATGGACGGGAGGAAATTCCTTGAGGGCTTATCTTGATCATGAGCAACTTGGCACAATTACTGGAGTCCTATGATTCGGCAAGTCACTAAATCTCTCTGAACTGTGGTTTCCCCACTTAAATTGCTTGCCTCCTGCACGAGGAGAAAATGAGGTAAAGGAAGTGTAAATGTGCTTTAAAGCCATAAATTGTCCTAGAAATACAAGCAGTTATTATTTAGAGAACCTGTTTTGGCTTTTGGCGTATTAGGATGCACACACACTGTTAGTTCCTGGCTCAACGACAGATTTTAATGGGCCCGGCTACGAAAACCATACAGAGCGATTATGTGCCACACCTGTGATGGCTGTGCAGTGTGTTAATCAAGACAATTAGTCTGGGGACCCAGAGGACGGCTTTCCACCGCTGTGCGTGATCCTCGCCACTTGGAGAGGGAAATTAACAGCTGCTTTATGGTCCCTCCTATTACCTCACTTTCTTGGCAAGAGATCCCAGTCAGATCCACCTCAACGAAGCAACATCTATCACTGGCGCCGGGAATGACACAACATCTGTGGAGAAATATTAACTCTGATTTTGGAAAGACTTTGGGGCTGGGAGCAAAAAAATCAAGCCACATGTGGCACTCACTGAGTAAAACAGCCCCTGATGGCACCCAGAGTCAGGGGAAAGGAAGCCGATCTCTTTTACATGATGTATTTAAGAGAAAAAGGAACAGGGGCTGAACTGATCGGTTCAGCTCTCAAGGCATTTATTCTCCGATCTGCAAAAGGAGAAGGAGGACAAGGCTTCTGGGGCAGCACAACTCTGCTCCTGAGCTGCTCACCGACATCACAAAATCTCTGGGGATTTTCTTCCTTCCTCCACCTCCTGATGTGACCATCTCTTGGGAGAAGCTTGAGAAATACATCGCTCCGATTTCTTTTCACCGTTGGACAAGGCAGCCTGGGTTGATAATTTGTGATCACATGGGTGGCAAATATAAATGCTTGCTATGTGCTGGCTATAACGTTCTGTGTTTGCATGCATTTATCTCATTAGATCCTGGGAGATAAAGGTGCTAGGGCAGATATTTCAGCTCCCTTTTTGCAGATGTGGAAACTGGGGCTAAGAAAGGCCAACCGGACAAGTTCGTGTGGCAGAGTCCGCACTCAAATTCAGGTCTCTTGACTGCAAGGCTTTTCTGTACCACATTCTATACCATCCGTGGAAGGCTCGGGACCAGGCCTCACTTATTTCAGTGACCCCACTACCAAGGACTATTCTTGTCACCTACAAGGTGCTTATTGTGGGATTTAATTTTGAGAAAAGAGGAGCTTCCCAAAAGGCTTACTATCTCTGGAATGAACCTTGGATAAGAGAGAGAGCATCTGAAAGACTCAGCATCCATTCCTAATCATACCTTCTACCTTGGCTGAGTCAGAGCAAATGACTCTCATCCCCCTATGGTGAGTCGTAGTTTGGCTGTGAGACCATCCTGGGGACGTGGGTTACATCCAGCAGCAGGTGGCCATTCCAGCTGGGAAGCTCCCAATAGGTAGCTTTTGGTCTGGGTCTACTCTGTTCTGCTTTGGTAGAGGCCAAAATGAACCTTTACACCTGTAGTTCCCAATCTATGTGCCGCAGCGCCCCATGGTATCCCACGGGTGCTGAAGGATGGTCTCAGCTTTGAGGGAAAAAGCCATATGCAATATCTATCACGCGAAAACTCACTGTTTCAACATTCATGTGTGGTTTTCCCTTTAATAACATCGTACGTTTGCAAAGCTGGCATGGGAGTAGTTAATGTGATGAAAAACGAGCACTGCATCAAAATGAGGGTGGCGGCATCCAATCCGATTCCAAGGTTTGAGAAGCCGC
The DNA here is from genome assembly GCF_030020395.1 of Manis pentadactyla. NCBI lineage: Eukaryota > Metazoa > Chordata > Mammalia > Pholidota > Manidae > Manis > Manis pentadactyla. The sequence goes on from NC_080031.1 coordinate 106,190,673, forward strand.
GGGGAGTCCGACAGGGGCACGTATTCTAAGAGGATCACGAAGCTGTTCACCTCTGGAAAGCTTCTGCTTTGTGATTCTGCCTAACAGGTGGTGTGATATTTGGAGAAACATCGAACTACGTGACCTCTTCGGTGCATCTGCAGTGCCCAGAGATAGTCCTGCACTGCTCTTCGATCCAGTCCATGTTGGCATGAGATGCTACGGATTCAATAGCGCATACTGAATCAGCTGTTTTGAGTTGCTGTGTACATTCCCTTCCCTGCAGAGCCATCCCTGGCTTCCCAGAGCAGAGTGAAGGGTCTTCCCTGAGCTCCTACACTCCCCCTGATACCAGAGCAGCAGCCCTGCTTTGACATGTCTGTCTTTGCTCCCCTGGAGGGCGAGCTCCTCGGGCTGGGGTCTTCTGCTGCCCCCTCTGACTCAGGAACCCCAAAGAGGCTGCTGGCATCTGAATCCACCCACCAAGGTATGTGTTTTTCACCTGTGTTGTTTTATGTTAATTCAAAGTAGTTGCCAACATTTTAGATTAAAAAAAAATGGATTTCTGGCTTCTACTGAAATTTTATAAGACATAGAAACACCTTGCCCATGGTCTCAACAGCTAGAGGAATACAGTAGCAGTTCTTCAGTTCATAGGGAGCATACTTTCTCCAGCAAACCTCAATCCCCACCGCTCCCTAGTATTGAGGTTGAGAGTTTCTCATCATTTAACATCTGACTGAGTTATTGTTTTCTTATAGTAGAGAAATACAATCCTGTATCCAATTTGCCACCAAAAGAACTCTGCGTGTTTTTAAACCTGCCACATGGAACCCCTTTCGGGCAATTGAATTTATGACCCCCAGTCCTGATACAAAAAAAAGAATATGGTTATTTGGTGTTTAAAATCACAGGCCTTGACAACTCAACATAGTGAAAAATGTTAATTCTCCCCAGTGAAATGATAAAATGATAAGCTACAGACTGGAAGAAAATATTTGCAAACTATATATCAGACAAAGACTAGCCTCTAGAATATACAAAGAACCCTCAAATCTCAAAAAGTAATAATCTGTGCTTCTTAAAATCACTCAAAATATTTTGCACAGTCTAACCTCAGTTTTCTCTTTGGCTTCATCTTCTTTTTCCCTATTTCTGAACTCTTTCTGCTTTTCCAACACATCAAGAATCAAGGTCTTCACATTTTGTTATCTGTCTGTTCGTCCACCCATCCATCCATCCATCCATCCATCCATCCATCCATCCATCCATCCAAGAAATATTGGTTGAGGACCACTATTCCAGGTATTGGGAATACAACAGTGCTTTATTTCCTACCCTCACGGAGTTCACATTCTAACAGGAGACAAACATAAAACATTATGCCTGGTGTGAGGAGCTCTATGAAGGGAAGTTGGGTTAAGGCGTAGGAAACATGGTGACTGCCATCAGCAGTGGGTGGGGGACACATCTGGTTAAGAGTCGAACAGAACTTGAATGAAGTGATGGAGGAAACTGCAAAAGCATAGTGGGAAGAAAATTCCAGCAAGAAGGAGCCACAAGTGCCAAGAGCCTGCGGTGGGAACACGATTGGCCTATTTGTGGAGTAGTAAGGAGGGCGGTGTGCTTGGAGCAGGTGAGCGGTGGAAAATGGGGTTGGAGAGGAAGCCAGATAACGGTGCTGCTGTTCAAGCCTTGTTGGTATTGGGGTTTTACCCTCAGTGTAAGAAGAGGCTGCTGAGGATTTGAGCAGGGCAGGGACGTGATCTGACTTGGAGAGCAGACGGCGGGTGGAGACGGGGAAGTGGAGGGCCCCGCTGCGAGGTCACCGCAGCATTGCGGAGGGGAGAGGCGGAGGCCGGGACTAGTGCGGGGGCAGGCAGGGCAGGGAAGGTGGCCGGCCTGAAGCACTGGAGACAGAGGCGGCAGGAGGCCCGGGGCAAGCAAGGGGCCGCGCGCGGCTCCAAGGGCTCTGCCCGGAGCTGCTGATACATTCACTGAGGTAAGAAGGCTCTGTGCTACAGCGTCACAGGGCTGGCTCCTTACCACCCTTTGGGTTTCTGGCTGACGTCCCCTCTTTGGGGCGGTTCTCTGATCACCCCCTCTTCTCTTTGTAGCTAGCTCTATGTTTAATATTTTTCTCAGGGCTCCAGATATCTGAAATGATGCATTTTCTTCGACTGACTTATCATCTGGATGCCCCACTGGAATGCAAGCCTCAAGAGAACAAGGACTGTGTCTACATCCCCAGGACTTAATTCAGTGTCTGAATCACAGGATAAGGTCAATAAATATTTGTTGAATGAGACTCGGAAAGTGTGAGGCAAGTCAAACAAGTCCCCAGGCTTCTTTAGTGTGGTTCTTTTGAGAGCCTTTAATAAACCAATTAGTTAAGGACTAAGGAACATTATCCGGTCCAAGCCGCGTGCCAGACTCAGGGGAATCCAGTGAGCTCGGCCCACACCCGCGTGGAGCCTACGGCGCCCAGGCGGAGGCCCAGTAAAGTGAGCTCACACATGTGGACTTGTGCTGCGCCAAGAATCCAGAAGGGGCGGAGCCCTGAGGCCTGCGAGCCTGCGACCTGGGGCCCAGCCTTGCCGGGGAGCACAGGAAAAGCCCAGCAGGAGTCACCGGTGTGGCCTCAGGGGTCTCTGGGTGGGGGAAATGCTGTGACTACAGATCCCAAGCCCCACGCAGCTTCTTGTGAGATGAAACACGTTTTGGCAAAAGCTGACCTTGTCCAGCTTCCTCACGCACGGGGGCTCAGCTGGGTTCGCAGCGTGGGTGAAGATGGCAGCTGGTTCGTGACTGAACCAAGGTTCTGCATGTCAAATGGCAATTCTACCTATTTCAATAGGCCTGCCATGAGAACGCACGGTGCTAACGTCTAGGAGGAGCATAGCACAGTGCCTGGTGTGCGAAAAGTACTAAGTATCTGGTAATAATTATAATTAGATTTCAAATTCTTGAGGATATTATGTTAATACCCCCCACACACACACCTGCTCCCCATACATACCAAACAGCACAGTACCTTACACATAGTAGGGGCTCAGTGAACACACACTGGATGAATGAATGATGGCTGCCTCAATGACACACTATTTTGGATCTGGCCAACCATTCTCACCAGTGACAGGCACAGGAAATAAATGGAAATAAATCAGTCCACAGCTTCATGGAGAAATAAACCCTTCTGTGCGGTTCACCAATCTTGGGGTTGATAGCTGCTGTTAACCACTGATATGATTCGTTACTGACCAGGGTGGGTCACCGCTATTGATGATTCTTGCTAACCAAGGGCACTTGGCAACTTGAATGAAAGGGAGTCAGTCTGGCCGTTGGTTTAAAGTGGGGATAAGTTATATGGTGGGAGGGCCCAGAGGATTCAGTGATTTTACGCATCGACAACTTGCAATAGGAGGGCGCAGCCAAGGTCCAGGAAGAGTTGCTCCTCAAGTGGCATTTGCCTTTGCACGGAAATCTGCACGCTGGTTTGCGGTAGGTGATTTCTCAGCTGCTGCCGTAACAGAAGAAGTGGTTTTGAATGAACCTAATCAACCCGGCTCTCTAGGGGCACCTTGTACCTGAGAACATCCAAGTCCTTTGTAAACAACAGTTAAACCTCGCTGTCTCCAGAGAGATGAGCTTCTGGATTTTTGCTTAAATCAGAGTTAGAAGGCTGTAATCATGAGCAATGTGGGTGGGTGGCAAAAGGGATAATCCTCAGTCCTCTCACAGACTAAGAATCAAAAAGAGCAAAATAATCTGCAAGTCCCTTAAAATGTTTTACCTAATCAGGTTTTACCACAGGTTCTAAGTGTCAAGTAAGGGATGAATGAATGGATGGAAATTCAAACAGTCATTTGGGAGGGCAGTTTGACAGTCACCGTTACCATAAGCTGACCCTTCAACTCAGCAATTCCACTTGAATGCATTCTTACCAGAGAAATGCATTTTACTAGGCTCATTTTCCAGCTGCATATTCTTGAACAAATTATCTAAGCATTTAAAATTATTTAACCTCTCAGTTTTCTCATCTGGAAAATGGGGCTGATAGTAATGTGCTAAAGAGGCAACTAAGAGAGCACCCCCATTGCTGTGTTACCTGTAGGAGTGAAAATAAGATATCATTCTCAAGGTGTATCTATCAAGGGAATGATTAAATAGGTAGTGAAATAGTATGCAGCAGTTAAAACGATAAGCTAGTACACATAATAGCCTGCCCATAATATGACAGACTGTTAGTGAACACAGCAAATCGCAGAACATGTATTTCTGCATGTATGCCGTATGTGGTGGTCTTAAAATGTGTGTGGAAACCCTTTGATACCCCTCCTGTTAGCAGGTGGAGCTTGATCAGGCTCCCCTGGAATGCAGGCCAGACTGGGTGACTCATTTCTGATGAACAGAATATGACAGAAATGACAATGAGAATATGGCAGAAATGACAATGTGTCATTTCTAAGACTAGGTCACAGAAAGGCACTGTAGCTTCCTCTTTCATCTGTTTCACTCTCTTGCTGTCTTATCACCTGCTCCAGAGGCAGGCAGCTACCTTGTTGGAAGAACATTCAAGGGCCCTGAGGCCCATGTAGCAGCTTCCTGACAACCTTCACTGAAGGACTGAGGCCTCCGGCCAGCAGCCACCAAGTGAGTCGTCAGCGAGGCAGCTCCTCCAGCCCCAGACACCTGCAGTCCTGGCTTACACCCTTACCACGGCTTCATGAGATGCCATGAGCCAGAACCCACCGGTGTAGCCGCTCACAGATTCCTCATCCTCAGACCAAAGTAAGAAAACCAAAGTGCCTTCAGTGGTTACCTCTGAGGAACGGGATTGGGAGAATAGACGTGGAATTAGTGACACAGCTATGTCTCTATTTTCATTGTCCAAGGCTTCATAAATGCATTAAAAACATTAAAAGAGAAGAAATACAATTTGAAATCCCACTTCTCTGGAATTTCACAGTAAGTCAGATAGGGCTGAAGTTTACCTTTGATCATCTCCCAGAAAAAAAAGGTCGCTTAGCAAACTTGTTTAGTAATACTAGAAGGCAGGTGATGAGCGAACAGTCTGACCTCCTTAAGAGGCAACTCCCGTCTGTTATTCTTTCAGTGTAAGTCATATACTGTAAGCGATTATTTGTACCCATGCTTCTTATCTATCGGTAAAGCAGGTCAAAGAGACCTTTATTTGGGCAATACCGACTGGCAATATTCTGACTCTCAAAGAGAAGCCAAATTCTCTTGAAGGTGACAAGGTACCTCCATTGAAAATGCCAAGTTAGGTATTAATGCCTGCTGGTCTTATCAAGCAGTTTAAAATCAAAGAGGTTTTGTTGTCAGGCTAAAGTTACAGAAAAGATATTTTTAAAGCAACTTTGTAGTGGGTTTCTTTGAGGCCTGTGCTAATTTGTTTTTCAACTTTGAGCGTGGGGATCTGCCTCACTCAACGGGAGTTCTGTGGCGAGGACTCTGATCCCCATCTGGGGCTAGTCTGGCTGCAGGCTCCGAAGCTTCATGCAGTTTCAGTGGAAATGGGTCCAGAGCTTAGTGCAAAATACCTTCTGGGTGACTGACCAGAAATTCAATCACAGTGCATGGATTTCAAAAATCCCTTTCATGTATCATTTAAAAGCAGCCTGCATATTTAAATTTGCATGTCTCTGACCCTGGATTTTGGAAACGCAGGACAAGAATGGATTCCTATTCAGTTTTCAGGTTGATGGGAGGGAATAAACCAGAGGCATTTCCTTCCTTGACTACTGGGTACATTTAGTATTTCTGAAATATTCTGAACCAGCAGTTCCACTGTCCCATGGAGCTTGGGAATAAGAATAACTAACATTTATAGAGCGTTTTACACTCTACGAAGTACATTAGCATTCATTGTTTCATTTAACGGGCAGAGAGGTTCTTAATTATGCTTTCTGATGAGGGGACAATGATTGTTTCAGTGCCAGCATCTGCAGAGATTACTCAGGCTTCCCTTTCATATGGACACAGTCAAGAAATAGTGGTGCTGAGCCCCAGCTTCCCCAGCTGGGGGAGAGCACGGCGGAGCAGCTGTGACACTGAGGAATTTCCCCTGCCCGCGCTGCAATGTGTTCTAAGTTGCCTTCCATTAATTCAAACGTCCATGTGACTGGGCCCCAGGAGGACAGGGGGGAAGGAGGGGGCTGCAGGGGGCTGCAGGGGCTCCGGACGTGTGAGTGCCAGCTCTGTCATTTCCTAGCTGCGTCTTCTTGAGCAAATTATCTGATAAGTATTTAAAATTATTTCACTGCTCAGTTTTCTCATCTGAAAAATAGGGCTGAAAATAATCATACAAACCTCACAGGGCTTTCGTGAGAATTAAATGGGTGAATTCACGTAGCACTTGGCAGAGTACATAGTAACCCTTAGTGACTGGCGCTACGGCTGTTAAACACGGTGGGCTTCACTATGGCCTGGATGGCTAGCAGGACGTTTCGTCAGCGTGTCGCCGAGCAGCCCCCTCCTGGGCGCAGTGCCAGCCCTGAGGACACATCAGATGCGTCCCTCTCCTCAGGAGGCTTACATTTCGGTGGGAGAGGCAGACAGAAACATAATTAAATAAGGGCTAAGGAAGTGGTGGCAGGATAAAAAAGGAGGGGGCCGAGCTAGAGAATAAAGGGCCGGAGAATGAATGGAAGCAGGATGTTCTTTGATTTTAGGATCTGTAAAGCCAGCTTTTTCAAATGTCTGGGTTAGAGCTGTCCCACCGGAGGGCAGAGGTGAGTGAGGGTCACCGGGAGGAAAGAGCCTGGCTGAGTCCGAGTCCTGACCCCGTGAGCCAGCTGTAGGATTCTGGGCAAGAACTCTTATCCTTAGAATTTCAGCCTCCTCTTGCTTAAAAGTTATTAACATCCACCTCAAAGATTGGTCAAGTGGAGGCACTAAAATGTATGCCGATGTATTTTATCAAATTAATAGAATACAAGTATGGTATAGCATCACCATCAAATAACATCAAATGTTTACACAGTGTTTGAAAATGTTTAAATATTGTCCTTTGCTCTACTTAATTAGCCAAGTAACTAATCAATGAGCTCTGCACTAAGCTGGCTGCATGAGAGGCAGAAAACATTGTGTGCCCTTCGCTCACCCTGAATCCCCAGCACCCAGGAAAGTACTCACACCCACTAGGTGTTCCACACACACACGCTGAGCAAAAGCAGGAAGGAAGAATGAGCAAAGCCACTCTCGGGTGCGGACAGGCCCCCCTTTGTGGAAGACAAAGGATATCACTCCGATTTCACTGGGATGGATTCTGAACAACAGAAAGGTTTAGTTGTGCCGCTAGCTAAAAGTTCACCCTGAAATTTATGATGGAACACAGCCTAATCCTGCCTTCCCTGCCTCCTAAGTTTGTCCACTTCTGATCCCTGCTGTCCCCTATGTGGAAGGTTTTTTAAATGGAAGTAAAGTCCCATGCTTTCCTAATGCAGTCTTTCAGTTCTCTTCTTTAAGCCATCTGCTCTTTTATCGGTCAAAACTTCTTGATTTTATTTGAAAACTTTTAATTAGAAGCTTCCAGGCAGTGGCGGAGTTAAGTTTAGAAGCTTCCAGCTTGTCTCACCCTCAGCAGCTGCAGGAAGGCATAAGGCTTGTGATTCAAATTCATTATTATCTCCATGTTGATGTCATTTTCTTTTCCCTTGCTACTGCACTGTTCCAGGAAGTTACATAAGGCTTAAGAGCCACAAGACTAATGCTGCTTCTCAGAAATGACCTTTCAGGGAATTTTCCTTATGTGACCAGATGCTGGTAAAGCTATGCTAATAAGTAAGATACCCACCTTCTACCTCACCTTTTACCCAAAGATTACTGAAAGCTTTACAAACATTAATTAAGCCAACCTCATAACACTCTAGGAAAAAGGAATTATCCACTGCAGAAAACTACCACTGAATTTAAAAGCACCTAAGCAACATACTCAAGAGTCATCCATCAGCAACAGAATTGCAACAGCCTCTGCTTTTCTATCCCAGAACTGTTCCCACCTTCACCCAGTCTCTTCTGGGGGCTTAAAAAACTTCTACTCATCCTTCAAAACCCTGCTCAAGTATTACCTCCTCTAGAAAGCCTCCCTTACCCCTACCATCCAGGTCCAATTAGGTGCATCCCCTTCCTTTTACTCCCAATATCATCCGCATGTACCTTCATACAACCCTTCCTAAAATTTTACACTTTGTGTTCTAGCTTCTCCCTCTTCTTTCAGTTTACTGAGGACATGCACTCATTTTTCTCACCAAAGACATGCACAAATTAAATATTTTGGTGTTCCTGAACCTCTCTCATTGCATGGCACAGTGCAGGTTTTCAATTTATGTTTGTTTCAATGGACAGGAATCCTGTTTTTTTTTTAGTAGATTTTTTTAGAGCAGTTTTAGTTTCACAGAAAAATTGAGCAGAAGGTACAGAGATTTCCCATATACCCCCTGCTGACCTCCACATGTGCAGCCTTCCCCATTGTCAGCATCCCCGCCAGAGGGGTGCATTCATCATGACTGATGGACCCACACTGACGGACGGATCATTATTACCCAGAGTCCACAGTTTACACTAGGGTTCACTCTCGGTGGTGTGAATTCTGTGGGTTTGGACAAATGTATAATGACATGTATCCATCATTGTAGTGGCATAGAGAGTAACCTAGGAATCCTCTGTGCACTGCAGGAGTCCTTCACCCGTCATCAAAGCATACTCTGTAACATGGCCAGAAAACTCTTAGCTTAGAATCAGCAACAAAAATTATTGAATCAAAAACTAAAACCTCACAGGGCAGGGTTTTCTCAACCCAATCTGCCCTAATTCTCTGCAAAGTATATACACACTGGCACAGTGAAGAACTTTTGGTTAATACTGGTCAAGATCATACTGAATAAAACAGCTTCTCTGTTTTCCTTACAAGGTTTCAGTGTCCTCAAGATTTGATGCTACACACAGTGCCTGGACCAGTGGCTGTCATCCTATTTTGTACAGCAACATGTATGTCTTTAGTGTCTGTGTGGGAGGCTCTGGTCGGTCATCCATTTCTCCTGACTTCCTTTTCTCTTTCACTTGAGAGAGAGGGCATAGGGACAAACCTGAAAAGCAGTGATGGTGTCATAACTATCTTGAGTCCACTTTAATTTATATAAGGAAGCAAAGCATTTGTCAACTCCAGTGCTTTAGCTCTTTAGTGATTTATTGTTGATAAGTCTAACAATTACCGTGCAGCACCAATATGTATTATGATATCGTATTTATGCTTGGCTGGCCTGCAACAAGGATTCTCAAGACAGTGGGGGCAGCCAGCATTCTTAAATAACTTTTGGGTAAAAGGAAAGGAATGTTCTTTGAATATTTGAACGTTCTTTTCTATGTTATATAAAAATTAAATGAGATAATTGTGTATAAAGCATTTAGCACAGCATGTAATAGAGCAAACACCCAATGAATTCAGCTATTTTGTAGTAACATTAGCAATTACTATTTATTGAGGGCTTTTTATGTGCCAGGAACTATGCCAACTGCCTTATATGTCCCCTCTTAATATTCCTGACAACCTTATAAGGTATTGCTTTGACCCCTATTTTGCAGATGAAGTATGGGAATTCATGTAACTCACTGGACTGTAACCCAGTATAAGCTAGTGAGTGGAAAACTGCATCTATCTGCCTCCAAAGTCCAGTAAGCTATTCGGCCTCTCTTCAAGCAAACAAACAGCAATTCATGAAGTGTCCCTGTGACCCACCGTATGTTAGGTGGCTGCTATACATGGGGTGGAGTGACCTCCTGGCCCTCTAGCAACTTACACTTTATTTGGAAAGGACAGGCAAGACAATCCAAGTGGAAGGTGAAAGGTGATAACATAGTATATGGCAAATGTCAATTAAGTATTTAATCTAAACACACTCTGGATTTAAAGGAGAGACCTCAGAATTTGAACTATTCTTGAAACTAACTGTATGGTCTGCACACTCTGCTTTGATTTTGTGGGTAAGGAATGTATTGGAACTACCTGGACGGGAAGGCTTTCTGAACTTCATTCCCCTGTCCCTTAACACACATACTTAAGAATTACCATGGAAGTCTGCCATGGGTATTGGATAGCAGCTGTGAATCTAGAATCTGTAGTCAGATTATCTGGGTTCCAACTGTGGCCATTCCAGTCTCTCTTTGGACCTCAGTCCTCCCATCTATAAATTGGGAAGTAATTACAGTCATGAGAAACTGTACATAAAGCCCCTAGCTCCATGCCTGGTGTGCAGTGAACATTCAATGCATGATAGTTAATGTTCGTAGTATTTTCTTGGCTTGAGGAGGGACAAGATCGGTGGAATTGGTGATGTGTGGTCTACGCCCTCCGTGAAGAGCTAGGGCTGGACCTGTGGCTGGGACGGGGTGGAGGAGGAGCCGACAAGAACAACATTTTCAATTTATCTGGGGACCTAAACATTCCAACTTAAAGACGTCTTGGGCTGACGGGGCTTCTTAAACGGTTCTGAGTCCAAATGGCCACTTAAACATAATGGAATGGTATGATTTCATACAGCATGCTTTTGGGACTGGTAAAAGTCCTTGCATGGATAAAATGTTAAAGAAATAAGTTAATGATGTTGGCTTAAACATAAGAACAGTACACTGCAGGATACTGAATAATCTTTCATATGAGATATTTTAAGACAATAATAAGACTGAACAATATGGGCTCATGGTTTGCCTATTCCTGAATTCACTCGGTCAAGTATTTCCTGGGTGCTGCACTTCCCCATCTACTAAATGGGGATAATAATATCACAGACAACTTCATATAAAGAGTTATAAGGATTAAATGATAACTTTAAAGCACTTAGTAAGGTGCCAGGTACATAGTTGTGCCTCAACACTTAGAATTATTATTCCATGCGCTAAGATTTTAGGCTACAGAGATGAATAAAATACCTGAGAGTTCTCATAACAGGTTTACTAGTTGTTCATCACATGTCTGCAAACTTTTTGGGACAGGGTTCTGGTCTGACCATTCTATTCACCTCTAACTCTCCAGGGTCAGACATAGAATTTGAAGGACAGTATGTGCTTGATAGTTGTGACTTGTGTGAATGAATGGATGTGTGAGACCCAATCCTTGTGCTTTAGAAACTCACAGGAGGGACGAGAGACATGGAGATAAGAAGTTAAAATGCAGTGCACCCGCTGTGGTCAGGCGCTCGGGGTTCACGGAAGGCCTGGGTGGCTCGCATCACTGTCCTGCCACTAAAACCAGACCAAGTTCAGGTTTGCTCTGGGTCAGGTTGGCGGATAATAAGTGACATGTGTGGGCTACGCCAGCCTCTGAGGTAGTCACATAGAGCTCCCTCGCTGACCCTCTGTCATTTGGCTAATGTTCCCCACACATCAGCGCAGTGACCTGTGACCCTCCTGGGCCCCCGGAGCAGCTCTGTGAGCCTGTTTTGTTAGATTTCTGCCTGGAGCACTGGCCGTAACAAAGTGGAGAGGGGAGAAATCAATACAACCTGAATGGAATGCACACTTAAAACATCAGCCTTCAGTTCTGGAATCACGCCCTTGTCACTAACATCTGACATGCCTTTTGCTCCACGATCTGCTCAGTCTAGTGAGTGAACGTGAAGGAGGAAATGGAAACGGCTCCAGGGCACGGGCAGGGAGATGTGCTCTATCATAAATGGGGACACAGAGGGATGGCTTCCCAGTGTGGCAGAGGACAAAGAACACAGCCTGTGTAAAGGCCAGCTGGGGATCCTTAGGAATGTTTCTCAACCTCTCTGAGCCTCAGTTTTCTTATTTGGAAAGTGTAACAACTAGGAGTGGGTGAGACTGTTTTAGCAATTCGGTGAGCAGCAGCGCTTGTGAAGCGCCCAGCACGCGGCCTGACTCTCGGCTGATGCTCAATAAATGGCAGCTTATTAGAACCGCTTTCCTACTGCTTGTAAGTGAGCAAGGCCCAATGCAGTGAAAATCATCCATTTACCACACAAATGCTCCAACACTGGAAGTGCCCACAGCTCTGCACAGACTACTTGCTAAACACCAAAAATGTGCAACATCCTGTGTTAAGGGTAGGAGACCCTAAGGTGAATAAGACAGGGCCCTTGCCTACAAGAATATAAATCATTTTAACATAGTTCTTGCAAGACACTTCACGGAAGACGGAATGCGCGAGTGACAGGATGCACAGAGAAGGGCGACCTGCCCGATGTGGAGAGGCTGGCGGCCGACTTGAGTATGCAGGATGAGCACAAAGTCCGCTGTGTGAGGAAAGGCAGAAGGCATCCAGGTTAACGGGACAGCATTGAAGATACACAGGCCAGACAGAGCACGGGGGGTCTGGGCCAAGGGGCCACCTGGTGCAGGCAGCAAGGGCCAGCTGACGGAGACCCTGGGGCCCCAATCCATAGGGAACGTGCCCGAGGTGACGCAGGCTGCCCGAGGTTGTCAAGCAGAGATGGGTCTGCGTGTGGACACGTCTCCCTGGCTTCACGGTGGAATGGAAAAGCTACCACTCTGAGTACTTAGGGTGTAGTTTCTTCATTCCCTTCCAACAAGCAAACACACAAGTCTTTAGTCATTTCCAGATGGCCCAGATAGGTAATTACACAACCAAGGATGGCTTCTGGACACTTAATCATTCCCTAATGGACAAACTGTTTCAAGCACGCCTCTCTTGGCCTCATGCTCCGTGTTCCCCTAGAGTCCTTATTCCTTGATCAGATATTTGTCCACTTCTGCAACGTCTGCAAGATTGGGCTCATTACCCTCCATTATGCATCTCCTCTCGGTCATAAGTAACCTCAGTGCGGAGGTCACTAGTGCCAGGCCTTTTGGTGTCTGCTAGGGTTAAGATAAGTAAAGTCCCTCTAATCTCAAGGGGTGATCAACCATACCAGCCAAAGGACATCTGTGTGTGGATCGTCTTAATCCCTCTAAAGAGACCAAAAACACCAATAAAACAGATACATCTATCTATACACACATGCACACACAAGCTTGTACTCTGTCCTATCTAAACCATCCCAGATATTCATAGTTAATAATATATTAAGCCACCTTAATCACATTTTATTGCAACACAATTAAGAGTTTCACTCTTCTCAGATATACGAAGAGCTAACTAGGCCAATGACTAAACTCTTGATAGAAAACAAATACTTGTAAGTAGAGGTTTCAGAAGGAGTAGGTAGATTGTGTCAAAAGTGTGCCAGACACCCTTTATAATAAGTGTTTATCCTTTACTAAGTTCCAAATAGATGACAAGGATTTTTCATATGTTGTAGAAAATTTAGTAATAATTCATGAAAGTTTGCCTGGACACAAATTTGTAAATAATAACCATAGTTCACCTACTGATGTCCATGTTTATAAATTAAAAGACATAATTTTCATGTGATCTCTGAATGCTTTCACATTCCTCAGCCGGAATGAGGGGAGGAAGCCTGTGTTTAGGCATTGTGCATGTGTACCAGGATAATTATCAGAATTAGTACCATTCTAGTGAGAAAAGCTTCATAAGGAGGTTTAATAGACCAAGAGAAATATGGTAAATTTACTCTCTTTATTCGTCTGAGCCTTAAGGTCAGGTCTGCATATCAAACAGCAGTACCTGGAATATGCAGGGAACAACACAGACTTCACACTATGAGCAGTGGCCGTAAACCCCTTACGCTGGCATCTGATTTATCGATGACATCTGCACTACTTTAAGTCTCAAGAAGTGTTAAACTGAGCCCAACTTGCAATCATGCAGTGTGCTGGTCTTTGCACCCAGTACGCTGGTCTTTGCACCCAGTATGCTGGCGTCTATGCTTCCACCCAGATTCCTCCAGTGTCGCAGGCATTATTTTTAGAACTTGGTTTCCTCATCAGATTTACAGAGAAGATAGTTAATTCAGATTTTGCACCACAGGAAGTGCCTGGAATAAGCTTGATAAAAGAAACTCATTAGTTCTCCCAAAGCACCATCAGAAAGGCTTTATTTAATTGTCACCCTGACATAGCGAACGGCCTCAGTTGGTCACCATTTCCCATGTTGTAACTTGCCAGCCCCACAGAGGGTCACCTTGGGGAAGCAATTAGACCAGCTGCTTGGACAGATCTCTTTAGACTCTCCATTTATCATAATCTGGTGATTAAAGAATTAATTTAAGATGGTGGTATCTAAACATTTTTTTTGTCAAAACAAATGAGTATCATTAAGTTACTAATAATGGAATGAGGAACAAGAGTGAGCCAGTGGAGGCGCCTGGGAAGCCCTCGCTAGCCTTTCTGAACCGTGTGTCCCACCGGAACACAGAAGGATGTCTTTGTGCCTCTGCTCAGGAGAACATGAGCATAAAATACATACATATGGTGGGATTAAAAAAAAAAACAGGTAACACAATTATTTCATTCTGATAAGTGTTATAATAAAGCCTAGCAAAACCCATCAAAAGCATTAGAAGTACACCCACACATGTCCTTGACGTAGTCATTCCACTTCTAAAAGTTAATTCTAAGACAATAACCAGGGATGTGTATGCCAATTTATCAAAAGGATGTATCTCAAGACATTATACTAGCTAATTTAAAAATCAGAAACAATCTAAACATAAAAGTATGATTAATTCAAATCTTAGAAAAAATAGACTACCAAAATCTTACTGTAATTTAAATTCATGACTATGAAAATGTTCACATTATACTAAGTAAAAAACTGCATAAAATACAGCTTTATACAGTATATATATTATATATGTATGTTTTGTATAGAAACATACTTGATATATCGAACACAGAAACGTACTTAAATATATTGGAAATGAGCACACCGAAATATTAACAGAAATTACTAGGCGCTGGGATAACAGGGAATTTAATTTTTCTTCTTTCATGTTTCCCTGTATTTCCACATTTCCTACAATGAACTATTATACTTAGGGAAGAATGTCAAGGGAGCGAGTAAACCTGGTGTGTGGGGAGGAGGGTATCAGCACAGAGACGCTGCCTGTCACTCAAGCTGGGCCTGGGAACCGTGTGGGGCCCGTGTCAGCACGAGCAGGACTCAGGGAAGTGCAGTGTGCTTGGGGGACGAGGAACAGCTCCACGAGGCTGAAGCAAATTTAGGGGGATTTGCAGCTCTCCACCAAATTCAGTCTATGGAGAGCAATCTGTTTGTTTACCTTCACAAAAGAAAACAAAGCCCCATATGGACAGTGGCATTCTTTATTAATCAAAACCAGAGCTCACTTATGCACGATGGCCCATCCGCGCTCCACAGGGCTCTCTTCTCCGCATTTCGATGAGCCACAGACTCCCATTGTGTGAAGGATGATACAAAGGGAAACCATTCCGAGGTTCTATTCCGGCTGCAATATTACAAGATAACATCAGACTGAAGAGGAAGGAGGAGGGCATTCAGTGCATCCTTGTGTCTTAGACCTAGAGCTCCCTGTGCCAGGATTCTAGAAGCAGGCCTGGTCTCTTGGTCTGGCCGCTGTCAATGGCCAAGATCCCTGAGTGAGCGGGAAGATGCCTCTTTGATGTTCACTGCTCAGCACCAACTCAGAGATTTCAAAGGCCATGATAACTGGCTCAACAACCTGGAGAAAGATGTTAAGGTCTCAGCTTCTGGTCACGGAACACAAGGAATCCCTTGTGAACAGGGGCTACTGATTTTTTTAAGACCTGACTTGCACTGACCATCATGTTCAGGTCAATTACTTGAGAACTCGTTGAGCTGAAGCATTCTCAGATTTAGCTGGAGGTCAGTTAAATATAAATTTGGGGTTAGGTACATATGGTTTAAATGAGAGGGACTGGCTTGGAATGATTTGCATCAGAGGCTGCAAACTCAAATGTCAGTAGAGCAGTAGCACATGAGTCACTTGCCAAAAACAGTTTTTCCCTCTGCAGCAGGAATCAGGTTCTAGCTGGGCACATGGTGAGGAAGAAACAATGTCTTCCAGCTTCCCTTGGTGTGGCAGACCAGCTAGAGAGAAGCCCCCACAAGCCCATCTCTTCATTTTTTCTTGGGCACACAGATGACCAGTACTGCTCAGTGTCCCTTGCAGTTAAGAGAGGCCACATAACTGAGCCGTAGCTAATGGAATGTGGGCAGAGGTGATATGCCCCATACCCTAGCCCACAGAAAAACACTCAAGCTAAATTCTATTTCTGTTCCCGCTTGCTGGAAGTAGATAAAGGAATCTAAGGACTTACCTACATGACGTCAGAATGTGCAGAGCCCTGAGCCAGAAATCCTACTTCAAAAAGCCATCCTACAGAAGCATTTACACACACACACACACACACACACACACACACACACACTGAGTCATTTATAAGGATGGTCCCTGCAGCACCGGTTATCAAAGTAGAAAACTGGAAGCACAATTACTCCATAGGGAAGGAGTTCAGTAAATTTTGGAACATCGATGCTACAAAATAAAATGCCATATTAAAAAAAATAATAAGATGGGTCTATACATATTGGCCTGGGAAGATCTCCAAGACCTATTGCTGAGAACAAAAAGCAAATTGCAGGATAACCTGATCCAGCCAACACTTAGCTGGTGTGTATGTCAGGCACTGCTCTAGACAGTGGGGACAAACCAGGGAATGACACAGAAACCCTCGCTCTTATGAAACTTAAACCCACATAGAATGTATACTTTAAAATCCTAAAGCTACATATATCAAGTAGGAATATACATATATTGATTTCTAAATACTGAAAAAAGATCCTTAATAATTCCCACCAAAATTTTTATGCCAGTGCCCTTTGGAGAGGGGGGTGGAGGTAAAAGGTGGGATTGCTAACTTCTTGGTCTGTATTCTTCTACGTTGTTTGAATTTTTTAATGGGAATGCGTTTGTGCATTTGAATTCTTTTTCGTAGAATTCATCCCAATAATGGAACCAAAAATCTCTGCAGAGGCCTAGTTCGGGAGCTCCTCAGGGCCACTGCTAGAGAAGAGGACTGAGGCCTTTCTTCTCCTTCCTCAACCAGCGCCTTCAGCCACTTTATTTATACCCACGCGAGAGGTCTTTTGATCAAAGGCTTCTGTGGCAACAAAAGTTTCACTCATAATCAGAAAATTATTTTAACACACAAAAGAATTAGGGCAAAAACGTCATTTGGGAATAACACTAGACTAACCCCAAATCATTTAAAGGTTTTGACAGTCCTTTTACAGCCAAGGCTCCTCTGCCCGTAAAGGACAAGATTTTAGCTTTTCAGATGTCAGACTATAAGTAAGTTCTGATGTGGAAAATGCACTTGCAAAGAGAAGAGTCTTTGTTTTATTTTAAAATTGTGTCAGCACCTAAAAGACCCCTGTAATAGTGGAGATAAAGTTAATCCTCTAATGCATTTACCATAGTAAACCTGCAGAACAGAAACACATTACTTCCCTCTGATGGAATTCTAAATCGGCACAAAGGATTAAACAGTATTACCCAGCTGACGGAGAGCAACTTGGAAAACACAATGGATCATGGGAAATGACCAGCGTGTGCACCTCCACTGCATTGCAGAACTCATTCTGGACCTCCAATGATTAATATGTCTGATAGAATTCTGGGGAGGTGGTGTCTTTCCTCTTTTAATTTCTCGTTTCATCTTTTCAAAAGGTTTTGCACGAAGAAAAGCCAGGCTTCGTGCTCTTATTTCAGACTGCAGTTTACATGACCCAGATTGAATTAAGCAGTGCAAATGGCGTCACACGTCTACGACTCCTCTTTAGTCTGGCAGACTAGGGGAAATGGAGTTCAATCTCCCTTGCAGAGTCATATCCACCATGATCATGAATTACAGCCTACCTGCAGAAAAAAATGTTTTCTGAAAGAATACAGCAAGAGTAGATGGAATGAAGACAGAACCCAGTGGTAATCAAGGCACATTCCTTGTCTCTTTTACCTTCCTTTCAAATTGCTTCTATGTCTGTGCAGTCTCTTCTAAGTTTTGTTCTATATATATAAAATAAAGCAAGTAAACAGCTATTTTAGGGAAAATTGTATCCTTATCCATCCAGCTTTGCCTGAAGTATCTTAACTACAAAAGTCAATTTTAATTGTTGTAAGATTTTTTTAAGAGTTAATTATCCATGGACTCTTATCTAGCACCCAGTGACAGCCCACCTACATACACCATCTCCTCCCCGGTCATCTCATCCTTTTACATTCCCACTTCCCCCAACCCAAGAGAATCCCGGAGGAGCCTGTGGTAATGGGTATGTCAGCCACCAAAGGGAATAAAATGTCTTAGTACTTATAGGCAAACATGAGAGAAAATGCACATTTTGTAGGCTTGGTGATTTCTGTGGACTCACAGCCATTGGACTAATCCTAAGCAAGATGAAATCTTTGTTTTTTGAATCTCTGGATCTTTGGCTACTCTAACAACTACTTTGTGTTTCAGTTTTTCTGAAAACTGACAGAATAAGATGATAATACCTACCCCATGTTAGAAGGGTGAGGTGAGATGACATCTGTAAACTGTTTCACACATAGCCTGGCATGTGGAATGCACTTATTAAATGGAGCTATTATTGCTATTATCACTATTAGCAATACATTTTTATCTTAAACTGAATTAAAAAATAAAGTCCTTGAGATCCAGGACCAAATAGTAGAAAGCTTCTTGGACCCAGATTTTAGTAGAAATCAAGGAAAAACTCCTTAATGATGGCAGATATAAAAAGTGAATGCACTGACATTACAACTGACCTTAAAGGAATAAAAAGGATTATAAGAGAAGACTATGAACAACTGTGCACCAATTTGGTAAATTGGACAAATTCCTCAAAACACACAAATTACCAAAACTGACTTAAGAAGAAAAGAAAATCTGAATAGACCTATAACAAATAAAGAGATTGAATCAGTAATCAAAATCTGAAAGAAAATGCCAGTACCAGATATAATAACTGATGAATTCTAGCCAACATTTAAGGAAGAATTAATATCAATCCTCTCAAACTCTTTCTAAAAAACTGAAGAGGAGGGAACACTTCCTGATTCATTCTGTGAGGCCTGAGTTACTGTGATACCAAAGCAAAACAAAGACATTATAGGAAAAGAATATTAATGCAAAAAATCTTTAAGAATATATTAGGAAACCAGATCCAGCAGCCTACTGGGATCATACCCTGACCAAGTGGAATTTACTCTAGAATTGTAAGGGTTGTTCAATATCCAAAAACCAATCAATATAGTATACAACATTAACAGAATGAAGAGAAAAAACACACATTCATATCAATTAATACAGAAAAAGCATTTGACAGAATCTAACACTCTTTCATGATAAAATACTCAATAAACTGTGAGTAGAAGATATAAAACTTCTTCAACATGATAAAGGCCATATATGAAAATCACATAATTAATATCACACTCAGTGGTGAACACTGAAAGCTTTTTCCCTAAGATCAGGAATAAGACAATGTATGTTTTGTCACTTGTATTTGACATAGTATTGAAAGTTCTAGATAGAACAATTAGGCGAGAAAAAGAAATAAAAGGCATTCAATTTGGAAAGGAAGAGATAAAACTATCTTCTTCCATAGATGACATGACTCTTATATCTTAAAAACCTTAAAGAATTCTGAAAAAACCTGTTATAGTTAATAAACAAATTTAGCAAAGTTGCAGGATACAAAATTAACACACAAAAATCAGTTGTCCTTGTAGCAACTAAGTAGCCCAAAGAGGAATTAGTAATTCCATTTACAGCAGCACATAAAAGAATAAGATACTTAGGAATAAATTTAATGAAGAAGGTTCAAAACCTGTATACCAAAAACTATAAAACATTGCTAAAAGAAATTAAAGACCAAAATACATGGAAGACATTCAGTGTTCATGGATAGGAAGACAATATTAAGATGATAATACATACTTGAAGTGATATACAAATTCAATGCAATCCCTATCAAAATCCCAGTGACAATTTTTTTGTAGAAATTTTAAAAATTTCAATTGCTCAATTTTTATGAAAAACTCACAGATAACATCACACTCAACAGTAAAAAACCAAAAGCTTTGCTTCTAAGATCAGGAACAAGACTTCCCAGTTCTATTCAACATAGTATGGAAGTCATAGCCAGAGCAATTAGGCAAGAAAAATTTTAAAAAGGCATCCAAATTGGAAAGGAAGAAGCAAAACTAGTTCTACCTACAGATGACATGAAGACATAGCTTTAAAAAAGCCTAAAGAGCCCATTAAAAAAGTAAAAATCCTATCACAGAATAAATGAATTCAGCAAAGTTGCAAGATATGAAATCAACCCACAAATATCTGTTGTATTTCTACACATTAGCAATGAACAGTACAAAAAGGAAATTAAGGAAACAATTCCTTTTATGTAATAAAATACTTAGCCAAGGAGGGGATAGACTAATACACTGGGAACTACAAAACACTGATGAAAGAAATTATAGAAGGCACAAATAAATGGAAAGACATCTTCCATTCATGGATTGGAAGACATTGTTAAGGTGTCTATAACCCAAAGAGATCTATAGATTCAATGCTATCCCCATCAAAATCCCAATGCCCCCCCCTTTTTAACAAAAATAGGAAAAGCAATCCTAAAATTCATATGGTACCAAAAAAGAGCCAGAATAGCCAAAGTAATGTTAAGAACAAAGCTGGAAGCATCATACTTGCTGATTTCAAACTATATTACAAAGCTCCAGTACTTAAACAGTGTGATACTGGCATAAAAAAAAAACATATAGACCAAGAGAACAGAATAGAGCCCAGAGTTAAACCTATGCATGTAAGGGGAAGTGATTTTTGACAAAGATGCCAAGACAGTCTCTTTAACAAGTGACACTGGGAAAACTGGAGATCCACATAAGCATATGCAGCAATTCCACTACTGGGTGTATATGTCCTAAAGAATTGAGAGCAGGGACTCAAACAGGTATTATTCCCCAGTGTTAACATGAAACATTATTTACAATAGCCAAGAGGTGGAAACAATCCAGGTGTCCATCAACAGAGGAATGGAAAAACCAAAAAAAGGAATATTACTCAGCCATAAAAAGAACGAAGTTCTGATGCATGCTATAATGTGGATGAACCTTGAAAACATGCTAAGTGAACAAAGTCAGATACAAAAGGGTAATTATTATATTCTGTGATGTGAAATTAAAATGATTCCACTTTCATGAAATAGAGATAAAAGGCAAAGTCATTGACACAGAAAATAGATTAGAGGTTACTGGGGACTAAAAGGAGGGAGAAATGGGAAATTATTACTAAATGGGTACAGAGTTTCTGTTTGGGGTGATGAAATTCCTGGAGATAGTGGTGGTGAGAGCTGCATAACACTGTCAATGTAATTAATGCCACTTCATTGTACACTTAAAATAGTTAAAATGGCAAATTAGTTATGTATATTTTGTTACAATGAATGAAAGGTAAACAAATTTACAAGTATCATTGTTGAAATTAGTAAGAGCACCATGCTATTATATACACAAATCCATTCACAATTTTTCCATGCATGATTTAGAAGAGAAAAAGTACCTGCTACATGTTAGAATTCAGATACATTTTTGGTTAAATATAGTGAGAACAGATCAAATTTAGTGGATTAAGTTGCCTTCATCAGTTCTGCCTGATATATTAGGTATATAAATGCTAAATATGTAATGAACACACTGCTCTGAGGGATTGAACTTCCCAGCACTGAGGATATTCAAGAGAAACTGGGTGATCATTCCACAGGGAGACACTACAAGGAGTTTGTACAAATGGCAGGATGTTGGACAAGATGAGGGTCCAGAATGTCATCCACTTTGAAGAGTCTAAGTTTCAGTAAGAAATGTTCACAGGCAGACATTCCTGGGGTGAATCACTCCTTTCTTCCTGAGGCAGTGGCAAAGCCTTGGGCCCCAGCACTCCTGGTGACAGTTTCCTGCCTGGTGACCAGTCTGGTGATGCTTCCCCTAAAAATACTCACTGCTATCAATCTCCTGCCTGAAATGTCCACAGAACCTACCAGGTTTCATAAAGCATATCACCTTAGTTTCTAAATTCCATAATAGACTGGCTTCTTCTATAACACTGTAATATAGGAAATAAGGTTCTCCTATGCCTGTCTGCACTAGAGTGTCCCAAGGAGAATATCCAGGGGTGTGACATGTCAGGAAGGCCATGACAAGATGTGCAGGTGACTTCCACACACTGCCGACCTCAAATGCACAGCCTGTCGGAGGCTATTGTCAGTGGTGTCGCTTCTCCATCTTCGTCCCCCAAGGGGCTGTGTCTTCCTCACTCTTGGTCGCACGGATGGCGCATGCCAGCATCCCTTTTGGCATTCAGTCAATATATCATTAGTTAAATTTTCACTCTTAGATACTCTCTATCATGAGATTTCTATGACAAAGAGGGCGGTAAAGAAAGGAGACAGGTCAGTGGCTCAGACTGACAGAACGGGGGCAAATGGCCCAGTCAGCAAAATTGTGAGCTGGGCCACAGAAGGCATGTTTAAGTAACGATTTGGAGAACTCCAAACCTAATCAAACACATCTGTGCCTGATATTCTCTACCTGCTGTCTTGCTCGAATTGAAGATGCTTAAATCCCCATTAGCGGGGCAGGGCCACCCATCTATGGGAAAACAGAGCTGGACTCCAATCTGCATTGTGGGTTCTCAGCATGGCTGCCGGCTGATCAGAGAACATTTGGTGTGGGGGGATCCAGTGCGGGGCAGGATGAACACAGCTGGCTGACACAGTGAGCAGCTATGAACGACAGCAAAAACGCCATTTGATTCATGGGCTGAGCCCACCCATCTGGGAAATCTCTAAAATAAAGTAGCTGGAAATGACATTTCAGCTCTGATTTTCCTAGTCAATCCTGCACCTTAAGCCAGAGACTCAAAAATAGCACCCAACCTAGATGGTGTCAACACAGTGACGCACACGCCCCTCTTCCTTTGGTCTTTAAGGAGGGATTTCAGCTCTTTTGGAGCTAACACTGGAAACTGAATGGGCTGGGGGCTGGAGAGAGGACTGTGCCCACATCTTGTTTTGAGAAAATGGATTACTCTGCTCGCTATTGACTCTTGGATTTCCTATCATGAGATCTGAACCCTGCGCCCGATGTACAGTGAGGCGTGCGATTGGCATTTGCAGAAACCCTGACATCCCACACTGCAGTTCATGACGGGTGTCAGACAAAGGTGCGCATTAAATGGCTGCCAGTTTCCCCAGGTTTAAAGACTCATAGTGGTGGCATTGAAGCATGCCGGGGAGAAGATAAAATTTAATTAATAATTTCCTTAGAGGTCTACAGTCTATTACAACTATGTTGCCTGCTGTTTTCAGCAGTGACCTTATAGCCCATAAACATTACCAGTGTACACTGGTCAGAGTCTCATCGCCAGGTTCAATTTACGGCTCAGGTCGCGCTGCATAATTAGCTAGACTGAAATGAAGGTTTTCAGATGCTGCTGCTAGCAATGTCACAGGCTCTGCCTGAGTTCAGTCTGATGCCTGGCACGGCCAGTATAATTTCCCAGATTCGGAAGATGCATTGTGGCCAAAGCTGAGGATGAAGGTGAAGTTCTAGGGGATAGGTTTTGGTTTCTGTTAGAATTGGAAAATCAGGACACTAAACTAGGTAGCTTTGTTGCATTCCACAGAGTGGCTCACTCATTTTTAGAAACATAAAATTGCAAGGGATGATGTAATGGGAGACAGATTTCCTCACCTACAGTAGAACACTCGTTCCTTTAACGCGGGACTACAATTTATTCTGGACCTGTTAGGTGCCGGATAGTTTATAGCTGCGGAGGAAGGAGGCGAACAGAAGCCTCAGTGACCTTTGGGACCAGCACTTAGCACAGAATCTGGTAAACAACATATTTAATAAATAACTGTTGAGTGAATTAATCAATGAATCAATGATCGTGGGACATTTTATATTTTGAATTCTTGAAAACATAGACCATGTTTATAAAGTCAGAAAAATAACAATAAAATCAATTAAAAATTATAGTCTTTACCTTCGTAAAATTGAGAAACCATGTTTGCTGACTGCCTACTGCCAGAACCTACGGTGCCTGGGATCCAAAGGATGCGGCAGCAGGCGCAGGGTCCGATCTCAAGGGCTGACTGTCCAATAGGCACAGCGACCCTCTCAACTTGCCAAAATAAAACTTAAGAGTCTGCCATTTTCTACCCTTATCTCTGGCATACATATTCCTCTCCCCACCTTCTGCTAAAGCCAAACTTGATTACTCCTCTTCTTTCAAACACTCCAAGCTTTGCTCTAGTACCAGAGCAGAATCTCGAATGCCTATGGAAAGCATGAATAAAAAGAGAGTTAACTGCTATGCCTTTTGCAGTTGGCATTCTCTGGTTAGATGTTCTTTCCCATCTGCTGGTCCACTAAAATTCTCTCTTGCTGTCTCTATACAGAGTCCACCTCAAATATCATCTAGGACACAGTAATGTCTGTTCATTCATCCGCTTGTTCATGACTGCATTCCCTCCATCATGTCTATCTGGTCTCACTTGAAATGCTGTTGGGTGAATTGCATGGAAAGTCAGGAATATCTATCATTTTGTGAGGATGTATCTTCAGTGCCAAAGCAAGCCACCTCCTTCCAATTCTCGTCCACATCCCAGATGCTGCTGATGCTAAGAGCAGTTAACACTATTGACAGAACACTTACTGTTCGCTTTGGACTGTGCTGACCTCCTCATTTATAATTACCTCACTCAGACATGCACCACCACCACGATACATGTATTACTAGCCCCATGTCACAAGCGAGTACACTAAAACAGCCACGCTAAGTGTCCTGCCCTCTGATCACACAGCTAGTACTCAACCCAGGTCTAAGTCTAAAACTTTGCTCTTAGCCACTATATTAATTCTGCCTCTCTGTTAATTCTCATCATAAACAGATGTGAAAGGATATCTACTGAGTCACACGCCTAAAGAAGAAAACTTGGGCATTACAGTTGCCTGTCTGATGCCAACTATCCTGATTTGTGCAGTCACTCAACCACCTGGACATTAGCCTGCATGAATATAAACATTTGCATATTTGGAAAACTGATTCTCAGGCAAGCATTTCAGATTTTATCTGAATGCCTGGCTCCATATAATACCCAGGGCATGGCATTTTTCCTGAAAATGGAAAGTAGAGATCTGAACCGAAAAACAAGACCAATGCTGCAGACAATA
The DNA here is from genome assembly GCF_030020395.1 of Manis pentadactyla. Lineage (NCBI taxonomy): Eukaryota > Metazoa > Chordata > Mammalia > Pholidota > Manidae > Manis > Manis pentadactyla. The sequence continues at coordinate 106,215,866 of NC_080031.1, forward strand.
AATATATACTGCTTGATCATTACCAGTGGGAAAAAGAATTTTCCTTTCAATCTCCCACAGCATTTCATAGGATCAGTGTTGCCCTACTGTGATGCTTTATGAAAACAATTCATTTGAACCGGATCAATTCCAGTGAAGTTTAAATCAAGGGAGAAGAACGGTGCATGAATGAAGCGAATTCTGATCCTTCAACACCCACTGCCAGTGCAGAGTCGGGACACCCTTCTAGATATTGAGGATCGTAACCCTGTTGCTTCAAATCAAAATAAAGATGCCATGCTGAACCCCCTTTACATTTGGAATATGTCCATTTCAGCATTAATCTAGGAAACTCATGACCCAGAAGCTCCCCCTACAGCAGCCACCCCGTGGCACACCCCTGATCTTTCTCACCACTTTATAGTGACAAAGTCCAAAGAGATGGCTCATCTCGTAGTAATCAATACTGATGTATCAGTGTCTAAGTTATTAGCAGATTTTTTGTTGGTTCTTGCTTTCTCTCGATGTTCACTTATTGCACAGATCACATTGTAGCAAAAGGCATGAGACCCTCCAAATCTAAAACCCCAACAGCTGTTTTCTTTCTTGCCTTCCGTATGGATGTGGCTCCTAGTTTTCCTACCCGGGCCTCGTGTGTGCTGACCACCTTGGTTGCTGGACTCCCCTTGGTCGTTTCACTACATCGAATGTCTGAAATCGAGGAGACTCAGTGCATGTGCGCATGTGGATGTACGTGTGCGCGTGAGAGAAAAAGAGAGACAGAGGGAGGCAGGCAAAGGGAGGAGGGAGAGAGAGGGAGAGAGAAGAGGGAGGGAGGCAGAGACAGAAAGGGGGAATGTGGATATGACAGTGTCAATACAGGAAAATTCCTGAAAACTGCTGTCACATATTCGGATTCAAATTCAGCTGTTAGGAAATCTCCCCCTCGTATGCAAACTTAAGTAGGTAAGGTAAAGGTTATTAAGATATCAAAAAACTGGCAACAACCAGCCGCCTAAGGATGGAAGCTTGGTTTAATAAATTAAGGTGCATTTATATAGCACATTACTATACAGCCACTAGAAGTCATGGGATGGGAGACTGTTTAATACCATTATTTGTGGTCTCTCTCTAGTCCATGTACCCACAAGCACACAGTTTCCTCCCCAGGTTTAATTCATGACTCAGGTTGTGCTGCATCATCAGCTGGACTGAAAGGAAGGTTTTTCAGATGCTATTCTGGAAATGTTACCGGCTGGTACAGGGTATAGTCAAGTCAGTGTAAGCCCTGGTTTTATTAAATATATACATAAAGAGACAAAAATTTCTACAAAAAATGTTCACAGAGCATTATCCCTGGGGGCTTTAAGGATCGCTTGTTTCTAATCTATGGTTTTCTCTTTGGTTGTTGATTAAGTAGCATAAAATTGTAAAAATTTCCATTAATGCTTTTCTGAACTTTTTTCCTATTTTCCACCATACACCTCAGTCTTATAATTAGCCACACACCATGCTATTTTAAAAACAATTAATGTCAGAGGGTATAAAGGGTTTAAAAAACACTCCTCTAACACAAAAGAAACTTCTTGGAGGTGGGTATCTCTTTGCAGCTGTCAACAGACAGGACAGCAGACAGCTTGCATGAAGTCCCCAAAGGCAGGTGTTGTGATTTTCCATGAACAGGAGAACAAAGCCTCTGAGGACCAAGGACTTAAATCACTAAACATCAATTCCATCCGAGGACTTCTTGGAAATTTTGTCATTACCTGGTGAGGTGGAGAAGGAGCTGCATTTCTGCCTCAGTGAACCACATTAGTAACATCACACCAGGAGACTATCATGAAGAAATAAGACAGGGGTCTATATGCGTGTGTCTTCCCACCCATGCCCATTTGTGTGTGCAGTTAGCAGGTAATGTCTGACCTGCAGAACTTGGTCCACAAAGGAAGATACTCTGCAATGCTGAAGGATTGATGAGAATACCTCAAAACCTGCTATCATCAAGGAGAACAACAGGCTGGTTAAGAATTTATCCTTTCCTTGTTTCGATGGAAATAAGAAAATGGAACGTTTCAGTCAAACTTCTTGCCTAAATTGCATCCAACTTGCAGTTTTGTCTGTGTTATGTGACTATGTGCATCCATCCACCTATCTGGAATTCCATATGAAATCTCAGTAACTAAAAATGTGAGAAGGGTACAGCCTTCACCCCCTCATAGAATGATTTTGATGCGTTTGTATACAAAATAAAGTCATTACTTTTACGTCAAAGGTGTTTTGAATTCACCCTGAGACACTGCTATGACTAAAAATTCTTCCAGGCCTATTTTAATTAAGTAAGAAGCAATATTAGCACTAGTAACACTGGTGCAAAGTTGACTCAGGACAACACTCCTTGGGAGTGCTGGACATCTGCTCTGCAGTCTTATTCATCCTATTCACATCTTTAAAAAACATCGTTAACTTCTGGCAATGGCGAGTGAGAATGAATATCAATTCAAAATTGGAATTCTAAATATATATATGCTCTAACTGTATGTTGGTCTTCAACTTACTATTAATAGTGGTAGATCAGATTGACCACAATATCGACATGATTAATTCTCCCCTAGATTTCAGCTCTTATGAAGAATGACTGCCAATAGATATCAAAACATTGCTCATTTTCCTACTCAGATAAATATCTCTGCCTGACAAAAGAAAGTTCCACTACCTTCACTTTACAGAATGCCAGTTTCCTGACGAGGTCAGTCTTGGACATACTGACCAGGCAGAAGCATGAAATTCTAGGATTGGGCACCTAGAAGTCAGAAACAAATTCAGGAGCAGATTAAGGGGGTGGAGAATCAACCTATAAAGCCTACGAGGGGCAAGCAGGGAACAAACACTGCCCACAGCGTGTAGATGCTTTTCAGAAGAACCCATCACAAGGGCCATTTCTGGGCTAAGGTGACTCCAGAACACCCCCACCCCCGTTCCCTTTCTTCCTACTTTTCTGTGACCCTTGTTTCAGGCAACTACTCCAAATGCATTACTGTGGTTTGTCCAGGCTGTCAAGTTAGGGGCTCCCTGAGATAGCCCGGTACCAATACGAAGTCAGTACCTCCCCACTGACCCCACACACTGCCATTCGTGCCGCCACTGGCAGCCCCGGCACTGCAGCCCCTGCCGAGACCCCGCAGCGCCCTCAAGGCGCTGTTCTCGGCACTCTGTTCACATGGCCTGCCGCTTCCTCTGAGCTCTGCATTTACGACTCTTCACTGTTTCTCCCTAAACGGGTTTACTCCTTCACCCATGTCCATGCTTCTCGGCATCACTCAGACAGGCATGCTTCGGTCTGATTCTCTCGCCTCTCCCCACTGCCCATCTCACAGAGAAAAAACTGAAGACACATTTGAATGTGAAATAACTTAGCAATCTGCCTTCTTCGTACTGATCACTCTTCAGAGAAGAGAAAAGCCTCCTGGAAGCAGTAAAAGGGCGGGACTGCTGTGATTTTCCTCAAGTCAACCGTCTCAGGGAACTTCTCTTTAGGACCAAACTAACAACAACAACGCCTGTTCCGTCCTTTATGGTTATTGTAACCCCGGTCTGATGCTCAGTGCCTTGTAGGGTCCATCTCGTTCACTCCTTCCTACCGTACGAAGTAGTTACTATAACTAATCCCTACTATGCAGATGAAACACCTGAAGCGTCGGGAGGGGAAGGATTCGTCCAAAGCCACTGGCTCTTTGGCTCTAGGACGGGACTGCAGGTCTGTTAAAATCACAAATGACAACAGTGCTTTTAATCACCCCGTTATTTCCCTTCCCGTGGCCTGTGCTGGGGGTTGCAAACTCAGATGTCCGGCAGGCAGTTCCCACGAGTAGCGCGGGCTGGGAGGGGACTGTGGTGGCCTGGCGCTCTCAGACACCGCCTGCGGGAGGGGACTGCCACCCCCCTGCAGCTCGCTGCGGCCAGGAGGGGTCTACGTGCTCACTGCGGTCAGAGGATCAGAGTATTCAGGGAACATGGACAGCATCTGATTTCTAAACATTGGCAACTCATTAAAAAATATTTAAACATTGGGCCAATTCTATACCGGCCAAGCAAAAGCCATCTGTGGGCAGAGTTGACCTCACGGACCCCCACTTTCCAACCTCTGTATTTTCTTTAAGCTCAAACCTAGACAGATGTTATAATAACACCCTCCTTCAATAACACAGAACATCTCTGACCCAACCATTAAACCTCTCTCTAGCCACTGGGGTAAAGAACAGAGCTGCAAACTCTTTTTCCCACCTCTGTTCTGGGAGGTGATGTTAAAACTGAGCGGGTTTGAGAGAAGCCTGCTTTTCCAGCAGGTGGTGAGAATCTGTCCCTCTCTCCCCTCCAGGCTGTTGTGTCGGCATCTCTGTAGGGAACTCCAGCTTCAGCTGCATGCCGACTTCCACTAAATCTAGCTACATTTTGCATCTTGGAGGTGAAAGAAAAACTTCTTCCGAGGCTCTGAAAAATATAATTCAAGCTTTTTTTCTCTTTACCACACCCTGGTTAAATGAAACAACAAAAATAAAGAGTATTGCCCTCCAGAGTAAGGAAGCTGAGTATGAACAGAGAAACCTACAATCTTAGCATTAGGTAATTTGGAAAAGTACTCTAAATTCTGTGGTGAAACATTGCCTCAAATACAGCTCCTTGGTTTATGATTAGATCCCCTGCTACAATAGGAGCAAATCTCTCTGCTTCGGGGTTTAGACCGACACAAACCTCTGTATTCATTCAACCCCCGAGCTTCTCCCAGAGACCTCAGCATCAGGAAATCAATCTCGCTCACTGGTGCATCCCCAGCACCTGGCACAGACATTAATAAGTATTTGTTGAATAAATGAATAAAATAAAAGAAGAGCTCAGATCAGTTGGGACCAAGATAACATCTATGCTGCAATTTATTCACTCAGAGATGTTGGAATGAACTCAGGTCCCTAAGGAGTGTGTCTGAGGAACAAAAGGTGGCAGCTATTCAGGTTACTGTGAGACTTTTGTTTCACTGTGTAGCTTGGAATCTGAGGGCAACATCTGATTTTCTTGGGACAAAGGAGCGGGGAGAGGATTTCTGTATGGATGTGTGGGGTGAAGAGGGAGAGAATACGTTAAACTCAGAGGGGCAAACCAGCAGAACAGGAGAAACCAAAGAGACTGTGGAGTGTGTGATGTACCCTCTCCCCAGTCTCTCCATAAAACTTCTAGTAAATGATTCACTATCATTGAGAATTTTGAAGTCGAGTGACACAGTCTGTGTTAGCAGCTGAAGGTGCATGTATGTTCAACATGGAAAACAAATACGAACATGATAAAGTTCCTTAGAAGAGCAAAGAGTCTAGGGTGAAACAGGCAGAGAAACGAAACCTCATACCAGATGAGAAACTGCTCAGAGATATGCAAAAATCACCACTGATGTATGCAAGGACACGGACTGCATGTTTCCTGTGTGTAGGGCATGTGCTGGGCCCTCAAGGAGAAAGAGGCAATAAATCTGAGCAATAGGATAGTATCAGCAAGGGAGGCTTTGAAGGGAATGGAGAAGGGGTGATACATGATAATGATGGATGGGATTCAACCAGATGGTCAGGGGTGGCTTCTCTGAAGAGCTGAGCTGAGAATGGAGGGAAGAGGCCAGGTACAGGAGGGTCTGTGGCTAAAACTATCCAAGAAAAGGGAAGGGCTGCGTGCAAATAGCCCAAGGTGGTTACAGGAAAGTGATGGGCAGGAGGATGTAGAAGACAGTCAGAGAGGCAGGCAGGCGCCAGATCAGGGAGATGAACGCTGCTTGGTCTGCAAGGGAGACAAGTGGACTGCAAAGACTCAGAGACCTTGACTGAAACACAGGGGTAAAATGTAATCACAGCGCAAGGGCCTTGGCATGCACCGTCTCTGGGGGGATGTTCTCAAACACGGGCCCTCCAGGGGGCAGGAAATAATTTAGTCTAGTTAACTGCCCTTTGGGAGTGCTCTGTGTATGAATGTACAGCTATGGATTATCCAGCCCCAGATGCAAATTAAAAGGGCACAGCGGGTCACTGGCTTTTCAGAAGACTCTTCTCACTTGCGGTAGGAGTGAGAATGCCGAGGACCCTCAGTTCCATGGAAGAGGACTGGGAGAGGGGAACACGCAGAGATCTGTGCTTCCGATTGGCTTGCAAATCATAACCACCACCCCAAATGAAGAGAAGGAGATAAAAAGCCCCTTTGCTCTTGGGAACTTTAAGTGATTAGGAAGAGTTGTTATTTGGTTGATTTTCACACTCCATTAGCATATGCATAATTTAACAAGGGAACGTGCTGGGGGCTGGCACTGCGAGGGCCGCTCTCCATACCCACGGACTAGAAACTGGGGCAGGAGCACTGGGAGCACCTAATTACTCCAGCAAGGCAGCAGAGATCAGTACACAAAGCGGGGTGGGCACATGACGGGGTCTTGGAACAAGCACAGAAAAACGCTTTCCCCTCTGGGCACACCTGCCCTCAATGTTGTAAGGCAGCCTGGCCGGACAGTCCTCCAAAAGACCAGTCACCATGTTCCTCCCATCTCTCGCCATCAGTACCCCCAGTCAGATGGCTGCATTGTTTTCTCCAAAAATCTGCAATCCCAAGAATCAAGTATCACGTTACGATCGCCCACATCACATTTTACTTGGCAGGGAATGAAAGGAGGCGGTGGAGTGGAGTTTTGGGGGTTGAATGAAGTGGACTCTAGAAAGGTCAGGCCCTCAAACTTTAAACCTGAACTCCCTGATTAGATCCGTAAGCAGAGCAGCAAGAACAAAATTCACCAGCAATGCTTTAAATTAGTTAACTTTAGGCTTTCTTCTCCTCCAATTGAAAAAAAAAAGCACCCTTTAAACCCCAAAGGAATGAAAAAGAAGAAAAAGTAAAGAATAGGCTGTTTGCAGTGGGAAGACTCAGCTGTGCCTGGTCACCTGTCTTTCTGGACTTGTTTCTCTGTTCATGCCCTTTGGAGGGATGTATATGTATAACCCAAATTGATGAGTGGGATCGCATGGATTTCTGAAACGAAGTGGCAGGGGATTTTACTATTCTCACACCATGTCTCACCTTATTACCACATTCAAAGTCATATAACTTTAAAATTGTGTCAACATTATATTGGTCCACTGATCTCTTCTGAGATAATTTACAGACTTTTTTTTTTTCTGCTTTGGGTACCTTCTCAGCCTCAATCCCCTTTCTTCTATTAAGAAAATCCTTATTTTCCTTTTGCTCCGTGTAATCTGCTGTGTGTGTGTGTCTTTAAGGCCTGAGCTCACCAGCATAGCCCATTCCCCTCGCAACGGTGACTGGGTCAGGCGTCCAAAAAAAAATCCAACTTGGACCACTGCGTGTTAGATCCAGACTTTTGTTGCTACACTGAGAAGATTCCAACACATAACTCTCACTCCCTTCACACAAACTCCTCTCCGCCCTCCAAACATGTCAAACACTTTCATACCTCCCTGCTTTTACAGATGCTATCCCACTTCTTGAGTGAATGAAGAAATCCATCAGTTCTTCCATATGTTATTTTGGCTTGAATCTCCAAACCTTATGCTATCATATTTAACTTAATAAGTATACATGCATTACTGTTACCAGACCATTGGTTTTCTCCCCAGCAACCGTTCTTCCTGTTTTCTGCCAACAGTCCTTGGACTTTTCCCTTTCTCATCCTCAAGTAAAATTTGGGAAACGCCAATTCCTCTTTCAACATCAGAGTTAGGGCCTAACTGACTTAAGTTCATCAGGTATTCCATCTCACTGAATACAGGGAACAGATTTAGGAAGGGGCACAGGATCCTAACAGACTTCGTGAGATGTTAGCAGGTATTTCTTGAGGACTTAAAGCGATGTGAACTTCGCACTAAGGCAGCCGATTTTCTACTACAAACAGGGTGCTTTGAACAGCTGCTGGGTCTAAGCAGAAAGCAGAGCAGAGAGACTGTCTACCCAGGGCAACATAGCTGAGAGCAGGATCAAGCCTAACCTGAAGCTACTATTCTTCTGAACTTTTAATTTGTATGCAAATTTTGGACGAAGCAGAATTTTGGTAGCATTTTCAACCCTTCAACCAAAAGATTCCTGACTGACCAATACAGTGACAAAAGATGCTAAACAACTCAAGAGCTAAGATGCAAACCTGTGGGAAATGATAAACTATGATCTAAAGTCAACCCCAACTTGCTCATCCTTTCATCAACTCAACAAATACTTGAACAATTACTGTATCCCAGGTGCTGTTCTAGGACATTGGCAGTATAGCAATGAACAAAACAAATATCCTCTTGAACACAGATTCTAGTGGAGGGAGATATATAATAGACAATAACAATGATACTTAAATTGTATGTTAAAAGATGACAATGAGAAAACAATATGCTATGCAAATCAGAAGGGCCAAAGGTGGAAGGGTATTTCAGTCACAAATAGGCTTCATGCAAAAGGCAACACTTTAACAAAGATTTGAAGGAGGTAAGGAAATTGGCATGCAGGTATCTGGAGGAAGAGCCGGCCAGGCAGAGGCAAGTGCAAAGGTCCTGAGGACGGGTGAGTTTAAGCAGCAGCAAGAAGACCCCCGAGCAGGGAGAAAGCAGCAGGAGTAAGGTCAGAGAGGAAAAGGAAGGATGGATGCCGTACCTTGACAGGCCACCACCAGCACCCTTCCACACTGAGTGAGACGCGGACTCCCTGGAAGGTTCTGAGTAGGGAGTGACGTGATCCGACCTACATTCTTACAGGAACCAGTCCCGCTACTGATTGGAGAGTCAGAGGGAAGGGGCCACAGACAGCGGTTTGGATTGGAGTGAAAACAGTGGAAGCGATGAAAAGAGCCTGGATTCCGGAAGGATCTTAAAGATAAAGCCGGTAGGATGTCCTGATGCATTACATGTGGAGTCGAAGAAGAACTCCAGGATTTTGGGCCTGAGGAACTAGAAGGGTGGAGGTGCTGCTGACCGAGAAAGGGACAGCTGCAGGTAGAAAAGGTTGGTTCGGGGGACAGTCAGGAATTCTTTTTGAATATTAAGTCTGAGATGTTTTATTGCTGAATGGAATTCCGAAGAAATTGAATATATAAAAGTCTGGAGTTGAGAAAGGGCTGGACTAAACATATAAATTTGAGTGTAGTTAGCATATAGTGAGCATATAGTGTTTCAAGCCATAAAACTGGATGAATAATGAAGGGAGTAACTATAGATGAGAAAAGTGGTAGTTCATTTGATAAGTCATTTAATTCCCACAATAGCCTTATGAAATCAGTTATTATTAGTATCCTAGGCTTACAGTTGAGGAAACCAGGGCTTAGACATGTTATGCTCACACAGCAACTTGGCCAAGAACACACATGCTTGGCTGTATGTAAGTGGCTGAGCTGGGACCGAAACCCAGCAATCTGGCTGCAGGGACTGTGCTCTGAAATATCACCCAGTGCTGCTGCCCGTGCCCCATGGAACTGTTTAACCAACGAATGGGTGTTCAGGATTAGCAGTAAAGAGAGTGCAAGACTAAAGGTGCCCAACTGAGCTAAAAGAATTCAGTTTCCTGCCTCCAGAGCTACAGTGGGCTAAAAATACAAGGCTGAGACAAGCTAAGAACTAAAGTCACTGTATCCAAATAATAGAGGACAGTGATCCTCATACTTAGATTCAATTGAGGGTCCTGGTAAAAGACATAGGCTCCTAACCAACCACCCTAGACACTGATTCAGTAGATACTGAATGGAGCTTGGAAATACCATGTTGATATGTGTCTCAGGAAATTCTGAACACCTTTCTGAGAAACACTACCATAGGAAACTTACTTTGAATTATCTCTGTCCCCTAGCTCGCCACCCAAAATGGCCAATAAAACTGACCTTGACTCCATCTTAGCTTCACAGATGGGACTGGGACAGAAGGGAGATACCTATACATGGCTCGTGACTACAGTTTGGCTTGGAAAAATAGTTTGATATCCTTCATAAGGAACTTTTGTCTTCTTTTGTTAACTGGTAATCAATTTCCTAATTGAACTAAAATTGATCTTATTCTTTACTTACTCATATTAGTAAAGGAAAGGGTGCTTGAACTTTTGCACAGCAAGTGATGGGTCTTTACTAAATACTCACTGAAAGGTAAGATATGTGAGAAATTTATGTCTTGCTCTGGTCAGTGGAGACCCAAGCTTAGCCGGAAATCCTCACTCACTGACAGCTGCGACCAAAGTGTGATATGATTTAACTTAAGGTAATAAGTGACTATCTTTTATAAAAAACTGCCAAAGCAGAGCTATAAATAAAATGGGTTGGTGTGAAAGCCCACTTCCTTTTTAGTTCTGATCAGATAGACAAGTACAGAGCTTCTCTGAAATGCACATAACTCCAGTAATTTCTCTGAGTAAGCCCCAGAGAAACATGAGGAAAAACAGCTAATATTTCCTGTGAATTTGGTCAGAATCTAAAGGTAATTGCACAAATGATTTCCTCCGGTACCAAAAGCCATTGCCTAATGTTTGCACATCCTATTGCTTTCTGTTAGGGTTTTGAAAATGGTCCTTATAGATTGTCTCAATTTTAGTGATGTGACTAATCACCATCCTAATATGGTACAGTATCACTTTAATACCAGATTTTTTTCAGAACCACTGACTCACTGAATTTATTGGTTTTATTGAGAGGCTATCAAATGGAACTGGACTAATTTCTAAAGCAGGAAAACCAACACAATAAAAAGTGATTTCTGCTCTCCCCTCCCCTTCATGTTTTTATGCAAATGAAAATATGGAGGCAGGAAGGAAGTATTTCTCATTCTCACCCAACCAACTGTCCATTGATAACCCATTCTTTTACCATGTTGTCCTAAACATATACATAGCAATAGAGTGTAGTGATTAAGATCATGGACTCAGTTGCATGGTCCTGAGCACATTATCAGTTTCCTCATCTATAAATGGGGTGAGTGAAAATATCCACCTCATGAGGTCCATTAAGAAGATTAAATGGGATAACCCATAAAATTATTAGCATAGTGTCTGCCACACAATAAATGCTCTGCTGGTGTTAGTGACCGTCATTTTGTTGTTGTCGTTGTTGTTGTTAAGGTAGCATTGATATAAAATCTTATGAAGGTTTAACATTAGCAACATTGTGGTTACAACATTCACCCCTATTATCAAGTCCCCTCCACACCCCATTGCAGTCACTGTCCATTAGTGTAGTAAGATGCTATAGAGTCATTACTTGTCTTCTCCATGTTGTACAGCCTTCCCCGGGGCCCCTGCTACATTATGTGTACCAATCATAATGCCCCTTAATCCCCTTCTCCCTCCCCCCATCCACCCTCCCCAGCCCCTTCCCTTTGGCAAGTGCTAATCTCTTCTTGAAGTCTGATTCTGCTGCTGTTTTGTTCCTTCAGTTTTTTCTTTGTTCTTATGCTCCACAGATGAGTGAAATCATTTGATACTTGTCTTTCTCCGCCTGGCTTATTTCACTGAGCATAATACCCTCTAGCTCCATCCATGTTGTTGCAAATGGTAGGATTTGTTTTCTTCTTATGGCTGACTAATATTCCTTCTTTATCCATTCTTCTACTGATGGACATTTAGTGACTGTCATTTTTATCTATGCGCATGCAGACGCTCGTCAGGGTATAAACATGCACAACGGTTATCCCTAGTTTTTGCCACTCTGCATTTCACTATTTGCACTCAGCTGTCCAGCTACTGCCTAATAAGCATCTCTGCTTCACCTCCTCCACTGTAGCCACTCACTCAGTGGTTTTTGCTGCTGACTCAAATGATGAAACACCAGTGGATAAAGCACCCACATAAGAATGGCACTGCAATGATCTGACATTTGAGGAGGATTTCAGAAACACAATGGCATCACCTTCTTACTAAACTGAAGAATGAAAAAAGCAAAGGACATCTCCATATTGGGGGCACATGTGCTGGTGAAGTGGGTCCACTTAAGTGATTTGTTCCCAGGCTTGTAAGTCTATACATACCTGTCCCTCAGCCAAGTCATTAGAAAAGACAGAGTCATCATACAGGATGGAGTTGAGCAGAACTTGAAATCACCCACCTGTTTTTACCCTGGGCTGTGCAGTTTTTATTAAGGGACAGAGTTTGGTTATTAGGAGATAAAATGCCGCTTCCCTGGCATCTGACTGATCTGGTTGCTGCAAATGAAAGTCCACTCTTCTTTCCACTTGTCTTCATGGAGCGCTCGGTATGCCATGTACCCTGCCGAGTGCCTTGGGGGAATCAGAGGCCAATGAGGCAAGATCCCTGCGATATAATGAGTCATATGAAATTTCCCAGGTATAACTGGTCCTCATCCAGTTCCTGAAAACACTGCAGAGACTTAAAGGTGAAACAGGTGTTTTGTCATGTTAATAAGAGACTTCTGGACCCCACCTCGGGGGCGGGGCTGGAGGCTGAATCCGCCAGTGGCCAATGATTTAGTCAATCATGACGGTTGGAGAGAGCTTCTGTGCTTGGGGAGCCAGAGCACCCCCATCTGCCACGGAGCCAGGCCCCAAGCTGCACAAAGACAGAAGCTCCTTTATCTGGGACCTCGCCTTGTCTCTCTTCATCTGGCTGTTACCTTGTATCCTTTAGGATACCCATTATTAAACTGGTAAAGGTTTGTTTTCCCGAGTTCTGTCAGCCGCTCTAGCAAATTAATCAAGCCTAAGGGGGAGGTCGTGGGAACCTCCCATCTGTAGCTGGTAGGTCAGAAGCACAGGGAACTAATGGCCTGGGGCTTGAGGCTGGTGTCTGGAGAGGAGGGTGTAGGATGGAGCCCTTAACCTGGGAATCTGGTGTTGTCTCCGGGCAGATAGCATCAGAATTGAGTTGAATTCTCAGACACCCTGCTGGTGTTCAAGAATTGCTTGGTGATGGTGTGTGTGGGAAGACCCCCTCCCACATACACACATTGGAGTCGTGTCCAGGTACCCGAATGATGTTGTTCTACTATTACTGCTGTGTATAATATTGTTAATGTTTTACATATTAGGGAAAAATACACCATCTCAACCTCTAAAGTCAAGGTAATGGTACCGGTAGAACACACTATTTCTCCAGTGAATGCCTAGCAGAGGACCTGGCCCATAACTGATGCTTAGTAAAGGTTTGCTGAATGAACAAATGTACAATTGGGGCAGTCCTAGCAACAAGCCCAGAGCAGACAATGAAACTAACCAGGGCACATTTAGGAAGCCTCTGTTGGTAGCTACCACTGCCCAAAGCTATCCTTTGTCTTGCAGCTTCTGAGCCTGGCGAGGAGCACAAGCTTTTGCTTAAGCGACTGATTGCTGATGAGTAGTACCGGCATCTTCTGTGTTTACTGTCCTTACTCAGGGTCCACTCTGCTGTTATGTCATAGAGATAATGACTTGCTAGAAAACCTTTGGCAATGAGAAGAATCAGTCTGTCTTCACCAGCATGCACCATCTCTCCATCCTAATGCAACTCCACCTTTCAAGGTGGAAATAGAAATCAGCTTGACTCTTCTGAAAATTTTGGGAGTTCACTCTTTGTTAGCTTTCGACTTCCCTGCTGTGCTCTTACAACATGGAGGTGACCCACTGCCATCCATGCAATAACAAGTGCTGTTGCGCTGTAATCAGTAGAATAGAGGGCTTTCATGTACATCCTATTGGCTGTTACTTGCAGTGTAAATACAATCATGCCTTAAAGGCTTTCGAGGCACTCAAGGGCTTGAGGATGCACCATCTGTGGACCTTCGTCATCACATAAAGCAAATAATTGCTTTTTAAAGAATCCATGCCACTATTGCTAATTTTTTCATTTTCACAAGCTACCCCACTAACAACCTCTGGGTATTTACACAATTTATTTAATTACATGATGGTTTTGTGTGTACTGAGCATTACATAGTGGGTCTGAATACTGAACTCGTGATCCTGATGTTTAAAACCAGCTCTCTTGCTTTGTTTCTTTATTTTGAGCAGGAGGACCCCACCGCCTATCTTTCTGGCCTCTGGAGGGATTAATGTTCATAAGAGCTGTAAAGCTGAAAGATGCTGCCTTCGTGCTGAGTGTGATATAGTAGGATATATTTGTAACCGCATGCTTCAAGAGACCTATCTGCAGGGCATCTCCTGCTCCCAGCCGTTAGTGTCGTCAGATGCTGTTTACTGAGCATGCAGTAACTGTCTTGTGAGCTCCAAATTAACGGGGGACTCCCGAGAACCTCATTTCAAAACGTTATCCCCCTTTTTGTTATCTGTATTTGTTTGTTTCAAAGCCTGACCCTTTAACTGGCACTGAGGACACCAACGTGTAGCTGTAATTTTCCTTTTGGAAGCTTAGGGAGCTGCTGCCGAAGACCCCCCGGTTCTGAGCAGCCCTTGGAGTCCAGAGGCTGGTGGGGAGCTGGGCCGCCGAGGTGCCCGGAAACACCACGGATATGGAGAAGCCGGCGCCTGTCTCAGGCACCGACTGGGAAACAGACAGGCAAGCCGTCCATCTTCCCGAGGCGCCCTTCGTAGCCACGCCACTCTACACAGGCATTTTCTCATTTTTAGTCTCTCTCAGGAGCTTCTCTCTCACCCCTCGGCGTCTTCAGCGGCCCGGTGAGTCTGGTTCTGACCGTCCCGTTGGTTCTTGCTCTCGAGTCCTTCCGATTCCCCCAGAAGGCAGACTGACCCATTCTCTGGCTAAGTCATCCCAAACTTTTTCCACTCGGTTGCCCGGTTTTGTTTCTGCCAATGAGATTTAACCTCCCCTCTCCCAACACATCCCTGGCGAGCCTGCTCAGACCCACCGCTGCCCCCACCTCCCCCCCGAGGAAGCCTTCCCCAGGGGTGATTTATTTCTCTTACCCACAGCTTCCAGAGACTTTGGTTCGGATCTTCCCGTAACAAATTCTGCGCTGATGCCTACACGTGAGCCCCTGTAGCCGTAGAGATGTGGGGGGGATAGATCTGCACACGCCAGGCAACGCTCAACAGGGCACTCAGCCTAGAGCAGGGCTTAGGAAACACTCTCGGACAAACGAGTGCTTTAATTTAAATGATTCAAGTCCTACTGATGTTAAAATCAACACCTAACATGATCGAACCATGTGCTGGCACTAAAAAAAAACAATAAAAAAAGACAGTGACAATGAACATTAGCGCTGAACAATGTGCCGCTGACTTGCTTAGGTTTCCTCTTTGAACCTCTCAGTAACTTTACGAAGTGGGCATTGCATCTGTAGATGGGGAACTGCAGTTGTGACAGTTGACTTTCCACAGGGCATACAGCTAATGACCGGCAGGCCTGGGAGTCAGGTCCATGTCTGTCTGATCCTAGAGTTTTGCTGTCTGAGCAAACTTTATTGTACTGTCTTTTTTCTTTCTCAGTGAGCCCATTTAGACGGCCCCAGTCAGGCTCAGCCAGAGTCGGTGTCTGAGACTTTATAAGACCTTATATATAAGGACGGGTGACGGACACACTGAATGCCCAGAGAGGACTTTTCAATTCCTGTAGGGAATGTCTGCTGATTCCCATCCCAGGGCAGACAGAGCAAAGCCATGGCTAAAGACACCGTATCTATTCTGCAGTCCCAAGGTAGAAAAATGATTTTTTTACTAGGCCAGAAGGGGCTGATCAGGGTTCTTAAATCTTCTTACCTCACAATGGCCATATTTCCCCTGGTCTTTGTCTTAGAGATTAATTGTCCCAGGCCAGTTTAAATACGAACATAGTAAAAATTTTAACCCAGAGACTATGAGAGAATGAGAGAATTGGGGTGGTGGTGGTGGTGGAACTCTATTTACTTTTGGTTAAATGCCAGGACTGTAAGTCCAAGATCAGTGAGAAAAAAAAGTGTGAAACCAATTAGGGTGTCTCACCTTCTGGCTTCATGAGGCTGTGCATACTGCATACCCAAAACACAGGATTTTTCAGGGGACCATGGCTGGGCTGCCGTTACTCTGCTATGCAGCAGGATGGCACAGTGCCAACCGAGCCTAAGACAGCACTTGTCCACTTTTCACTCTTGGGTTAAACGTGCTGTAACCCCAGAGCACAGAACGGGAACAAAAGAGATTCGGCAAGAACGGGAATAAAGCATGAATCATAGTAGAGGAGATTACCATCAAAAGCTTTGGAAAAAAAGCCTGCCAAAGCTATATAGCTCTCCGCTAATGACTGACTGTAATTTTTGCATATTTTAACAGATGTTCTGTTTATAAAACTGCAAACGGATTTAGGAGTTATGAATAAAGCCAGGAGGCCCTGGAGATGTTTCTCTGTGTGATTAACTGACCACAGGCCATTTGTTTTACAACAAAGATGCTCAATGATCCAGAGTCCATGATTTATACTGGCCCATGTATGCTAACGGTGATGTCTCCGTGGTACGTCCCATTAGCACCCGGAGGGGCATTGGAGGGAAAGAGCTTGTGGGAAGAGCTCCCCACTGCTCGACACCATAGCTCATTACTGGGTGTGGAATCGATCCGAAAGAAACTAAGATAAGCTGAAATTTGAATTATAAATTATAACAATTAAGGAATCCAATTCAGTGATGAAAGAAATATGGTTTTTCATAACCCTAGCTGCATGCACTTTGGTGAACTGGGAATGAGTGGATTTTCTATATTTTCCAAATAAAAGACAGATCGCATTAAAATTCCAATAATAATAAACATAATAATAGTGCTGACTTGTATTGATCACTTAACTATGCATCAGGCATGTTGCTGGGGGTTTACATAAGTCACCTCACTGCACCCTCACACCACCTATTATGGGGCCCCCAGGGACGAGAACCGTAAAGGCAACGAGGTTTCGGGCATGACGGGCTGGCCACTGGCTCCTTTTTCCTTCCTCATGACCCCTCTCCTCCTATCAAATGATTTCTCTACTTACCTATATTCATGGCTGCCTCACTGCTTCACAGCCCTGACTTCACCTCATGGCTTCATTTCATCTTAAATTCTCAAAGCTAAATACCTCGGTGGTGGTTTCTAGTCTAAATTCCCAAGAGAAGGAATCTGATAGGCTCAGTTTTTGGTTTTTTTTTTTTCCCTACTAGGCCGGCCTCAGCAGAGGTCATCAGCCAGCCTACAGACTGGCAGCCTGTTTCCCCCTCCAGTCCAGTTAGCTACGGCTGGAAGACGGAGAGATGACACAGGGAACAAAACAGGGCTCCTCTGGAGTGGAAATGGGGGCAGAGCATATTCCCTTAGGTGGGGAACCGCTCTGAGTGAAGTTCAGCCCTGAGGACGGTGGGAAGGGTGCAGGTCATGGAGTCGGGCCACTGTCTCTGTTGCTCACTAGCTCCAGGGCCTCAGGCAGTTATGTTCTAAGACTGAGCTTTATTCTCTCACCCACAAAATGGGAATATTATAAATGCCCACTTCATAAGGCTGCTAGGAGAATGAAAGTGGTGGATAGGTGCTTAGCACGGTGTCTGATACAGAATCCACACTTAATCGATGCTATCTGTATACTTTATTAATAATGAATTATAATCGTAATGACTTCTCCAAAGATAAACCCACATTCACAGATAACTTAGAGTTCCAAGCGGCCCCACTTAACCATGCTGCAATGACTGGGGGGTGGTGCACGTGTCCATCGTTCAGGTCAACTCAGTACTTTTTACTGTGAACATCAAAAGCTGCGTCCTGAGCTGGTTCTAAACTGCGATGTTCTTTGGGTCCCAAAGAGGTGGGGAGAGGTGCTCCCAGACCTCCCTGAATGCCCCCGACAAGAGCCCAGTGGGCCTTGGGGCTTAAAGAGTAACATCTGGCTCTGAGGAACCCACAACAAATTTCAAGTCCCCAGTGTCATGCCCTATTCTCCTCTCTAGAGTCCCAGCTCCCGACCCCGCCTCCCCTGCTCTCTCTGGAATGCACCAGATCCTTCCATTTGGGATGTCTGGGTCAGTACCCAACATTGGGCATGGCTACTCCCAAATATATTGGATAATTAAATTCTGCCCAAGAACTCAACAGGAGGCAGCAAATGAATACCTGAGGGCACTGCCTGGCTTTGGAAATTTCATCTGAGTGCAAATTATCACTATTTGTGTGTATTCATGAGCACAAAGAATTAGTAAGTGTTCCTGGAACCTCAGTTCATTCCATCTATTGCCAAAGTTCACATTAAGTACCAAACCCAAGGGAGGATAACGAGTTATGTGAAAATGAACTTGCACTTGGAATTTCAATATCCCCAGGTGATGCGGATAGGCCCGTCTGAACTTGCTCTCAAAAACCCGGAGCTTTGGGACCTGAACACATGGTCTGAGTCACTCAGTCAGATACGACATGGGATTTCCTACAAGGAGGGTTTTGTCAGCAGGTTGGTGCACAGTCGACCCTCAGCTCGGACGCTCCAGCTCATGGTGGGCGTGTGACAAGGACGCATCAAGGTGTTCCAGCAAAGGGCACGCAAAGAAAGAGACCAAACCTTCATGTTATGCCCCAAGGCCCAGATGCCTGTGCCAGTTATGCAAGTGCTTTGAACCCAAAGGACTTCTGGGGGATTGGAAGGAGTCCGACGTAGCTGCTAGAATTAAGCCTCAGATGAATTTTACTCCTGTCTTCACTATCAACATTAATAAGATGCTTAAGGAGCTAAAAATCAGGGCCATAAGGATGGCTCATGCCGCAGAAGGTAGACTACGCAGGGACAAAGGATGAATAACTTAGCTTACGGGTTTTCCCCTTTTCCCCCCCAGAGCATCCAGACGCTATTTCTCAGAGACGTGATCACTGCACAGAACACATGCCTAGTGCCATGAGTTCCTCAAAATGCTTTACCGCTATTATTACCTAGCTTGGATGAGACCACTTTAAAGTGTTTATTAGGAGATCATACCCCCAGGCAGTTTGTGATGCAAAATTTCCCTACATTGTGCGTTTGTTGTTAGTGCGGCAGAAACCATCCAATGATTAGAACAAAGCAAGCTTGAGCAACTGTCTTGTGTGGAAGAAGGCTCCACAGCGGTGCTGGGCATTATCAGCCACTTTTGTTAACTTTAGTACAATTGAGACACTTTTAAAGATAAAGGTCATTAATATTTCAACACATCATTAAATTTAAATTCTGAACTGAGGACTGTTATAAGTGAGAATCCAACCAGTTGTAATTAGGCATTTAATAAAAATTCTCTGTGTGAAGAGAAATACTCGCTGGATATTGGGAGAGAAAAAAAAAAACCCATAATAGAATGAATGTTTGAAAGAGGTTATATTCTAACTAAGTCACGCGGCTTACTTCGGGTCCTTATGAGCAGTAGCAAGTTAAGTTTGCAGAGACCTGCATGACAGATGTCGCTCCTGAAAATATAAGGAGAGCTCAGCCTCGTCAGCCTGCAGTGATGGTGAGGGGTACGTAGGACAGAGGCACCCCTGTGGTTAAGCCTGCCACCCATGAATTAAGTGATCTTTGGCAAATTATTTTACCTGTTTTCCCATCTGCAAAGTTAGAGGGAAAGCAGGACCTAACTCACACAGTTGTGGTGAGAATTAATGTGGCAACGATAGCTAACATTTACTGAGTACTCACCGTGTGCCAGGCATTGGTGTAGGCATTTTAAGATACATTATTTAATTTAATCCTCACAAAACCTAATGAAATAGGCATTTTTGTCTCTGTTTTTAAAGAGGAGGAAACCGTAGAGAGTGAAGATCCCTAACTTGCTCCAGGGGCCGTCACCAGCATGGGTCAGACCCAGGACTGCAGCCGAGGCCCGCTGCACATGGGGTCATCTGCTGCCGCCTGCCCTTCCCCTTCACTCCTGCTCCGGACCCATCCTCACCTTCTAAACCGACTTTCTTCTCAGTTACGCTGTAAACAGCCAGAGCTGTGACCTGTCACTGAATAAATATTTGCCAAGTGAATCAACGAATGAATCTTCTGATGTTTAGGAAAACAAAATCAGGTTCTACTTAGAAGCAAGGAAAAGCCCCTTATCAGTTGGAGCTGACGGTGGGGCAGAGATCGGGGACCATCTGAAATCATTCATGTACTGGACACCTATCTCTTCAAGCTGAGAAAAAACTGGCCAACACAATAATTGCCAAGTGCATGCTGATGGCCTCCCTAAACAAAAGCGGTGTGCTGAGGCCAGCAGAGCGGCCGCTGGCTCACCCCCCGCGCTGGGCTCTGGAGGAGGGACGAGGCTGAGGCGGAACGAGGCGGCTCAGGGGGGCTCTGGCCTGGACTGCAGAAAGGCCCTCGAACGCTCGAATCCCAGGATAGTGCGACTCCTCAGGCTACAGGAGGTGCCTGGGCCTCCAGCAGAATAAAGGCTACTAGGCCCCAGGATGGTAGCAGAAACGACAGCAGTTCTCCCCCCTCGAGCTGTGGGGGTCAGATTTTATGCGCCGGGAAGAGATTGACTTTATTGCCAAGGAGAAGGATTTAATTGCACAGAGTGATTAGCCAAATGGTCACATCGACAGGATGCAGGTCAAACTGTGCTCAGAAATATCCATGGGCTCTTACTCCACGGAAAGTTGAAGCCTGGGAAGCCGTCTGGGGACCTCGAGTCATTTGAGCCCCAAG